>NC_080788.1:66863167-68063167 GCF_028018385.1 Neofelis nebulosa | reverse complement strand
GCCGAAATCAAGAGTCAGACCCTCAAATGAATGAGTCACTCAGGCACCCCCTCACTTCCGTTAACATACAGAAACATTATCCAGTTCAGGAATGACACAGTCATGAGAATATGTATCTAGTTTAGTAATCTCTTAAAGCATGGGTGTCCTTCAAAAAGCAACCAAAACAAAAGAAACACCCTTACCTTTTACCTCAGTCATAAACAAAAATTATGCTCTCAGAAGAAAAGCGTTTTTAAAAGTTTGTATCTTGGGGCGCCTGGGTGGCGCAGTCGGTTAAGCGTCCGACTTCAGCCAGGTCACGATCTCACGGTCCGTGAGTTCGAGCCCCGCGTCAGGCTCTGGGCTGATGGCTCGGAGCCTGGAGCCTGTTTCCGATTCTGTGTCTCCCTCTCTCTCTGCCCCTCCCCCGTTCATGCTCTGTCTCTCTCTGTCCCAAAAATAAATAAAAAACGTTGAAAAAAAAAATTTTAAATAAAAAAAAAGAAAAAAAAAAAAAGAAAAACAGGAAAAGGGAAGACCTGAGTTAAAATGTTCAACTTCACAACATAGCCAATAATAAAATCTTGTACAAACCTAACTCTGATAAATATAGTTTCTTCATGAAATACAAATGATAATATCTAGTTCATAGGGTTGTGAGGCAACTTGTGTAACGTACAAGATAGTACTCAAATATTCATAGAAAGCAATACAAATACTGGTTTCTTAATTAACCTCCTTTATTGCCCCATTTCTCTACCTTTGTCACTAACCACCCAGGCTCAAAACAGGCTAGTAACTTTAGACTCTCCGCTCTCTGTGGGTGCTTGCTCAGAGCCAGATAAGCATAAGATACGAAGAGTCCCCCATCTCTAGTCACTAGGTAGGGCAAATTAGGCATTTCACTATAGTACTCCCAGTTCAAATCCTATCAGCAGTCCCTAAAACAACATCAATGGAGCCATCACTGCTCTCTCCTCCTCTAATTTCTTCTCCCTCCAACTGACCCAACCCATTCATATTCCCCATCCGCCAAATAAATTTCTCTCTCTAATCTACATTTATTTCCATAAATCCTTTACACAAATCTCTACTATTTAGGCTGAATATAATAATTTCCATCTCCCAACCTTTGTTCTTACTCTTCTTTCCATTTTCAATGTTCTACCCTCTGGCCCAATTACCACCAAGTGCAATCCTACTCAATCTTCACAACCCATGAAGCCACACCTGCTCCCTCTGATCAGAAGTGATCTCTCCCTCATTTAAACCCAGTATACTCTTATAATCAATCATCAAGTGCCTGAGCAAAATTCAGTCCTTTTAAGGGATCCTACAGTAATAAATGTAAAGGAAGGCTATTTTATTAATTATTTAGCAATATCAGAGTTATACAAGATTAGGACTTCAAAGACTGTATCAGTTAAAGTTCAACTAGAAAAACAGGAACCACTCTAAGAGTTTAAAGAAAAGTACAGGGAATTGATTTCACAGATGACAGGACTGAGAAGGGAAAGACAGCACAGTGAAGTGACCCAGGCCCAGCAGTAACAGAAGGCAGTTGCTATCCCTAAGCTGAAGGGACAAAGGATAAAGAGTGCAGGAACCAACCAAGTAGCCTGGCAGAAGCTGGAACCTCAGTGGATGTGTCCAATAGGAACTAAAGCAAGAGGCAAGCCAGCCACAGCAGATACTCCACCCAGGCAGAGAAGGAGTCAGGGTTTCTCCCTTCCTTTTGACCTCCAGTCTCCCCAGTGGCTTGCACTGGCCAAATCCAAGGGAAAGCCAGCTAAAAGGAGCAAGAGAATCGAAGCCAATGAGCCCCTTTGGTACCAAGCAGTGCCTAGAAGGGGCAAAGAACAGAGATACAGGCAAGGAGGTCTAGGATAAGTACAATGACCTTAACGATATATAATTATTTAAGAAAACTTAAGGAAAGGGTGGTGGGAAGGTACTTATCAAAGTAAAATGCCTAAAAATCAGCAACAGACAAATCCCAACAATTTTTTGTTTTTACTCAGTAAATTACTCAATAATAATTTGAGTTCCTATATGCATTCTAGATTGAATAATACACAAGAAGACATCACCTGTATGTTCAAGGAGATTACTGTCTAATAAAGGCCCTCTAGAATACACCAACCTTTTAAATAAGATATAGAAGTATATAATTTGGTGGTTTCCAGCATCACCACAGAAAAGGTTAAGAATAGAGGGTTACCACCTCTTTTTGAAATTTTCTTTTCTTCTTATTGTCTTAAGTGCTAATCTGGAAAATGATAGATACAACTTCACTGACTATACCAAAAAAGGAAACTTAAGGAGGAACAGTCTTTAAGATGTTCAGCTTCAGACTAAGAAATACTTTGCTAGGAGTGAGGGGTAGCAAGAGTATCTATGTTTATAGATGCTAATTAATAAATGCCACATAGATTGCTAAACAAACAGGAGTGGTCTCATTTTTACATAAAGGCTAGTGACCATCCTGGAAAAGAACGAAGTCATGGTGCCAGCTTGAAAGATGAAGCAAGTGCTGTGCTTTTCATAAGTTCACCGAATACATCAGAGGCATCAGTATCAGGTAAATAGCTTAATACTGAGTTATGTATTCCTTTCATTAAAAAAGTAAAAATAAAAGCCTAGATTAAACATAACATAACCATTATATAAGAAAAATCCCAGTTGCTCCTGTGTTTCTCCCTCACTCTCACACCTACAACTACCACACCCACAACACTTCTGATACCAGATGTGTGGGGTTTTCTCCACACCAATCAATTCTGCAACACCAGTGTCCTACAGTTTAACTCAAGTCTGACACTACCTGTCTGGAGTTAATGTGAGATCCCACAGAGAAATGGCTCAGTCCCCTGAGACTGCCTCCCCCCACCTTTCACGTGCCAATTCTCAGTAGTAGGTCCTTAGGTTATCCACAACTTCTGCACGCAACTACAAATTGGAAGTGCCCATGAACGTTTGGAACATTTTGAATTCTGAGCCAGGTGAATGTCTGCTTCCTCAATAAATAAATAAATAAAATTAACAGCAACATCAACAATAAATTACTCTAAATCTTTGCCCTTAGCAAATTTGGCAGGAAACTGATTTCTAAACCAAGTTAATTTTTTTCCCCTCTCTCTGAGAGAGAGAAAAATTCAAGGGAAAAATTCTAATTAGCCCTGATCTGCATATTATTGCCTGAAGTGTTGTTACAACTATAGAGTCACTAGGTTTAAAACTCTAGCAGAATGTTGTCACATAAACATATGTAATTGCACAAAGGAGAAGCAAATACTGAGGACCAGTTACATTCTTAACTCTTCTTTGCCCTCAATAAACTCAAACACGCAGACATTGATGCGTGCATGTACACACACACACACACACACACACACACACACACACCAGCCATAACATCAAAACTTTCAAGGCATAGACTATACTTTTCAGAATTATTTCAAGGCCAACCTGCTGATGGCCTATATAGGGTTAGGCTAATTAAGATAAACACAGATCTATGTGCCAATTTTTCTTGGTGGATCATCTTTTAGTTATTCATCTTAGCATTCCTGAAGACTGCTGACCAGCAGCCAAACAGTGCTTCTCTCAAACCACATTGGGATATTATATAAATGTAAAAAGTTAAAATAACTAAAGAATTTTTTATGTTGATTAGTCAGCATTATCTAATTAATGAATGTCAGCTTTATAACTGCACTGAAAAGCAATAAATGCATGAAATGTCTTCATTCAGAAGATCTTTGATATCAAAACTTGGGACAGAAAGAGGTAGTGAGAATATTGCCCCTCATGCTACCTGCAAACTATCAGAATCGGGAGAGCTGAAAAAAGCTTAAACAGCTAGCATGATTCTTGATTTTATCTCTCCTTCAGGCTTTACCTCTGCATCTGGATATGAAGCAGACACAGTAAAGTACATTTAATCTAAATGCACGGTTATCTTGGTTCCAGCTGGCAAACATTAGACACTGGACAGGATAGAGATAGGATGGAGAGCAAGAGTTAAACGAAACTTGGAGATGGTCCTTATAGGTCTTCTTTCCAAGTATAAAACCGCACATACATCCAAAAGATCGCTGGTGTGATTTTCTAGTTCAGGGTCACATACCAGCTGTAGGGCAGATCTAGAAATAAACCCCAGATCAGTAATGGTTTCAGAAGCTATAGACATCAATATTCATTTAGCTTCTCCAAACTTTTTCTGCAATCAAAGGCACTCAAAAATCATAAAACTGGAGAACCTAATTGGAGCCAGTATTCCAAACTTGCCAAGGTCTTTCCAGACCAAGCACTGACTGAGATGACATCCGGTTACAATTAAGGGACTGCAATGCTATTGGGGACATACTGATTAAGTTGAATTATGTATTTCTTAGCTCAAGTCTTTGATATTCTGTGGTCGATTTCAGAAAAGCAAACTTTTCTGATACAGTTGCTAAAGAAACGGGGGTGGAGGGGAGGGGAATTTAATGTTGCTTTGAAGTATTTTGTATTTGGCCGAAGTTACATTATATTAACATTTTAATATCATTAATTTCTGGACATCAAGCATCACAGGAACCTGAAATTAATGTAAAAAAGACTGGTTTAAAAAAAAAGTCAAGAAGAGGGGTAAGGGTGGCAGAACAACAACAGCAAAATATAACAATAGTAACATAAACCAAAAGAAAAAAATTGGGAAGAATATTAAATAGCAATATAAGTCACAGTCTCTGCCCTCACAGAGTTTACCTGTTTCCAGAAAAAAGTTATATAAATATAATATTAATACAAAACAGTAAATAAAAACAACAAAATAAATTTTTATAAAGCAAAACATTGAAACATTGCTGTAATTGGCTACAAAGAGTACAGAGGAAATAAAAAGGAAAGATTTGGGACAAGAGAAGGCTTATTAATTTTAACAAAAAGCTTTAAAATACACAAGCCATTTTCAATTATAAAAACTATTAGATGATTTGTGAAAGCAAGAAATATTCCTGACTGAGTTCCCATAACAGAAATGATATCTTACAGGATGTATATTTCTGATAATCACTAACTATGGGTCTTTGGCCAAAATTCCTAACTTCTCTGGATCTCGGTTCCCTCACTAGTTAATAAGAGGCTTAAACTTCTTTTCATGTCTGTTATTCTGATACTGAGCTGTTGAGAATGATAAATATAGTCATGTCCAAAGTAAGGATGATGGAGTAACTGATGATCTGAAGAGGTACACTGTGATTCGGTCCTGCTGTGTTAAATCAATGAAACACAGGCTCACTTTTTCTAAAGCCTACCTAAGATTGTCAAAGAAATTAGTATAAATAAATGCAAGCAATGATCTTTAATTCTGAGATTAGAACGCTCATTTAAACACAATCTAAATTCTTTAATTTTTTTAAAAAGTCCACATACAAGCACAAAATTCTGCTTATTCCATTGGATGATTTTAATTTATTGCCATTACCTTACATTCAATTTACAGAGGAAAAAAAATACACTAAAACTTTGTGATTACAAAGTCTTCAAGATCTATCTTATGGGATTACTCAGAGGTAAAACTTCTTTAAAAGAATGTCCTATGATTAATCAGGTACAATAGAGCCTGACCAGATTGAATCCCCCTTGCCAGCAATAATGTGCATTATGAAGAAATCCCAATGTATTGATTTAGCCTTCAGAACATTCATTATAAAATAATTATAGCACACTAACTGTTAAGAAAAATAGTCTATGAAATGTAGGTAGCAAAAGACTATGCAGATTTCCAGTTAATAAAATTTATTTTCTATAATATTTTCTTTCCATGGAAACCACTAAGCTTTTCTGTTCTAAAAATGAACACGAGACTCTCAAAAACCAAACCTAACAAACCAAATAAAAACAAATACAATTGTGGATTATGACAAAAGACATTTAGAGGCAGGCACAATACTTTATCACATCTACGAAGATAAGACTTCTTAATTATAGGTTTTATTTTTCATACAAGCTGAAGTGATATTATTTTAGTTTTTATTATACCCTATGCCTATCATTAATGAAAGTGGAAAAAACCCTGGAGGCTTACTGCTAGATTAAAATGTACAATTATACAATAACTATATATCACAGTATAACATTTATTGTCTGAATTACATAAAATTTTAAATAAATCCTTTTTTAGATTTTTTTGTTGTTGTTGTTTTGTTAAGAGGTCTTTGGAAGGGAGGAAGGTTTTCTCTTAAATATTAACATGGAGTTACTGTGCTTTGATATACAGCATAAAATATTTTTCCAAGTTAAAAATGAATCATATTAAGAAGTGTTAAGAGCTATATAACAAACAAAGGTACTGCAAAGGCCCATAGCATCAGGGTATTTCATCAACCGAGCATATTCATTCATTAGAGTGGTGCCATCATACACTTGGATAGTAGTGATGTATTGGTTCCTGGTAGATGTATTACTTTTACAGGTCAGACCACTGTAATATTTTATAAACTACAGTACATAGTGATTTCATTCATTTAGAAATTTCATTTCCTTGTCACAGTCTAAAATGAGTTTTTCTCCACATTCATAGTAGTTTCATTTTCTGTTTCCAAAATGTCTTAACTGGCCAACCAATTGTTTAAATTAGTGTGACTTACATGGGTTTTCTTCAATTTCACATTCTCACTTCTTATCTAGCCATCTTAGGGTTCAGCAAAAAGAAAATTAGTGATAATGCTTTCAATTTAATTAGTATATTACATGCACTGTAATTATTAGCGGGAAATGTTATATTAATGAATGTAAAAGTTAGCAGTAAATTACCTTGTAGCTATTATCAATTTCCCAAGCTACTGCTCCTTAAGATAACCCTCTCCCTATGGTCCTTCCGGTAATTTTTCTTTGCCTGATAAACATGATGATTAAATAGCACACAGAGCAAACCTTTGATACTTTTTAAATTAAATCCATGCCCAGCCTAAGGGCTGTGTCTGATTTCAACTAAATGTGTCAGTTAATCAGATAAAAAATTATCAGTAACTCAAAGAAACAGCAGCCTTAGGCTTCATCAGTGCCAGGGAAAGCTGAACAAAATAAGACATTCAGACAATATCACATTATGTGTAAAGGTTACTGATAAGCCTATAACTAAACAGAACTGCTTACCACTATAACAATGTCTGTCTGGAAAGAAATGTTATATTCAACATTCAAATTCCTCTAAAATTTTAAAGAAAAAGTGTAGTTTAGAGAAAAGGCTAGGAATACTTTACTCATACACACAAACATACACGCACACGCACACACAGATAAACTCACATAAAGAGAGTAAAATTATGCAGTGGATTAGGAAAGTGGAATTCTTAAAACTAGATTCTTGGAGAACTGAAAGAGAACTTAACACCCATACTACTTCTAGGATACTTCAGAAATTACACCAAGTAAACCAAATATTTCATAGTTTTTAGCATATGTGAATTCAAGATTATTTATCCACACAGTTCTCACCTAGTGACTAAATGATGCAATTTTGCCATTTTTTTAAAAAACCTGAGGTAGTCTAAAATTATAGCAAGATCCTAAGTTAATTAAAAAGCAGATTATTTTTAACCTGTAACAACGAGCACCAACCGTCATTTGCAATATTACCAATTAAAATAATACATATTATCAGGTCCTGATTATTTTAATAAGAGGATTTAAAAGCTCCTACAATTATTAGAGACGCTGGCAAACCCTTAAACTTTCAGAGCATATTATGATTTTCAAAGCATTCTCAGATTCCTAATTAAGATTGCTTTAACTATAGAAGAACACTATCTTATAAACTGATATATCAGTAACAACTGCAAGAAAGAAACTAAATCTGAAAAGAAAAGAAAATTATCATTGAAATACATAATGGGCAGTAGCTACGAAAAATCCATTTATAGAGCAGAACAGGAGTCCCAAACCTTCTAACAAAGACAATTTCAAATTAATACTCCATTATCTTTATTCTTCGCTTCTACTATAATCAGATAACGTAGTCCACTGCAACAAGATTCTCATTCTTCTTTATCAACTGCAGCTTTTCAGTAAGTAGACCTATGACAGGAGAATGGGGCCAATTCTACACAAATATAAGCTGCTAAATATCAGACACACATATGAATTTAAGTTATCCCACAAAATTTCATACTCACTACCCACAAAAAAATATAAGATCACTATGTCTTAAAAGTTTAGATTCTCAATACATTGAACCATTTAACACAGGCCCTCTGAAATCACTTTCACCCAGAGAGAAGGTAGGAGGGGAGAAAAATAGAGAAAGGGGATTAAGAGGTACAAACTTAAAATTAAAAAATAAATAAGTCACAGGGATGTAAAGTACAGCATAGGGAATATAGTCAACAATATTGGCAGCTAACTACACTTATCGCGGTGAGCATTTTGTAATGTATATAATTGTCAAATCACTATGTTGTACACCTGAAACTAATCTAAGATTGCATTTCAACTACACTTTAATGAAAAAGAAAAAGAAAAAGAATTATCTGAAGTGCAGAGGAAGTGGTTTTGCTTTCCTAACTGTTACAAGCAGCAATGTACACCCTTCAGGAAACACTTTGACGATGGGAGTCCAGCAAGGACTAACACTGCTTAAAACCAGGTTAATGCTTCTCCAAGACATCTACACATTTCAGAGTTCACCAAAGAGCAGTTGAAAAATTACCTTAAGGTTACACACAAGATGGAATTTGAACTGGTTGCCAAGAGGTGACTTAATTCAGCTGCTCTTAGCAATCCCCAAGGCTCCCTGGTCTCTTCCCATACCACAGGGTTTGTTAGTGTGTGCTCCCTTTGACCTCTGCATGTCTCACATTAATGGTCACCACACTGTCCCTCTGAATGCCCCAAATCTATGCAAGAGTTTTAACAACTTGTTTAAATAAAAAGCATAATGATTTATAAGTATTAAAAATTCTAATTGAAAGAAAATTACCAAAAGCTTTAGTTGAGACTCTATGTAATTACAATACTAGGTCCATCCTCTAAAAGTAACAGAATGGAAAATAAGAATAATGGCATTTATTAAAATAATGTATTCAATGTATTTTCCTGAATTGTGGAAATGTTACTGTTTTAAAAAATTAATGATAAAATTTATTTTGGTATGTGATAACTGATATAAATCATATTAAACTTTGAAGAAAACAATAAAAGTTAATCTTAAATAATTTTCTGATTTTATAGCAATTATCAAATTTCATTCCTAGGGAGGGTTCAAGCCAATAAGAAGATCTTATAACAACATTACCTTAAAAAATCTAATCTCAGGTAGATCATTATTGGCCGTCCCAAATATAGGCATTTTGTTTCTCACTTTAAAATAAAAGCTCAGAGATTCACAGAACATTTGCTTATAGACAATTCTTTCAGGAAATCCTACGTAAGGATGACCTCCATCAGAGACCTGATGATGATTTATATTAAAACTTCCTATATTAAGCTTCCTGAGATTTAATAAACTAAAATTATTCTGCAATAATAATTTTATTCACCAATGAATAACCACAACAATTTCATCTAAAGGCTAAAGGTTTCTATCTAATACTAACTACATAAATAGCAATTATATTTGTAGAATGCCTGTAAAACCTATAGTAGTTAATTGACACTTAAAGTGTTTAATATCTGAAACAAGCACTATCATATTTTACATATACCATGCTAATATTTAACATAAGAATTCCACTAAAATAATGGAACAAGAGACTCTAAGCCACCTTATACTTAAGAATGGCATTGTCTGTAAGAAAATATTATTTTTAAGTTAAGAATTAAGAATTTGTCCTATTTTTCCACATAGGAACTCTATCACTGAGTAACTGTTGGTAACCAAGTAATCAGCAAATGGAAGACTCTCTTTATAGAATATTCCAACTAACAAATAAAGAAGGAATTATAGAATCATTAATATCACCTTTTAAATAAATCTAAGTAACATTCATCAACGGCTGTTTACATCACAAAAAAGAGGGAGATAATTAGACATTCTATATCTC
Source organism: Neofelis nebulosa (assembly GCF_028018385.1). Taxonomy (NCBI): domain Eukaryota; kingdom Metazoa; phylum Chordata; class Mammalia; order Carnivora; family Felidae; genus Neofelis; species Neofelis nebulosa. The sequence continues at coordinate 68,053,157 of NC_080788.1, read as the reverse complement.
CTGATGGAAGAACATAAAACCATTTGTGAGGTATTCTTAAAAAACAAACAAACAAACAAACAAAAAAAAACCCCCGAATTTAAAGACAATCTAAAAAACCTTTATACGTATGGCCAATTGATTTTTCACAAACTTTCCAAGCAATTCAATGGGGAAAAGGATAATTTTTCAACAAAGGGTATTGAGACCATTGGATATTCATATGCACAATGATTAATTTGGGTCCTTACCTCTCACCATACACAAAAAGTAACTAAAAAATACATATACGCAAACTTAAAGGTAAGAGCTAAAACCATAAAACATTTAGAAGAAAATGCAGGGGGAAATCTGAATGGTCTTAGCTCAAAAACAATGTCAGAAGCAAAATCAAAAAGAAAAAAATACAAATTAGACTTCCTCATATTTTAAAATTTCATGCTCAAAAGATAAGAAGATAAGCCATAGACCGAGAGAAAATATTCGCAAACCACGTATCTGATAAAAGATTTGTATACAGAATAAAGAATTCCTAAAAGTGAATGATAAGAATACAAACAACTTATCTAAAAAGTGAGCAAGAGATTTCAATAATATTCTACCAAAGAAGACATATGAATGTCTAATAAGCATATGAAAAGATGCTCAGCCTCTTTAGTCATTAGGGAAATGCAAATTAAAACCACAATGAGATTCCAGTACATACCCATTAGAATGTCTACAATCAAAAAGACAATCAATAACAAGTAGGGACCAGAATGTGGAGAAACTGAAACCCTTATTCATTGCAGTTAGGAATTTAAAATGGTGCATCCATGTTTGAAAATAATTTGGCAGTTTCTTAGAAAGAATCATAAATTTACCTTACACCCAGCAGCAATTCCATTCCTGGTGTTTGTGCATGAGAAATGAAAACACATGTACACAAAATTTATATGTGAATGTTCACAGCAGCATTATATGATATTAGCTTCAAACTGGAAAGAATTAATTTTCCATTAATTGTTGAATGGATAAGCAAGGTGTGTACATATATCTATATAAGAGGCACTATTCAATAATAAAAAGGAATGAAATAATAATACCTGTACAACATGATGAACCTAAAAAAACAACATGCTAAATGAAAGAAACCAGACACAGACGACTACATATTAGACTACTTCATTTGTATGAAATGTTTGGAACAGGCAAATCCATAGAGACAGAAAAGCAGATTGACTGCAAACTCTATAGATTTACTAAAATCATTAAACTGTTCACTTATGGGTAATTTTACATTACACAATGGGTAAATTTTATAGCATTTTTCAAATTATGCCTCAATAAAGCTACAAAAACAAATGATCGACAGGGAATAAGGGGTAGGGAGATACAGATGAAACAAATTTGGTAATATCCTGATAATTTTTTTTAAAGCTTATTGTATTAGTTGCCTATTGCTGCACAAGAAATTGCCCCAAAAATGGGGCGCCTGGGTGGCTCAGTCGGTTAAGCGACTGACTTTGGCTCAGGTCATGATCTCACGGTTTGTGAGTTCGAGCCCCACATCGGGCTCTGTGCTGACAGCTCAGAGCCTGGAGCTTCTTCAGATTCTGTGTCTCCCCCTCTCTCTGCCCCTCCCATGCTCATGTTCTCTCTCTCTTAATAATAAATAAATGTTAAAAAAAAAAAGAAATTACCTCAAAACTTACAGGCTTCAAACAAAAAGTATTTATTATTTTGCAAATTTTGTGCTTTAGAAATCCGAGTGCAGCTTAGCTGGACATCTCTGGTATAAGGTCTCTCATGAAGTTGCAGTCATGCTGTCAGCCAAGACAGTGATCTCATATGAAGACACAACTTTGGCAAGACCTGTTTTCAGGCTCTAACTTACATGGTTACTGGCAGAATTCAGTTCCTTGTGGGCTGTTAGACCAAGTGTACCATTTTCTCACTGACTATTGCAAGACGACTTCCTCAGTGTCTTGGCACGCTGGCCTCATGCGGGAGCTCACAATATGGTAGCTGACCTCCCTTAAAGTGATCGAGCAAGAGAACAGGAAAGAAAACACACAAGATTTAAAAAAAAAAAAAAAAAAAAGCCTTTTTGTAACTTAATCTTGGAGTGACATTCCATCACTTTTGTTGTATTTTTTCAGTTAGAAGTCCCTAGGTCCAGCCCACATGCAAAGGGAGAAGGCTACCAAAGGCCAGGGACACTAGGAAGCAAGGATCACTGAGGGCCATCTTAGAGGCTGCCAAACGCAGTAGGTGATTGATAATTGGGTTTGTTACACCATTCACTCTACTTTGATATATGTTTGAAATTTTCCATGACAAAAAGCTCAAAAACAAAGAGGAAGTATTATTATCTGAAACTAAAGGTAAGGAAGCATTTCTCATGTTTAACAAAACTTAAAAAGTTTCAACAAAGTAGCAAAATAATGAAAATGTTATTAAATAAAAAAACGATTATTTTAAAATTTATTGATCACTTATCACATAGCAGAAAAATGTTATAAACACCTAACATGTATTAATGTAATCTAATTTTCACAACAATCCTCTGCAGTAGGTATTACTATTATCACAACTTTAAAGATGAGAACATTGAGGCAGAGAGGTTAAATAATTTGTATAAGGTCACATAGCTAGTAAGTAGTAGAAGCAAAAAGTTCCATAGGTAGTAAAGAGGGGGATGGGGATTGGATGGCACAGAGAACACATCAGAAGTGTAGAATTAGGGAATTCTTATTTATTTATTTATTTATTTATTTATTTATTTATTTTTGAGAGAGAGAGAGAAAGCACGTGCGCACTCTATGGGGAGAGGCAGAGAGAGAGAGAGAAAAGAAAGTTCGACGTGGGGCTCAAACTTACAAACTGTGAGTTCATGACCCTACCTGAAATCAAGAGTTGGACACTTAACCAACTGAGCCACCCAGCTGCTCCTAGAATTAGGAATTCTTGGTAAAGGCGACTGAGATTTTTTGTGTTGTCATATTAATGTTTAAATCATTACTATATAATTCATGTGTCATTAATTACTAGGTCAAAATAACTAAATAGTCTTAACTCTCCTTTGTCAACTGCATTACAAGACCGGGTCATTACAAAGACAAGTTTATTCTGTGGTTCATCTTCTGCTCAAAACATCAGCATGGATTACCTTTAGATATAAGCAATATTTATTACACAATCTAATTTTACACTTATACATACTGTAACGTGCCTAGCTCTTCTTTTCAACTATCTTTTGTTGTTCTATTAGTCACATACCTTCATTGGTCTCTGATCAGTTGGCAAGGTAAGACTTCCTATTCCCATGCTTCGCTCTCTCTGCGTCAGAGTCAAATGTCTAATAATAACTTGTTTGGGTAGAACACTTCTGAATTTATGAAGTAATTTTATCCATATTATCTTATTTGATCCTTCTCATAATAAGCCTGTGATGAATTTAATAGTTTGCTATAATACTGCTAAATTTAGATTATGGTGATATGATGAGTAGGTGAATTCAAAGCTCACACCCAGACTCCTGGGCTTCTTAGTCCAGGGGCCTTCCCAGTACCCACTGTCCTTCTCTAGATATTCTGGAGTTTAGCAGGAGACCACAAATCACACTAGGTATCTTAAGCAATTAAATATCAGGGGGAAAAAAAAGGAATGTATTACACATTATGTAAAATAAAGTTCTATGGAGCTATAAAAAGAAAAAAATGATGAGGCAAGGAAATTATAATAAAAAAATGGAATTAAGAAATCTGGTTGAGCACTATAATTCAGAAATGAGATTTGAATTTTACTAAATTCCCGAAAAATACAAGACTGATACTGCAACTTTGTGCATAGCAAGATAGAAAATCACTTAGCAACTTGTAATTTCAGTCAATGAATGTAGTAACTTTGTACTTAGTTGCCTGTCCCGTATCCCTTTTCTTCAAACTGCCTACCTACCATCTATGTGATAACCACACTGATTTTTTTACACAATTATTCAGCCCCCATGACAATAACTAATTGGTTTAATAATGGGTACTCCAAGCTCAGCAGTAGTTGATTTCTCAGAAATTTGAAATTGGAACTAAGAGATTTCAATCTCAGACTAAGATGGGGCTCTTGACCTTGGAAACCATTAGCAGCCATGTTTTTCTCCTACATGACCTGTGGATCTGAGAAAACCAATCTACTGAGAGAAAATGGAGTGGATAAACAAAGAGAAACAGAAATAAGAAATAAAAGTTTTTAAAGTGCTCCAATCCCCAGTCCTAGTTTCATGAGATTTCCTTCTGTCCTTAAAACACTTTTTTTTCTAGCTTAACTTAGTTTAACTTGGTTTCTGTCACTTGTAACCAGAAACCCAACTAATATATTACACACATAAAATATTATGCATATTAATAAATATTAACCATAATTACAATCAAAAATTTTTCTCTAAATTCTTGCAGAAAGGGCCTATATCTTTCTCATGTTTAAATTTATCTGAATAGTTGGGATACCTGGGTGGCATACTTGGTTAAGTGTCTGACTCTTGGTTTCAGCTCAGGTCACAATCTCATGGTTTGGTGAGTTCAATTCCCACATCAGCCTCTGCACTGGCAGCAGGGAGCTTGCTTGGGATTCTCTCTTTTTCACCCTCTCCCTGCCCTTCCTGCATTTGCACTGTCCCTGTCTCTCTCAAATAAATAAACAAATTTCTCTGAATAGTCATCAAAAATACATAATCAAGAGTAGATCTTTGGAAAGGTCTCCTGAACATTTTAAGTGGGTGGGGAAAAAAACTGAGGTATTCAACAGTGTACATAGAATAAGAGCCTTTTGTTTACAAATTAAAAGATCAAATATGAAAATAATTTTTCTTTCTAGCACAATATATGAAAAACTATTAAATGTTTTGCTTTGGGAGGATGGAAAACAAAACCTACACCTTCACGTGCAGTTTCTATTGTCTAATAATACATCTTTTTAAAACACATCCACAAGGGTTAGCTGGGTTATGGGATTACAAGATTTTTAAAAAATCATTCTTCTGAATTTAAAAACCTAATAATGATTACTTTTTAAAAAGTACAAAAAGATATAAACTGTTTTTGGCAAACAATTAGACAAAACAGTTCCAAATACATAAGCCCAAAAGGAATACTCTTCATACAGAAGGGCCACCCAAACTTAAAGAAAACAGTCAATGCTAAGAGAAGACTGAACAATTATCTCCTTACTTTGACTAAATCTATTCCAGGCACACCAGCTCTGTAATTACACCTCAATTCTCGGGTTAACAGGTACTTCACTTAACAGTCAAGTCTGAGATTTGTGTGGCTCCCCTGCTTAGTACTCTTAACGAGAAACAAAACTAAAAACCAAAAAGACAGCCTGAATTGCCAGTCATAAAGAGAGATGTGTACTAGATCAAGTGAATGTGGAATGTAGCTAATAAATAAACTATGTTCCATCACTACAAAACAAATACCTTCCGTATATTTACTGAAAAAGGAAAAAAATTATGAATTAGTAGGTATATGTGACCCCATAGAGCCATATAAGGACAGCAATCTGTTGTGCCAACATTTCATCTTCTTTAGGTCCGGTATTATACGAAAGAATATTTTCTCATAATAAATTCTTGTGTGCCACTTCATTCATGCTATTTTATTTAGAATTTCTCTTTTCTGAGATAGCCTCCTGGGACATGCATCTCATTTTCATGAGGGTCCCTGAGAGACTTGAGCATACAGTATTTACTTCAGTACAATGTCAACAACATATTGCAGAACATTTCATCTAAAATAATAATAGAAAATGTTGAGCCATCTTTCCATTTGGAAAAATATATCTGGAAGAATGTGACGTCTGACGAAATCCACATTGTTTAAACACACTGTGCCATCTCAGCTTGCTTTGGGAATTTAAAGACACACACACACACACACACACACACACACACACACATATATATATACATATATATTTTAAGAACGTTAGAATGTAGACAGATAAAAGTCTGCACACTACTAGGGAAGAGAAAATTAATAGGCACCTACATACAGTTCCTGGCACAGAGTAAACAAGAGCACCATTAAGGTTAGATGGCTACCTGACTTGGCTCAAAGTGAAATGACTAGATTTGTAAATACAGAAAATTTTCCTACAAAGTAGACTGTTACTGAAATTAGCGTCCTAAACCAAGTTCTTTCAAGTCCTTCTTATAATCACTTCCTCAGTGGCCATTGTCAATTAATCATCTGACCTGTCATGGGCAACATCAAACATGAGGCCAGTGAAAGAAGATAATTAATTCACCTATTAGGTTACTCAAGTGTTTCATGCAGACATGAGAATATTCGCCAGCAAACGAATGAAAATTATTTATCATGCAGGTGCTACACGGCAATCCATAAAATTTCCCTCCCTCTTTATCAGTAATAGCAATACACAAGAGTAATACTTTCTAACATTCAGAAACATTTTTTCTCTCACAAAGCATACTTTCACTGGCTACCACCAACAGATTTTCAAGTTTGAGAGCACTGCTAACAATCAGAGTTGCTAAATCAAATGCATGCTCTCTGCTAAGAGTTTTACATGTATTATCTTATTTAATCTTCACTATAATTTCATAAGGTGTGTTATTTTATTTTTGATTTTACAAATAAGAAAACTGAAGCACAGAGGGACTAAGTAACTTGCTCAGGAACTAGGGTCATATGGAGGCACCTGGGTGGCTCAGTTGGTTAAGTGTCCAACTTTGGCTAAAATCATGATCTTGCATGATTTTTTTTTTAAAAAAAAAAAAAAAAAAGAAAAAAGAACTAGGGTCATATGACACCAGGATCTAAACCCTGGCCAATTGGCCTGAGTCCATGCTTTATAACCACTACACTAGAACACTAGAGCAAAGGTACTGAAAGAAGTGAATAATTAATTCCATTATTTTGGTTTACTAAATGTTACACAGAGCTTTACAAATATAGATCCAAATATATAAATTACTTTGATCTGATTTTTAGTGCTATCTCTAACTTTAAAAGAAAAAAAAAGATAGTTCTATTTCCTATCATAAGAAGGACACTAACTTTAAATTCTTTATCTGAGAATAGTGGATTCATATTGATCCACCAACAGTCTCTCATTTGCAAACAAAATAAAACATATTTGAGACAGTTCTCTTTGGTTAGAAATGTAATCTAGAGTCACAGACAAAACAAAGCTAATTGGCTCACTCATTATTTCTAAATAAATGATTGAAACAGCAACAAATATCAAGTGTGTGTGTGTGTGTGTGTGTGTGTGTGTGTGTGTGTGTGTTGGATAAGGAGTGTATACAAACTTCAACCCACCAAAAAATTATGTTTTGCAAACCTATTTAAATAATGGTTAGAGTCCCAGGCTAAATTTGCTGACCTAATAATAATATTCCCATAGATATGTGTAATGAAAAAAGAGTAGACAGTCATAGTTAAAATTTTAGTAATGAAACAGCAGCAACAAAAAGAACTGGATTTAAAACAACAGCAAAAAAGGTTGTATCTCATACACATAATGCTTGAAGGAAAGCATTGTTAATGAAAGCTGAGGAAACAGAATGGGACATTCTGGGATACCCGAAGGGTCATTAGGAGTGCCTGAAGGCATTTTAGGAGTATGAAAGGTTAGATTTAGTCATTCTAAAATTTTAGAGATTAAATAATTTCACTCTAGTTTATCATTTGGACACTGAGGAAGATTCTTCATTACACCTAATTTCACTGCAGAACGGCTTTGATGCTACCGAGAGCATGTGAAGTGGTTTCGTGTAGGAAAAGAGATGTTTGGGTGAAGGTCAGACTCGATGGTTTCGGAAAGACAGGAGGGAGAAATGGTGTACCCAGCACATGTACAGGGGCAAATAATGATGTCTTCACGTGGAGAACTATTCCCTATCATGTGGGAAAATTTTAATAACATGTTTCTTGCTCCTGCTGGATTTTTTGAGTCTGAAATGAAAATGTGCTATTATCCATCTATTTTAAGATCCTACTAAAGCTAAAAATTTCTATCCCAGCACAACATACTGCAGCCTTCTAGAGAAAGCTCTGGAACCAACACTCTGGAGTCAAATCATGACTCTACCCTTTATTAGCTGTGTGACCTTAAGTAAGTTACTTATCTTTCTGTGCCTCAGTCTTTCAATCTGTAAAAAAGATAGATAAAATAGTAGTGTGAGAGTTATTATAAGGACTGTGTTCATTCATGTAAATCACACCGAACACTGTCTGCTCAAAAGCAGGCAATTTTTAATTGTTCAAAAAATATTACCTTTAGTTATTACTACTCTTACTACTATTATGACTACCGTTATGACTACTGCTTGTCATACATCTATCTCAATGACCCAAAGTACAGTCTGTGACATACTTTTTGACGGCTTCCAGATGGCTCCAAATGATAACAATTTGCACAATGCACAGTTTAACCTTTTGTACATTCTCACTATTTTGAAGCATCAAATTCCAAAATAAAAGAAACTAGAATGGTTACTTTCATTACTAAATGAAAATAAATTATATAACAACATTGGATACCTGTGTAGCAAAAACAAAAGAAATAAAAATTATGTTAAAATACTCAAATGTTGATTTTAAATATCTAGAGCTTTTGAAATATTAGATAGCTGAGTTTTTAAGTTTTTCAATGAAACTCACACTTCAAACTAATTTTCACAGTTTCCTCCAAATAATTCCTTTCAAATTTTACAGAAACTAGGAGACATCCCAAAACTTCAATTTCCAATGAACAAAAAATTTCTCTTCTCCTATTTTCCATATGAAAATTATCCATTAGTAAATCCTATCAACTTTTCTCCATTATAGCAACAATTAGCATTTAAATAGTCTATGAGCTTCAAAGTTAGTTCATGATTAAAAACAAAACAAACAAAAAAACTCCTAACAAATGAACAATGAGCAATAGAAAGAGAGCTACCTTAGATGAAAAGTATCTACAAAATTCCCATAGCATGTATCTTACTTAGTAGTCTAATACTAAAGGCTTTTTCCTCTGAGGTCAGGAATAAAAGTCATTATTCACAGGTGATATGATTGTTTATGTAGAAAATCCAAAATAATTAATAGAAATACTTTTGGAATTAAGTGAAATTAACTAGATCACTATATATAAGACCAATATTCAAAAGTAAATTGTAGAGGGCACCTTTTAGGATAAGCACTGTGTGTTGTATGGAAACCAATTTGACAATAAACTTCATATATTGAAAAAAAAAAAACAAAAAAAACCAAATTGTATTTTCCTATTTCAGCACTAAATAATTCAATTCCATTGTATTATGGGCTGAACCGTGACCCCTCAAAATCCATATGTTAAAGTCCTTAACCCTCAGTACCTTAGAATGTAACTGTATTTGGACACAGGGTCTTGAAAGAGTTATTTAAATAAAATTAGGTCATGTGGGTAGGTCCTAATCCAATATGACTGGTATCCATATAAGAAGAGATTACAACACAGACAACCTCACAGACACAAGGAAGACCATGTGAAGATACATGGAGAAGAGGGCCATCTACAAGCCAAGGAGAGAGGCTTCAGCATATACCTTGATCCTGGACTTTGAGCTTCCAGAACGATAAGGAAATAAATTTCTGTTGTTTAAGTCACCCACTCTGTGGTACTTTGTTATAGCAGTGCTAGCAAACTAATAAATAATAAACATTGGCTGTGGCATCAAAAAAACTCCAGACCTGAATCTAAAGAAATATGTGCATGACTTCTACATAGAAACTTCAAAATATTATTGAGAGGAAGATGATTATTAAAGAAGATCCAAATAGGGGCGCCTGGGTGGCTCAGTCGGTTAAGCGTCCGACTTCGGCTCAGGTCACGATCTCACGGTCTGTGGGTTCGAGCCCCGCGTTGGGCTCTGTGCTGACTGCTCAGAGCCTGGAGCCTGTTTCACATTCTGTGTCTCCCTCTCTCTCTGACCATCCCCCGTTCATGCTCTGTCTCTGTCTCAAAAAAAAATAAATAAACGTTAAAAAAAATTTAAAAAAAGAAGATCCAAATATATCAAGGGACATACTGCATTTGTGTATTAAGACTCAATAGTGTCATGACACCAATTCTCCTCAAATTAATCTATAGATTCAGTGCAATCCCAATCAGAATCCCAGCAGATTATTTTTGTAGAAACTGGCAACTTGATTCTAAAATAGCTGAAAACAGCCAAGGCACTCTTAAAGTACAAAGTTGGAGAAATTACACTACCAGATAGCAAGACTCATTATAAAGCTGCAATAATTTAAAAAGTGTTCTAATGAAGCCATGGAAGAAAACAGAGAGTTCAGAAACAGATCGACACATATATGGTTACCTGATTTATTACAAAGATGACAGTGTGGTATAATGAGGTCTTTTCAATATATAATACTGGGACCAAGGAGTTTCCATTTGGGGGAAAAAAATGAATCTTTATCCCTAGTTCACACTAGACACAAATCAATTTCAAGTGTACATCTAAATGTGTGAATAAAAAATAGCTTCTAAAAGACAGTATAGGAGAATATCTTCACGACTTTGGTTTGGGGAAAGATTCCTTAAACAAGGCATAAAAACACCTTATCTAATCTGGGGCACCTGAGTGGCTCAGTCAGTTAAGCATCTGACTCTTGAGTTCAGCTCAGGAATGATCTCACAGTTCCTGAGACTGAGCCCCATTTTGGGCTCCTTGCTGACAGTTGGGCTCCACACTAAGATTCTCTCTCTCCCTCTCTCTCTCTTTTCCCCTCTTCCACTTGCACTCTCTCTCCAAGGCCCCAAAATAAATAAACTTTATTAAAAAAAAACCAAAAAAACAAACAAAACCCCCCATCTTACCTAATCATAAATAAAAAGAGCTGCTAGTTTAAATTTTTTTTAATCAAAAAAGTAGAAGATATTTTTCTACCGCAGAATAAAAGATCTTTGGAGTACGGTAGTTCCCCTTTATCGGGATTTCGCTTTCCACAGTTTCAGTTCCATCCAGTCAACCACAATGTGGAAGCAGATGATCTTCCTTCTGACATATCGTCAGAAGGTCAATAGCAGCCTAACACCACATTGCAATGCCTACGTCCTTCACCTCACTTCATCTCATCACGTAAGCATTTCATCTTCTCACACCATCACAAGAAGGGTAAATACAGTATAATAAGATATTTTGAGAGAGAGACCATGTTCACATAACTTTCACTACAGTATATTGTTTTAATTGTTCTACTTTATTAGTAGTTACTTTCATTAATTTCTTACTGTGCCTAGTTTATAAATTAAACATTATCATAGGTATGTATTATGGGGAAAAAACCGGTAAGTACAGGGTTCAGTACTATCCATAGTGCCAGGCATCCACCGGGGTCTTGGAATATATTCCCCACAGATAAGGTGGGGGGGGGGGACTACTGTACATGTACCCGATGAAAGACTTGTATCAAAAAAAGCATAAAGAACTCCTAAATCAATATGAGAGAGAGAAAATCAAATAGAAAAATGGGCAACAGACTTTACTAGGCACTACCCCCCAAAATATATCAAAACGGCAAAAAAATATGAAATGATTTTAATATCAGCAGAGAGATGCAAATTAAAGCCATAATGCCCAATACTATATCTACCAGAATGACTAACTTTTATATTTTTTAAACTATCGATACCAAGAGCTGACAAGGATGTAGAACAACTGGAACTCTTATACACTGTTGGTGGGAGTACAAATTGGTACAGCCATTTTGGAAAACTATATGGTAGTACCTACTAAAGCTGAACATATGCATACCCTATTTCTTAGCACTTTGACTCCTATACACATTCCTAACAGAAATGGATACGTATGCACACTGAAAGATATATACAAAAATATTCACAGCAGCACTTTCTGTAAGAGCTCCAAACTGGAAATAACCCAAATGACCATCAAGAGTAAAATAAATAAGTAAAATAATGTATATCCATACATCAGAATATTATGCTACAATAAAAGTGCACATTTACCACTATGTGCAAACACAGAAGCATCTCAGAGACAGAAAAGGATCGAAAGGAGCCAGCTGTAAACGCCTAAACACTGTGATGCTGACTGTGTGACAGTAGGAACACACAAAAATAACTTGCGGTGATGGAAGCCCCTGGTAAAGGGAGAGTTATGGCCAGGAGTGGATATAAGGGAATTCCAAGATGCTCTTTTGCATAAAACTTTGGAGCCTTAAACTGTTCATTCAAAAAAATATTTGAGTATTTTTTTTTTTTTACTGAAGTATAATGCACATATAGAAAAGAGTATCAAAGGGGACAGTGTGATAGATACTCATAAACAAACAACCTAGGTAACTGCTACCCAAATCCACCTACCTCTCCAGACTCTTCACACAGGAGTCTCAACTTTCAGTGCACACACTGTAGCCATACTTGTCCTCTCCCAGCCTAATGCTACTCACCAGGCTGCTCTCTGGCCTGAGAGGCGCCTTTGGCCATGTCCACCTCTGGGATGGAAGCACTTCCTTTCAAACACTCACTCAGATACTGTCCAACTGAAGAAACCTTAACACTCAAGCCTAACTTCAAGAAAGCCTTTCCAAAGCTTTGACCAATTTAAATTCCTTCTCATGGTCTCTTACACCTCTCCTTTGTAGCACTTGTCACAGATGCAATTTTACGTTTTAGATGGTTTGTTTGATTAATGTCTATAAACCCTAATAACTAATTATGTAATTAATTAGTAATTAACACAGACATTAATTACTAGATTCTAAGCAGCTGTGCACCATTATACTCCTAGCAGTGATATATATCACTTATTGTCACACAATAAGTACTCCATGAATATTTGTTAAGTAAAGGAATGAAAATAAATGTAATGAAATAAAACTATAAAATAATATCATGCAGTCAGGAAACAGTTTTAGTGAGTTGTCCTTTATACTGAAATGTTTGTTTGCTGTTTTTCAAGAGTGAATTTCCAACACTTCACACATTTAGAAACCATCACTGACACCAAGATATGAAGCTATCTAACAAAGTTGGAATTGACTCTGTTCTCTAAAATGTGTTCCTCTTTTATACAGCAAGTTTGCTCGCTCTAAGGAGTGTACTCCTAAGATTTTTATAACCATATACATAGTCAGGAAGAAGAGCTCCGTAACATGGTGAATTCATTCCTTGCAAAAACAGAATAGAACTTTCATCAGTCTCTATATTGTACGCGGGAAAGGAAAGAAAAAAACTACTAACCCTGCCAATATATCAAAATTTCAATCAATCCTCAATAAAATGGAGAGAAAAGGATGACTCAAACTCATAGTTAAAAGGAATAAAACCAAATCACAAAACTGAAGTAATTCAAACATAGTTAAAATTATCCAGTATCATTTCAGAACTATTTATTGAAAGTATGAGGTATTTAAAAAACATGCTATTCTATAACACTGTCCAATAGTGTAAAAACAATACTACAAACACCAAATACCACACGAATTGAAGATTCCAGACCAAAAGAATCATAGGTTAAATGCTGTATTATTGTTGATCGCTGGAGAGCTGTGCTCTTCTTTTTTCAATACTAGAAGAAAGCGTATGTGGTATTAGTTGATCACTCTGTAAACCATCTTCTTCACTTTCTAGAGGTTGAGCACACATAAGACCATAAAGCCCAGCAAGGGGGCTAGAAGCTAAGACCACTGCTAAATTTAACAGTTAGCACCTTTTCTCTGTTGAGTTTAGAGACATCTCTTAATTCAGAAGTCAAAAACCCATGCCCTTCATACTATCTCAAATATCTTTCTAACCATGCTCTTGGATTGTAAGTTCTCAGAAGGCTTTTCTCAGATAAACCTAGAATGCTAAAACCTCCGTCTCAGGCCCCTCATTTTTAACAGCAAGGTCCTGAACTGATAGAACTAGTTTCTCTATTTCCTGTTCCTCATTCTCCCTCTCCTTCCTACCCTCAGTCTGAAACATAAAATCACTTCCTGGGGAAAGAATTAGAGAGTCCTCTTATTCCTTGACTATCATAAAAAACATATTTCTACACAGGTTGTCACAGCGTTATCAAAGCACAAGATTAAGGTTATCCAGGAATCTTCTACTCATTCCTCTTCCTCCCTCCACATCTCTCCACTTCCCAAGAAGTATGTATAGTTAAGAAACTGCTGCTGGTGAGAAGTACATGCTTCCTTGCTGATGAGAATGGGTCATTCTACTGTGGGATAGGCACAATATGATCCTTAATGATTCCTATAGAATTCTAAACAGAGAGATCTGATATGTCATAATTTTTTTCACAATGCTAAATCTTGCAAATTACAGTTTACCACTCTGCTAATATAGCCTAAGTTATTACATTTTTGTCATATTCCCTTTTAGTCTCTATTCATTGTTGTTTTTACATAGATGCTTGTGAAACTGTATGTGTAATTTGGTATCTTTTTATATGCTTTCATGTGCTAATATATAGGTTTCAGCACTTACTTTAAATCTGTGTAAAATATCCCATTTAATTGGATTACTTACTTAGCCATTCCCACAATGTTATATACCTCTTAGAATAGTAAATTCCAGTAGTATGCTGTTCCTTGAGAAAGCCACTCTATACTTTTCTATTTTCCTAAATGTGTCTCTTGCCAGCTCTAGAATACCACATATAAATGAACTTGTCCATCCTTCTCATATTCCTTTCCAATTCCCGTTTTTCCTGACAAAGTTTCACTTGAGATGCTATGACTAGAATCAAATGAAACAGACTAAGGGCAGGACTTTCAGAGCTTATAGAAAGATAGGATTCCCCCCCCCTTCCTTTCTTCTATACACCCCCCCCCCCGCCCAATTCTTTCTCTGATTATTATGAGATTTAATGTATCTTTTTGTCTATAAAAGCATATTTGACTGATGTCAATACTTCCTCTATTCCAATCTACCAAATTTGGGCCAAGTGCAATTTGTATTAACGGCACAGAATACAGGAATATCTCTGTCCCTTACTCTACCCCTATAAAATCTGGTAAAAGTTTTAGGTTTGAAATCGGAATTTTCTATGGTATATTTTGGGAGAGGGAAGATAAAGAGGGAAGAGTTAGGAGAGATGATCCCTGACTATTACTATAGGAATAGAAGCCTAAGCCCCTAATATCAATAGCATGGTTGTCATGGCCACATCACTATTGTACCAGTAAGTGAACTCATTTAAGTATTAAGGGGAATGCCAGTTACAGGAGTAAAAGGAAACCACATCTTTAGGGGTCTAGCAGATGTTTGCCTTATTACTTTCTGGAAATTGTGTTCGGCAGGTTTGCCTGTTGGTCATAAGTGCGGGGGTGTCATGCCAGTGAGCTTCCCATTTAACTCCGTAAGTACCCTGACAACAGCTGCAGCAGTGTCAACAGAAGCAGAAACGAGGTTCCTGGCAATAACATGCCTGTAACAACCAGCTTGCTAAAGGGACCATTCAGTCTTCTGGGTGTCAGCAAGGTCACAGATGCAATGGTGTGACTTGCTTTCCATAGTGCCAACAGGTCAAGACGTTGAGAAGTTAAAGGTGAAGCTGAAGCTAGGTTCGCTCCTGTCACAAATAGGAGAAACATGTTGGTCCTACCCTGTAAGTAAGCTATTGTTGCAAGATAATGAATACATCAGTGTCCATCACAACAGAATCAGTATCATAATCACCTCCTATGATGCTGATGGATTTTATCCTAGGAAGACAGTGAAGGGCTCTCCCTTGACCAGAAGCTTCCTATTTTCAGTCTTGAACCTCATACTTTCCATAAGTAGAATCATAATGTTATGGCTAATGAAAGGGTCATTGATGGCAATTATTTTCTACCTTGCAAATATTTTCAACATACTAACAGGGAGCCCAATATGATCCAAGTCAGTTTAATTTGATATTCACTACCTTTTATCAGAACTGTGTCTGCTAGCAAGGCAACCTGGTGATCAAGGAGAATGAGTGCCAGGGCTATTTTTACAAACAAGTGTAAATTGACTTGGGGATCCCTGTCATGATTTAAATAATAATTCAACCTACTGTCCTGCAAGCAGTCATTGTTTTACTACATGCTTGTTCACTGGAAGGCTAAACTCCCACTGCTTTGGTCCCTGGCATTTATTTATTCACTTAAATAAGGGCGGGGAGGGGGGTACCAAACATGGGCAAGCCACCATGCCCACACAAACCTGGTATCTTCCAGCATTGTTTCTACTAGGAATAACTCTAAGCACACAGACTGCAACATTTACTCCCTTTTTGTGATAATTAACTTTTAATATTAAATAAAATAGGTCTTAGCTTAAGTATGCACTGTATGAATTTACCTATTCAGTAGGTTGTCCATGTACTTCTCTTTTATCCCTGTCTCACTGCCCATTCTCTTTTCAAAAATTATTTCTTCTAGTTTCATGATTATCAATAGTTATAATAACCTGAGATATGGAAAAACATTAGGAGCTTCCTCTCACATTCACATCACTTTCTGTTGAAAACTATGCCTCTCACTAATATCATGTTTCTTTATGTTTGAGCAAAGTGGTGCTCATGAATGCTAAAGGAGCCTTCCTATCAGCATTAATGTTTCGATTAGTCAAAAACTCAATTAGTTCTCTAAACTGCTGACATGGGCCAACTGCTGACAACTGTAACTTTTCCTAGGAACCTTCATCATATTTCACATATAAGATGAAAAAGATAGAAAAGTTCGTTGCACATTACTTTTCTTCAACTTCCTGGTGAAAAACAAACGTGTAGTCTCTGTTACACACACACACACACACACACACACACACACACACACACACACACACACACACAATTACGAACCACTGAGTTGATTTAAGTACTGGAAAGTCAACCCAGCTGTTTGTTTTCAAGTAAATAGAGCAAATGTGTTCCTGAAAAATTAACCACAAAGCAAAATACTGATCATATTTTTGTTCCTTCATTAAGAATCTTTAAAAACTCAAAATATTATATTTATCTTCTGGAGGAAAAGTAGAAAGCCATTCTTATTTAAATTTTGTTCATATACTTTTAAGGGTGGCTGTATTTAAAACAGCTCTCAAGAGTTTTCCTAATCAGGGTAAGAAGGACTATTCAGTGGTTCAAAGACACTCTCAAGCCAGACCTTAACTTATCTAAGTTTAGCATTCCCAAAATAAGTTCAATTCTTATCATGTAGTTAACAGATATTCTTAACTTGACTTTAATCTCTCATTTGATAAATAACCTAGAATTATGATGCTTTAATTGCCCTAACTGGAAAATAATAAAAACATTGGCTTTAAAATGCTCCCTTAGGGTACAGAGGGAAAAACTTACTCCTTCAAAGCCTATTTATGCAAACTGATGTTTAATTTTAGATGCTATTCTGGGCTTTTTTATATTTATAATTAAGATATAACTAGTTATCATATCGGCACCAACACATCATAGGAATCTGTACCCATTAAGTGAAGCATTTTATGTTGAAAACTACTACAGCTGGAGACAGCTATGTGGGGATTCATAATGCTATTCTCTCTACTTCTATACATGTTTGAAATTTTTGTCAATCAAAAGTTAAGGAAAAAAAGTTAAGCATTAAATGAGACTTTGTGTAGTTACCAGAGTGAGAGGAAATGAAACAAAACACCACCAGAATCTCTGCATTCCTATTTCCAACCACTGTTCGTCTATTAACAAATAATCTCCCATTCAGAGTTTTGTTTTCTATTTATGAATCCAAACTATCAACATTCAATTTCTCATGAGTTAAAAAATTGTAAGCAGTCAACATTGGTGTATTTAATAATCCTTTGTAATATAAATTAATGTATATGAAGTGAAAGTATTCTAAAGATTATTTGCCATGCTCAAAATGGGAAAACTGCTTAATAAATTAAATATGGGGTAAGCATTTAAAAAGGATTTTTTGAAAAAACTAATTGAAATAACTCTTGAAGCAACTTACATAATACACAAAACTACAACAACAAGTTGTTATGCAGACATCTATTAACTTATCTGTGGATGTCTAGGTTTGCTTGTTTCTAATATGAAATTTATTGTCAAATTGGTTTCCATACAACACCCAGTGCTCATCCCAACAGGTGCTCTCCTCAATGCCCATCACCCACTTTCCCCTCCCTCCCGCCCCCATCAACCCTCAGTTTATTCTCAGTTTTTGAGAGTCTCTTATGGTTTGGCTCCCTCCCTTTGCTTTTAATTCATTTAAGTCAGCAGTCCAGGCACCTAGGTCTCCTTAATCTCATTACTAATGCCAGGGTGGTGTGGCTATTCGTTTGATTCTGTGAATTGTTTTCTGGCATGAGGGTCTTTCCTCACTGGTGTATTAAGTGACCATCATAAAATGATTGCATCATCTATTGTTTGTTGCCCAGAAAATACTGTGTTTGAGCAGCTGTATTCATTTAAATGCATATTAATGCTGCATTCCCCTCTCGGAAGTACGGAGGGTTGTTCTCATTGAGATTTACTCAGCAGTTATTTCTGTAATAATTTCTGAAATGCTTTATTTATATATTCCATAATAAAATACATTACTTGCCTTTAATATAAGTGACATCCAAAAAAAAAGTGATCTTATTATAAAAGATCCTTAGTTTTATTTTCAATTTAATTGACATTAAATTTTAAAGACTGCCTCCTTTTCAAAAATTTGGTTTCCCACCCCACATGGGCACTGGGCAGTTTGGCAATCTTCAGACCCCGTTTCCTTTCTCCTTAGAGATCATTCCAAATATTTAAAATTCTCCTCAAATCCCTTAATTACTTCTATCATCTCCACCCATTTGAGGGAGACAGCTTTGCCTCGAAATAGCAGCTGCTGGATGGACAGTCTTTATCATTCTGCTTCTCCTTTCTAAACATAGTTATATCCTTCTGTCCAGAACTGACCTACCAACCTGTGCTCTGTGCACAATCACTTCTGCATCTTCCTGGATCTTATTCCATCACTTTTACCTTCAGTAACTTTTTTATTGGCTGCATTTTCTTAATTTATAAACACATCCCATTCTCTCTCATCTTACAAAACTCTTGCCCTCTATTGATCAGCCATTTTCTTCCTCCTCAACAGAACACTTCATAGGGGAAAAAACAAAACGCCTATTCTCAACCCTAAATAATAGCATAACAATAAGTAACACTATGTTAACTCATTCAATCCTCACAACAACTCTATAAGGTAGGCAATTTTTATCCCCATTTTATAAAAGAAGAAACTGTGGCACAGTGAGGTAAAGTAACTTGCCCATAGTCCTGTAGCTAGAAAGTGGCAGCTGGGAAACCAGATATGAGTTCAAGTTCTTTCCCACTATGCAATACTTCATCCCCATATTTACTCACATGGTTTTGATTATTAATTATATGCTGATGATTGCTACCATCACTTTATCTAGTCTTGATTTCTATTTAGTTTTGCTGCCTCCTATTTTGAGATACCTTAATCTCAATATATCTGAAAGACCCAGCCTTAATCGCTCCTCTCCCTAAGCTTCCTCTACGCTACCACAAAGTACAACTCTATCTACTTTTCTTCGTAACTCATAAACCTTCAATGGCTCTCCATTACCTACAAAATGGGGTTTACAAATTCTTCAGTAAAGCACACAAGTTTCTTCATACCTTGACCCCAAATTACCTTCTTACTCCTACTCCTGCCCTTCCTTATACACATCCTCTAATCACCAGCCTTTGGGAAGTATGTGCCATACTTTGTCACATCCCATGCACCATGCATAATGTTCTCTCAGTTTAGGAAGTCATTTTTAATCTTCTCCTCTTGATGAATCATTGCTCACCTGTATTATCACCTGGGAAAGGGGCTGCCCATCCTGCCCCTTTCCCAGATAAAAGCGGATCTCTCTTCTACTTCTATATCCCCATAACATTTGTTAAAAAAAAGTAATAACTCTATCATCACAATATAATATTGTACTGTCATTAATAATCTAGACTACGAGCTCTTACAGAACTGGGACATTCTCGTATTGATATTTGTATTCAGTGCCCAGAACAAGAGCAGTCACTCAGAACATATATGATGAATGAATAGATGTAGCTCTTCTTTAATATTCAAAATCAATGTGCCCTGGACATGGGAAGATAAATTAATACATCGTAGGAAACATCATAATCTTAATTAATCATTATTTGCCCATGAAATGCCTAAAAACTTAGCAACATGCAGAGGATATTTTTGTTTAAATTTTAATACAAGTATAGACTTTCTTTCTTGAAGTGCCACTGAGCAAAGAACTCCACCATCTACACAAGCAATCTTTGAGTAAATAATAAAATATATTAAAACAAACAGAAGTCATAAATGTTAAGCCTATCTCTAAGTCACAAGACTTGGTCATAAACAATCATCAAATTATAAACTTTACAAAATATCCCCATGAACTAAACAGTAAAGTGTTAAGTCTCAATAGTTTTCCCCACTACACTAATTCCTTGATGAAGAAAATATCTGGGCTCTGGTATGACCCAGTTATGGTATTTACCAAATGGTTTATTAAATTACATTTATAAATCACAAAAACAGCAGTTTACATGCCCAACTAAATATAAGTGTGAGGTGGACTGAAGCTGTCTACTGAGCCTCAAGGGTGGGAAACACACTGCTCTTAAGTTTTGCTTACACGAATAAAAGTAAAGTGTATAAAGTAGATCTTTAAAGAAAAATTCAACCAGAAAGCAATGTGATTTCTACCATGTTTTAAGCAGTTATTTCCTCTGCAAGCATTTCCTCTTAATTCTACCAAGAAAAAAAAAAGTAAAGATTACAAAATAAGGTGATGAGAGAAATTCAAAGAAACACAGAGTAATGATGAAATACCCAAGCGGTTTTGGTACTTAAGCTACAATGAAGTTCATTACATATGTCTTATTCCTTTAAAAACTGATGAGTATCTCACTGACAGTTTTTTTCCTAATTTGTATTAAATTCTAATATCAACATTTTTTTATTGCATTTAATAATGTCAATAGTATTGAGTGATTCTGATCCTAAAGTGACTCTGTTGCTTATATGCTAAGGTTCACACAAGGGCTGGTCTAAGTTCAGAGTTCAAAATAATTCAACTTTTAATACATATAATGAAAAATTACACCTAAGTCACTCACCAGAACACAAAGGCAACATTAATATTGCCACTGTAGACTAAACAAAAGCAGGAGTGATCAGTCTTTAAACTTTTACTGTTTTTCTAGCCTTAAACAGGAAAAGCGTTTTGGAAATACAGGGCTCATTAAAGACACCCTTTAAACTACCGTTGGAACTTAGGATTTCTGCCTTATAGGTGGAACTCTGAACAGAAATTTATTGACCATTCTTACTTACACTTGTCAGAATTTTACAATTTTATACTCTACAGAGAACAGCTGATGTTTGACATAGCAAAGTTCATTATTAAAACCATAATATGCCAAATCCAAGACACAAAAAGAGAAATAAAACTTTGATTTGTTAAGAAAAACCTTACCGTGCACAATTTACTTTTCCTCCTGCATCACCAAGTTTATATTTTTATCTTACTTAGGATTAATGGCCTAAAATAAAATGAATTAAAATTAATGAATTCAAAATAATTTAATACAAATAGCAAACCACCAAAATACTAGAACAAAACAAATCTCTAGGAATGCTTAAATAAAAATTCTGGAGCTTGAAAAAGAGCTATTTACATGCTTCCCTGCATTAACAAAAGGGCAGGTAATAATGATGGCTTGTATGACAATATTGTCTTTGTTAGTTTAGCCCCAACAGAACTAAAGATTTCCTGATTACAACTTTGTAATCTAAGTCAACTGAAAAGATTTCTGGGGAAGGGAAACAAAGAGGAGTCTGAGTGCTAGCATTAAAGTGGAATATATTACCTAAGTTTACTCTTCAGTGAGGGACACTGTAAATAAGAGGGGCTCCTACTTGGACAGCCCATGCTAGGTCATGACCTGAACTCACTGTACTGGTGTAAAAGAGAAAGTTGTGCTGGAGTCTCAGATTTGCACGCTTCTCTGCTTCACCTTCAGGATCCTGTAATCACATAGGGTCTTACAATGAATTGTTCGCTCTGTACTGTATCTCATTGTTGGGATTTTTAAACAGTTGCTTTTTTATTGTAATGAGCCAATTATGAGCCAGTCACTCAAGCAGTCATTAACAATAGATTTTTTTAATTGCATTTTTAATGAATTTTATTTTGGATAAAAGCCCTTAAAAGTACCTATGGCAAAGGGTAATCATACATTGAATTAACAGCAAAATCTGTTTAATAATGACTTGTCTTTTATTTACTACAACAAAATAAATTCCAGTGAGAACGCTAACAAATTGACAGTGTCAGAGAAAAAAAGGCTGGGGGTTGGAGGAGGGAGTTGTATCGACACTGCTAAAAAAATTAAAATGAAATTATGCCTTTTCTTGCATTTAGTTATGTCCTTGTTCTTTCCTAATTTTAAGCCACAAATAAAACACTATCTGATCAACATAGACCTTGCGCTATATTTAGAAAATAATCAGTTATTATTTTATCCCTAAGCTATTAAACAATGTTTAATATAATTCTAAAACACACCAGATTGAAAAGAAAAAACAATCAAATTTAATGAACGCATTTCTAAAGATGAATGTAATATATAGGTATGTTAAAAGTTATTTTTTAAAACTGTTGCTTAAATAAAACACTAGAATGTAAAAATCTTCATTCATTTCAAAACATTTTTGTGTATGTATGAATGGAAATGTCCTTGCTGAAGATAAAAAGTGACCTTAATGAAAATTTGAATGAGCATAGTTTATGATCAGAAACAAAAATGTATTTTTTAAGTTGACTCTGTTAAATCCTCCTAAATCTTAATCAAAATTAAGAGCCCACTACTCAGTGCGATTTAATAAATCATTAATTAGGAAGTTTTAAGTGTGCACACTGACACTAGAAAAATTTTCTCTTTAGGGGTTATACATATCATACTCTAGTTGGATTTTAAAATCACATGTGCAAAGAGAACAACAACAATAAAAAATATATGTGTGTATATATATATATATATATATATACACACACACATATACTGTATATATATATATATGCCTAGATTCCTAGAAAAAGTGTCACTATACACTATGATTCTGTAAAGAAAAAAACTTTTTTGAATGTTCAAAGTCTTAAAAACCTTGCATTATCTGCCTCAAGAATGGGCTGACTGAAAGCACGAGCCTCTGCAGCCTCTGGTTAATTAATCTGCCGGCTGAATGACAGTGCGCCTAGGGGCATGGCGCTGGCATCCTACACAGGGTCCCAATGTGCTTTAAGCCTTGGATAGCTATATTCTGCACGCCAAGACTTTGCCCAACAAATAGCAGAGAGGCCTATAGAGCCTTTCTTCTTCTGAGACATTCCATTTAATTAATATAATCCCTCTTTATCTTAAAGTTTTAATAAATTTAGAAGGTGAGACAAAATCAACACATTTATGACACTGAATGCAGTAACTAGTTGCTCTAACACTTTTCTTATGTACACAAAAGGCTTCTTTACAAGGCAAAAGAAAATGAAACCAAAAAAATGTTATAGCTCGTTCAGAAATTTTCAAATATGCTACTTGATCTGTTAAAAAAAATATTTGTACAACCCAATGTTTAAGAATTCGATTAAGTGAATCTGGTGATTTCCATTTCACTGGGTTTAAAGATTTTAATGTTCTAAAAATATAACTCATAACCCAACCCAAAACTCTGAAAATTGCTAATACCTAATCTTGAGCAAGGTAAGGAGATATATATATATATATATATATATATATATATATATATATATATATATATATATATATAATTAGCAACAGGATACAAAAGACATTCTCTTAATCCCTTTTACTGCCAGAACAAAACATCTTTCAAATCAAGATAAAATTGCTACATCATGAATGTTAATATCATTCTGAGAAAAATAATACCTTATGACTAGAAAAGACCATCCCTTTAGGGAGAAATGTTGTGTTAAAGTGGATTATTCTTTTAGTAGTGTAATAGAATGGCTTTCACCTAGTCCCAGATGGAAAATCAAAATCTGCATTTAAATGGAAATATTTTAAAACAGATAGAAAAAAGGCTAAAACCGTAAGAAATAACTCCTTCCTTACATTTTAAAAATCCAAAATGCTTCACGTGAACTTTTCTGGAAGGTATGGCTTTTAGATTTTGTTTGTATGTTTGTTTCATTTTTATGAAGAGCTCTCAGGGCAACAATTTCAGTTTTGTGATTAACACATACTATTTAAGCCTATTTTATCAAATTTACAGGTTGGATCAAGAAGTTGGTCTGCAAAATTTCTGTTATTACAAGAAACAGATTTATGGTCTAAGTTTATGCAAAGTTAAGAATGACTCCTCTGGTTTATTCCTACTTTTTAACCATGATGTTTTACATGCAATTCTTACAAAGAAATATCAGTGCTGAAATTAAATAAAATCTGAGGGTTTTTTTTCTTTTTCTTTTCTTTTCTTTTTTTTTTTTTAACATTTGACTCAAATCACCACTATGGTTAGAGTAAAAAGAAAGCAAAATGTTAGGCAATATTATAACAACTGCTCTTTGCGACCTGAAAGATTATTTTCAGTTCTTCAATAGTTGGGGCAATTTTCTTAAATCCTGAAGGAGCCTGACAGCACTGCACATTTCTTAATGCTTGCATTTACTTTTACATTATAAAACAATAAAACAGCAGGATAATGTTCATGCAGTTTAGAGACTTGTAACATTACTACAAATAATTCTACTGTATTATGGCAAAACATAAGCTTTTTAAATGTAGGCTGCCGAAAGAAAAGGGCAATCTATATTCATTGAAAGTACACAGACAAATAAGATTGGAAATATAACTAAAATGTTGTTCCTAGTTCTAAAATAAGGTTTGAAAAGGTTTGAAAAAGCAAAAGCTAGATGAATTTTTTGGGTCATAAATTAAAATACAATTTATTTTCAAGCACGGTGCTTACTGGCAAGGGAAAGGCTTCCCACATTTCTTTCTTCAAGTTTACAACAGACTACGTGGCTTCAGTCATTTCAGGAACCAACCATGTTAGATAATTTGATCATTTTTCCTCAACAATGTTATAGATCAAGATATTCTGCAATTTAAAGATGCAAGTGTTTTGATGGTGGTCACATTTGACTAATGGACTGCAAATAATGGGCCAACCTGCAGAAGTTGGTCACAGCATCTCCTTTCTAAAATCAGCCCATCTTCTAATCTGTTGTAGGTTCTGATACATCCTTAGTGCTAGAAGCTGTCCATTTTTCACACAGGAAATTATGTGGATCTCTTTATTTAAAAGACATGAAACACCTCTTATTTAAAAGCATAATGGGAATAACTTCTGCATATGTATTGGGTGATTTTCTCACTTTCAACAGGTAACTCATTTTAATCCAGTTGTCCATGCTTCTCCTAGTGCTCATCATACGGATGAGAAGGAACAAAGCATTTTTCTGCTGTAATCTCATTCTCCTTTACACCAGCGCCTCCATCCCTGGTCCCAATTCCCCACCCCTCACCCTCATTCCCAAAACTTCCACAAGAAAAGTTTTTCAACACCATAAAATCTAATCACCCACATCAACCTAGAGACATGTCATCATTAGTCTACACTAAACAGCCAACTAAACCAGGGAAGCTGTACATGGGACCATCACAGAATGCCCAAGACTCAGAGATCACTTAAATCACCATGCTTTACCACTGCCTAAATTAGAGAACTGTAGAAACATAGCAAATTATGTCTTAAAAGAAAATGTACCCCCTCATCCTTGTAGGTATTAGACTCTTATAGCTAATATGTACAGCGAATATATGAACAAACTGGCTTTTAAATTCAAATATTCCTGTTCTAAATAAATGACACTCTCAGCAGGGAACCAGAGTCTAAAACCTTACTATGCAAAGTGGGGCCTCAGACTAGCAGAACTGACATCACCGTGGCACGTGTTAGGATCTCAGGCTCCACCCAGACCAACTGAATCAGAACCCGGATGTTTAATAAGATTCCCGGATGGCTCGTCTACATAGTGAAGTTTTGGAAGTTCTGGTCTTTTTTTTTTCTCTAGTTGTACCGTTTATTCATCATTAAGAGACATAAAGGCTTAAGGACAGAAGAGCTTGTACTCATAAAAACGTGTAAATGTTACAGATGACCCCAATTTAAATAATGAAAGAGAAAACAGGGAGAAAATATACGTAAAACTTTAGCAACTAAATTAGATCTAGATCCTGCAATCTTTGTTTTTAATACCTGAAAATCCACGTATAGTTGCGGATGAGCATGCACAAATGCATGAGGGAGATGAAAGAGGAAGACAGGAGAAACAGAATGAAAGTGACAGGAGAAAGAAGAGAATGGAACCACAAAGCGTACACAGTGCGTAGAGGCAGATATGTTTAGAGCTGGAAAGAAGAAGAAATAAAGTGAGAACCCAGCTGCTTAGGAAAAAACAGCAATACCCCCTCTGGACAACACTTCCACATACCAGCCTAAGCCGGTGTGTTGGAATGCTGTTCATATCACTAACAAGAAACTGCCAAGCAATAAGCATTAAAAGAGTAAGTATGTCAAAGATGCCAGCATCCCCTAATACTAGTTGTATAATACAAGTAAACACAGAACTAGTTCTGGGAAAGCAAAGAGACCAACAGCAAAAGGTAGTTATAATACCAAAAAGGTGATCTAATTGTCTTTTCCCAAGGTCTAAGTAACCATTTAGTTTATAATTACCATGAAATGAACATTACTTGTTTTATTCTTACAAATGAATTTACCATTATTATAGAACTATTGTTACTATACTAAGTCCACTAAATTCAAAAGAGTAGCACTATTGTTTTATTTTTCATGACATAATAAAAATAGCCAACATTAATAATAGAAGTTCATTTTTAAAAAAAGGAAGCATAAGATATTTTCTATGGGATTTAGTGAACATGAAGTAATGGCTTACACCTACAGTAATAATTTGTAGAGTGTGAAATATACCTAAAATATTATGCTTGATATTAAATATATATACCCAAAATGATCAATCTCCTGTGATTAATCCAATAGTCTATCATCATTTATTTAATGAGAAAACTGGAAATAATTTCTAAATACTACCAAACTTAATGATGCCAGTAGAAAATAAACCAGTTGATATCCAGAGACACAGTGTGGCTAGTCAGAAAATAGAACTTATCAGAAAAAAATGAGTTTTAATTCATATGACATCTGGAACTTAAAAAAAAATAACATATATGCATCTATTTATGCATCTGTGTTCATCCACATGGCACAATATTAGTATGCAATATACTAAAACTCAGCCCACTTTGCGGCAGATTATCTATTGAATGTAGTCCCATTAAAACACTGGAAAATGACTTCTCACAATATGGGGGGAAAAACATCACCCTATGCCTTGCGTTACATGACTGAGCTGCCCTAACACATATCTCTTTGGTTTTGTTCCAAGAATAAAATGCAGTCAAAGATGGGCAGAATGCTACTCCCAGCTTGTATTCACCACATGCCAGGAACTGTAAAAATAGAATTCCAAGTTGAGGTTTCAGACACATTAAACAAAGACTTAGAATTTCAAAATATAAATAATGCATGCATAAACAGGTATATTATTTATGGAAATCAACTAGGCAATATGTATCAATGGCCTGAGAAATAATCATATACTTTGAACCATTAATTATACATCTAGAAATCTATCCTAAGAAATTAATATTTTTAAATGTTGACAATAATTGATGTACCCACATCAAAGTGCTATTTTTTATACTAAAAATTATATTCAGCCTAATTTACAAAATTAGGGAATCATTAAGGAAATTATTATACAGCTACATGATGGAATATTAAGTAGCCATTAAATTATGTTCATAAGGAGGTTTTAATGGCATGGAAAATGCTCCTGATATTTTAAGTTAAAAGAAAGCAGTCTACAAAGTTATACACACAACTGATTATACATGTGTGTGTGTCTGTGTGTATCTACGACAGTATGTTAAGTATATATGCGTGGAAATGCATCAAAATGTTAACTCTAAATGATTGAATTTTGAGTAAGATCTTCACATTTTTTTCTATTTTCATGTGTTCTCCTTAATTTAGAAAACAATTATCCTAAGTATCAAAGAATATTAAGGAGTAATTTAGATTAAAAAAAAAAAAACAAGGCGTGAAGAACAAGGGTAAGAACCCTGTGAAGTTATAACAAAGCTATTTTCACTGCACAGAGAAAGTACGTGTGTCTGCAAGAGGAGTACAAAGAACCTAGTCTCAGAGGAAAGAAGCTTTCTGGACTACCTAAGAGGCAGAAGACAGAGGACAAACACAGATAGTTAAGCATAAAAACAATGAAAGTAAAATAAAAGAATGCAGAAAAGTCAGATCTATTAGAATTTAATAACTACACAAAGAAAGCAAAGGGGATCTCATCAATGCCAGTGTTATTTTTACTACGCAAAAGCACCAAATAATGGCAGAAAATAAATGATAACCATTTTAGGAGGCTTATTCCAGCGTTTAGGTTAAATATAAGAAACTGGTTACCAATAAATCAAAACACAATTTATAGATCTTCATTTTGTTTTCTAAAAGTTGATAATTACAAAGACTGTTTTTTTCTTTTGACAAACATAGTTAAAACACATCTTTAAACTGTGCAGATAATGAAAATTATACACTCAAAAATGTGTACAATCCACAAGCTGTGGCTTTTAGGAAACAATTATTTTAGTTAGTTTATTAGTAACAGTTAGTTGTAACTTACTATATTTTCCCTTAACTTTTCTTGGTTGTAGATGCTTTGTATCATTTCCATTTCAGATTGCTTGACTAATCAGTTGATTCCAAATCAACATAAACATAGGGTGAAGAGTAGCCACACTAAAGCCATTATATAAAACAGAATTCAGTGAATGCAAGGATTTACACACAGTAGGGAATTGGTAATTATCAATTAACCATAAAGCAAAAAACATCAACCTAAGTTTGGCAGCTTCTAACTATATAAAATCTTCACAAATTAGATAAGTTTTATCTATCATGTAGCATTGTTTTGTCTAAAATATACACAAATAACATTCTGAGAAGAAACTGTGCACAATACAAGCTACTCAAAGATGAAGACCAAATTTCTATGTAAGTATAAATGTTTAAGAACTCCATGTGAAACAAGGCCCATTGATATTAACTTAAAATTAAAGTTTATAATATCACCTAGCCTCTGACAGAATCTGATCTGTGATGGCCCTAAAGAATGTCTGAAATAAATGCAAAGAAGCAAATACTGTCTAATAATGACCTCAGGATACACTGAACTGAAAGTCTGATTCAATTTCAGTGCTATATCATACTTCACACTTCAGCAAACATCTTACAGTAGTACTGTGGAGGAAGCACTGAAAACTATGTTAATGTATAGTCACCTGCTCTCTATTGGAAAGGACCAGGATAGGGAAGAAGCCTGGAGAGTCTAAGACTCTATAAATGATAAATTATTTCAAGGTATTAGTCAAAATTATGCGCTAAATCAAAAGTCGTCAGTATAATTCCAAAACAGGCACAGATAGAGCAATACTGAGCCTCAAAGACCACAGGATTCTTAGGAGAAACTCAGCAACAATGGCTAGACGATGAAGGATGAATGCCAAGTCATGGAACAGAGATACACTACAAGAAAAATGGAATATTTTTAAAAGAGCAAAGAATTTGCTACAAATAATTTCCATGAATACATAGCAGTAACTTTCTGCCTCCCTGAGACAGGCACTGTGCCTTAATCATCTACATTTCTGGCAACTAGAAAAAAGCCCACAACTAACCAAGAGAAAAAAAGTAAATGTATATTAACCTTCTGCAACTCATACAGCATGTGTAAACATTACAAACAATGGTTATATAGTGTGTGACTTCTTATCTTTGCACTTCTAGCACTTATCATTTTATTGAAGTTCAAAGAAAAAAGCGTATAGAATAAAATCATCTGAAGAAGTTTCTCCTCATACCGTTTTCTCATATAAACTTCTCAAATTCTTAGTGATGTGACCATTTTCTGCCCACAAACCCTTTCCATTAAGAAGTTTTTAGCAGATGGACTCCTGGAAGACCCTGTAGAAAAACTAAACCATGGAAAATATTCAATTAATTCCAGTCGGTATCAACCTAATGCAAAGTCTAAAACAAACATATTGAAATGCACAAGCTTTGACATATTCACCAATGTCAAAGCAACTGATCCTATTAAACAATGATCCTATTAAACTAGTTAAGTATGAGCAATCTTCCATTGTTCCCATGCAGGAGAAACATTTTATCTAGTGAGTTGGTATATTATTAATATTAACATTACATTAATATTAGTTAACATTACTATTACTATTATTATTCTTAATGTGATAGTTAACATTTACTGAGGCTTCCTTTATGATCTATTTTACATGGATTATCCCATTAAATGCTCATGACGATCCTATGATGTAGGTACTATCGCCAGCCCCAACTTTACAAATGTGAAAGCCACAGTGTAGAGAAGTTAACTAAACCAAAGTCATATAGCTAGCATGTGGTAAAGCCTAGAACACAGATAAGTCTGACTCCAGAAATCCCACTTATCTCTTGTAGGCAAAACAAACAAACAAACAAACAAACAAAACAAAAACACACAAAAAAACCACCAAAAACAAAAAAGCATTTGTTACACACAAAATTGGTTTTCTTAAATATATGTAATTATAAAGATATTATTGGTCATCATTATAGTCCAGTGATGGAGCTGAGGAGGAAATACCACTCAGTCAATCCTGATACACCCAGAGGTGTCTGTCTCACCTAGAGAATTCCACGGTATACATACCTATTTTGTTATTTGTAAGCAATGCTACTTATGTCTCCACCCAAATCGTGCTTATGGCTCCAAGAGATTTTGAAATAAAATGCATATTCAAAGATTTTGCCACATTTCTCTCATGAAAGACTCATTAAAAAAAAAAAAACATACATACTTCAATATTAACTCCTAATAATGAAAGCTGAATTAATAAAAAATAATAAAATGCTACTTTTTTCTTGGGTTTAATCTGTTTCATTCAGCAGCGATGATCTCATTTCACATTCTACCACCTTGAAGAAATTTAAGGGATTTCTTTGGAGGACTGCTATAAAATTATCATTGACATTTTAATTAAAAAAAGAAATGTATATAGAATAAACAGGACATTTCCTCTAACAGTCTGCAGTGGCTGCTCCATTGCTTCTTTGTACAGTCTTGGTAAATTATGCAGGCTCTCACTAGACAGAGCAGCTGTATTTCACTGTCTTCAGTAATGTAATCTACATTTATCATTATTTTAATTAAGCAGATTCTTAATTTGGT
This sequence comes from Neofelis nebulosa, assembly GCF_028018385.1. Lineage (NCBI taxonomy): Eukaryota > Metazoa > Chordata > Mammalia > Carnivora > Felidae > Neofelis > Neofelis nebulosa. The sequence goes on along the minus strand of NC_080788.1, from coordinate 68,021,756 downwards.
ACTTTCATTGCAAAGAAAAATACCTTATTCATTTTTTTTTTTTTTTGTAGACAGCATCTTGTCAGTCTTATGAACCAGAATTTAATTTTAAACATGTTTCTTACTGCAACTGGTCACTATTAAAAAAAAAAAAAAAAAACCTACCATATTTGGTTTCCATTTCATTCTATTGGTTTCAAACACTGGTTCCTTCTCTATAATATTTTTTTTAAAAAAAGATACTTTCATAGTTCTCAATTTTAACCCAAATGATATACTAAAAACAAAATGTGGTTTATTATAACATTAAATTCAGGATTACTCAAAATCAATATGAAGCACAAATAAGAACTTTACAAGAAAAACAATGCTTTAGTCAATGTTGAGAAAATTTAATTCACAAGTTCTTTGTGCAAGATTATTTTTACCATCAGGTCATTTGAAATGTCAGAATCTTTTGCTAAATCCATCACTGTGGAATGCAACAGCTTTTAATCATCTGGAAGACAAGTTCTGAACAGTTTTATTCATTTCCCATTACTATTTGTGGTCACAACAAGTTGATTTTTAAAAAATAAACTGGTGAATTACACTTGAAGTGTGCTTGTTTAAAGGGTTCACATAGAAACAATTATTGTAATAGTATGTTGCCACATTAAACTGTGCATTTTAAAACATATGGTATCTCAAATCTTCTGTGTCAATAATGGGAGGCCTGGTACTCAAAAAATTCTGTATTTAGCACATATTAATTGAGCATCTTTTATGTGCCAGGTATAGAATTAACTATTGAGCATCTTTTATGTGCTAGGTATAGAATTAACTGCTCTGAATTCAAATCAAAGTAGCACAAAGCCTTTGTATGAGAGACAGAGAGAGAGACAGAGAGAGAGAGAGAGAAAAAATATATCTATGTGTACACACACATATACATATATGGTATAGCACCAAAATGGTTTTTAAACTTTGTTCCTTCAAAAAGAGACTTGAGCCCCCATCTCCACTTCAACCAGAAAAGCTCCACTTTCATCTATTTTTATAAATCAGTCTTTTTCTGTAACTGGGTAGAGAAAGCAAAATCCACTTACCTAGAAAAATATGGGCTCTAGACTACTACCGAGAACACAGGTAAACAAAAAGTATCCTAAGTTTTCCCCAATACACCCAGGGTTTGAAACAGTAAAAAAAGACTCTTTGTTCGAGTTTCATTTATTATCAGTTTTCACAAGTTGCCAAACATTGGTTTGCTAGTAACTGTCCATTAGAGTTTATAAACGTGGCTTATTTAAGAAGTTTGGGGATGAAGTCTGTAAAGACTTGAAAGTTAATGCACATCTCATTGTGTCAGTCCACATTACTGAGGGATGCCATGTCAGCTTTCAGATTCACATAAATCATTGCAAGTCATGAGACAGAAATTTTTGAAAAATCTAAAGTGCATTAAATGTGCTCTAGATTTTTATTGAAATGTCCCTGTATAAAACAATGCCATTTACCTTCACACTGTGATTTTTTAGAACAAAGTAACCATTTGGGCATTTGTAACAACTTGGCCAATTAATATACATTATCTCTAATCCCTCACAAAAACCTCAAAAGATAAACACTTTTTACTCCCATTCTGCAGATAAGAAAGCAGGCTCAGAGATTAAGAAATGTGTTCAATATTACATAGTGAATACATGGAGAAGCTAGGATTGGGCCCATGCTCTTTTTACTAAAACCCTTTCAGAAGGAAAACAAACTTAGCCCGTGGAATTTTTCTCTTCTGATCACAGCTAAATATGATGCCTGCTTTTATTATCATCTAATAACTTCACATAAAGTTGTGTTTACAATGAAAAATTTAGCTATCAATATATACAATCAAATAGGTAACCAATAAAGAAAGGAAGGGAAATCTAAAATTTAAATCAATGCTAATGAATGACAAATACTTTAGACATTGTGTAACTCCCTGGGTTTGAATTTAAATAATGTCCTGTATAAAGCCTGTGTTACCCAATTCAGGGACAAGTAAAAGTTAAGTTCTAGGCAGCCACTTAGGCTCTAATTAAATAGAAGAAAAGAGCACAAAGGAACTAAATTATTTTTAAAAATACTCCTATTGGAACTCAACTTCAAAAAGATATTTCATGAAGAGACAGTACAGCTTGTAAGATTCCTTCTATCTCAAATTACCCTGATGAATGTCTGATAAAACTTGAGATTTACCACTGGGTAACAACAAGAGGTAGCCAATAATTCTAAATGAAAACTCAGAATGGTCCTTTGTTCCCTTTGTCTAAAGTAAAGCCGCTTGTGAAAAACAAGAATGTCTAGTCAGGAAAAAGGAGTCTCTTGTCTGAGCAAAAATTAAATTTAAATATCCTGCTTCTTACCTGAATATTCCAAATCATCTACATTTATCTACTGTTCACTGAAAGACTACAGAGGGCACTGTTGCATCAGCTTTGAAGCTTTACAATAGAAGCCTAGAAAAACTGTCTACAATGTATAATTTCTTTAAAGGGTCAAACGCATGGAAATCTACCAAGCTTAATATAAGGGACAAAACCAAAATGTATGTTTTTTTAAAAATAGACTGGACTTCAATAGGGCAAAAAAACTTAACAAAAACAACTGTCAAATTGAGAACACTGCACCGCACACATTTTGCATTTTCTTTTGTAGTGCTTTCAGGAGAAAGGTAACTAATCATAGCACCTCCTTATCCAATGGAAACAGCAGCCCATTGCAGAATCCTTTTTACAATCAATAGGAAAATGAATGTGGCACCTCATGCAATCCTTCCATAATTCTATCAACAGAAAGAATGCAGTCTGTTTGCATACTTTTGTCTAAAAGGCCAATTCCATTTGTCCCCTCTTTGGGTAAAATGACAGCTACAGATCAATCACTCTCACATGAAAGTAAACACACTGCAAACAAAACAAAACAAAACAAAAAAAGGATCAAAACTGAAATCCTCACCGTTTTTAAACGTAATTTTGTTACACACAGGAACTCAAACTCAAAGCAAAATAGAAAAAACAAGTTTTTCCTCACAGACACGTATTTCATGCTATTGTGCAATAGTACTGGGATACAAAATTTAAAAGTTACAACAATACGCACAAAGATTATAATTAGATATGAATAACATTCAATTAAGCTTCCATATATTTTCTGTTCTCTACATCGTTCCTCTTGCGGGTTCTTTGAAACTAAATTCAATTAAGTATAGTGCCAAAGTTTTTTCTTAATACATATGTTTGCAATGTATTACAGTAAGACTAGTATAAAAAATATAAACCTTTTCATTACACTACCACTTAATTCTTTCCACTTGTTTACTCACCAAAAATTTAGATCTCTGACACTACAAAGCAATACAAAAATAAAAGGGAAATCATTTTATTTTGGTGACTTAAAAATAATGTCTTGAGTTGCTGAACCTCTGTAGAAACACTAACATTAGCTATAAGAATTACAATGTCATGACCAGGCAACTACAGATAACATGTAAAATGCGAAAGGAGGACATTCTGCTAATGCATATCAGATTGCAACACCACATCACGTATTTGATAAATCAACATTAATATAGGTACCATCATAAAACTAAGGCCTCTAATAAAGAATCCCAAATTCCCCAGAAAAACAGTATACAACTCATTTTGTCACTCCCAAACTTCCAGAGAGATTAGCACCTTCTCTGAAATCAAAGTGTAGAACTGTGAAAGCGTAAAAAATTCTTCAATAATATGTCAACCTACTCATAAATCAAAAAAGAGGGGAAGGGACTTCAGATGGTATGTAGATTTCACTTTATGACAAAAGCCTTGGTTTAACAAGTTATTTTCAGCCAATAAAAGTCAAAAGTAAAGCATTGTTAAAGTGGCCAGCACTGACTCTAAGGCTTTAGCTTATTAAGTTAACCAAAATGCTACTTGGGTATTGCTCCCTTAAATTATTAATTTATGAGTTTTGTTCCGTCTCCTCCTGAGGCAAGGCAGTTTGTAGGTATGTTGAATGCATGTAAATAAACAGAAAGCTTTTATAAGAGTCTAATAATACACCAAACATAATAAAACAACCCCTTTTAATGAACACTGAATGCACAATCCTATGAACCAAGTTTATATAAATGGGCTATATAATTTAAAGGAACTGTAAGATCCTCTAGGAAGTAAATGCACAAATTCAGAAAAATTAAACATAAACCTATTGATTTTCACTGATGTGATAAAATTCTTACAACAGAATCCAAGTGTTGCCGTGTGCCTATGAAGAGTATGCTGCACACAATTTTGTAGAAATCTAAGAGGAAGGTCGTCAACTGTGAGAAAATTTATTTGCAATCTTGCTTTTCATCTACCATAAGTATGACTACAAAAAAAAAAAAAATCGGGGACTGCCTTTTAAACATCCAGTGTACTTAACTGGATATGTTAGTTACTATTGCAGAAAGAAATGCAGGATATTAAAATCAATTTTAGTTAACTCTAATTTATGCAAAGCTTGATTGTGAGCAATAGCTGCTAAAAGGATGCAGCATTGTTGATTCATATACAAGCATTTTGCTTAACTACATTGGGTAATAGCAGTGCTCCTAAAGGAGTATAAAAAGCAAAGTGATTAGCAGTCATTACTGTTAATTAGTGCTCACATTGCATTCCTTGGGATGAATCTCCTTTAAGTTGAATACATGAGAAGTTTATTATTTAAAGAACTGCCAAACCTCGCCTAGGTAAGTATTGGAATAAACCGTCAACTATCAGTAAACAGACTAAAAAACAGGGACAGATCAGCATCCAATTAGTATGTCTAAGTTTTTAAACAGGAAAAGGGTTGAAGGGAATGAGTAAAACTGGAAACTCATACTTCACATTCTGCAATCTCACTGATAAAAGGAGGAAATGTGTGTTTATCAAACTTGCTGTGAGTGCACAGTTCATTTGGAGTCCTGTAAACAATTGCCTGACTGCCCACTTCCAAATTCATGTGAAAATCTTGGAGATTCAGAGCATCATATTCAGCAGGCAAGGTCACTCTAGCGATGCCCTGGAAATGGGAAATTAGGAAAACGTGGCAATCAGAGGTTTAGGGCTGAGCAGAAAAAGCCCTGAGGCTGGCGTCCTATCTTTCACCACTGGTCAGGCTGTCTCTGCTTATTCAGTATTAACACAACAGGGCTGAGAGTGAATGAGAAACACTCCACACACCTAACTGGGACATTGGCTTTCTTGTTTAGAAAATGATAGGCATTTGTCACAGGGAGAAAAACAGCAACAATAACCACAAAACTCAAACACAGCTTTCAAGAACAAGTTCTGAAAGAAAAACAGGCTCCTTGTAAACCTTCAGAAAAGGACCTAGGGAATGGCGACATCCTGTTGATTATCAGGTTTCCTTTCCTCCTAGACCATTCTGTGCATTTTAAAATGGAGGCCAAATCATTAACAAAGAAGCTTCAAATACAATGTAGTCATTAGAGGGAAAAAACTTAAAAATTCAAATGTGCAAAAATTACACATTCTTAATACTTGCTACATGCAGATCTAAATACATCTTTCAATTATTTTTCTATACATACATTTCACAAATATGTTTTACAAAACTGTAATTATACCTTACAGGGTATTTGGTAATCTATTTGCTTCTCTTAATAACATGTACAGATGTATTTCTGCAACTTCATTTTTGATGCTATATATTCCATTATATATATATATATACACCATAATTCAGTTTGCCAGTCATTTCTTAATTTTTGAATACATCTGTATTTCTTCAGAATAAATTTCCCAAGGTAGAAATGTTTGGTAAAGAGAATCTATTTTTTGTGTCTGATGAGATCTGCCAAATTACCTCAGAAAGGCTGAACCAATTTACAGGGCTGCTGGCAGCACATAAGACACTCGTTTCTTCAAAACCAATATCATTTCTTAATCCTGCCAAAATAATAGCAGCATTTTTGAGTAAGTGAGATTGCACATTTTTTGGTCATTTGGATTTCTTTCTCTATGAACTGCCTGTTCATATCCTTAGCCCATTTCTCTATTTGGAGGCCACTTTTTAAACATCAAAAAAAAAAAAAAACCCCACAAAAAAACAAAAAAAAACAGTGAGAGAGTCTTCTCAAATGCAACCTTGGAGGATCACGGAAAAGAGATTATTTTGAAGAGGTATATTGTAATTATATACACATTCAAAGACTCAATTAAGGTTGGTAACTTTATATGGGACTCCTTTACAACATATTATATTATAGAAGGAGGATTCCTATCCTGCCCAAAAAGAATAAAAAAAATTAAAAGCTAAACTAGTATAAATATTGTCTCATTGAAGCAACTTTTATTTTCTATAAATGAAAAATCATACTAATCTATTAATCTGGAATAAACAGCAATGTTCTGTTTTTTTGTTTGCTTGTTTTTATTTGTTTTTATTTTTCCATTATTCCAGGGAACAGTTTGAACACCCACAAAAAATACAAATTGCCTTATTAGCAACTTTGATAAATCATGGAAGGAAACTGTAACTACAGATGATAGACAAGTTCCTCGTGCTATTATTACCCTGGATCAAGGACTTAATTAAAATGTTATTCTTGGGGCGCCCGGATGGCTCAGTTGGTTGAGCATCCGACTTCAGTTCAGGTCATGATCTCACAGCTCCTGAGTTTGAGCAGCCCCACGTCGGGCTCTGTGCTGACAGCTCGGAGCCTGGAGCCTGTTTCGGATTCTGTGTCTCCCTCTCTCTCTGCCCCTAACCCACTCACATTCTGTCTCTGTCTCTCTCAAAAATAAATAAACATTAAAAAAAAATTAAAATGTTGTCATTCTTGACAAAAGTACTAAGGATAAGAAAAAAATGAAAAATGCCCTCTCTTCCAAGTCAATTCATTTAGGGCCTTTTCTCACAGAACCAAGGAACTGACAAAGTAGCCAAATATACTGATTCCTACTTCATCTTCAGAAACAGACTTAGATTAGAATGTAATTTCAAGCTATAGATCATGTCTTTTCCTTTTCAAACAAACCATAGCTTAAAGGTGTTACCTAGAACAGTGCTTCTCAAACTGTGTTAAAGACAAGGGTATTTTTCTCTTAATTTCTAAAACTTTGGAGACAGAAACATCTATAAAACACAATTAAAATAAAATATAAAAAAGAAATTTTACAAACATACAAAATATGAAGCCGATTTTTTTTGTTATTAGATCCAACAGATATAAAAATACTCTCAAATAAGTATAAAAGTTTCCAAATGCTTATTTTCCATTTCTATAAATAGCTGACCTTGAACCAATAACAATCACTTCATGGACAGCACCAGCCCCTAGACTACACTTTGAGTAGCAAAGATTTAAAATAATTCTGAGAGCTATGAAATGAGACCAAACACAGATAGATCACTTTGATCCTTGACTCAATAACCCCACTTTGCCTTATCAAACCACATGCCCACCCCTCTGTCTCACAGTTAATTCACACATGTCTTATTTGTTTATATATGCACTATATATGTACTGTTATATGGTAGTATCTTCTTGATAACACAATGTAATGGTGGGAGGCAGAAGAATATAGTGATTAAAAGTACATATTCTACTACTTTCTACCTGTGTCACCTTGGACAAGTTACTTAAAATCTCTATATCTCAGTTTACTTATCTGCAAAATAAAGAAAGTAGACCAGGGTTGATAAAGATAAATTAGAATATAATGTATACAATGTGTAACAGTGCCTGGCAGATTGTGCTACATAAACAACATCAATTAAATTATAATACAGAAATAACTGAAAAAAAATCACATGGCTGTGGGCTTTCTAATAATCAATATAAAACGAAAACTAGAACGAGTTGCATGATTTACAGTGTTTATACAATAAAAACTGTCCAACAGTTATAGTTAAGGCAAGACTATTACAAAGACCAAATCCGGAGAAATATTTTACCCTTGGAGTGCCATAAAGTTAAATGTGTGATATGGTAAAAATCCTCAACAGCATCCTTAGAGCAAATATACAACAAAAATTTTGAGCGTCTCACTTGGACAAGGCCTCATGGTGAGCACTGCAGAGTATCCAAAATTGAAAAACACATAGTCCTTGCCTTCACGAGGTATAAACTAATAAGCAAGATATACTGTATATGAAAATAAATATGTAAAACAAGGCATAACATAATAACTTCCCTCAAAAGAAACTAAACACAACAAAAATTCAACAAATAAAAACTACACTTGAGGAAATCATCTTTTACGTCCTTATCCTTCTCTCCTTCAACATCAAACCCAAGGGCCTATTATGAGCCAGCCAGACCACGTATAGGTCTACAAGTCTACTGCCCCATCTGGTCCCCATTACTCCCTGCCTGAAATTTGAAGATGCCACTTTGCACTCTGTTCTCTTTGAGATTTTAATGACGTTCTTGAGAGATACGTGTCTCCTCATCAGCTCGCAGGTGCTCCCTCTTCACTCTTCATAAGACCCAGGGAGCCCCTCTGACCTCCAAGTACTGAGCACAGTATGTGCTACACAGTCAAAAGACAACTGATTCCAAGTTGAGCAGTCATAAATACCCCCCAGGATATAAGGCTTTCTGAAACTGAGGATGAAAACAGTACTTACCATGGGCACCTGGGTGGCTCAGTCAGTAAAGCATCCAACTTCAGCTCAGGTCATGATCTTACAGTTTGTGAGTTCTAGCCCCACATCACGTTCTGTGCTGCCTGAAGCCTGCTTTGGATTCTGTGTCTCCCTCCCTCTCTGCCTTTCCCTGCTCACTCTCTGTCTCTCTCTGTCTCTCAAAAATAAATAAACATTAAAAATTTTTTAAAAAGCAGTAGTTATTAAACTTCTGAAGAGACCAATGTGAGACTATGATAAAAATCTCTCCCCAGAAAAATTTACATATACAAAAAATTTGCACAGAATTTCAGAGTTCAAAAACACCTCTCCCCCCTAGATTAAGAAATCTTGTCTTACAGTATCACATTATCTGCATTGAATTCCACTGGATTGATTTTTATTAGTTTTCTATGACCAAGTTCAGGTTATATGACCACTCAAAATCAGTAGAACTTCGGTGAGGGTTAAGTAAGCCACAAAAATGACTATGAGACAAGTAAAAATTATTAACGGAGCTAAATTGTGAAAAGCTCAAAAGGGAGACCCTGGATTATTTATCAAATAATGATTCTCTCTGCCTTCCCCACTTGCCAGCAAAATTACTATGTAGGAAAGAACCTTTAAGGGAACTGGTCTTAAAATAGACCTTGAGCCATTTCAATGGCTCTGAAACCAATCGTATAGTAGGTAAAAAAGAATTCTGTAAAGGAAGGGAAACAAATGTCTGGTAAATAATTTCTGCCTTTTCTGATCTCTCAATGTATTTAAAAAATTTTTTTTTATTTATTTTGAGAGAGAGAGAGAGAGAGAGAGAGTGAGCAGGGGAGGGGCAGAGAGAGAAGGAGAGAGAAAATCTTAAGCAGGTTCCATGCTGTTAGTGCAGAGCCTGATGCAGAGCCACAAAATGAGAGATCATGACCTGAGCAGAGATCAAGAGCTGATGCTTAACCGACTAAGCCACGCAGGCACCCCTATTTGTCAATGTATTTTCATAAAAATCTACACGGAGCAATGAACTTTATCAGGGTTAGATGCGCTTAATTTTGTTCACTAAGTTTAATTTAACAACTGCTCATTGAGCACTCAATGTGTGCAAGTACACAAAATAATCACATGATCCAGCACTGGAGATGTTATGAGTAACTGTGATGTAATTCCATTGGCATTGAGAGGTAATAGCTTTCACAAACAGAAGTGATTATAATAGCCCTTTTCTATTGCCACTGGACATTTAAGAGCCATTTTTTTAAATATCTTATTTTTTCATACGCTCTTTCAAAAATCTAAATTCTCTAAAGTCAGCTCATGTAACTTTCAAATGGAAGTCCTTGCTTGAGGCTTTTTACAAATGAGTTAGTAGAGAAAACACTGCTTAGATTTTAAAGATAACCATAGAGTTAAATCTGAAAAGAACATGCCAAAATAAGTTTTGATGGAAAGAAAGCATCTGTAGATAACAAGTTTTGTCATATTCGGGTTCACTTCTTTATCTTCTTTTGAATGACCCATGCATCAGTTTATTCATGTAGGTAACTAGCTAGAAAACATTAATTCCACATGTCCCTTAGAATAGGTTCAATTATCTGAATGAAAAAGTCTATAAAAAAGTCTCAGGAGGGCCAAAAATTATAGGCAACAATGTAGAAAGATAAATTCAATCTAATATAAAATACAAATTTCCCCATATTAAAACCTCTTTCACAATATGAACAATTACCATTCTTTTTCTTCTCTGTATTAACTTACTAATAAAGTCAAGAGGAATTACATTCATCTCAATGACAACTTACAGCTACTGCTTAATATTAATATACTAATGGAACTTTGCAATGAAAAAAAAACTGACTTTATTTAGCTTTACTGGATTATTTTGGAAGCAAAGGAATAAAGTAGAAAGAAAACCTGGCACTAACATGAAGTCGGCAGGCTAAGACAAACAACAACAAAAAAACAAAAGAAGACTAGTTTATAGAGCATCTTTCTTCCTAGAAACCTAAAGAGGCTCTCGTATATTTCACCTTTATTCTCAAAACAGATAAATAAAAAAACAGAAACAGAAAGATATGTTCGTAGTTTACAGATGCAATAAATGAATTCCAGAGAAGTACAGTTGAACACATTGTCTATATAGTTCAAGAGTTGTATAAAAATCTCATATTAAAAAAAAAAAAAAAAGGAATACAATGCCCGGCTCCTCAAGGTACTTAGCATCTTTAAACAAAAACCCACAAGATAAAAAACAAAACAAAACAAAACAAAACCTAGTAGCTCTGAATATCAAGATAAAGTACTATAAGAGAAATACAATATTATGTGAAGGTTCCAGAGAGAAAGATATTACATTCAGTGAGAGCACTTGAAGGAAGATATCAAAAGGAGATGCCATGTGAAAGAAGCAACTGGAGAGGAAGGATTATTTATGACTATAGCACAGCACTGTACAGGAAAGACATGGCCTATGTGGGTTAAAATGAGTTCTGACATAGCCTAGTTTAGATGGAACATAGGTTCCATGTGGGGGAATACTGGGAAATGATGAAAGATAAGCTTAAGCCATATTGCAGAGCACCTGACAGATCAATGGTGAGCAACAAGGATTTTTGATGAAGAGAGGAATGTGATTGGATCTACACTTTAGAAAGACTAACCCGGCAGGAGTTTGTAGGATAAATTATAAAAGGAGAGACTGGAGGAAAACCATAAGTGAAATATCTAAGGTGTCAATTAATTTACAGGTCTGAAGCCAGGTTCAATCTAACATGATGCCGAAAAGCCTACAGAATCTATTAAGACTTTGTATTTTGTAAGTAAGTGGGACTACATCAAGCTAAAAAGCTTCTGCATAGTTAGAGGAACAATCAACAAAAGGAAAAGACAACCTGCAGAATAAGATATTTGCAAAATCATGTATCTGATAAAAGGTTAATACTCAAAATACATAAAGAATTTATACAATTCAACAGCAAACAAAAAAAATAGCAACAACAACAAAAGCCCCACAAGTAATCCAATTTAAAAATGTGCAGTGGGACTGAATAGGTATCTTTCCAAAGAAGACATCCAAATGGCCAACAGTACAAGAAAAGGTGCACAACATCATTAATCATCAGAGCAATGCAAATCAAAACCCACAATGAGATACCACTCACATCTGTTAAAAAGGCTGTTATCAAAAAGGTAACAGATAACAAGTGCTGGTGAGGGTGTGGAGAAAAGGGAATACTTGGGCACTGGTGGTAGGAATGTAAATTGATACCACTGCTATGGAAAACAGTATGGAGGTTCTTCAAAAAAAAAAAAGAAAAAGAAAAAGAAAATAGAACTACCGTATGACCCAGCAATCCCACTTCTGAGTATATATTCAAAGGAAATGAAAACAGGATCTCAAAGAGATAACCTGCACCCCCAGTGTCCACTGCTGTGTTATTCACAACAGCCAAGATATGGAAACAATCCAACCCATCAACAGATAAATGGATGAAGACATGTAGTACACATATATCTCATTATATACTAAGTGAAATAAGCCAGAGACAGACACATGTGGAATCTAAAAACGTTCGGACCCAGAGAAATGGGGAGTAGAATTGTGGTCACCAAGGGCTGGGGTGGGCTAAGTGGGAAGATGTTGATCAAAGGGTACAAATTTCCAATTATAAGATTAATAAGTTCTGGGGGTCTAAGGTACAGCATAGCGATTATAGTTAATAATACTGTATTACACTTGAAAGTTGCTAAAAAGATAGATCTTAAATATTCTCACTACAAAACAAAACAAAACAAAATACGGTAAATAAGTGATGGAATGGATGTGTTAGCTAATGCTAGGGTGATATCATTTTGCAATATATAAATGTATCACGTGAAAACATTGTACACCTCAAACTTATACAATGTTATGTCAACTATATGAATAAAGCTGAAGAAAAGACAATATTTTACATGATCACCAGTAAATAAGTTTTTGGGTTTTTTTAAATTTTTTTTCAACGTTTTTTATTTATTTTTGGGACAGAGAGAGACAGAGCATGAACGGGGGAGGGGCAGAGAGAGAGGGAGACACAGAATCGGAAACAGGCTCCAGGCTTCGAGCCATCAGCCCAGAGCCTGACGCGGGGCTCGAACCCACGGACCGCAAGATCGTGACCTGGCTGAAGTCGGACGCTTAACCGACTGCGCCACCCAGGCGCCCCAGTAAATAAGTTTTTAATTCAATTACTATAAAATTAAATCCCACTTACACAGATTATTATGTTAAGCTCATTAATATAGTACTTTTTGCTTCCTTCTGGGAATTCACACTAGGTGATTTTATTTAGAGTTAAGAAATAGGGAAACAAATTTTTTAGTTGGTATGTACCACATATAACAATATGAAAAAAATGTTAAACATTCAGTTAAAAGCACCATCAAGACTAACATTTATGTATTTATTTATTTAAGTTTTTATTTTAATCAGTCAGTGCTCATCACAAGTGCACTCCTCAATCTCCATCACCTATTTTACCCATCCCCCACATCCCCTCTGGTAACCATCAGTTTGTTCTCTATGGTTAAGAGTCTCTTTCTTGGTTTGTCCCTCTCTCTCTCTCTCTCTTTTTCTCTTTGCTCATTTGTTTTGTTTCTTAAATTTCACATATTAGTGAAATCATACGGTATTTGTCTTTCTCTGACTGGCTTATTTCACTTAGCATTAAACTTTCTAGGTCCACTCATGTTGTTGCAAATGGCAAGATTTCATTCTTTTTTATGGCTGAATAACATGCCATTGTATATACCACCTCTTCTTTATCCATTCATCAATCAACAGATAACTGGGTTGCTTCTACAACTTGGCTATTGTAAATAACGTTGCTATAAACACAGTGATGCATGTATCCTTTTGAGTTTGTGTATTTGTATTCTTTGGGTAAATACCCAGTAGTGCAATTGCTGGATCATATGGTATTTCTATTTTAACTTTTTCAGGAACCTTCACACTGCTTTCCAGAGTGTTCTTGGCTGTTCCTAAGAACAGTACAAGAGAGTTCCTTTTTCTCCACATCCTCACCAACACCTGTAGTAAGACTAAGATTTACTAAGAGTTAATCTTGATTTATAAAAAAAAAAAAAAGAGTTAATCTTGATTAAATGAAGCCAGCTTGAATGAAGCATCTCCTATACCATCCTACACCAGATTAAACAGATGACAAAGACAGGGTGCTGTAAAATTTAGTGTCACAATATTTGTAATACATAGCTATTGTAATTCACTTTGCTTAGAAACACTGCCCAGTGAAAGCTGAATTAATTAGACATGGAACTGTTAGTTTATGAAGTACTTCATGTAGACTCCTTGTCACTTTTTATTTAAACATGTTTTTATTTAAGCTGCCGTCAAGCCCTATCAATCCACCTACAATGTCCGTTCTTCCCCTTTCACACTGCTATTCCCCCAGTTCAGGTCCTCAGAAACTTTCATCTAGCCCAGTATCTCAGTTTTCAGTTTGAGCTCCTCATCTCCAGAATTCCACTTCTCTAATCCATTTCTCGCATCATTATAGTGGTTCAACTTAATGTCCTTGAAGTTCCCTTCAACTGTACAATTCTGTGTCATTCCATTTGCAAAATCCTTCAGGGTAGTGGCTTTCAAATTTGTTTAACTATAACAATTTGTTTAACAGTGTAGAATATACATAACATACATTTATACTCACATAACACTCATTTATATTCACATATGTGAATGCACATTTCACAAAATATAATTAACCTTACTATGTACAATGCATTTTGATATTTTCTATTTTATTCCAGTCTCTTTCATTTAAAGAAAAAAAGGTTGTGACACATTAAACTCAGTTGGAAAATACCAACTTAGGGGCTTGCCTACACAATCCTGCCTAAAATTTAAGACACTCCTTTTTTATTTCAATCAACCTTTGTAGACTTATTTTCCACTACTCCTTAAACTCCGAGCTGTAGCCAAATTGAACTTCTTGCTACTTCCCTCATGTATCTCATGATTTCCTGCTTCTGTGAGTTTGGATAAGCTCTGCCCCTAATTTGCAACTTTCTCTTAGACATTTGCTCATGCCTGCCTTTGTCAAAACCCAAACAACGTACAAGGATATCAAATGTAATTTCCCCCATAAGACCCTCTTGATGCTCCTACATGAGATTTTTTTTCTCCTCTCAGTTCCCATAGCACTTTAATTGCATACTCCAATGGCAACTCTACCTTGTCTCTCCAGGTTCTCTGAAGGCTGAGACTGTCTTGAACATCTCTTTACACTACTGGTACATTATAAGCATCCAATTAATGTTTGCAGAAAGAAAAACATAGAGGAGTCTATAAAGTGCAGTAGTATCAGGTTAAAGATAGCAGGAAAAGTCAAGGTTGATTAATTCATCCTTTTTATTCACTCAACTTTTTTCTCACATCAGCATGTCGCAGAACAAGTCTCTACTGAATCATCTCTTACCAATACTAATAATTTAAAAACTCTATTTATTGATATCATCTTTGCTTTTTATGGCTATTTTATGATATAAGCACCACAAATTATCTGGATGAACAAGTTCCCAATTTAAAAGGGAAAGTCAATGTAAAAATATCAGTTTAAGATCTATCATACCATTGTGTCACTACCAATAAAGTCCTGTGCTACGAAAAAATGGAAGGATAACAATAAATGAGTAAAGTAATTTATACTTGTAAATTTTAGTAATATGTTCTTAGTCATTTAATAGAGAATATAACAAAGACAAGGTAAAATACAGGTCTAGAGTTGAAGTAAAGGACTGTAGGACAGAAACATACATTGTGTTGTCTTAGACAACACAATTCCTAAGCAGACATCTGCAAAAGGTTTCTTAAAAAATAAATGGTAGCATAGACAGGAAAAAAGACGAAAAATTCAATAGGACCCAGACACCAGACACTTGAAAGATAAGTCAGACATACCCAACACACTTTAAAATACATAGAGTTAAGATAGAAATCTATATTTTGCAGAAGAAAGGAACATAAGGAAAGTCAATTAGTAAATTTATAGAGAGGCACTGAACCAGGCAAAAAATAAATTGAAAGAGTATATATGTGCATGTTTAATATACACACACAATCAGTGATACCAAGAGGAGAAAGTTCAAGGTTAGGAGACAGAATAATCATTTTGCTAAAATGAGGGAGTCACATTTTCTAAGCTTTAGGGGGAATCTACAGATGAAGACTCTAGACCTGCGATAAGTTTACAAACAGTAATAATTGACAAGTATAATCCAACATTTTACTTCCAGACAGATCTTCCATCATGTGCTTTCTCATGCATGCATGACTTTACTGTCTGAAGGGCCAGCAATAACACAGCCTCAATGAAGTCGCACCTGGGAGTCAAAATGACACTTGTCTGTGCTGATTCCAACTCTTCTGTTTAGGGTCCAGAATCAATACTAGCAAAGCATTTCTTGTGCCAAGGGACCAGGTTTAATGTCCAAAATCTTGGGAACTGACAGGGCTTGAGGCAAGCTGTGCAATGCTGAAGAGCCAGGAGCAATCTGTACAGGGCTATGTGCCTGTTTAATTAGCATTATGTCTGGGTCCTCCCTGCAAATCTTAAGGGCCTCTTATATGTTCCTCCCACTCCAAACCTTTTGGATTTGCCTCAAGCCACCCAACCACCAAGGGTTTTTTTCCCTAATATTCAGAGTGAAAAAAGATCCACAGAGCAATTTTCCACCATAAGCATGTTTTCTAACATGCAGACACCAAAAATAATTTGAAAAAGTATCTGCTCAGCATTTTTATAAAGTACTCTGCAGCTGGAAATTATTCTTGGTATACTTAGTGGGTTATAGTGCCAAATCTGATAGGATATCTTATTTTGAAAAGTTTCACAATTATGCCTATTCCATTTAAGCTTCTAAGTGGAAAAACAAAAACAAAATGAATTTACCAATGGCATTACATCCTATTTTATAACAATGTTGTGGCTCCCCTGAATTAGACACATTGTGATATAAAATATAATTTGTTAAGCTTTGGACTAATTTGTTCAGTCATCCTTTAAAAGGCATCCATATGCCAGAAATACTGCTGTACACTAGATATGTAAAAATGAAGAGTACCGACTATGTCTTTGAGGGTCTCACAATCTAGCAAGTGACAGTCACATAAATAATCCTACTAATGTCCTGAGGAAAACAGTAGAGGTATAGACAAACAGAGAAGGAAAATACAGGAAGCAGATAAATTAGAGCCCATTTCATAGAAGTGTATGAAGTGAGAAGTTCTTTAGAACAGAGATAAGGATATGGAAAAGTACAGGCAAAGATTCAGATATAAAAAGCAATCTCCTAAAACCTATTAGTTCATTATAACTTGAACCCAGAAACTTGTATGGAAATGACAGGATCAGACAGGTAGGAATGGAAGGGAAGGCAAGGATCTCTTCTTAAAAGAATCTTTTCTGCCAAGGTAATGTGCTTGTAGTTTGCCTTAGTAGTGGGTTATTTAAGTATTTATGCAGAACAGCCAAGGACAATATAGTAGAAGGGTTGAATGGTACACAAGGTGATATTGAAGGCAAGCTGACGAGTTAGGAGACTCTCACAGAGTACAGGTGAAAACTCAGTAATAGTGAGAATGAAATCACAGGGTCAGATATCAGAAGTCACAGAAGTAATAGCAGGTTCCTAGAGATCTAATAGTGGTGGTTGGTGTGGGAGCGAACTGAAAGAAAATGGAAATCTAGTTGTGCGTCCCAGGTTAGACTTAGGTGATGGGGGTAGATGATGATGATTTTAACTAAGAGAGAAATATAGGAAATGGAGCAAGCTTGTGCAGGAAGAGAATGAATAAAATTTTGAACTTGTTGAATTTATCGTGCCTATAGAATATTCAAGTGGAGATATCATAAGAATTGAATGCAAGTCCCAGAGTATAGACTCACTGTTGTGGTTCCAATGGTCAACTAGGTTTGAAAAAGGATAAGACAGAAGGAGGGAGGGAAGAAGAGATGGAGGAGAGGAAGGAGGGACATACTGAAAGAAGAGCCATTTAGGATGGTTCCTAAGTTTGTAAGCAATTGAAACCTATTTATTTTCAGGAAACCTGCTGCTTTTTACCTCCCTGACACAGTTCACACTTCTACCAGCAACAGCTTGCTTTGTATTTGGAGATCCACTTTTCCCCCCAATGGGTTCTGTTCTTCCCACAGAACCATAGTAAAATGTGGTTCTAGTAATCATGACTCTATCTGTTGCTCTAGGAATGGCATATGATCTAGACCTATCCAGTCAAATAAAATCATCAACAATGACTGGTTCATAGATGATACAAGTCAGGCCACTGAGTGGCAATGAAATATAACTGGATAACTACATTTTCCTTTGAGTTATTTAAAAAGACTGAAGCTTTTCCTACTAGATTTGAACCAGAAAAAATGTAACCAGGAGCCATTTTCTGAATATAAGAGTCTAGTCAAAGAATGGAATCAATAGAAAATAGAGGCAAGAGATGGAAACAGGGGGGAAAAGATATTGATTACATAATTTGTGTCTTGTACTTAGTCTACTTGAAGCCAAACTTATCTTTAGGTTATTGTCAATAAATTATCTTTTTCTTAAAGGAACTCTCATGCATTGTTGGTGGAAATGCACACTGGTACAGCCACTGTGGAACACAGTATGGGCGTCCCTCAAAAAGTTAAAAATAGAACTACCATACGATCAAGTAATCCCACTAGAGGGTATTTACACAGAGAATACAAAAACACTAATTCAAAAAGATATATTGCACCCCTATGTTTATTGTAGCATTATTTACAATAGTCAAATTAGGGAAGCAGCTCAACTGTCTATCAATAGATGAATGGATAAAGAAGATGTGATATATATATACACATATAAATGTGATTATAGTTTATATACATTATTATATATTAATAATTATATGTATATACTATAGGTTATATATAAACAATGGAATATTATTCAGCCATAAGAAAGAATGAAATCTTGCCATTTGCAATAACATGGTGGATCTAGAGAGGATAATGCTAAGTGAAATAAGATAGAGAAAGACAAATACCATATGGTTTCACTCATATCTGGAATTTAAGAAACCAAAACAAATGAGCAAAGCAAAAAAGAGACAAACCATAAAACAGACTCTCAACTATAGAAAACAAACGTGATTACCAGAGGGGAAGTGGGTGGGGGGGGATGGGTAAAATAGAAGAGAATTAAAAGTATACATTGTGGTGAGCACTGAGTAATGTATAGAATTGTTGAATCACTATACTGTACACCTAAAACTAATACAACACTAGAAGTTAACTATACTGAAATTAAAATTTTTAAAAATTAACAAGGAAAAGAATATATAATATGTAAAAAAAACCAAAATTCTTTTTTCTTTAAAACAGTTTGAATATGACTTATAATCAAAATAAATCTAACCAACACAAAGAGTAAAGTGGCAATTGATGTTTCTAAAAACATAAAGTTAAAATCTAGTTTAAAAAATCAGCCACTTATTTACAAACCTTTATCAACAGTAAATATTTGGTTTAAAAAACAAACGGCAGTTATTCATTTATTATTATATTCAAATTATAATACAAGTTTCCATTAAGGAATTTAAGGTCATCAACACCAAGATAAAGTGAGAAAACAAATATGAGAGAAGAAAAGTAGCAAGGATTAGAAGAGGAAGACTGAATATGCAGCTTAAGGAAGAATATTAAATGAATCCCATTAGAAAAAAAATTAACACAGATTTCTGGCTAAAGAGAGTCCATTAAAATGACAACAAAGATATAACATCTAGAAAACAAAATGTGGGGCAGGCAGGGGTAGACATCAAAGGATTTCAGTACATTTCCTGAGTCAACAGATGAAGATGGAACAACGGCTGATACGTCAGCAGCAGAAGCTGTAACCTACTATTTGCGTAGCAGAGAAGAAAACCAAGGAAGAGAACAAATTAGGCTACATTATCCTGAACTCCAGGTGTAACAAGTATGAGATATGGGGCTGGAAAAACTCTAAAGTCAAAAATGTTCACAGTCAGCTTTGCTCCTGCCTAAATCTCAGATATGAATAAGCAACCAAGACATTTAAGAAAAGACTACAACATGAAAGAGAAGGAAATAGGAGAAAAAAGAGCCTAAAGGAAACATTAATATTTTAGGAAACAATGCTTAAAATCACTAGTTTGTATTTTAAGAGGGATATAAGAATGTTACATCTATAGAAGGAGAAATAAATTGTTATAAAAAAGAAACAACCAACAAGTGAAGTTATTGATTACCAAAAATACAACTGTTAAGAAAGGAGGGCATTTAGAAAGGAAATCTCAACAAAAAGATAGAAAGATACAAAATAATGTGAGAAAAGAGAGATGATTCAAACTAGGAGGTCTAATGTCCGATCAGTGAGAATACTACAAAAAGGGAACAGAGAAAACCAAGGGAGCCAATTATCAAACAAAGGAAGAGCATTTCTCAGAGCCATCCTCAAGCTACACTTCCGTTGGCTCTGCTATTTGTGTGTGTGTGTTAGATCTGACATTTGTATGTTTTTTCCATACAAAACAAAAAGCCATAGCAACTCTAGGTCTTACATCCACACATCCTTCTCTACTGGAGAAAATGTTTATCTCCTGCCAACCATCCATCATCCTAGGCTTCATTCATTCTATTGGGTACATATAAGTTAACAAAACCATCCCTGATGCAATCACTATAGTCAGGAGAATGCCATGTTGTGACTGGCTTTCACCTGGATTAATACCATCCCTGAACCATCATTAAGAGAAAGAGGACAGAGATATGCTGCTACTCAATAGGAAGCTGCAGAACGGATGCAGGAAAAGCAACCTTCAATATCCAATGCATTGTTGTGACATTTCAGTACACCAACCATAAAGACACAATCATAAAAGTTAACAGAGAGGAAAAATAAGTCAGCTAAAAAGAACAAAAATCACATCAGCATCAAATTTTTCATCAGCAAAATGCTAGTGAACCATGGAGCAATGCCTTGAATGGTTTGAGGAAAAATTACTTTTCAATCTAAAATTTTAAATTCATCCAATGTATCCATCAAATGTGAGGGCAGAATAGGAACATTTTCAAAATGTATGGATTTGAAAGTACCTTCCTTATGGAAGTTTCTTAAAGATGGACTAAAAAGAACGAATAGCCAAGACAGAGGAAGATATCAGAAACAGTAAGAAGTGGCTCTAAACCACTAGAGAGAGAAAGAATAAGTTAATCCTTAAATATACTCTTTATAGGGATATGGTGTTTACACATATCCTTCAGTAACTATTACATTTCTTTTTTTTTTAATTTTTTTTAACGTTTATTTATTTTTTTTGAGACAGAGACAGAGCATGAACAGGGGAGGGTCAGAGAGAGAAAGGGAGACACAGAATCCCAAACAGGCTCCAGGCTCTGAGCGGTCGGCACAGAGCTGGCCGTGGGGCTCGAACTCATGGAGTGTGAGATCATGACCTGAGCCGAAGTCAGACACTCAACCGACTGAGCCACCCAGGCGCCCCTATTACATTTCTTACGTGACTTACAAAGAAAACCCACAGAATTTAAAAATCACTATATTTCCAGGAAATAATATAGGTTATCTATATACCAAATTAATATATATACCAAAAATATTTATATACCAAAAAATATATATACCAAATTAATCCAGGTGAAAACCAAGGTGACGTTTTAATACTAACAAAATTCTAAAGAATAAAAAAAAGGCTAGTTATGTGAAAATCAGGTTATCTTGTAAACAGCTTGAGATATACATATGTTATCTACCTGTCATAATCACCCAGTAATCTATGAGATATAAAAGCTTATTACATTTATATTGGTTTTCATAACTTCTACAAAGTAGGAAACTTACTCTGTCATTTCTCCCAAGTCGTTGCTACTTCTTTTCAGCAGTTAGTTAAGCACTTTGCAAAAAGAAACAACTCCTACTCAAAAATTAGCTCTAATATTTTGAGGTAAAAAAAGAGCTACAAAACAAAAGATTGACTTACATGGGAAAGTCACAAAACTGCAACCTGTTATAAATAAATGCTTAAAATGAAAATGAATCTAAATGCTTCCAATGCTCCATTAATATTCAAAGGATTAAGAAATGCAATCCCATCTTTTTCTTAGAATGAGTGAACACTAACCTGAAGAATTATAGCTCTTCTAGATCCGTTTTTTCCCATAATTACTCAATTATTCATTAGAATATGTAAGACCTCTATTGGAATTTTTACACCAGTGTTTCACAAATGGATTTAACTATAAAAGCCTAGCTATACAATCTCTTCCATAAAAGCAATATATTTCTAATATTTATGTCCTTAAAATATCCTATAGTAAAATTAATATTTCTATACAGAAAGAGAAGGAACTATTTCGTCCCCGACAACTTGATAACATCTCTTTCAACTATAGTTATAATTATCATGTACGAACTTCCAAAGCAGTTGTCAAGATTTAACATTAGCATTAATTTATGTCATAACTGACGGTTACTATAAAGATAATGGCAAAGCATCCATTTCTCCAAAGACAGCATGGATCAAAAGGGAAATTTCTTCTTAATTACTACTAATCTGCCCATTTTTAATTAAATTGATCAGTAATTTATTATCTTTCCCTTTCTTGGAAGGCTATTATCACATAGCTTCCCCAAAGTTATCAGTTATCAGTGATTTTTAGGCAATCCAATTACTTCTGGTGTGAGTCCCACCATTTTGTAAAACTTGTTTATGCTAAAAACTTAATACCCAATTTCTCTGTACCTTAAAAAAGAAATTTTAAAAATGCAGGGGGGCCTGGGTGGCTCAGTCGGTTAAGCAGCCGACTTCGGCTCAGGTCATGATCTCACGGTCCATGAGTTCTGGCCCCACGTTGGGCTCTGTGCTGACGGCTCAGAGCCTGGAGCCTGCTTCAGATTCTGTGTCTCCCTCTCTCTGACCCTCCCCTGTTCATGCTCTGTCTCTCCCTGTCTCAAAAATAAATAAACGTTAAAAAAAAAATTAAAAATGCAGAATTTGCACTCAATATTTCACACTTGAAAGTGAGCAGTTTCAAGATCTTATTTGTACAGAAAGACAATTAAAAGTGGAACTTTTATGCCTTTCCCCCTTGTTTGATAATCAAAATAGTTGTTATTAGTATGTATCTTCCCAGAGGAAAGAAATGAGGTCCTTGTAATTTCCTTTGAAAAATATCTACTTCTTATGCTATCCATAACTAAACAATAAATTACGGCATTATTCCAAGTGTTTTCCCTATCAGTTTCTTTTCTAAAGGTAAATACAAATGAAAATATCTGACATACAAAATAAGAAATACTTAATTCAAGCAAACTTTAAAAGAAGTTAAGTGCTTCATGTATTTTTTCTGAATCAAAATCCTTAATTGATATTAAGCTTTGATCAGCATCAAATTTAAAATATAACACTGAAGTAACAAATTTTCATGACACTGGTTCATAATATAACTTCTCAGAAGCTGAACGTTCTGTGAAAAATGAGAAAATGAAATGCAATGTGTCTTGATAGAAGGGACAGAAATCTTCCTTCCCTTTGTGACAATACGCTAAGACAAGCAGGAAATATCAGCTTACATTCTCTATTTCATTAGATATGCCTTGTATGAATTGACTACAGCTGATTAAAAAAATTCTTATTAAGAATACAGAATGTATTCAAATAGTTAACTATCAATGCGAATGAAAAGATAATGGCTTAGTATAAAATAATCTCCATTAATTAACACTTAGTGAATAAGTTTCTACTACATTTATAAGGCCCACATTTTCTCTCCTAAATTTCCTATTTAGAAAAATTAACAGTGAATGCAAAATGTCTGCCAAACTCTTATGCACAGGGACTTAAGAATTTAATTCGTATCTCTCTTACTAGATTTAAGCAAGGTTCAGTCTTTTAGGTCTATTTAAATTTCACCATATTAGAAAGGTCTTGCTTGAGCACCCCCTCATCACTCCTTACCACTCTGTTTCCTTCGTCTTCATAGTACTCTTCAGCACCAAGCATATGATTTGCTTGTTTGTCTATTATCTGTCTACTCCCACTGCAAAGTAAGCTCCAACACAACAGGGCTTTGTCTGATCTCTTCATTGCACTATCCCCAGTGCCTAGAACTATATACCATGCACATAGTAGCATTCAATAAGTATTTGTTAAAAAAAAAAAATGATTAAAAGGTCACCAGCTCCAAAATCCTAAGGAAAAACTTAATTAAAGACATTTGACAACCATGAATGCCAAACTATACCAAAAGTTTTATTTTTAAATAATATTTAAAATAAAGGCATAGTAAGTTTTCTTTTCTATCCAAAAAGACTAAATATCTTGTCAAAGAATAGCTGGGTTACTAACAGTTGTTAATTATTACTACATTATTCAGTTAATGTAATTGGTTCCTGTGCATACCTTAACAAGTTTCAAAAGCTCATAGAGATCTTCAACCTCATCACCTTCACGTTCGGTATACACTCGTCCCGTATCCACACTCCTTCCTCTTATGGTACGGCGGTAGAGGGGAAGAGCCATCGCTTCTGCATACAGATCGACGGCGTGATGACCCACTGTCTGATACATGTAGCTATCCAGTTCATCTGACCCCACTGCAACATTGAAAGTGGAAATAATCAGTAAAACCGAGTGAAAAAGAAAGGGGATTTGAAAGTCCATCTGGGTTACTGCTTGGAGACTTACTACAGTATATCTCTCTGCATTAACGAAGTGAAATAAAGTGGAAGAGTGGCACATTTGTCCACAGTTGCATCCAGTTCACATCAGCTCTAGTCATCTCTACTACTAATTACAGATACATATAAATTTTTAAAACTATATACAATAAATGTTTAAAGAGAAGAGTAATATAGCCAATAAATTTTGATTAGTTTATTCAATTAAAGATTTTATTACATAAATGTTCTTCAAATCATTCAAGGTTATTTACAAAGTCATCTGGAGTTGTAGCAAAAAACCTTCCTTAACTAAGTAGCTACTTGGCTAACAAGTGACAAATATTTTAAAAATAAATTACATGCTCTTGATATATTTTATATTCAGTACTTCAACAAGACATACAAAAATATATAAATTAAGCAGCAGTCCAAGATAGCTGCAAAAGAAGACCCTGAACTTACCTCCTTCCACAGAAATACCAAAACTACAGCTACATATGGCATAATTCCCACTGAATTCTAGCTGAATAGCTCCCTCCACAACAAGGAATAAAAGGGCCACATCAAAATGTGTGACAAAAGCAGAGACTCAATCTTGCCCAAAACCCCAGCAGTGACCCACAACAGAAAGGGATCTCACAATACTGAAACCTCTCCCTGAGGAGGGAGGGGTTTGTGCCCCACACCAGACACCCCAAAACTGTAAAACCTGCACTTGAAAGACAAGGACCCTAAAACATCTGGCTTTGAAAACCAATGGGGCACACACCCAGGGGGTCTAAGGGACTGTGGAGATTTGAGATATTCCTTTTCAGGAGCTTGTGCATAGACTCACTCCTCCCAGGACCCAGCACAAAGACAGCAGTTTGAGAGATGACTGGGTCATACGTGAAGATTTATTTGCTAATATATAATTGTCTGCTGAAGGGGCAGGGGCAAGTTGGGACTTTTTTTGGAGATGGAAGTGCTGGTAAACAACATTTCCCCTCTCCTTCTTTCCACATTGCTAGCACTGGTGACAAGTGCAGGTGCCTCACCTCCAATACTTTTCCTCCACGTGGCAAAAGTTATAGGCATGCCCTACCCTCAGCACTCTTTCCTTGCTAAATCCACAGGTGAGCCCCACCTCCAGCACTCTTTTCCTGCATTGCTAAATCTGTAGGCATGTCCCACCCCAGTGCTCCTCCCATACCTTGCTAAAGCCATGGGTATGTTCTGCACCCAGCACTCTTCCCCTGCATCACTAAAACCATGGACATCACCCTCAGTGCTCTCCTGCAGCCTCACTCAAGTTGGCCACCAAGCACAGTCCACACAACAGACACTCCTCCATCACTTGAACCTAGTAGCCAGAGGGGCTTCTGTTTCTAAGCCCCACAGGACTAGCTCTATGGAGGCTACCACACCTACAGCACTGAACAGACAGGAGACTGAAACTCCTCCCATCTGCTTTGCAAAAGGCCCATATGCTTGTCCTGGAGCTTCAACCTGAGGGACAGGCTTCATGTTAGTCACATACCTAAAGATTACAGAGGTGCCCTCAGGAACCACAGGCAAGGAGTTACATCTTTGAACCCTCCCTTGGCCTTGTTACAGCTCACTGATACCTCTCAGAAAGAAGCCCAGTTTTTTGTAACTCATGCCCAAAGGACACTTTCATCAAATCTCAAAGTTTAACAGCAGAGTTTATACTTGTGGTCCCACCAAAATGTATATATTTGCATTCTTTAAAAACTGCTGCCTGAGGATCTGGCTTTCAATCCACCTGAAACTAGTTCTTAACTGAGATCACTCCCTTTGTAACACTGATAGGTCTTGGAACACCTTCGACACTGGGGACCTAACAAGAATAAATCAGTCTACTTAGGCAATCACAAAAGTTCAAGAGACAACCAGGAACTAAAGCAAGGTTGAACAACAAGGTTCATCTACGGAAGGCCACTCCCATCAAGACTGGAAGAGACAGCTGTTTCATTTAATATATAGAAACAAACACAGAGAGTAAAGCAAAATGAGGAAACAGAGGAATATGTTCCAAATGAAAGAATAAGACAAAACCTCAGAAAACACCTTACGGAAATAGAGTTAAATAATTTAACTGATAAAGAGTTCAAAGTAGTATTCACAAAGATGTTCACTGAATTCAAGAGAAGAATGGATGAGCACAGTGAGAACTTCAACAATGAGGCAGAAAATATAAGAAAGTAACAAACAGAAGTCACACAGCTGAAAAATACAATAACTGAATTGAAAAAGTCACTGCAGGATTCAATAGCAGACTAAATGAAGCAGAAAAAGGATTAGTGAGCTGGCAGACAAAGCAATGAAACTCACCCAGAAAGATCAGATCGAAAAAGAAACAAAAATTAAGTGAAGATAGCTAAAGTGACCTAGGAGACAAGATCAAGAATAATAGCATTCACATTATTGGGGTCTTGGAAGGAGAAGAGAAAGAGAAAAAGAGGTAGAAAACTTACTGACGAAATAATAGCTAAAAACGTCCCTAACCTGAGGAAACAGACATACAGGTCCAGAAAGCAAAGAGAATTACAAATAAGATGAATCCAGAGAGATCCATAGCAAGACCCATTATAATTAAAATATCAAAAGCTAAAGATAGAGAATATTAAAAGCAGCAAGAAAAAAAACTAATAGTTACATACAAGGGAACCCCCCCCCCATAAGACTATCAGCTGATTTTTCAGCAGAAACTTTGAGGGCCAGAGGGAGTATCATAATATACTCAAAGTGCTGAAAAGAAAAAAACTTCCAGCCAAGAAAAATCTACCCAGCAAAATTATCATTCAGAATTGAAAAAGAAATAAAATATTTTTCAGAAAAGAAAAGCTTAGGGAGTTTATTACCACTAAACTGGCCTTACAAGAAATTTCAAAGGGATTTCTCTAGGCTGTAAAAAAAAAAAAGCATATGTCTAATAACTAGAAAACGTATGAAAGTAAAAACCTAATGGGTTAAAGGAAATATATAGTAAAGGTAGTGAATTAACCACTTATAAAATCAGTTTATAGGTTAAAGGACAAAAGTAGAAAAATTTACTATAATTATAATTAAGGGATATACAAAACTAAAAATGTATAATATAATATTAAAAACATAATGAGGTGCCTGGGTGGCTCAGTCGATTAAGCTGAAACTTAAGCTGAAACCTGACTTGGTTTTGGCTCAGGTCATGATCTCTCTGTTCATAGGTTCGAGCCCTGACTCCACGCTGACAATGTAAAGCCTGTTTGGGATTCTCTCTCTCTGCCCCTCCTCCATTCACACACTCTCTCTCCCCCTCTCTCTCTTAAAAACAAAAAAAGAAAAAACTTTTAACACATACAGTGTGGGGGAGGGAATGTAGCTTTTAAAATGCATTCAAATTAAAGTTGCTATCTATTTAAAACAGACTGCTATATATGAAATGTTATGTATATATAAACCTCACAGCAACCAACAACCAAAAACCTATAATAGATACACAAAAGATAATGAGAAAGGAATCTAAATCCAACATAAAAAAAAAAAAAGGGCATTAAACCACAAGGGAAGACAGCAAGAAAAGAAGAAAGGAACAGAAAGAAATTACAAAAAAGATAGGAAACTTAACAAATGGCAATAAGTAATATACCTGTCAATAATTAATTTCAGTGTAAATGGACCAAATTCTCCAAACAAAAGACAAAGAGTGGCTAAATGGATTAAACAAACAAACACAAGACTCAACTATATGTTGCCTAAAAGAGATTCACTTTAGCTCTAAGGACACACACAGAATAAAAGTGAAGGAATAGAAAAGATACTCCATGCAAATGGAAAAAGAAAAGTGGTACTGTTATACTTTAAAACAAAGACTATAACAAAAGATAAAGGGCATTATATAATGATAAAAGCGTCAATCAAAAAAGATGACATAAAATTTGTAAATATTTATGTACCCAACATAGCAGCACCTAAATATATAAATATTGCCAGATCAAATATTACCAGACCTAAAAGAAGAAATTAACAGCAATACAATAGTAGAGAACCTTAATCATCATGTAAGTAAGAACCACTTACATCAATAAATAGATCACCCAGACAGAAAAATCAACAAAGAAACATCAGCCTTAAATGACACATCAGACCAGATGGACTTGGTAGATTTATACAGAATATCCCATCCAAAAGCAGAATACACATTCTTCTCAAGTGTTTGTGACCATTCTCCAGGATAGATCACATATTAGGCCACAAAAAAATAATAAATTTAAGAAGCCTGAAATAATAGCAATCATTTTCTCCAACCACAATGTTATGAAAACTAGAAATCAAATACAAGAAGAAAACTGGAAATTTCAGCAGTATGTGGAGATTAAACAGCATGCTATTGAACTAATGGGTCAATAAAGAAATCAAAGGCAAAGTAAAAAATAATACCTTGAGACAAATGGAAATGGGAATACAACAATCCAACACCTATGGGATACAGTAAAAGCAGTTTTAAAGGGTAGTTCAAAGCAATGCAGGTTTACCTCAAGAAACAAGAAAAATCTCAAACAATCTACTTTAACACCTCAAGAACAAGAGAAAGAATAAACAAAGCCAAAAATTAGCAGAAATAAGGAAACAACAAAGAGTAGAGCAGAAATAAAATAGAGACTCAAAAGACAAAAGAGAAGATCAATGAAATTAAGAGCTGGTTCTTGGAAATGATAAACAAAATTGACAAAGATTTTGAAGATCCAGCAAAAAATTAAGAGGACTTCAAATAAATAAAATCAGAAATGAAAGAGGACATGCTACAACTGACACCACAGAAACACAAACGATCATAAGAGTTACTAAAAGCAATTATATGACAACAAATTTGGCAATGTAGAAGAAATGGATAAATTTTTAGAAACATACAATCTTCCA
This sequence comes from Neofelis nebulosa, assembly GCF_028018385.1. Lineage (NCBI taxonomy): Eukaryota > Metazoa > Chordata > Mammalia > Carnivora > Felidae > Neofelis > Neofelis nebulosa. The sequence continues at coordinate 67,992,527 of NC_080788.1, read as the reverse complement.
AGACTAACTCCTTAAGAAATAGAAAATCTAAATAGACTGATTACTAGTAAGGAGATTGAATCAGTAATCAAAAACCTTCCAACAAACAAATCAAGTGGGATTTACTCCAGGGTAATAAGATGGTTCACATCTGCAAATCAATTAACATGATGCACCATATTAACAAATGAAGGATAAAAATCATATGATCACCTCAATACATGCAGAAAAAGCATTAGAAAAATTTGGCATCCATTTATAATAAAAATTCTCAACAAAGTGAGCATAGAGGGAAGTACCTCAACACAATAAAGGCAATATATGACAAGCCCACAGCTAACATCATATTCCATAGTGAGAAGTTCAAAGCTTTTCCTCTAAGATCAGAATAAGACAATGACATTCACTCTCGTCACTTTTATTCAACATAGTACTAGAAGCTCTAGTCACAGCAATGAAGCAAGAAAAAAAAAAGCATCCACATTAGGAAGAAGTAAAACTGTCACTATTTGCAGATAACATGATACTTTATATAGTAACCCTACAGACTCCACCAAAAAACTATTAGAACTAATGAACAAATCCAAAAAGGCTGCAGGATATAAAATCAGTATACAGAAGTCTGTCACATTTTTATACACTGATAACAAACCACCAGAATGAGAAATTAAGAAAACAATTCCATTTACAATCGTATCAAACAGAATAAAATACCTAGGTATAAATCTAATCACGGAAGCTAAAGGCCTGCACACTGAAAACTATAAGATATTGGTGAAAGAAATCAAAGAAGACACAAATAAATGGGAAGATATTCCATGCTCATTGATTGGAAAAATTAATTGTTAAAATGTCCATATTACCCAAAGCAATCTATAGATTCAATGCAATCTCTATCAGAATTCCAATGGAACTTTGCACAGAACTAGACCAAATAATTCTAAAACTTGTATAGAGCCACAAACAACCCTGAATGGACAAACCAGTTTTGAGAAAGAAGAACAAAGTTGGAGGTTTCACACTCCTTGATTTCAAACTGTACTATAAAGCTATAGTAATAAAACAGCTATAGTAATCAAAACAGTATGGTATTTGCATAAAAACAGACAAATAGATCAGTGGAAAAGAATAGTGAGCTCACAAACCCACACGTATATCGTCAATTACTTTATTACAAAGGAGCTAAGAATATACATTGGGGAAAGAATAGTCTCTTTCAATAAATGGTGTTCAGAAATGGGACAGCTACATGCCAAAGACTGAAACTACATCACCATTTTATACCATACACAAAAATGAACTCAAAATCGGTTAAAAACTTAAAACAAATTAGAACTCAAAATAGATGAAAGACCTGAAACCATAATAATTCTAGAAGAAAACATAGGTGGTAAGTTCTTTGACATTGGTCTTGGCACTGAGCTTTTGGATCAGACTCCAAAACCAAAAATAAACAAATGGGACTAGATCAATCTAGAAAGTTTCTACACAGCAAAGGAAACTATCAACAAAATAAAAAAGCAACCTACTGAATGGAAGAAAATATTTGTAAATCATATATCCAATAAGGGATTAATAGCCAATATAAATAAAGAACTCGAGAGCAAAAAAACCCAAACAATCCAAATAAAAATGGTCAGAGAATCTAAATACACAGTTTTCTAAAGAAGACACACAGATCACCAATAAGCACATGGAAAGATGTCAAATATTACTAATTATCAGAGAAATGTAATCAAAATCACAATGTGACACCTCACACTGGTCAGAATGGCAATTATTAAAAAGATAAAAAACAACAAGTATTGTAGGGGATGTGGAGACAAGGGAATTCTCATACACTTTTGGTGGGAATGTAAATTAATAAGAAATTTCCAATATGGGAAACAGTATGGAGGTTACTGAAAAAATTAAACTAGAACTACCATATGATCCAGCAATTCTACCTCTGGGTATTCATCCAAAGAAAACAAAAATGCTAACTCAAAAAAGATATATGCATCCCCACGTTCACTGCAGTATTATTTACAATAGCCAAGATATGGAAATAATATGTGTCCATCAATGGATAAATGAATATAGAAGATGTGGCATATATACTGCCACATACAAAGGCATCACACTAAGTGGAATAAGTCAGAAAGAGACAAGTATCAAATGATTTCACTTACATGTGAAATCTAAAAAACAAAACAAATGAACAAACAAAAGAAGACAAACACAAAATCATACTTACAGATACAGAGAACAGATTTGTGGTTTTCAGAGGGAAAGGGGGTTGAAGGAGCATGTGTGAAATGGGTGAGGGTGGTCAATCGTATGGCGATGAATGGTAAGGAGATATATCATGGTGGTCACTTTGGAGTTTAAACAAACATTGAATTATTATGTTATATACCTGAAACTAATATGTTATATACCAATTTTATCTTAATAAAAAATAATAAATAAACCATGTCTCAGGTGGACCCATGAGCTTTGTAATATACTTTTAATAAAACTGTTTATCTAAAAAAGAAAAAGAAATTCAATATTGTTAGAGCAGTTACAAATGTGTACAGAAACATAGTTTAAGCTAGTCAGTAACACAATCACTGGTTGTCACAATATTCCACAAATATCAATACAGGTAAAATATTCAAAATAGATGAGTCACACCAGACTTATTTTGATGATACAAACGAACTTACAAATATATTGGATCAGGCTTTTTGATCTCATATTTACTTTTGAGAAAAAAGAATCATGAAGGTACAAAATATTATTTGCAGATATTCACCATAGCATTATTTATATTAAAAATTATAGTGTATTCATATAATGAAATACTTTGCAACCATTAATATAATTTTGAGGAAAAGCATTTTCTATTTTTTACTTTATTGTTGAAGTATAATTGACATACAATGTTACATTAGTTTCAATGTTATATTAGTGTGCAACATATTGATGTGACAATTCTATAGACTTCTCAGTGCTTCCCACAATAAATATAGTCACCATCTGCCACCATGCAACATTATTACAATATTATTGACTATATTTCCTATGCTACTCTACATGCCCATTTTATAAACAGAAGTCTGTATCTCTTAACCCACTTTCACCCATTCCCCTACCCACTTTCCTTCTAGCAATCACTAGTTGTTTTCTGTATTTAAGAGTCTAGTGTTTTGTTTGTTCATTAGTTTGGTTTAGATTCCACATGTAAGTAAAATCGTATAATATTTGTCTCTCCCTTTCTGACTTATTTCACTTAGTATAATGCCCTCTAGGCCCATCCATGTTGTTGCAAATGAAGAAGGAGCATTTTCTTTTTATTTTTTCTATTTTTTTATTTTTATTTTTATTTTTAAAATATAATCTATTGTTGAGTTAGCGAACATACAGTGTATACAGTGTGCTCTTGGCTTTAGGAGTAGATTCCTGTGATTCATGGCTAATATACAACACCCAGTGCTCATCCTAACAAGTGCCCTCCTCAATGCCCATCACCTATTTTTCCCTCTCCCTTATCCCTCCCCCTATCAACCCTCAGTTTGTTCTCTGTATTTAAGAGTCTCTTATGGTTTGCCTCCCTCTCTGAAACTATTTTCTGCCCTCCCCTTCCCCCATGGTCTTCTGTTAAGTTTCTCAATTCCACATATGAGTGAATACATATATCGGTCATTCTCTGACTGACTTATTTCACTCAGCATAATACCCTCCAGTTCCATCCTCGTTGTTGCAAATTGCAAGATTTCATTCTTTTTCATTGTCAAGTAGTATTCCATTGTATATATAATCCACATCTTTATTAATCCATCAGTTGATGGACATTTTGACTCTTTCCATAATTTGGCTATTGTTGACGGCGCTGCTATAAACATCGGGATACATGTGCCCCTATGAATCAGCACTCCTGTACTCTCCATATAAATTCCTAGCAGTGCACTTGCTAAGTCATAGGGTAATTCTATTTTTAATTTTTTGAGGAATCGACACACTATTTTCCAGAGCAGCTGCACCAGTTTGCATTCCCACCAACAGTACAAAAGAGATCCTCTTTCTCCACATCCTCGCTAATAACTGTTGTTTCCTGAGTTGTTAATTTTAGCCACTCTGACCAGTGTGAGGTGGTATCTCAATGCGGTTTTGACTTGTATTCCCCTGATGATGAGTGATACTGAGCATCCTTTCATGTGTCTGTTGGCCATCTGGATGTCTTCTTTGGAGAAGTGTCTATTCATGTCTTCTGCCTCTTTCTTTCTTTCTTTCTTTCTTTCTTTCTTTCTTTCTTTCTTTCTTTCTTTCTTTCTTTCTTTCTTTCTTTCTTTCTTTTTCTTAAATTGTTTAAATGTTTATTTATTTTTGAGAGAAAGAGAGTGTGAGTCAGGGCGGGGCACAGATAGAAGGAGACACAGAATCCGAAGCAGACTCCAGGCTCTGAGCTGTCAGCACAGAGCCTAATGCGGGGCTCAAACTCATGAACCGTGAGATCACGACCTGAGCTGAAGTTGGACACTTAACCAACTGAGCCACCCAGGCACCCCTTCTTCTGCCATTTCTTCACTGGATTATTTATTTTTTGGGTGTTGAGTTTGGTAAGTTCTTTCTAGATTTTGGATACAAACCCTTTATCCAATATGTCATTTGCAAATATCTACTCCCATTCCATCAGTTGCCTTTTAGTTTTCTAAAGTATTTCTGCAGAATAGGAATCCCATGTGATGGTAATAAATACTGGATGCAGAAAGGATTCCATGGTCAAATAATTTATTAAAAATGGGATAACCATGTTAAACAGGTGTCTTTGCTGTAATTCTTCCTAGGCTAATGTGCTTTAACGTGTTCCAATAAGGGGAGAGATTATGAACTATATCTCAAATTTATGTACCCTTAAAAGACTTACATTTTATCAGGTATTTGTGATTCAAAGAATATATCTAGGAAATATTGTGATGGAATAATAATAACACGGAATATGTTCACAATGTGTTAGTAAGTTTTAAAAAAAGCTTACAACACTATTTGACATATATGTATGTATGTGTGTATGTATGCATATATGCCAAGAATGTCCAATTAACCTGAGTATGAAAAGTATCCTATCAAAAGGGATGAAAAAATGATATTTTAAGGGCCCCTTCATTAATCAAAACCATCACCATATGCCATCACATTTTGGCCCACCAGTTCTGAACCCAACCCATACACCACACTGGCTTGCATGTACTCACATTATTACTATATACCTGTCTACTCCTAGTCAACAGTAGGAAGTAGAGATATAGCCATAGTCACCAAAAAACCTTTCAGCCTACCCTCATCTCACACTTACCCTGGATCTTTAAATATATTAGTTTTAAAGAACACTGATACAATTGAATTAATATATTTAAAGAACTTTGAGCTTCTCAGCAAGAAACTTCCTGATGTTGGCACAATAATTAAAACATTTTACTGACTTCAAAAAACCTAGAAGACAATTTTCCTTTAAGGCTCCATTTAGTCCTAACCACAATGTAACTTGTATTAATGGAACCTATATTGCAACAATGGTATGAGATCAAATAAAACCAAAAGACTCCACTGTTGCCTGAAGCACCTCAATTAACATGCCACAAAAGTTCCTACTACAAATTTAAAGAGATGGTTTTGTGAATTTTATGACAAGGTCACATTATCCCCATTGATGGAAATAAATTCCTTTCCAGACTACGCATTGAAAACCCAGTGCCATGAATTCACTCTAACCAATTTCATACTGGAGTCATCTCTACCAGTCTTTCCTCATTACAGTTCCTTTTACAACATGTTTGGGGAAAAAATAAGTCAACCAATGAATCATTCAATAATCACCAATTTCCTGCTGACTTTAAATCAAGATTAGCTAAATCCTCTCCATTTACCAACCCACAGCCATCTACTCTCTTCCCCTACAGTTTCAGCTGATTTTTTTTTCCAGCTTTTACTTCATAATATTTTAATTCCATTTACTGTTGAATTTTTCTAGCAATATTCTAAGTAAATGTCTCCATACCATTCTGAAGTATAATTTAGAGATACACTTTATCATTTTATCCACCCTGCCAGTGAACCATGAACACATGGAAGATTATACATCAATGATTCAGTACAAAGTAACTATACTAATTCAAGTAGAGAAGTTTAAAACAAGATGGAAACTCCAGGTAGAAAAATTATATCATTATATATATTATATAAATTTCTGTTTTTTAAATACCAAGACCTCTCAGATAGAAAGCTTAAAAAACCCACTTGCCTGCTTAGCCAGAAGGAATAAGGGAAGTTTTTTTTTCCTTTAGTAACAGAACATAAGGCTGCAACAAAAGTCTGCTTCTTCTTTTATAATATAGAAGTTACAATACAGTTTCCATTCAAGCTTAGTCAAAGAGTTTTCTCTGTATTATTTAAAGTCAGAAAAAGGAGGTCATTTCCAATGCTGTTATATTATTCATCATTGAAATGCTGTTATATTATTCATCATTGAAACCCTAATGCAAAATCCTAGAGTGTGTGTTTACCCTTGACCCTTTACAAGATCTGTTTTCTATTTCTTCCTATAAAATATTTCAAATCTCTACCTTCCCACTTCACTTCCAGCATTACTTGGGTCTTAAGTGTGAAATAAAGAAAATTCAGATATCTGACTGAAATAACTGCTTGATATTCCAGGCCTAATTCTAGTTAGTTCATTATTCATCTGTCCACCAATAATTGAGTGAATGCCTACTATAGAGGCATAGAGCGGTCCCAAGTACTAAGGCGCAACTAAAGAAACATAGAAGACATAATCTCTCCTCTCAAGAATAAGCAGTCTATTTGGGGATAAAAATCAAAGACCAAATAAATAGAAAATAACTGTAAAATGATATAAAAACAAAAACTCAACAGACTGGTAGCCTTGAGGAGGGAGGGAGGGAGGGAAGGAAGGAAGGAGAGAAGGAAGGAAAGAAGGAAAGGAGGGAGGGAGGGAGGGAGGGAAAAAAAGGGACATATTTAGCACTAGATTCAGATTCAACTAAATTTACTGGATGCTTACTTCATGCCAGGAACTCTAATTAGTGTTTTTACATATACTACTCATTTAATTCATCCTAAAATAACAATAGAGCCAAAGCATGGTCTTGAAAAAAGCTGAGTAAAGGGGATGATAAAAAGCTCTTACTAGAAGAGCCATGTGGAGAAGTAGTATTAAATAAAGTCAGACAAGTGTAAATCTTTCCCTATTATACCGTAGCAGTTAATATCTATAATTATATGGGTATAATAGAAGAGTATAAAAGGCAAATTGGTGAATATTTTCCTTTTTTTTTAAGTTCTAATCACAACAAAAAGTACAACTATGCATGGTGATAGATGTTAACTAATCTTATTGTGGTAATCATGTCTTAATATATACATATACCAAATCATTACATTGTACACCTACAGCTAATACAATATTATTTCGCAGTTATATCTCAGTAAAAATAAAAGAAATTATCGAAGGTTGAATTGTGTCCCTCTCAAATTCTTTCCCTGAAATCCTAATATCCATAGCTCAAAATGTGGTTTTATTTGCAAGTAGGGTCACTGCAGATGTAATTAGTTAAAATAAGATCATTAGGGTGGTCTCTTAATCCAAATATGACTTGTGTCCTTATCAAAAGGGGAAACTTGGACACAGACAAGGTCACAGGGGGGAAAATTTCTAATTAGGGAAATTTCATTGGGAAGAAAACTGAAAAAAAAACAAAACAGCTTACATGAGGTCTGTGGCTTATTTGTGGATGCCCTTGTTATCACAGGCAAATAAAAAGTGGAAATGTACTGCTTTATGCTTCTCTCAAGTCTTACATGTTTAGCGTACATGTAAGATGGATCATTTATCATTATATGTCTCACTCTCCACTCTCCTAGAAGGTGTATCTTATTCACCTGTACATTGCTTACAATACTTGGAATGTGCTGTGGTGGAGGAGCAGTACACTCTGAAGTAAGGAGGTTCAAGGGTTCAAGCCTCAGGTCTGTAAGTTTATTCAAGTTACGTACCTTGGAGAAATTTATAAAACTATGAGTTTCAGTATCTCTGTCTAATAAAACTGTCTAGGAGTTCTTAAGAGAAATAAAGGATATGCAATTAAAGACACTTAGCATAGAACCTAGCATCTAATTAGGTGCTAAATATATATTAGTTCCATTTTTGTCTTTGCATACTGCATACAATAGAATGCAATTATGAAGTTGGGAGTTTCAGTCATTTAGAGAACTTCCCAGTAAGGGTATCATACACTTACCTTGGTTTTCAGCTGGTCTTAGATTTGCTAAAGCAACGATCTGATGCCCAGCAGCAATGCACTGCATCATATTATAACAGCTGTCCTTCCCACCACTGAAAAAGAAATAAAGAGATAAATATCAGGTTATTGACCATTATTGAACACAGAATCATTAGATATCAAAATATACTTATTCGACTTTTCAGAATACTTCAGGAACTGCTTTAGAATTAAAACACAAAAGACCACATGTAATTTCCATAGCAGAAGCAAACTAAACAAATGTATCTGAATGCCTAAGGTTGCTACTGACAAGAGCTTGTGAAATTATATGCCAGGATAACAAAGACCATTCTAAACAAAATATGATAACTCTTTGGTCTCTTTGGTTTATAACAGTGGCTCTCCTTTATATACAAAGTGCTTTGAAAATTAAAAATATGATTTAATTGTAAATTCTAGCTAAACAGCTATTACATATATTCCTTAGATGAAATTTTCTATGGAAAAGTAGAAAACAGTCTATTCTGTTTTACTATAAGAAATCTAAAAACTGACCACCATCACCAATTAAAGGCTCAAATTAAAGATCTGAGACCCAATCTAAGGACTGTTTGATGGCCATGATGGGTTCACATTCTATAGAGCTAGAAAACAAAATGCTGAATTACACTGATGAAGTTAAACATCAATACCATCAGTACTTTAGCTATCACTATATGGATGATGGCAGGACAAGGCTTGAGCCTTAGATCTAATAAACAGATTGAAAGGAACTTCTAAATTCTCATACCAAATCTACCTAAGGCAAGGGCAAATCACTTAGTCAAGACAAGTGGTTTATTTATAACAAGGTTGAACGGCAACCTTTATGCCAATGGCAACCTCTATGCCAAGTTCATCTATAACAAGGTTGAATGGCAACCTTTATTTTGGTTTAAAACTCTACTGCCTCTCCGAAAGATATGAATAGACACTTCTCCACAGAAGATATCCAGATGGCCAAATGACACATGAAAAAATGCTCAACATCACTCATCATCAGGGAAATACAAATCAAAACCACAATGAGATACGACCTTACACCTGTCAGAATGGCTAACATTAACAACTCAGGCAACAACAGATGTTGGTGAGGATGCAGAGAAAGAATATCTCTTTTGCATTGCTGGTGGGAATGCAAGCTGGTGCAGCTACTTTGGTATTTATCCAAGGGATACAGGTATCCTGTTTCAAAGGGACACATGCACCCCAATGTTTATAGCAGCACTATCGACAATAGCCAAAGTATGGAAAGAGCCCAAATGTCCATCAACGGATGAGTGGATAAAGAAGAGGTGGTATTTATATACAATAGAGTATTACTTGGCAATCAAAAAGAATGAAATCTTGCCATTTGCAACTACGTGGATGGAACTGGAGGGTATTATGCTAAGTGAAATTAGGCAGAGAAAGACAAAAATCATATGACTTCACTCATATAAGGACTTTAAGAGACAAAACAGATGAACATGAGGGAAGGGAAGCAAAAATAATATAAAAACAGGGATAAATAATTATACTATTTACAATAATATAAATATAGAAAACAAATAGGGTTGCTGGAGGGGTTGTCAGAGGGGGGATGGGCTAAATGGGTAAGGGGCATTAAGGAATCTACTCCTGAAATCATTGTTGCACTATATGCTAACTAATTTGGATTTAAATTAAACAAATAAAATTAAAAAAATAAAACTCTACTGCCTTTCATTGTACATGTTTCTTCCTTTACTTTATCATTACCTCCCTTTTTTCCCTACTGTTCCATTCTTTCCAATGTTTGCTTAAGATCTGCAGGTGCCCCTCCAGGCACTTGAGACCTGTTCATAGACCAAGAAACTTTTAAAAAGAGACTGCTTGTCCTAGAAACTGGACCTTTTGCCTTTTATTTTAGTTGCCAACATTTATCTGCCTCTACCGCATTCTTCTAATCAATAACAACTGTCATTCCAGAACTTCTCAAGGCGAGACCACAAGGGGCATGGTGAAGTTATACATCATGCTCCCTTTCCTCAGACTCTGATATTCCCCTAAATCTTCCACAACTTCCCCTATTGAACTTCACTGCTCTATTTTCTCAGGACAAAAAGATTTCACCAATTCTTTAGAATATTTAGAATATTAAAGATTTATGTGCATAAAACCACAATTCTAATTCTTTAGATTATTAAAGATTAAAGAGTATACACCTGGGCACCTGGATGGTTCAGGGGGTTGAGCTCTGACTCTTAATTTCACCTCAGGCCTCAAACTGATCTCACAGTTTTGTGGGTTAGAGCCCCACATTGGGCTGTACAATGACAATGTAGAGCCTGCTTGAGATTCTCCCTCTCTGTCTCTCTGCCCCTCCCCTGCTACCACTCTCTGTCTCAAAATAAATAAACTTAAAAAATAATAAAGAGTTGACACCTATAATCAGAACTTAGCTTTATAATTCATTTGTAAATACGTTAAAATTTCAAATATGGCTTTAAAATAGCATTTCCTAAACTGTGTTCTATGGAATGTTAGTGTCCAAAAAATACTGTAAGAACAAAAGGTTTTGAAAATGCTGAGCAACTTACTTGCCTCTTAGAACATTACAAAGTACCTAAGCATATGTTAGGTGAAAAGTCCTATAGATTAGAATTTTAATTCCCACCTCTGGTATACTAAGTAAAATTACTCAATGTGCTTGGGTTTACATGCTTCATTATAAAACCAGAGAATGGTTTAGCTAATCCTCAAGGTGTCATTCAACTGTAAAATTGAAGAAGTCAATCTTTTGTGTATAAGAAGAATAATGTTCTTTATGCTCTAAAGATATGTGAGAATCTTGGTTTCACTTATCCCTTAAAGCACACGAATATATCCCATCTCTCATTTTAGTACACACACACACACACACACACACACGATACATTACAAATAGATTCACCGTATTTAAGTTTAAATTCATATATATTCAAATGTATATTCATATAAATGTATATGTATGCATTCATATTCTTATATATAAATTGTTATATATTCATACTTATAGCATGTCTCCTAACATTTATACAGATCTTACATTTAGCAAGAATTTTCCAACATTGACGTTTTTTAGTAATTTGCTTTTTTACCATAAAAGTAATATATATACATTACTGAATATTTACTGTAATGGATTATAGTAATCTTTTATCAATGTCGCCAGGATCTGAATCTTCAGTTGGTGTGTCTTACTTAAATGGTTAAACTTTTGGCAAATTGCATATGATGTAAATTACTCATTTCCTGGACTACTTTTTATTCTTATCTATCTGATCATGAAGATCACAATGGTCAGAGATTAATCATTCACTTAACAGAAAAAATTTACTGGGGCGCCTGGGTGGCTCAGTCGGTTGGGCGGCCGACTTTGGCTCAGGTCATTGATCTCATGGTTTGTGGGTTCAAGCCCTGAATCGGGCTCTGTGCTGACAGCTCAGACCCTGGCGCCTGCTTCGTGTTTTCTGTGTCCTGCTTTCTCTGCCCCTCCCCCATTTGTGCTCTGTCTCTCTCAAAAATAAAAAATAAACATCAAAAAAATTTTTAAAAAACAGAAAAACTTTACTGAATATCAATAATTATTTTGAGGTTATAGAGTCATAAAAATGGCATTGGAATATTCCAGTCACTGCAGAAAGGATTAGAATGTAACATTAAGCATTCTTAATAGGTCACTATTGTTAAGCAGTATCAATTAACTAGGGCATTGAACAAAAACGTTTATGAAATCATCAATGGGCTTACAAATGAAAAGTTGGTTGTGATGTATCTCAGACACTCTATACAGGTCCTAATCTCATCAAATATACATGCACTGTAGTCTAAATTCCCTTTTTAATGTTACTATGTTTATCTTCGCTTCAGTTTACATATTGCACATAGAAACATTTAAACTAGTCTGTCTTTCCCTTCCCTTATATAAAACAGGGAGGGGGACAAAACAGAAGAGACTCATAAATATGGAGAACTGAGGGTTACTGGAGGGGTTGTGGGCGGGGGGATGGGCTAAATGGGTAAGGGGCACTAAGGAATCTACTCCTGAAATCATTGTTGCACTATATGCTAATTAGGATGTAAATTTTAAAAAATAAAAAAAGAAAAGAAAGAAAAATAAATAATAAAAAGTATAGACTAGTCTGTCTTTGGTTATCACAGGACTCACTTTTTTAGACACCTAAATAAGTTGCGCTACTATAAATTTCAAACTTCTTTTGTAACAGAGTATGTTACCATACGTCAACCTAAAAGCAGGTGTCTATATCAAAAGCAACTGGATTTAGGATAAAACTGATACAATTCCATCTTCATCCCGAGGGAAGAGACCCTTTCTCTGTACTTGAGCCCCAAGGTAAAATACACCTTGGTCAAAAGGAAACCAGTCGCGGGTGGGACTGCAGGCGAGGGAGAAGTGGCCTTAAGCGGGAGGGGGCGGAGCTAGTAACAGCCCCCGGAGGAAGGCGGACCGAAGTCGGCGCAGAAAGACAAGGAACTGCAGAAGAGGACTGAGTAAGTGGAAGTGAAGCCGTTGGCTCTCAAACTTCACTGCCCATTACACTTTTTAAGAATCCGACCCGGAACCTTGTCAGAGTAATGAAACCAGCGCTCTGCCAGTGAGACCCAGACAAGGGTGGGTTTTCAAGTTCCCCTGGTGAACCCAATGTGAATTCACGTATGAGGGCCAGAAAATCAGAGGCAGGGGCTGACAGACTGAAGAGACCCGGTCCAGGGCCGCGGGAGGGGCCGGGCAATAGCCCGAAAACTCCGCCTCTTCCTGTGGCCGGGAGGAGCCGCTGGGCCCCCGGACACGCGGTTCCTGCACAGACACTCTTCCGCGCCGCCGAAGGCGGCGGCGGTAGCTGCCGTTTACCAGCAGGAAAGTATGAGAGGCCGGCAGGGGAGGAGGAAGGCGGCTCCCGCGCCGCGTTACCTGATCAGAGCGGCGACCCTCATGCTGGGCGCAGTACGCGTGCGTGCGACGGGCGCGGGGGGGGGGAGCCGGGAAGTCGCCGCCGCAGCCGCCGCCGCCGGCCGTGACGCGCCGCGGGGCCTGGCGCGGGTGTTCGCCTCGCCGCCTGTCAGCGGCGGGGCGTTGCGACCTCTGCGGCTGCCTTGTGGGACATCTGGCCATGGAGGAGGCGGCACGTCGGCGCCTTGTCTCTGTGACAGGGCCCTCCTGGCCCAGGAAAAAATGATGTTTAGGCGCGGCCTGACCACCTAAGTGAGGGCACTGAAGCTGCCGGGGAAAGGGCAGGGTCCGCGTCGCCAAGCCCAAATGCGGTGGCAGTGGATTTGTTTCGGCAAGAGAACGTTCAAAATCACTTAGGCTGCAAATGGAAACACTTGGAACATGCAAAGGGAGAGGAAGTGTGCCCTCACTTCCTCAGCCACCTGCAAGAAACTAACTGCACCCTTTAGTGTTTTTTAACCTAATATCTCCTTTGTATTACAAATCTAAACCTGAAACTACCCCTGTGAAGCTCGAAGCTACCTGGGGTTCGGCCCTTTGCGTAAATACAGCACCGTAGAAGACGGCTAAGGCTCCTTGCGAAAGAGCCTTGGCCTTTCAGAATCATTCACTAAGTATTTATTGAATGCCTTTCATGTACCAGACACTGTTTTAAGCTCTTTGGGATACATTCATGAATAAAACAAGGATCATTACCTTCCTGAAGTTTATATAGGGGTGAGGAGAGCAGACAACATGCAGGTTAAAAAAATCCTGTAATATCTTAAAAAGTGGTAAGTGGTATGAAAAAAAAGTTAGAGATTGAGAGGAATCAGGAAGGAGGCAGAAGGACAAGTTGCAGAATTAAAAGGCAAGATAGGACTTCTGGGAAGGTGAGATTTGAGCCAACTCAAAAGCGATAGCTGTGTATGACTGGAGATGTGCTCCAGGTAGAAGGAAAAGCTAGAACCAAGGCCCCAGGTGTATTAGGTGTCTGTAGAGGAACAAGGCTGCCCCTGTGGTGGGAGCAGAGCAGCTCTGAGAGTACTGTGAGGCAGAGAGTACAGCCAGATGAGGTTCCAGTGATGGAGGGAGGAGGAAGATCATATACAGGGTCTTGTAAGCCATAAAGAACATTGTCTTATTTTGAGTGAAGTCAGTGGCCACTGTAGGGTTTGGGACAGAAGTCTGACTTAAAACTTTTAAAAGATTCCACTGTGCTGTTTTAAGAATACACCTACCTATGGTGAGGCTATTGCAGTAATTGAAGAGAGATACGGTGGAGCCAGGAACCAGGATGGTGCTAGTGAATTTGGGCAGAAGTAAGAGAATTCCAGGTCTATTTTGAAAGTAAGTTCAAAATACTACTTTGAAAGAGTTCATTGAATTGGATGGGTTAGATGTGAGTTACGAAAGAAGGAAAACCATGAAGGATGATACTAATGTCATGCATTAAATTAATATATGTAAGGAATTTAGAATCATGCCCAGCATAAAATAATCATTCAATTTAATTATACTATAATGTTCTCATTAACTCCAGTACTCTTGGTATGATGAGTGACTACAGCAATGACAGTCTGCATACCAGTTTCACCATCTAAAATGATGCATTTTTATTGGACCCCTGGGTGGCTCAGTCAGTTGAGCAGCTGACTCTTGATTTCAGCTCAGGTCATGATCCCAGGGTCCTGGGATCAAGCCCCCCATTTGGCTCCACTGAGCATGGAGGCTGCTTGGAATTCTGTGTGTGTGTGTGTGTGTGTGTGTGTGTGTGTAGATATATATATATATATATATATATATATATATATATAGGCTGTGTATATATATGTATGTACATATATATATATATATGTACATACATATATTTGTATGTGTGTGTGTATATATATCCCTCTGCCCCTCTCCCCTGCTCATCTGTGTGCTCTCTCTCCAAAATAAAAATAATAAAATAAATTATTAAAATGATGCATTTTTAAAATTATGAGATGGTGGGTATTTAACAAATGAGTCAACTATTTAAAGTGTTTGTTGTCTAGTTGGGGAGATAAGACAAATACATTAAACAGATATTCGCAATACAAGATGGCATATTTTGAAAGTAACAAGTTATGTGATGCCTATAGCAAGGGGCCCATGAATTGAACCCACAGGGTAAATGCTACAATGAGGACTGAATTTCAAAGATGGGCAAAACAGAGCAGGAAGAACAGTTGGACCTTACAAACAGGCAACAAAACAGGAGGAGTTTAGAGCATGTCACCCCAAAATATGTTGCTTCAATGTATTGATTATTTTAAATTAAAGGCATTGAGAAATAGCAGACATGGGAAGGGCACTCTGACCCTCTTTATTCCTGAAAACAAGGGATAAAACTCCCTCATAGAAGGTGCCTTCCCTGTACTCAGCAGAAAAGAGACAGGGAATTGAGGAATAGACGTGATATGACCTAAACATTCATTCCTAAGGGGTTGTAGACTTTGGTCATCATATCCTTCTTACTCTGGGGTTGTTGCATGTGTCCATTCACAGTTACCATTGGGCAAGGGAATGTCAAGAGGCACCCAAGTTGACCACCTGTGCTCCACCTGTATTCTTCCTCGTCTCTACTGTGTGAAAGCAGTCCCATCTCTTCTTGCTAATCAGAGTCAAGTATCCTTAGTTGCCTGCCCCTGGGTGCAAAGGGTTAAAAATGCCCTACTACTAAATGTCTTCTAGTTCAATATATCAGTGTTGTACCCCCTGGCAAGAGAGAAAACCTTAAAGACTAGAACTGCTAACTCTGCCCAGCCCAGAGTTGTGGGAGGTGAAACACAATGTTCCCCAGTGGGTCATTGAGAGTGATTGTAAATGAAGCTGTTCTTCCTTTCACCCTTTGGTTCCCAGATCCAGATAGCTTTCCTATTGGAAACACACTGTCATACAGAGATCTCTGACTTAGTGCCTATACTGTATCCTGAGGAATGGTGCACCTTCACTGTATTGTCTTTCAGCTGCTGATTTAGCTGTTACTTCAGTAGGCCTTTCCAGTACTCTATAAGGCCAGCTTCATGTAAATAGTCCAGTATGTGATACAACAATTAGATTTCATGGATATGGGCCCACTTCTGTACCTCATCCTCTGTGAAGTGGGTTTTTTTTTTTTTATTCTTTATGAATACTCTGCTGGATGGGATTCTTTGCTTATAGAGTGAGCACTGCTAGTAGAGTCATTGCAGACAAGAAAGGCCAGGTTAGTATCCTCTCTGTGTTCAATCCAAGTCTGGGAGCAGCCTGGAAAGGCATGGCCTTCGGTGAATTCCATAGCGGATCCAAAAGTGTGGCAGTTGAAAGGTGTCTGTCATCCATGCTTCCTGCAGCAGGTGTTTTTGAAAGGATATCTGAGTGGGTCACCTCCATGACTGCCACACTGAGGCAAAATGGCTTTCACAGAGTCACATAATGAGGGGCAGCAATGTTTACATTACTTGTTTCACACCGTGTCCCTTTGGAGTAAGAAATGTAGAATGAAGGGTTCCTTCACACTTAGAATTATATTTGAAGGAGAGTCCATCTGAATTTGTGAAAAATCTACATAATAAACAGTATTTTAAAGAAATGCTTTATTTTAAATCAAAAACAATATATTAATCTTAAACCTAATAGTGTACTCATTGAATGCTGACAAAGTGTTTTTAAGGAGACTCATAAGTTAATAGGGAAAACTTATTTTTAATTAGTAATATCCATTTGCCTATAATAATTTGTTGAAACTTCAAGAAAAGTTGGCTTAGCAAGACCTCTATGTGCATAGCGTTCTATATGGATAGTGTAAAGGTTACTGCAGCCTAGTCAATGTCAACAAGTTAATGAATTTTATATCAGTATAAAGTAATTACTATTTATTATACTGAAATGACTCGTCCAAGATTCGCATTTTAAAGGCATTGTGAGCTCACTTCCTGCAGTCTCAAACTCTTACATTTGAGTGACTATGGATTCATTTGTAGAGCCAACAAAATAGGTGAATAGGAAATCAAACTCAGAATAATTTCAATCCCTTGCCAGGGTACTTAAAAGAAACTCTCCATAGCCAAACACTGTTGCTGGTAATAAAAAGTTGCAAGCTGTCACTGAATTCTGCTTTCCTGGCAGCACATCTCAGTGATGTACTGATTGATAAAGACTCAGATAATCAAATCGAAAACTCTGCAGGTAGTTATTCTCAGAGGCCTTAAGGATTTCATTGTGCCGTATCAGGAAGCCATCGGAAGGTTTCTTGGTAAGAACTTAGGAAAAAAAGAATTAAGTACTTGTTTGAAGCATAAATTTAAGGGCATCATTATATGAGTATCTGATCCATCTATATTAGTAATGGCAGCTTATATGGGCCGGGCACTCCTCCAAGTATTTTATGTATGGTGACTCAATTAAATCTTGCAGCAAATCTATGAAGTAGGATACAGTGTCATTCCCACTTGCAGATGAGGAAGCTGAGTAGAAAGAAGCTAAATAATCTGCCTATCTTAGTGAGTTTGGGCTGCTTTAAAAAAAAATATCATAGCCCAGTGACTTAAACAGCAGGCATTTATTTCTTACAATTCTGGAGGCTGGGAAGTCCAAGCTCAGGATGCCACCATGGTCACGTTCTAGTGAGAGCGCTCTTCCTGGTTAACAGACTGCTGTATCCTTACAGAGTGGAGAGAGTCTCTTCTTATAAGTACTATTCCCATTCATGAGGGTCCAATGTCATGATCTCATTACCACCTAAAGGCCCCCGCCTCTAAACACCCTCACATTGGATTTTAGGTCTTCAGCATTCAGTCCATTGCACTGCCCAAAGTCCTATAGCTAGTAAATGTCAGAACCAGGATTCCAACCCAGTCAGTCTAACTTTAAAGTCTATGCTTTTAACCTCTATACTCTATCTGCCACTGAAATGGTCAGCTGGTTTTCTGGCTAAAATATCCTGTTTCCAAGATATGTTTGGAAGGACAATGCCATCATTCACCTCCTGAATTTCCTTTTTCTGTGCTCCCAAGCTGACCGATGCTTTTTCTTAAAGACACAAATTGTTGTATTATATGAATTAATATGTTGTATGAAGTCATTGTTAAACATTCCAGGCCTGAGAGTCATTCTGTTGCCTTTACATATGTTTTTTCTTTGCTTCATAATGGGTAACATGAAATTCAAAAGCTATAGGAGCCAGGCAGGTAACATAAATGAGTAAAGTGGCCTGGTATAAGACAACAGGATAGTGAGGACTTTGGCAAACCACTACTCATTCCTCACTTGGCTTCAGCTGTGCAAATGTGGACCCAATCAGAAGGACCAGACCTTCTGATTTTCCAAGAAATGACAGAAATCTTCATTTTAGTTAACTCCTTTTGTTTTAATGTTGAAAAGTAATTAAAAAATTTTTTTAACATTTATTCATTTTTGAGACACAGAGAGATAGAGCATGAGTTGGGGAGGGGCAGAGAGAAGGAGACACAGAATCCGAAGCAGGCTCCAGGCTCTGAGCTGTCAGCACAGGGCTGGACGTGGGGCTCAAACTCATGCACTATGAGATCATGACCTGGGCTGATGTCTGATGCTTAACCAACTGAGCCACCCAGATGCCCAGAAAACTAATTTTTAAAATTTTAATTGTTTTCACACCAAATAAGGCATATCTGCTTATTATTAATTTTATAATTTAGAGAGTAGCTTTAGAGAGTAATCTTTATTCCTTTATTCAACCAGCATTTATTGATAATCCATTATGTTTATTTATAAAATTTAAAATTTTTATGTCCTTTCCTACAGAAGAATCTTGTACTCATATGTGCAAAAATATACAAGTATGTGCCAATGCAGCATTATTTGCAAAATGGAAATCTCATCAGGGCAGGAACTTTGTATTATTCACTTCTAGAACAGTCCTGGAATTAGAGTAGGAACTAAATGTGTGATATATATATATATATATATATATATATATATATATATATATTTCTTAAATTTCATCAACAGAATGGGATAAATTATGGTCCCTCTGCACAGTGAAATACTGTGTAACAATTAAAGAAAAATGAAGAATTCTTTAAGACATATTTTCGGCATAAAAAGCAAGTTGCAGATGTTCCATTTGTACTGAAGGAAAATTAAACATATATATATGTATACATATGTAAGTAGATATTAAAGGCTTTACAAAGTTACATCCTAAGCTGTTAACAATGATACTTCTGATGAGAAAAAATGGGAGATAGGACTTCTACTCTTTGATTCATATACATCTATGTTGTTTGACTTAGATGAATATATGTGTTTTACTTGTGTATTTTCAAAGGCTAAATATTTAGCCCCATTAATAAATAAATGAAATGAAATAACCATATAATCTCATTTCTTAATTGTCAGGTTAGCAAAGATTTCAAAGAAGAAAAGCTGGTGAAGATACCAATGTCGGCAAGAATACGGGGAAAGGAACAATCTCATGCTTGGTTACTGGAGAAGTAAGTACAATTGTTCTAGAGGGCAATTGGGGACTACACATTAAGTCTTTAATGTGCATGTGCTCTAAGCATTCCCATCTCTAGGAATTTATCTTAAGAAGATAATTGTACAGTAATACAGAAGTGTATATACCAGAATATTCCTCGTGATGCTGTATATAGTATTAAAAAATGGAAAACAAATTGAATATCAATAATTAGGAGGCTGGTTAAATAAATGTACCATGATAAATATACCACAGTATACCCATACAGTAGAAGATCATGCGTCATTATAAAGAGTGATGTATGCATATATTTGTTAGTATGCAAATATAAGCATGAAATGTAGTATAATTGCATTAACATACAAAAAGTACACATGGGCATATATATGGGAGACAGTGCAGAATCACGGTTAAATACTTGTAGTCTGGAGTCAGACTCCCTCAATTTGAATGTCAGAACTGCTACTTACTAAGCTTGTTACTTTGAGTTACTTAACTGAAACTTTCTTCTTTCTTTTTCTTTCTTTCTTTCTTTCTTTCTTTCTTTCTTTCTTTCTTTCTTTCTTTCTCTCTTTTAGTTTTGTTATCTGTAAAATGGGATTAAAATATGATCTACCACACCTAGTTGTTGTAAGAATTAAATTAAATAGACCATCATAATTACATAGTCTATTGTTATTTTACATAAAGAGAGATCTGGAAAAAAATCATCAATGTGTTGGTGGTGGCAGTCTTTGGGTGGTAAAATTGAATTGAATTTTTGATTCCATATATATACCTTTCTGTATTGTTTTGGTTTTCTAAAATTAATACAAATGTTTGTAAATAAAGTCAATGATAGTTGGAAGAAGAGATGATTGGTAGAATGGAAGGAGGGAAGGAAGAGAGATGGGATACCTGACTGCTTCAGGGTTGGTCTCACAGGGAGCCAATTCTCTGATGAAGTTACAGAAAAGTATGAAGAGTAGATCCATAGATCTTCAGCTCCATAGATTTTAGAAATCAACTTTACTATTTATCCAATGTAGACCAGATGGTAGGGAACTGATGGAAGCTACGTAGTTTCATGGAGGACTCATTAATAAACCAGAATGTATATGAGTCAGCTGATTCTTTCGCCACTAGGAAAACACAAATTAGAAATATTCTTTCATCAAAACATTGCTTGATAAATTAAAACCACAATGAGATACCACCACATACCCACTAGAATACCTGAAGTTATAAAGACTAACATTACTAAGTGTTGGCAAGGATATGGATAAACCAAAACTTTAATACACTGTTAGTAAGAATACAAAAATGGTACAGCCTCCTTGTAAGAGTTTGTCAGTACCATATAAAGCTAAGCATAATTTACCTTATGACCCAGCAATTCCAGTCCTAGGTATTTACCCCAAAGAAATAAACACATGTGTCTATGCAAAAAAAAAAAAAAAACAAAAAAAAAACAATGTGAATGTTTGTAGCATTATTTATAATAAGAAAATGAAAGCAACCCAATCTCCATCAAGTGGTAAGTGGATAAACAAATTATACCATGGAATAGCGCTCAGCGATACACACAACATGAACGAATTTCAAAAACAAGCTACAGTGCGTTAAGTATGATTTCCTTGATATGAAATTCTAGAAAAGGCAAAGCTACCAGTGACAGAAAGGGAATCAGTGTTGCCTGGTGTCAGTGGTGAGGAGAGGTCATTAAGGGCAAAAGGCCTTGAGGAGACATTTTAGCGTGAAAGTGCTGTTCTACATATTGCTAGTAACAGTAGTTATGCAATTACCAAAATTCATCAAACTATACAGTTAAAATTGGTTAAAATTTTTATATGTAATTAATACCTTAAATTATTGGTAAGTTACTGGTAAGGATAGAGTTCATTTTTATTATCTGATAAATTATATTCCATTAATTCACTTTCTCAAAATGCGTATCTGTATATGAATGAGTATATGTACTATAGGAATTAAACTTTGAAGGAGACTAGAATGTCTACATCCATTGGTGGAGACATCCTTTTCTTTCATTCTTTTCCCCCAGTAATGGGAGTTCTGGAATTCTATATCAAAGATGTTTTAGGAGTGGCTATGTAGTTAAAAGTGTGTTTGTATAGTAAGCATACTCGTATTTAAGTTGTGAGTTTATTTGAGGCTAGTGTTAGATATTATAGAGGAGCTAAAGCCTCCTAAATCATCTTTAGTGGCACTTACATTTTCGAGTATTGTATTGATGTCAGGCACTAGTCAGTTATAAATATATGAAAGAAAATTTGCATTACACATTAATATTATAAGCAGCATACTTTAAAACTTTGCCTGAAGGGTAAGACTTTATTTCTGCAGATAGTTAATTTCTTCACTATTCTGTTTTTCTTCTGATTGATGAGTTTTACTAGATTCAATTTCATAGAGAAGGATAACAGTAATGTATATGTTGATTTTATTGCCAAATTCTGACAATTATTTACATTTAGACCCTTCATCCCTTTCAAGTCTTCATGTGTATATTCAACCATTTTAAATGTAGTACCAACTCAGTGTTTATCCTGTGTCCTTTTTATGGACTTCTGACCATATCAAAGGTTGAAAAGGTATTCCAATATTTTCCTAAAAATATGTTTTGGAGTCGGCTTACCTGAATTTGAATTTTGGTTCTGAGATATTGGTTCGTAATTTCAGCAAGATGTTTTTCCTTGATCTGTAAAAGAGGCATATCTATGCTTACCTTATGAAATGAAGATTAAATGTATATAAATGCACTAGTCATGGGGCGCCTGGGTGGGTCAGTTGGTTGAGCAACTGACTTTGGCTCAGGTCATGATCTCATGGTCTGTGAGTTCAAGCCCCATGTCAGGCTCTGTGCTGACAACTCAGAGCCTGGAGCCTGTTTCTGGTTCTGTGTCTCCTCTCTCTGCTTCTCCCCTGCTTGTACTCTGTCTCTCTCTCTCTCTCTCTCTCTCTCTCATAAAAATGAGTAAACATTAAAAAAAATTTTTTTTAATAAATGCACTGGTCACAATATCTGTCACATGCAAACTCTTAAGCAAACACTACAAATGATAGAACAATATTTATAACAAGCCATGAAGGAATGAAGATAAATTCATATAAAAATGTTCACTTAGTCCAAAAGGAGGTAAGAAAAAAAGAGTAAAAGGAGAAGAGAAAAATGAAACAAAACAATAAGCTGATAGATTTAAATCTAACAATATCAGTAATCACATTAAATGTCAATGTCCAAACACTTAAAATACAGGTTGAAAGATTCAACAAGAAAGCAAGACCCGACTACCCTGTTTACAAAAAACACTGTTTAAATATGAAGTCATAGACAAATGAAAAGTAAAAGGATGGAAAAAAGATATATACTATGCAAACACTGGTCAAAAAAAAGCTATATACATATATATGAGAAAATGTAGATTTCAGAGTAAGGAATAAAATTAGTCTCTCTGCTTCCTCAGATCTCCAGTCCCCCAGATCCCTTCCTGTGAGGCAACACATTACCCATTTTTCTGTATCTTTCCAGAATGAGTTTATGAATATATAAGCATATATCACTTTTATTTTTCACCAAGGGGAGCATACTGTAGTCACTGTCGTCTACTTTGTTCTTCCAAATATATCTAGGACATTATTCTGTATCACTACATATGGATTTATCTCATTCTTTTTAACTGCTGTATGGTAAAGTATAGGGGGAAAAAAGTATTAACTAAACTATGGTAAAGTCTGTTTTTTGGAAGGTCTCCATCAAGAACACTAGTGCTCCAAATTCTAGCTAACATGGCTAAGTGAGACTCCTCCAAAATATGATTGGGATGTAACTAATTTAAAGAACTCAGGACACCTGCATCTCCAGCACATTCAAACCTAAGGTCAATATCCTGATATGTCACACATTCAAACCTAAGGTCAATATCCTGACATGTTACACTCCCACTGAGTCACTCCAACTCACATTTCTACCAGTTTGTTACTTTTTGAGGACACCATCCTCCACCTACTTAGTATTCAAGGTAATTCTTAACTTCCCCTTCTCCCTGATGTTTCCCCAGTCTGTAACCAAGTCTTACAGATTGTACTCTCAAGGTGTCTCAATAAGTTGGAGATGGATGATGAAATTCTTGAAGTTCATTGTTACCTATTCAATGCACTGGAACTAAGACTAGTATCTGCATCCAGTTCCAATCTCCATTGCCAGATGTTTTGTCTATAAAATTGCATCAGAGGACTTAAGATGTTTCTTAAGTGATAAATTGATGTTTTTAATATTCCCTATTCAAAAAGTTTATTTCCATATTCTTTCTTTATAATTTTATTTATTGCTATTCTTATTTAGGAAGATATTTCGGTCTGGTGGGATATACAGTTTTATAATTATAGTGTGGTATTATGGTTCTTCTTTTGACAAGCTCCAAGTACTTCAACAAGTTCTGTTTCATATATCCTAATAATATCCCTTTGAAATAGGTTGAAGAAAATATTTTGTTTTCAATTTACTAATGAAAGAACGGAAACAGATATATCAGGTGATTAGTGCTTGGCTACGCAGTGTGTTAGTGACCAAGCTGGGACTGGAACCCAGGTTTCCTGACTTTCAAGCCAGATTATGTGTTTCAGAATCATAAAACTGTCTACTCTGTAATTTTGAAAAAGTAATGGTGTATACTCTCACACATTCTGAATTTCTAGAGCTGTAATAATAATCCGTTAAAAAAAGAAAACAATCTTCCTTAGAGAATCTCACTGGAAAGGAACAGTTCTCAAGAAATGTAGAGAATACATATTCAACCCCTGATTTTCTTCATTAAGCACTTCTCTGTGAAATGAACTTAAAATGTGATGACATCAGATTCAATATTACACCTATTTTTATTCCCCTAAAATATTGTCCAAACATATAAATGCCCTAGACTCTAAATCAATCATTTGAAAGTGGCCGACCACAGCTTTGAAAATATTGGGAGCATCATAAACATCATGCCCATCTGTCATTTCTTTTTCATCATGGAACATATATAGCCTACAATCATTCAGAGCAATATCTCATGGCTCAGGTAAAGCCTTATGAATAACTTTCTCTGTTCAGCTGTGCAATTCTGAGTAATTAGATGAATTCAAAAGTCCAACAAACTAAATTCTAAAAGGTGACTCAATGGCAGCAGGAATAGTTAAATAAACTAGTTTATTTTAATGGAAAACCTGATATTTCTTTGAAGTAGAGCAATTTGCAAGAAGAACTGGAAAAACTAGCATATGAAAGGAGAATTTAAAGTTGGAGCATTTTCTTTGCAATTGTAGAATACATTAGAATTTGATTGAACAACGTTTTATTTATGGTCCTTTTCCCTTTGAGCTTTTATTTCATCAATAAGATTTCTGTATGTTGGTGTTGTTTTTTGTAGAAAATTTTAGTAGGTTACCAAAATTTTATTGTGTTTAGCAATGTGTACATTGGATTATGTGCTTACATATTTCTAATATTGTTTTTCATTTCTCATCTGTGTATCTCAGCGCATACACACAGGATACATACTCTGCACATACCTGCAAGATAAGTGATATTTGAAAATTATTTAAGTATGAGGAAGGAGAACATATATAGTTGGTATGATTTAATTTATCTACAATAAAAAACATGACAAATGAAATAGGTAAGATTTTTAAGCAAGCAAAATTTAGTATATAAACACTGATGGAATGAAAATAATAAGCGATGTTTGATGATGAATAGACAGTGAATACTTAAAATAATTTATCATGAAATTGGCATTATAATTCTAGAAATTAAACAAAAGAATATTCTTCTGTATCTCCTTACAAACATTTCTTTTAATTTTTCCATATTTAATTTTTTAATTGTTTGCACATACACACACATAATTTTAACATAATTATTTTGAGTACATGTAATTTTGTATTTTGACTTGGAAAAATGAATGCTTTTTATAGGTAAGAAGTTCTTTGGAAAATTGTAGTGGGTATTAATTTGATTCAATATCTCAAAATATTGATAATAAAAATATTTAGGAAGAATCTTTCTCTAAAATCTCAAATCTTTTTAAAATAAAAGATGGAGTGGGTATCAGGGTGGCTCAGTCAGTTAAGCATCCAACTTCAGCTCAGGTTATCTCATAATTCGTGAGTTCGAGCCCCACATCAGGCTTTATGCAGACAGCTCAGAGCCTGGAGCCTGCTTCGGATTCTGTGTCTCCCTCTCTCTCTGCCCTCCCCCTCCTCACGCTCTGTCTCTCTCTCAAAAATAAATAAACATTAAAAAAAAAAAGAGAGAGAGAGAGAAAAAAAAGATGGAGTTATAAATTAATAAAGAACACATAAATTAACCTACCTGATTTATTTATAGGATTTTCTTTCTTTTTCTTTATCACTGACTCCTTTGCCCCTCTCAGGCAAAAGGAAATTTATATGTCCTTAATTCTGCTCTCTTTTAAAATGCATATGAAGTGTTGTCATTCAGTTGAAATATTCTAATGCTATTATTGCAGAATACTAATGTGTGTGAATGGATGGGAATATTTTGCCCATGTAAGTTAGACCTAATTGAATATTCATTATTAATTTTGTATCTTACAGAAAAGACTCTTGTTTCCTAAGGCTTATCAAGACTTTTCAAGACTACCTGATTTCCATCCATTGGCAAAATTGCATCTACTAGATGTAGTAGCTTTTGTTACTGTTCACTAAATTTTCTAGTTTCCTTCCCTATGGAGTCCCTTGCTGAGAGACCATCCATTGCTGTTCAGTGATCATGTGATTTGTTCTGGCCAATGAAATGAGCAGAGGTGACAGAATTCACTTCAGGGAAGAACCCTTAAGAGCCAGCACACAGTTCTTTGATCCTCTTTTCCCTGTTTCAAGAGACTGGCAATCATCAGTCATTGCTCCATAAGCCTAAGTCTTAAAACAGAGCCTTTAGCTGTTTAGGGATGGACACTTACCATCATTGAGAAGTAAACCCTTCTTGTTGCAAACCACTGAGATTTTAAAGATCACTGAAATTAGGAGGCCACTGAGTTATCTCAAGGAATATGTAATCCTGCCAATTTACATGAGCAGCAACCTGGCAAGCATGTGTAGGAATGGTTTCTAAAGGTGATAGATCAAAGAGAATTAACTGTGAAATTGAATTAGGCAAAATTTACCTTATCCTAACACTTACAAAACTAGCAATTTTTTTTTTTACTTGTAGTCACTTTTCATGATTCTCAAATAGGGTTAGTTTACAGACCTCTTTGATGCAAAGACACAGAAGACTGTATTTGCCAAAACTTAAATTCTCACATACTTACTCTTGGCTATGTGATATTTAACATCTCATACAGCATTTCTTCCCAGATATGGGAGGCTAGGTAAGATATCCCTCCAGGCAGTGCCATTGCATCTTGTGCTTTCCAGTTATAATATATTAAATGTCTATTTTCCCTGCTACAATCTTTGTTTCATGAAGGCAAAGAATGTCCTGTTCTATTGTACCAGTCAGGCTAATGGCAGGAAACTGGAATTTGAAAGAAATTGAATGAAAGGACTTTTTTTGCGCGTTATTGGCAAGATTAAGTAATCACCCAGAGATGTTGAGGCACCCAGAAACTAGTAATATCAGGAAGAAAATAATATCTGTATGTCTGAAGGAAAGAAAATGGTACAGTTAGATTTTTTTGTAGACTAGAACAATAGAACAACAATAGAACAATTGTTCTATTGTAGAACAATAGAAGTGGAGTCACTCAATAGGAGCCGCAATAATACATCATACTTCCACAATAGTACACCAAAAAAGGGAAATCTCTGGGGAAGAAATACCCTGGTCTCTTTCTCCATCTCCTACCAGGAGCCTCCCACTGACTGAATCTCACAGAAGGTCAGAGGATGAGGAAGGCTGTTGATACAGCTCACAGAGATCAGCTCCTTACAGACAGAGAGCAAAGCAGAGAAGGATGAAGGATGGGACTTGGGAGGGCAGACAGAAGAATGTACATACCTCTTTATTGATACATTTCCAGTTCCTGCTTGTTTGCCATGTACATAAGAAGTGCTTAAAGATATGTGATGAATGAAAGAATGAATAATGAAAGGCAAAGTAATCTGAATGCTAAGATGCAAGCTGCATTTCTTATTTTTTTAGGGAATTATTTTACTTCAACAGGTTGTTTTCTCATTGAATGTTGTCATAAGGTCCTTTCAGTTATTGGTATTAAATACTTATAAACCACATTTTGAACTCCTATGAAGAACACCGAGAAGTAAAGTAACTGGGGAAGCATTGTGAAAGAGATCATACTGGCATGCAAAAATGAAGTGGCTCAATTTGAACAAGTTTATTGAGAAGTTAATTAAGTAAAAAGGGTAAGTCATAAGACGTAATTCATGGTATGCAGTGACAACACGATTACTCATGTAATCGCTGGTATTGATACTGGGTGGAATGTCAGCTGGTGCAAGGCATTAGGAAATTATGTGGTTGTGTTATTTGATCACCATGGCAACAATGATAATTAAAAGATTCAGAGATGGGTTGGCTATCTCTTTGTTGTAGAGCTTATAAGAAAGAAAAAGTCATGCCTAGTGCTTGAACTCTTAAACCAGAACATGAAAGCAATATCAGAAAGTTTCTACGGAAGTTTTAAGGAAGATTTTCTAACCTAGGGTACACATTTAGAATTCATGTTTCTTATGTTATATTTCTTATGTAGGGCATTTGTTGGGAAGAAATGAAACACTGACATTTGGGATGGAACATTTAGGAAGGCATAGATGAGGCTGAGAATTTAGAATTTCTGATTGTCTTGAACCTGCTTTAAGAGTGAACGCAGCTCTCTTCCATTGTCTGAAAAACCAGTTTTTCCTTGCAAATAAACTTTTCAGTAACTTCTGTTCTCCTCAAGATACTCCTCCCTCATTCAACACCCCTTACCACCTTTAGGTCTTTAAAGAGAATTAAATACTAGCGTAACCCTGAGGGAAAACTGCAAGATTGACTCTGGGAGGAGATCATTTTACCAATTTGTATAAGCAAGAATCTGGCAGGCATGAATTAGGTTGAATTCTAAAGAGATTACAGTTAAGGGGAATGAACTGTAAAACTGAATTAGGACAGTGGTTTTCAAAGTGTGGTCATTGGGCCAAGCCAGCATCAATTGTCACCTGAGAACCTGTTAGAAATGCAAATTCCCCAGTCTTATCCTAGACCTACTGAATCAGAAACTCTAAGGTATGGGACCCAGAAATCTGTTTTAACAAATCCCCTAGGTGATTCTACTACAGGTTAAAGTTTGAGAACCACTGGAATATGCTAAATGTATATATGTGGCCTCTACTAGGATTTGAGGTTTAGTATTTTAGCTAGGACACTTGGGAGTGAGTCTAATGGTTAGCTGGTTAATGAAAGCCTGGACTTAACCGTTGCTCATGGTCAATGAGGTTAAGATTACAGGTCTACCCTGACAAAATGTAGAAAATGAAGTTTGATGCCTTAGAGACATGAGAACAGATTTAAAACGTGCAATTTGCTTTACCATCCTCTTACCTTCCGTACCCCCAGAACACCCTGAGGAAACTTCTTTCATTCAAAACATATTAAAATGCACTGGTGAGAGTAACAGCCACATCCGTGAAAACCTCTGTGGTGGCTGTCCCTAGCAGCTGATGATGGACATGGGTGATGTTGCCATGAAAACGACACCCTGATTTGAATAGAAAAAAAAAAAAAGGGATCCCAGAGTAGTAGGGCCAAGTGTCCGTTCTTAACTGTGAGTCAATGTGGCACAATTATCCTAAAAGGATATAGTTTCCAGAGTTGCAATCAGAGTGTTTTGACTCACATGGACATGTGCCCATAACTAAGTGATCATAAGGTCACTGGGAATTGAATAGATGGGCAACCTTCTAAGGTGTTTCTTGACTTGTTACAAAATAAAAAGTGACTTAGGTTGTCATAGTGAGAATTCTTAGCCTCATACCCATCTTCCAGACTTAAGCCAAGTCACAGATTTAAAGCCCTTTTAATTAAGGAACAAGCCAGGTTCTTTTGAGGAAGAACGTGGCCTGCAATATGGCCATAAATGAGCTCCATGGGTTTTCCAAATAAAGCTACCAAGTCACTTACCAGGATACTTTTTCTGGGGGAGAGAAATTTTCAGGTCTTCTGGAGATTTTTAGATACTGCCTCTGAGATAATGCTAGGTCTTAGGATGTAAAACACCATCATGTTCCAGTAGTCAGAGCATGGACTTATGGAGATCAATGGATAAAAAAAGGCCTGACTCCATTCTGCCTGAAAGTGGCTCCAATAAGTCTGCTGACCCCCTGTGGTTATTTGCACAATTTCTGAGTCTATTTTAAAATAGTTTTTTTTTTTTTTCTTCAGCTGAGGCACCAGCTTAGAAACACTGGTGAATTTAGGTTGCTGTAGAGTGCTTTCAACTAACGGGAGACATATATTGCCATCCTTCCATAGCCAGAATCTAGAGGTTGAGGAACCAAAGGGTGGAGGTGGGAGCTACCTCTTTCACTATTATATATTTCACTTAAAGGTTCAGAAGTTTTAGAAGTCCTAATTCCCAAGGTAGGACAATTTCTGCCAGGAAACATAGTTGCTGTTTCATTACCTTAGAAGCTGAGACTATCCTTTGGCCATTTTGGGCTTCTCATGCTGAAGAACCAACAGGAAGACCTTACTCTACTGAATGAGGTAATTGGATCCAGTTGCCACGGGGAAATTGGGTCACTGTGATACAGTAGGGGCAAGAAGAGTATGGCGGAACTAAGAGGTTTCACTGAAGAACCTCTTACTATTCTATAAGAATAGTCAATGGAAATTGGAATTCAATAAAGACAGCACTACTAAAG
Source organism: Neofelis nebulosa (assembly GCF_028018385.1). Lineage (NCBI taxonomy): Eukaryota > Metazoa > Chordata > Mammalia > Carnivora > Felidae > Neofelis > Neofelis nebulosa. The sequence goes on along the minus strand of NC_080788.1, from coordinate 67,961,947 downwards.
ATTTTAAATCATGGGAATAAAGGTTTGGGTCACCCTACCAAGGAAGGAACCCCAATCAGCAAAAATACAGGGTAAAACAAGTGATGGATATCATTTTAGGTCTCATGATCAGTTATAGAATCAGGTATTATAGTGGCTGTATCTTATGTTAATTTATGTTTTCTTTTTCCTCTTTGCTACTGAATATGAAAAGTTCTGATGGAAGGTAAATTATAATTTAAGTTTTAGAAAAGGGCATGAATGAACTGAAATTATCCCATGATTACAGAATAGTTGATGGGATTTAGTATCACTTTTGTGTGGAGAGCAAGAGTTGCTTCATAAAAGGGCAGAAATACATGCTGGGAGGCAAAGGGCAAACTGTGCTGGTTGCTTTCTGACTTTTCTCCCTTCCCGTGTATCAATTAGCTATTGCTGCATAACAAATTACTTCCACATTTGATACCTTAAAACAATAATTCTTTATTATCTCACAATTTCAGTGGGGCAGAAACCTAGACATAGCTTAGCTACATCCTCTGGCTCAGGATCTTTCAGAGGGCTGAAGACTCATGCAAAGACTTGACTAGTGAGAGATTCACTTCCAAGCTCACTCGCATGAATATTGCCAGGATTCAGTTCCTCATGGCATTGTTGGGCTGAAGACCTCAGCAACTTGCTAGGCTTGAGGCTTATCTCATTTCCTTGCCATGTAGGACTCTCCATAGGGAAGTTTGTACCCTGGCAATTGGCTTCCCATAGAATGAGCAAGTGAGACAGCAAGAGAATATCCAAGATGGAAGCTGAAGCTAGGAGCCAGGATGGAACCATATCATGGAAGTGACGTTCTAACACTTCTGTCATATTCTTTTCATCAGAAGTTTGTGACTATGTCCATCCCACTTTTAAGGGGAGGATATTACACAAGGGAATGAATACCAGAAGGCAGGGATCATTGGGAGCTACCTTAGGTGCTACTTCTCATAACCCCAATTCATTCTCTGCCTTTATTTGGATCTTAGTTGGACTGCACCAGTCAGGTTCTTGCCCTCTGGCTTTCTGTTGGGTTTTGCCAATAAGAGTTCTAGCAGGAGAATAAAAGATGAAAGAGAAGTCAGAATATTTCTTTCCCTGCTTTCTGCCTTCATGCTGTGTGTCTGGCTGTACTTTTCTGCCTTATGGCCCTGCTTCCCTGGCTCTAGCCCTCCCTGAATACTGGTAACACCATTTCCTTGCCTGGGAGGTTTAGGCCTGGGGACATTTTAGGCTTCCCATATTTGCCTGTGTCTGGACACCTCAGTATCCCTTGCTGATTCTTCACTTCTGCACACACCTCTATAAATGATCTTTCCATTGAATTAAAAAAAATGTTTATTTATTTACTTTTGAGAGAGAGAGAAAGAGAGTGCATGCATGAACGGGGAAGGGGCAGAGAGTGAGAATCCTAAGTAGGCTCCATGTTGTCCGTACAGAGTCCAGTGCAGGGCCTGATCCTACAAACTGTGAGATCAGAACCTGAGCCAAAATCAAGAGTCAGACGCTTAACTGACTGAGCCACCCAGGTGTTTCCCTGCTAGCATCTTGAATGATACGTATCTCTTAAGGGAAGAGATTATATATTGATATTTTTTTGGTCCTTGTGTTTAACATGGTAGGCACTTAGTCAATGTTGGATGATTAAGTAGATGGATGGACAGATGAACCTAGTTTGAGTGTTATGAAAGAAAGGAAAGAGAAAATATTTTTAATTATATGAAAATTCTTCACTGATGCAGAATAGGCCTTGTATGTTTCATCTGAGACCATAAGGAAAAAAAGAATTAAGTGATCTCTAAAGAGAAATGGCAATTTAAAAAGTTTTAAAGAAGTTTTATTCTGCCAGAGAAAGAGAAACTAATAGAGAAACTTATTTAAATCAAGCCACCGAGTCTACAGCATTGTAAGGGAAATTGTTTCAGAGGATTATCAAATTTATGAAGGCAAATGCATACTGAATTGGCTTAATATGAAATAACCATAACCAAAGGGTGTGGTTATTTTTATACCATTCCTAAGCAGTTAAGATTATTCCAGCCATATGTGTCATTAAAAAACTTTTACCAATGATTTTTAAATTTATGTTAATAATCAAGGGCCATTAAGCTGATGTTTGAAAATATTTACAGTGTTAGGCATAAAATACTTCACAACAAACCATACTGTGTTCTAAATTTCAATGTACAAAAAGCAAGGAACGTTGACCCTTTGAAGAAAGACAACTAAGAGGATTTACTATGTTAGGTGACCTCATCTGCAACAGGTAATATTGTAGAAGTCTGGCATTTTTACAACTTACTTTGTGAGGGAAAGGTACCGTATTCTCTCAGATCTTGGCTTGTATCCCTTTGCCACTATAGTATAAACTATCTTAGTGTGCTGGGTTTCAATCGTCAATACAATGCACATCCTGAAGACCATCTGTTTTCATTCTGTAATGTGGGCTATAGCAGCCTTGCAAATAATTTTCAGAAATTGACTTACTTAGTATTTTTCCTACCTGCCCTCACCTCAGGAGACATATGCTTGAGCAGTAAATTCATAGTCTTTATTACCCCTAGGCCCACATGATTCCTTACAGTGGGCAAGTGAATAAGGGAATATTTGCAAGGCCCGTGTAAAGGTGATGAGGAAGAGCAAAATTTAAGGGAGACTCCAGGTGACTCAAAAACATTTTATTAGTGGAAAAATTATTTGTTTAAATGTATTTTTGTGGAGCCCAATTACAGAGCTAATTTATGTCTTAAGAAATATCTAGGAGTACCTTTTCTTGTCTTAATTGGCAGTTTTACTGGCACAGCGTTGACAACAGCCCTCATTAATAGAACATTCATTGCACTTAAAGAAACGTAAGATGGTATGCTGTGGGGTGTAAAAATACCTCAAACAACTCTGCACCTTCTTCCCAACATTTGCAATAAGTAAAATCAAAAAGTTGAGAGAAATTAATAAAGTGACAGAAACCAATAATATTCAAAAAGAAACTCTAACACTAAAAACCTCAACTTCTTAATTAGGTCCTCTCTTCCATTTTGAACACACGCATGCACAGGCCTACATATATCTTAAAATCAGCATATTCAAGGATATACTCATTTTTACAGACTTGAACTGCCTTACATATCCCCAAAGAGGCCAAGGGTCTAGGAAATTGTTCAGTTAACAGAGAGCCAAGAATTCTTTTAATTAAAAATATTTGTAATCAACCTCCCAAGTGGGTAATAAAATATGTGACTGTGAAACAGGCAAAATAAAAAAATCACAAATCCATTTATTTTCCCCAAATCAAAACATTATATTGAGAAATCTGTTACTCACTCACCTGCCAAGTTCTAAGATTAGAAATCTTTGTTTTTGCTGTAACAGTTGATGCTACTGAAAGCTGCTAAGTCGCTTGAGGAACCTGTTCGCTGTTCTATTTCAGATGTTTCTTCTTCAGTAACTTTTTAATTAAAAGCTTTACAGATCACCCTAAACTTAGAGTCATAAGAACAATGCTTTCAGATTTTTTTCCCTCTTGTGTGTGTACATATGTAATTCTCCAGATCTCTTAAGATATGTACTGTCGTGCAGGCTAAAATAAAGCTACAAGTAACAATCAATGTCTGCCTTAGTTCTCTAATTATCTCATGGATTTCTACCCTTGTATTAATTAGCTTCTCAACTTCTTGACTCTGTGACCATGTAGTTCCTTCTTTCAGTATCATCTGCTCTCAGTATTGTTCATAGTTAAAAAATCAAAGTCAATCTTTTTCTATAGATTTCATCTGAACACGACTTGACCAGTCACTATAGCCATTAGTCACCATCTCATTAAGACACTACTTCTTTATGCATATTACCATAGTATATTTATTTCTTTGGGATAGAGAGAAATGTAGTAAGGCCCTGATAGTATCATGTGTTAAGAGGTGCCACAAGGCCAGACTCTGCTGAAAACCATTCTTCTTTCTACATGGTGTGGTGTATAAAACTCTTACCATTGGGGGCACTCCATTTAGTTAAGCTGAAGGGGCCAGGACAATTATGTATTCTGATAATGTTACAAGGGAAGTAATCTAATAACACAACAAACTATGCATGCTTGGGGTAACTTGAAACCTCTATAAACAAAATAAAACCCATAACCCTTGCCAGTGGGTTTGGGATCAAACTTAACTTTTCACTGAGTCTTCAAATTCTACAACTTTTCCATTATTTAAGGTACATTCTTCAAAACTCCAGAAAGAAATTCCCAACACACCACCATATAGCTAAGGTTTAAAGAAAGCTCCAAAGATTAAGGAATGTGTGTAAAAGATCTTAAACAACAGAGCTGTTTTTGTTCACTCTCCCCTCCTCTTCCACAAAGAAAAACAAGAACATGGGTGACCTATGAGGATAAGGGAAACAGATCTCCATCTGTAAGCCTGTAAGGGACCATTGAAAACAAGAGTATAAAAAGAAGTTTTAAAAGTTATAAGGAACACATTCAGAGAAGACTTTCAAATAAAAACAAGCAATTAATGAATTGAGTAACAACAGAAATTGAGCATATGCCAAGGCCTGCCAAGGCCTGCTATCTATCTCATGCTTCTTTGGTGAGAGAAATTGCTTTCTTTTACTATGTAACTCTGTCTTGAACTTTGTGACATTTGGAGGAAAGAAAGGTGCTCAGGAAATAGGATTATCATTACCAGTAGCAGAATGAAGGACTTAGTGGGTTTATTGTTTAGAAACGATTCCAAGTAAGAATTAAAGTTTGTCCGTAAAAAAATAACTTTATACAAAGAGCACATTGTAGCTGCCAGTCAATAAACTACATAACATACTAGAATAGCTGCATGGGCAATATGAAATGATATTTTAAGGAGTTTGTTTATATGTGCAAATACAGTTGACTCTTGAACAACACAGGGGTTAGAGACACTGGCCCTTCATGCAGTTGAAAATCCATGTACAATTTTTGACTCCCTGAAAACTACTAAATATCCTACTATTGACTGCAAGCCTTACTGATAGCATGAACAGTTAACACATATGCTGTATATTATATGTATTATATACTCTATTCTTACAATAAAATAAGGTAGAGAAAAGGAAATCATAAGAAAGAGAAAATACATTTATAACACTGTACTGTATTTATCACAAAAAAAAATCTGTGTATGAATGGACTCGTGCAGTTCATACCAGTGCTGTTCAAGAGTCTACTATGCTTTTAATCTGGATAATTTAATGAAGTAGTTATGACCCTGGGCACGTTTGATAATCTTACATTTTGTGACTCAGTTTTCTCCATCCTTAAAACAGGAATGACAGAGGACCTACCTCATAATACGTTTTGCTGCTTCTAACTTGTATAATATACATAAAATATCTTGAGCTGTGCCTGTACAAAATAAGCACTAAATAAATATTATTACCAGTCCCTTAAAAAAATTATAAACTGTTAAAAAATCTGAATAAGTGCTTCAATTCTCCAGTATACCATAATGATAGAGGTTTTGTATGATTGCCTAGGCTAAATAGGCTAAATAATATCCTCCAAAGTTACCCAGGTGGGTCTTAATCTTTGGATCCTGTTAATGTTACTTCATATGGCAAATGGACCTTTGCAGATGTGATTAAGAATCTTGAGATTGTAAGATTTTCCTGAATTATCCAGATGGGATTTAAATGTAATCACAAAGATTTAAAAAAAATTTTTTTTAATTTTATTTTTGAGAGAGAGAGAGAGAGAGACAGAATGTGAGCAGGGGAGGGGCAGAGAGGGAGGGAGACACAGAATCCGAATCAGGCTCCAGGCTCTGAGCTGTCAGCACAGAGCCTGATGCAGGGCTCAAACCCACAAACCATGAGATCATGACCTGATGCCTAACCTACTGAGCCACCAGGGCATCCCTAATCACAAAGATTCTTATACGAAAGAGGTAGAGGAAGATTTGCATATGGAAGAAGGCAGTGTGATGACTAAAGCAAGATGATATTATATTGCATTAAAGATTAGGGAAGGAGCCACAAGTCAAGGAAGGCAGTTCTTGACACTGGAAAAGTCAGGAAAGAGATTTTCTCCTAGAGCCTCCAGAGGGAGTGTGGTCCTGCTTGACATCTTGATTTTAGCCCCGTGAAACTGATTTTGGACATCTGTCCTCTAGAATTGTAATGTAGTAAATTTTTGTTGGGGGGAGCGGTGGGTGGCTCAGTCGGTTGAGCATCCATCCGACTCTTGATTTTGGCTCAGGTCATGATCCCAGGGTCGTGGGATAGAGCCCTGTGTCTGGCTCCAAGTTGAGCATGGAGCTTCCTTAAGATGCTGTCTCTGTCTACCTCTGCCCTTCTCACCTGCTCAAGCTCAATCTCTCTAAAGTTAAAAAAAAAAAAAAAAGAAAAAAGAAAGAATAAATTTGTCTTGCATTAAGGCACTAAGCTTGGGGTGATGTTTTTAACACCAGCATAGGAGACTCATATAATGTCATACCATGTTTTGTTTAATGAATTAAATGCATTCATTAGGCATGTATTATGAAGTGACATGGTTATGGAAAAGTATGGTTATCCGGTTTAAACAGCTGAAACATGGATCTATTTGCTTGAATTTTACAAACCGGTAAGATTTCTTCAGTCTTTTGTCTCTCTCCCAGTGTCCACACTGGTTTTATTTCAACTATTTAGACAGAGGTATGGGCATTTAGTGGGAGGCCCTTATGGCTTTCTTTCTATGCTTAAGTTACCACTTCAAACGTGTACTCTTTAACTTGCTTATCTCAGGTATGATGCTACTTTTTAGGTGGCTGCTTTAATATAGTCCTATAGACCTGCCACATTTTACAAAGCAGGAAGTGGATGGATCAAGCAGTGGTGGTGTGGTAGACAATACTGGCTTTGGAGCCAGGTAAATCCAGGTTTGAATCTGGGTCTATTATGAACTTTTTGACCTTTATCATCTTTGGGCTATAGTTTCCTCCTGTGTAAAAAAGGAATTTTTAAAGTGCCATGTATGGTAAAAAATGGTCTCATTTATATTTGTAAACATATTACAATGTTCCAAGGCCACATTGCCTTTAGTAGAAGGAATTTCAGTCTTTTCCTGGAAGTTCCTCTCATCAAATGTTTCTGAGAATTTTTTTTAAGTGTATTTATTTATTTGAGAGAGAGGGAGAGAGAGAGAGAGAGAATCCCAAGCTCTGCACCGCCAGCATAGAACCTGACACGAGGCTCGAACTCACAAAACCATGAGAATGTTTCTGAGAATTTAAGTCCCTACTCACAGCAGCAAATCAGATAGTGCCTTTACATGGACTTCAAAACTGTTAGCCCCTTAAGAGACTTTGGCATCCACTGGTCCTAGAAGCCCTGGTGTTTCTTCTGCTGTCCTGCTCTTTCTCTGAGACAGGCTGCAATCTACTCTGGTGCCCTCTGAGAAGATCTACACTAAATCTCCAGGAAAAACAATGCCAAGAATGGATTCTTTAGATGAGTGGCCAGATAAAGGTGAATGATGTCCTTTCTTCTATGTTATTTTTTTTTTAATTTTTTTTAATGTTTATTTATTTCTGAGGCGGAGAGAGACAGAGCATGAGTGGGGGAGGGTCAGAGACAGAGGGAGACACAGAATCAGAAGCAGGCTCCAGGCTCTGAGCTGGCAGCACAGAGCCCGACGTGGGGCTCAAACTCACAAACCGTGAGATCATGACCTGAGCCTAAGTCGGTCGCTCAACCGACTGAGCCACCCAGACGCCCCATCTTCTATATTATATTTCAGACATACTCCAGAAGAGATAACTGGGCCACAAACCAGCATAATGGAGATTTTGCGTTTCAGCATTTTTGATTCTCCCACGCATGATTGTTGCTCCCTGGGATAATCCCCAGTACTGAATCTGATGAATCCAGAAGGATGGTGGCAAGAATTTAAACGCATTATAGACAAATCCAACAACTATTGGGGGATGTCAGCTTTGTGTAGGAGAGCTTCTTAATCTCTTGTAGATGATGTCAAGAAAGAACTGTGACTTTCTAGGAATTACCCTACTGTCATTGACGAAGACACAGCACTTAGCCCAGATTAAAAATTTAATCTCAGGGTCTTCTCTGCAGAGAATAATATTCATTAAATTTGCAGATGTTTTTCTTAGAATTTAACATATTGCAAATCTTCAGAACTTATGTGATCCTTATGAGCCTGGAAGCTACAAGCCAGTAAACTGTCTCAGAAAACATTTCATTTTGAGGAAGAAAAAAAAAAAGATGTATCTCGTCTTCTGACAAAATTTTCAAGTCCTATGACTTTCTCACTGAGTCAAACATCTCACTATGGACTAGCCAGATCATACATTTGATGACAAATGATTGCCTATCTAAACCTACTAATAAAGATATTTAGCATTAAATTTTATTTCCATTATGGAATAATCTCTATTGCCTAGTGAGTGATCAAATAGAAACAGTATCCCAAGATTTAAGTAGCTGTAACTTTTGGGGATGACACAGTCTCCCCATTACAATGAATACATGCAAAGCCTACAAAATGTGGTATATAATAAATATTAAGAGGCTTTTTTGTGGTCTGTAGATCCAGGTTAAGAACTCCTGAGGCACAGGGGTGCCTGGGTGGCTCAGTCACTTAAGCATCCGACTTCAGCTCAGGTCATGATCTCATCATCCGTGAGTTCGAGCCCCATATCAGGCTCTGTGCTGACAGCTCGGAACCTGGAGCCTGTTTCAGATTCTGTGTCTCCCTCTCTCTCTGCCCCTCCCCTGCTCAGGCTCTGTCTCTCTCTGTCTCAAAAATAAATAAAACCATTAAAAAAAATTTAAAAAAAAAGAACTCCTGAAGCACAAAGAATTTCAAATATAATGCAAAATTTTCAGATTGCAACTGTGTGATAACACAGAATTTAGGGGGTCAGGTTGGATTTTTGTTCTATCATGACACTGAGTTGCTCACAGTCAGTTGGGATTGTCTTTAACACATTCGAATGGTAGAGTTGGCCAAAATTAATACTATATATGATTTGATATCGCAAATAGAGTTTTAAACAATTCCTGTTTATATTGCATAGTGCATTCACTTACTAGAGCTGCCGTAAGGAAATACCACGGACTGGGTGGTTTAAACAACACACATTTATTTTTCACACAGTTCTGGAGTCTGGATGTCCAAGTTTAAGGTGCTGGCAGGGTTGGTTTCCCCTGAGGCCTCTCTCTGTGGTTTTCAGATGGCTGCATTATTGCTGTTTTTTCATTTGGCCGTCCCTCTAGGTTTGCACCTCTGGTGTCTCTTGATGAGTCCAAATTTCTCTTCTTCGAAGGACACTAGTCAGATTGGATTAGGCCATATGATCTCATTTAACACTGATGACTTTTTTAAAGGCCCTGTGTCCAGGGGCGCCTGGGTGGCACAGTCGGTTAAGCGTCCGACTTCAGCCAGGTCACGATCTCGCGGTCCGTGAGTTCGAGCCCCGCGTCAGGCTCTGGGCTGATGGCTCGGAGCCTGGAGCCTGTTTCCGATTCTGTGTCTCCCTCTCTCTCTGCCCCTCCCCCGTTCATGCTCTGTCTCTCTCTGTCCCAAAAATAAATAAAAAACGTTGAAAAAAAAAAATTAAAAAAAAAAAAAAAAAAAAAATAAAGGCCCTGTGTCCAAATACAGTCATATTCTGAGATAATGGGGTGCTGGGGCCTCACCATATGAATTTTGGGGGAGACACAAATTCAGGCCATAATGCATAGGATCTGAATTTAATTGCCTTTATTTTCTCCTAAAAGTATTATTTCACATGTCCAAATTTTCCTAGATAAATTATCCCTCAGGTTCCTTACATTAGGTAGAAATTGCACCTCATTTTCTTAGGTTAACCTGATGTCACTAAAAATGGCGTCATTAATTTGTGGCCCAAAGAAAACAACCATAGACAAAAGGCTTTATAAAGCAAAAATAGAAATAATTGGAGTTTGATGAGCTTCTCATGACTTTAAATGTCATCATGAAACAAATAATGTAAATACTTTATATATAGTCTTGAAAAGAGCCTTAATTGTTGTGTGGGCTTTTTATGTAGACGAAACAGTATACAGGTTGTTCTTGGCAATGCAAGGATTGCACAACTGATACCTCAGTTCTTACCACCCTACTGATTTGGTTATGTTACAAACATATCAATAACGTGTTTGCAAATCTGCCAGCTGAGGATGGAAATTACAAGGGAAAAAGAATCGGTGGGTTTATATCACAATAGGCTAAAAGATCAAACATGAGGCATTTATTTAGAAATAATACATGTGTTGTTAACTTTCACTGTTAAACTAACCTTCTCAAATAAAGTGTCTTATATTGGTGTGCATGCAGAAATGACAAAAGGTGAATACAAAGAGGGGAAAAATTATACAGCCGAAGCGTGGTCACAAATCCAAAGCAAATAAAATTAATATTGGATATTAAAATGGTAAATATTTAGGCAATAAATCTTAACATATCAAGGTTATCAGTGGGTCAAGTTCTACATTTGTGAAAAAGGTATCAGCAAAGAGGCCGGTCTACTTAGTCCTTTTCCCTCACCAAAGATCTTTTTACAAACAAGAAATCAGTATTTTGTGAGAATTGGGCTTTTTTTTTCTTCCCATTTTCCAATTTCCAAACCAGTTTTGAGCAATATTAAAGGCATTTAAATTCAGGAAATATGCAAAATATCAACAGAATTTTAACCCTATTGCACAATGCGTCAGATGAACGACGGAAATAATTGCTGTCGGTTTGTACTTTTTTGACCAATAATTCTCTGTATTTCCTGCAAGTAACTTGAGTGATGCAAATGACCTTATTTTTACAGCATGCTTTTATTAAATAGTTTATTATTTTGGCAGACTAATAAAGATTTTGGTATTTGCTTTTATTTGCAATAATATTACCACCACATAAAAAAGGATTTTATGTTCTTTTTGAGGAACAAGGAGGATAAAAGTGGTGATGGATAGCGCAGCTGAGGCATCAGCAATGAGCTGGAAATGAGACACATAAATATGAAAGCAGAGCTAAGAAAATAGAACTGCACCCTTGGCCTTTCTTAAAAGAACATGCACACTTCATGGTTCATTCACACTGTTACAGAAACTCCTTTTGTTTCCAATGAATCAGGGAATGCACGCAGTCTGAAACACTATTCTCACTCATAGCTGACTGACTCCTTCTATTTAATTAGACTCATTCCAGGAAAATATTTCCAAGCTTTCTGAGGATGTTTTGATTTGAGGAAAAAAATAATCAATTGACTGAAAAGTTAGTGGATGGAGGGCTGAAGGGGAAATCAAAACAGACTTCCTATTTTCACCGTTATTTAGCACAGGCACAGAAATGAAAGCATTGCGCACTGTAGCATCTTTAGAGCCGATTGAGCAATTTTGTAGTATTTAAGGATAGTCGACATAGGTGTCTAGGCAATTGAACGTGTCTTTAAGGGCAAATAATATTCAACATGTGTATGGAAACATTGGACAGACCACATTAGATGGAGGCTTTGGGAATTATGGCATTATGTCTTGCCAGCGATGGTCCGTGTTTATTCAAAAATTATAATTGTTTTCATGTTGCGTGTTTTCTGATTTAACGTCGGTGTGTGAATTTCGCATGTCAAATATTATATATTTATTGTCAGCAGAGTATGTTTGGCATTAATTTTTATCTTCCTCCATTAATAACTTGTTTCCTCATAGCAGCATCTAATCGTTACCGTGAATGGAAGCAGATTGTGATGAAGAAACCAAAGGGAAGGTGAATCTCTTATCAGGGCCCAAATCTGAATTGGCACATAGTAGCTCTTAGCTCAGTAATATTCATACGTAGAACTATTTTTCTTTGCACATGGAAGTGCAGCCAATAGATGAAAGTAGAAAGAAGTAATATGTTGTGAGCCGAGAAATCCACTGCTTCGTTATCGACATAATTCGAGTCTTACAGAGGGAGAGAGCTCTACCATTTGGACTCTTGTCTCAAAGGCTTACAATAGACATGATTCTGACAAGAGGTTGGTGGTAGCAGAACAGACTTAACAATTAATGGTCTGCCAAGGCTGAGTTCAGAGAATTGCTTTACCCAATGCCAATCATTCATTCCTGGCAGTAGTACTTCACATCTTTCCTGGGATGCCATCCAACCACAGTGGCATCTAAAATATATCGAGCAGTGTTGTTACAGTTGGAGGTGAAATTGAAATTTGCGCCAAACAGAAGTGACAAATTCACATGGCTGAGTGTTGCCTAGCAATCAGGTCCAAGGGGGACGCGGCAATTCTGCCTTTACCCATGGGGGTGCGTAAGGGGGGAAAGAAACATTTACATTAGAGCTTAGGTGGTCTCACAAGTAGAGCCAGGTATATGACAGACTTCCTCTCACTTGCAGGGTGTGAGGGGGTAAGGTATTAGGGCGGCATAGGGAAAGGAGGGCAGCAGCTGAAGTTGGTAGGATAAGCAGCTTTTGAGGCGGAGATTCTCAGCAGTTAACCTGGGGGAGGGGGAGAGCAGCAAGATGCCAAGATGCCAGACACGCTGCAGAAATTCATGGCAATTGGCCATCCTGCTGCCTTTTGACTGCAGGCCTCTGATGCACCTCTGTTCAGCTGACACTTGGCAGCTGTGTGGCCCCAGGGTAAAGGGAGCAAATGGTGGCTTTCTCTTCCCAGAAATCCACCTGGGAGCAAAGCTCCGGGTAGGCAACCAGATTAGGGAAGGGATTAGTGGAAGCAATAGAAGAGTCCAGCTGAAGTTCCTGTCTTGTGTCCTCACTTACTATTTTCCTTTGGGGTTCCCCAGTCCATCTAGTTTGTACTGGTCTTTTCTTTCTCTTGAAGAGTGCTACCCCTTCTCCCCCTGTGCTGTCCTCTAAGGTGTGGCACGGTTATCAAATCAATGTTTAACCTACCAAACAGCAAGTGGATGTACTCAAATACAACTCTGGGGGAAGAGGCACAGAGGCACAGTTGCTTGCCTGACAGACTTTTCTCAGGTCACAAACTGAGTGAGAGATTGTGTGCAAATAAGTGTTTTTCCACCACTCCCTTATTTGGCAGAAGCATAAATCTGGGCATTTGTAGAGTGGATTTAACTGTATAATGGAGGAATTTATGGAGGTATTACAGCTACCAGGCCATAGATTATTTTCCTTTTTGCCTGCATTTGTTGTTGTTGTTCTTTTTCTCTTGAACCGTCAGGGTCTGCTTTACCTGCTGAGTCTAGTCCTCACTGTTTATGAGAGAAGAGCCAGCCCACTCTTGACTGAGATGGTAGATGCTATCATTTCCGGGAGTGATCCCCCTACTCCATAGGCTTACTCTTAATGAATGTCAGGCTTTAGTGAATTGTCAATGTTGCAAACCTTCAACACCCGTCTATGGTATTTGGCTGAATTTGTATGTAACCTGTTGTTTTCTCAAAGAGACTATGAATTCCTAAGGGCAGGAACCATTTCTTCTAAGTAGAGTCAGATAAGATAAACTCTGAAATGGTGAAATTGCAAAGTGCTATCCAAATTTTAAGGTGTTTTTGTTATTCCTATTGTGTATAGTATGCTGTCCATTTTGCAATAGATGTTCAATAAATAATGGTGGATCAATGGATGGACTGGATAAATGAGTGGTTTGATAATGACTGATGAATATATAAAACTATACATGAATTTAAAAGATAATATAGATTATAAAGCTAAACAATAATAACAATAATAATATTATAATACAGTAATAATAACTGTACAGACTGCTCATTTTGTGACATCCTAAATTTTTTGCATAAATTAATTCATTTAATTCTCACAACAATATGAGGTAGATATTATGATTTAAAGTGAGGGGATTGTTGCTCAGGAATGTTAATCAATTTTCCCAATTGTAAATGAGGAGAACTGCTTTCTAACCGGACTTTAGAAGTAATCTCCATTAATAGCATTAATTGCCTATACATGAAAATGTAAAATTGGGATCTATTCTGTTTGAGTTCCGTCAGCATGAAGAGCTAAAGCATAATGAAGTCGGTGCACTATTGCAGTAGACAGAAGAGTGGCCCTTCAAAAATGACTACATCCTAATCCCTGGAGCCCCTGAATATGCTAGGTTACATGGCAAAGGAGGATTAAGGTTGCAGATGGAATTATGGTTGCTAATCAACTGATGTTGATCTAGGAGAAGGTTAGCCTGCATTATCCAGGTGGGCCTAGTATAATCACAAGGATGCTCAAATGGAAGAGGGAGGCACAGGAGTCACTGTTAGAGATATAATGTGAGAAACACTGCCTGGCTATTACTGGCTTTGAAGATGGAAGTGGACCACTAACCAAGGAATGTGCACTGTCTCTAGATGCTGGAAAAGGCAAGAAAATGGACTTTCCCCTGAGCCCTACCAATGCCTCGCTTTTAACCCTGTGAGACCCATTTTGGACTTCTGACCTTCAAAACTGTAGAATAAAAAATTTGTGTTGTTTGAAGTCACTAAGTCTGTGGTCATTGTTACAGCAGAAATGGGAAACATAAGGTTTTCAAATTTTTAAGGTTACAGAATGAATTTTGATTCCTTACTAATTCATCACTGAAGGTTAGTGACATAACTTCCAAGAGTTAAAAGTTGGAAGGATTAAAAGTGGGAAGAGTTCAAAGCTGGAAGCGGGGGCGCCTGAGTGTCTCAGTGATTAAGCATCTGACTTTGGCTCGGGTCAAGATCTTGAGGTTCGGGAGTTCAAGGAGCACCCTGCCATCAGGCTGGGAGCCTGGAGCCTGCTTCCGATTCCTATGTCTCCCTCTTTCTCTGTCCCTCCCTCACTCGCATTCTGTCTCTCTCTCTCTCTCAAAAATAAATAAATATTTTTTAAAAAATTTTTTAAGTTAGGGGGGGTGCCTGGGTAGCTCAGTTGGTTGAGTGTCCAACTTCACTCAGGGCATGATCTCAAGTTTCGTTGGTTGGAGCCCCACGTCGGCCTCTGTGCTGACAGTGTGGGGCCTGGAGACTGGCTTCAGATTCTGTCTCCCTCTTTCTGCCCCTCCCCTGCTCGCTCTCTGTCTCTGTCTCTCTCTCTCAAAAACAAACATTAAAAAAATTTTTAAAAAAAGTTGGAAGTCTTGGCCTCACTTAGCTTCATTATTAAACTCATTTTCAGGGGCACCTGGGTGGCTCTGTCGGTTAAGCATCGGATTCTTGGTTTTGGCTCAGGTCATGATCTCATGGTTGGTGGGTTTGAGCCCCATGTCAGGCTCTGCACTGACAGCAGCAGGCCTGCTTGGATTCTGTCTCCCTCTCTCTCCTGACCTCCCTGCTCGCACTCTCTCTCTCAAAATAAATAAATAAACTCAAAAGAAACCTTAGGTTTATTTTCATTTGAACTATGTACAAAGCAGATCTTTCCACTTAACATTCTATAATTCTTTACCATTTTTCTTCTCTAAAACAACATTTTAATCATATTATGATATTTAAAATTAGAAACCTGGTCATCCAAAATTGCCCAGGAAAGAGAGACACGAATTTCTATGGACCTTAATGGAAATTTTCTGTCTTGTTCCTTCACCTTCCTTGCTCTCTTTGTCTTTGTTCTTCTTTTTCATCTACTTCCACCTGTCCTCTGTTAAATCTCAAAACAATGATCCCCTCAAACCTGATAAATCTCTGGCTAAAGATCCAAAGAATGCATCCTTTTTCACTTGTTAAGTCTCAGAATCCTAGTGTTTTTTTTAGTCTTATTTTCCCCTTTAATAATAGTAATAATAATAATAATAGATGATATTAATATCATTTAATAATATTAAGCACGTTCTTTGTGCCATTATTTTGATAAATGCTTTACATAGGTCATTTAATACTCATAAAACTCTAAGAGGTAAACACTTTTATTATTTCTGTTTTTCAGATAAGAAAAGTGAGGCATAGAAGGGTTTAGAAATTTGCCCTAGTCCCTGAACTCAAAAGTGGAAGAGCTGAGATTCAAATCCAGAGGATGGCCCACCTTCAGGTGACATCTTAACCTTACACTCTGCTGCCTTGTTTGCTGTCACCCTGGTAGCAGCTGCTGGTCCTGAGCTAGGCTAGAAGTACTTGAATTATTCACAGTGCTTAAGATAACAAAAGATAACAGCACTTAAGTGCTCAGTCCTGAGGATAGCCCTGGGTGGTCAAGAAATAAACCAAATAAACATGGAGGAGGTAGAAATGCTGGTTATCCATATCAGAAAGTAGACCCTGAGCATATCAAGGAAGGGCCCTTGACTTATTTAATTTCATATTTTGAGCATTGAGCATCATGTTCAGTGTATAGTGTTTCACCAGGAATTCTAAATCAGTTTCTGGACTACCGGGAAAGTGTTGATAGTATTGAAGAATCCACGTGTTTTACAGTCACTATTCTCAACTGTCAAAGGAAATTATCCATCTACAATGATAAGGCTGCAATGTAGATAGATAAATCCATCGACAAAGATGAATTTCTTGTTTGTTGGCTTCTACCAGTTTAGTAAGATTATATATTGGTTTCTTCATGATGACCGGAAGCTTTGATTAACAGAGGTATACGTATAATAAAATGGGAAACCAAATATGGCTAAAAATGAATTTTGTTTGATAAACAAAATGTTTCAAAACACAGGGTTCATGGAGTGTAATGAATTGTGAAAGCTTTACTTAATGGTGATGATGCAGACAGGCTGATCCCGAGAAGCCAGGGGAGGATCCTATAGGACCAACCAAGAGGGTCCTTGGCTTCATGTGGGATGGAAATCAAACACAAGTCAGAAAACATGAAAACAGAGTTTCCTGAATAGTATAAGTGACAGGTAAAGAACAGCAGATGGAGTGTCTTGGAGACTCAGAAAGGAAAGGAGAATGAGTCTTGCTGCTTGGATTACAGATGTATATTAGAAAGTGGTCTAGGGTACTGTTCCTTTGGGAATCCAGGGCAGGGTCTGATCAAAGGCGAGTGTCAGGTGAACAATAGGTGTTATTCCGTAAATTACCAGAGGTAGGGGGTATTGATGCCCGTGTCTGATGGAGGTTTGTTTGAACTAATGTCCTGCAACCTGTTTGGGATCTGGCTCTTCTTGGATGTTATTAGGTGTTTGGGGCCTAGGACAAAAGTCAGAGATTGATTAACTTTCTTGCTTCCCCTTTGAAATGGGAACATAGCTTCTATGACTTACTCAGAGGCAAAATATGGATCATGAATAAATGGAGCCTGGCAGAAAAACAGCAGAGATGGAGGCTTTCTAAAACGGAGTCCCTTCAGTTTCTGAAACTACCTTAGTGGAAACATCGAGAACCACAAATACTAGTGTTAATTACGAAAGAGTGAATGGGTTCAAGTCCTATGTTTCCAAATATCCGCATTATACCTGATGCTTCTCTTAATGAATTACTTCTAGTTATCATACTTTAGTGCTAATTAGCTGATCAGCTCAACTTCTGTGACCAGTGATATGTAGCTGAGCTCGGGCCACACAGAAGGACCACAAGTTTTAATTACAGGGAAAGTAATTTTCTAGGAAGAGCAACAAAAGTTTATCTACTAGGAAGTATTAAGGGGCCAGTACCTTTTGGATTGGGTGGGTAGGCATGGAAGAGAGTAATATAAAGAGGAGAAAAGTATTGAAAGGAGATGAGACATAGAGCTAGAGACATTGTCTACTGTATAATTTGCCTATTCCTGGCACTTTTTTTGAAACTATGGTGCTTTTTTATTTGTTTATTTTGAGAGACAGCGTGAGTGGGGGAGGGACAGAGAAGAGAGGGAGAGAGAGAATCCCAGGCAGGCTCCATGCTGACAGCTGAAATCAAGAGTGGGACACTTCACCAACTGAGCCACCCGGGCACCTCACCTATTCCTGGCACTGTTAACCCAACAAGAGCAATTAATAAATAATTTCTGAACCTCTATTTTAAAGATATGTGCTATACAAAATATGGTTCTTTGTCCTCAAGGGGACATGAGACATACATACAGAGCTGGTGAGGAGAGAGAGGGAGGCACTTCATCTAAGCCTGTGAAAACATAAGTAGTAACATAAAATAAAGCATAATTTTATCTAACAGTACAGTAGATACCATGAGGTAGTACCAAAAAAATTAACCAGGGACAGGAAAGGATGCAAAAATTAGGGGAGGGAGCCATGATTATTGCCTCTGGAATCAGGAGGTTCAGAGCCAATATACTGAGATATGGAGGGGGAATCCATCTGATTTGCCCAGTGTTCCTTGACCTGGACCACACTGGATTACTCTTTTTTTTCCCCCACATTTATTCATTTTTGAGAGACAGAGAGAGACAGAGCACAAGGTGGGGAAGGGCAGAGAGAGAGGGAGACACAGAATCAGAAGCAGGCTCCAGGTTCTGAGCTGTCAGTACAGAGCCCAACTCGGGGCTCAAACTCATGAGCTGTGAGATCATGACCTGAATCGAAGTCGGATGCCTAACTGACAGAGCCACCCAGGTGCCCCTAGGTTACTCTTACTAAAAAAGATTTCTTTCACTCTCCTCTTAATAGAAGACAGCAGGTGAAGCTCAAGGGACCTCTTTTTCCTTTTCATGACAACCCTAGTATCCCCAACCTGGGTGGTAAATGGTTTAGCACTAATCAGAGTGCTGGACCCATGGATCCACTTGATAAATACCTGCTAATTGCATGGTAAAGCATAAAAAACATTTAACTTGGAGAAGATCTCACTAAATGGCCACTTTACCACTGCCTAGCAGTATGAGCTTGGGTTAGCTATAAATTGATTTTTATTTTCCTTATCTGTATAATAGGACAGCTAACTTCCACAGCAAAAGGTTAAGAAAACCACAAGCATAACTGAAATAACATGTAAACATATCTGATACCTGTTAGACACTCAAATATTGACGATAAATTGAAAAGTGTCCATATGGGTATAGACAGTTGGAAGCTGATATCTGAACTCTGAGTGGGGAGTTGTGTGGTATTTAGAAATTGGATTCTGCTGGTCTTCAATTTTCTTATGAAAGCATTGAGCAAGTGGATTTGGA
The DNA here is from genome assembly GCF_028018385.1 of Neofelis nebulosa. Taxonomy (NCBI): domain Eukaryota; kingdom Metazoa; phylum Chordata; class Mammalia; order Carnivora; family Felidae; genus Neofelis; species Neofelis nebulosa. The sequence goes on along the minus strand of NC_080788.1, from coordinate 67,942,944 downwards.
AGGTCATGGAAATTATAATGGTCTTTATTTCTCAGAAGCAAGATATTAATGAATTCTTTCTAGGCCCCAAAGCACTGATATAATATTGAATACAGAAACAATGAAAAGCTTGGAGCACCTGGGTAGCTCAGTCAGTTAAGTGTCAGATTCTTGATCTCAGCTCAGGTCATCATGATCTCACAGTTGTTTAGTTTGAGCCCCTCATCAGGCTCCTTGCTGACAATACAGAGCCTGCTTGGGATTCTCTCTCTTTCCTCCTCTTTCTCTCTGCCCCTTTAAAGATCTGCACAGATATTTAAAGTAGAGGCTCAGAAATTACTTATTAATTGCTCTTGTTGGGTTAAAAATGCCAGTAATAGGTGAGGTGCCTGGGTGGCTCAGTTGGTGAAGTGTCCCACTCTTGATTTCAGCTGTCAGCATGGAGCCTGCTTGGGATGCTCTCTGTCCCTCCCCCACTCATGCTCTCTCTCAAAATAAATAAATAAACACAATAGAGTATGTTCTCTCTCTCTCTCTCTCTCTCTCTCTCACTTAAAATAAATAAAGTTTTAAAAATTAAAAAAAAAGAAGAAGAAATAATGGAAAACTCATTACTAACTAAAAAGACAACATTTGTCTGCCTCGTTGGGCTTTTGCTGCTTATGGCTTGGATATATATCAGTTGGTGCCAGTCGGTAATGACATTATTGGATGGCAAAAACAAAAAGTAGTGAACATTTTATTAAGCCAAATTATTCTGTTTGGCAAGAAACTACATCTTATTCAGGGATTCTTCCTACTGCTTTGGTATCAAATTGCCTTTTCATGATAGGGTGGCAATAAAGGATAGTAATTGTTTATTCAGATTACCTTTCCTGGGAAAATGAAAAGTTGGCAACTCTATGTCAGTTTCCCAATTGTTTTTTATTGTTGATTAATTTTCAGGTTCATAAAATTTGAAAGTCTAGAAATCACTGACCTAGAGCACCCACCAATAAATAGTTTTTATTTTTATCATTAGCATTGACATTATCACTAACAATGTTGAGAATAAACTTTCTGAAAGGAATGTTCATTGAAGAGTACCAAGTTTTTTAAAGCCTCACTAGCCTTTCCCAGCATCAAAGCTTAAAAACACATCCTCCCCACCCCCTCCTCCACCCCCCCCCCCCAACTCTGAGGAGAAAAAGATATAAGAAAGAAGGGGCAAGAGTCAGATTTTTTTCTACTCCGGTGGGAGCCTACTGACTGAAATATTTACAAGTGTGGAAATGGCACAGAGGAAGCCCACTTACTGCTGGAGAGGAAGGTCGAATCAGGCATGCGGCCTCCTCAGCGAGCCAGCTCAGGGGGCTCCTCTGCCCTGACCTCGCTCCAGGCAAGTAGCTATCAGGCCTGTTTGGGATAAGCGATACAAAGAAGATAAAACACCAACAACAGCTTTAATGTCAGAGCTGCTGCCTGCGTTGCCACTTTCCCAGCAGAATAATACAGTCATGTTTTTGAGGATATTTTAACAGGTATATTAGAAAAACTGAAGGAAGTAATTCTATAGAAGTTTAAAGGTCATGCATAAATGATAGATTTTAAGACCATAGTAAAGGCTTGGTTTTGACCACCTTCTGACTGACTTTTGAAAACATTTCCATGTAAATTAATCAACTTGTATAATGACTAGAGATATTTTCTAACTAAAGAACTCAGTCGTGAAATTGTTAATCTATAAATGATTTATCAAATGTAAAAAACTGCTATTGTTGCTACTATTTTTCTTACTGATCAGCAATTTTTTGTCTTCTTATTGTCTCTCTCTGGAATTTGACTTGAAAAATAATGTTTATTTGTATACAGTAGCCTTGAATGTGACTTGAGTTATATCAGACCTGTTGTTCAGACATATTGACATTAAGAGAAACAAAGGGAATCCAGACCTGACTTTAAGAGCTCACCATATTAATTTATTATCAGAACCAAGAGCGTGTATTTAGAAATTCAGTTTGCTTATACTATATCAGGCCCCACTGACAGCACTAGATAATTATTTAGTCTGAACATAGATTCATATGTGAGGTAGCATGCCAAACAACTTCGTGTCAATCAATGACAGGAATGGTTGCAATAATACAAGTAGATTCAACAACAGCATGATAATATCGTAGAAATGTATATTCCCTAGAGAAAGAATATGCTATCCAACATGGTGGCATTATCTGGTCCTCAGTTAAGGTCTGATAGCTTATTGGTCAGGGAAGCATCCCACCCTTTGACCTCTTCTGAGTTGAGAATTATTGTGATTCTATTTATCTGTTCAAAGTACACAAAGGAGTTTTAGCTCTGTCCCATTTTTATACATCACTTGTGACTGGGTAGCCAATGTTAAAGCATATAAAACTTGCATCAGAATGCTATGAATGCATGTACCTGTCTTCTTCAGGTTTATTCTGACTCTGTGTGTGTGTGTTTGGGAGTGTTGGAAGGGAAGGTAGTAAGTATAGCCAGGTATAGTTTGACAAAACACTTGAATGTCATAAAGAAAAATTTAGTGTTTTTCTCTTTTAAACCAATAAAAGACCACACATGTGATTCATCTATTACAAGGTGAATTGACTTCAGAAATGTTTTACTTTTGACTTTTAAAATTATTCTTAAATTCTTTTCCTATCCTCATATGCCTGTAATTTTTAAAGATACTCACTTACTCATCAGTAAGAGTGGATCTCCAGGTATGTGTTTGTAAAGGGTGGGAAAAGGTGGCATGTGATCTTATCATCTCTCTACCTTTAGATTTACTGAAAAATCCCTTAAAAGGCATCATATTAGGTTTCAATCACATGATCAACAAAATTCAAAAATGAAAAATTTTGGGGTGCCTGGGTGGCTCAGTTGATTAAGTGACTGACTTTGGCTCAAGTCATGATCTCATAGTTCGTCGTTTCGAGCCCCACGTCAGGGCTCTGGGCTGATAGCTCAGAGCCTGGAGCCTGCTTCGGATTCTGTGTCTCCTTCTCTCTCTGCTTCTCCCCCACTCATGCTCTCTCTGTCTCCCAAAAATAAATAAAAATCTTAAAAAAATTTTTTTAAAAATGGAAACATTTTCATAATTGTTTCAACACTAGAACAGTGTGGTCTAAAGAATGTTTATGAACTCATGCTACCTCAAGAACATGGGTGAGGTATGGTAATTCATGTGTGGTTCCCTGACAAAGTCATACAAGGTAGGATTTTCACTTAGAGACTTTCAGACAAGAAGTTCTAGAGAATGAATACATAGTCTGCCTCTAAATCAATTTCCTTTGGAATCAATATGTGTTCTTCTGGGAATGTGGAGGCAGGTATACACTACGTTAGCATGCAGGATTTGAATGGACCACTCTGAGAACAAGCTTTATGTTTATATGTAAGAATGTGTGTGTGTATACACACACATGTTTAATAGTCTAATAAAAAAGAATCCATAGACCTGTATTCAAGCACAAGTGCACATATTCATATTTTATGCTCAAGCACAATTCTGACATTATTGACACTTTGCATTGGAATAGGACAAGCTGGTGTCACCAAACAGGAAAATTAATTCACTCAATCCTTAGTATGCTCACGGAAGCCATACAATTCATTATGAGCACATTGCCAATACAAAGACAAACAAACAGTATGCGTATCCTATTTGATCTAAATCAGAGCAGGGAGCTGATCTGGTAGAAAATATAGTGCATCCAGCCTTGAGCATTCTGAGCTGTACTCATGAATTACTTACTGTATAACTGGGTTCCACTCTAGTTTCACATAATTTACACAAGGTTATTATACATTGTGCCTCTTCCCAAATCAGCTATCTCCATAAGAGGCTCATGCATTATGGAGCCAGGGGAGCACTCAGGACCAGTCCAAGAATGCTGTGTCCATGGGGGAAAAGACAAAGTAAAAATCACTCCCTACCTAAATGCACAAAGAGTGTTGGTCTCTAAACATCAGATGTTCCTGAAACCCCACCTATGAAAAGTCTAATGGCTGATCTCAAGAACTATGTCACTGAGTTTGGATAGATAATTTAAGCTGTCATGAAGTTGGGCAGCCTGGCCTGTTAAATCTTTTGTGAGCTTGTTGCTTCTCCAAAAACTCCCTACAGTGTCAAACACAAAAAACACACTTTACTGAGCATCAGAGAAGGTTGTTTTCCACTGACCCCTATTACATTACTCAGACAAATATAAGAATTAAGGTAAATGAAAGGGAAAAAAGTAAAACCCTAGAGGTCTAAAAGTTCTTTGTTCAGACAAGATTTTTTTTTATTTTAATTTGGATATTGTAGCACTCATTCATGAATCCTCTGCTTTTAATTTTCAGTATGACTTTAGTGGTATTTTCCATGTTAGAAAACTATATTCTTAAAACTATTTGGAAGGGAAGTTTTGAATTTTACAGTATACCAAGCTAACCATTTGAAAAATGAAATGTTCAGTTAGTGCCACTCCGGTCAATGAGCATGTTTCTTAAAAACTAAAACAAGATATTTCTTATGGAAACTAGATATAAACTCTATTAACAGATGGATTTTATATATTTTTTCATTCTTGTATTGTTAGTGACTAGACTGTATGTAGTAAGCATTCAATACATATTTATTGAAAGGGGGAAGAAATCAATGCATATGATGTGTCAGAACACAGTTCTGGGAAGATGGTATTTTTATCACAGTGGAGTTTATTTCTCTATGTGTGTTTGCTCAGAAATCCAGAGGACTCTACTTAAAGCAAGTTCTAATAAAGGATATACAGCTATCTATTCTGATCTGATATCCATGTATGGTCAGAGCATGGTCAAAGGAGGTCTGTTAGGGATGTATTTACATTCAAATAATAGAAAACTGCCACAGTGGCCCTGGCAGGAGGGGCTTTGTCTTCTGGGACAAGAAGTTTGGGAGTAAGCAATCCAGGATTGGTGTGGCAACTCAATAATGCCACCAAAGAACCTATTTTTCCATTTTTCTGTCCGGCCAGATGTAGTTTGTAGGCATTTGCCCTCAAGCTTGGCATCTTATGATTCTAAGAAAGATGCTTGCTTTGGGTGCCGGGGTGGCTCAGTTGGTTAGGCATCTGATTTGGCTCGGGTCATGATCTCACAGTTCATGAGTTCAAGTCCTGCATTGGGTGAGCTTGACCCCCGATTCAGGTGAGTCTTCATTCTCTCTGTCTCTCCCTCTCTTTCTTTCTCTCTCTCTCTCTCTCTCTCTCTCTCTCTCTCTCTCTCTCTCTCTGCCCCTTGCTCACTTGCACCCTCTCTCTCTCAAAAAAAAAAAAAAAAGAAAGAAAGAAAAGAAAGAGAAAGAAAAAGAAAAAAGAAAAGAAAGAAGAAAGATGCTTGCTACCATGTCTTACGCTAATATTTCACCAAACAAGAAGGAAAGATAAAGGAGTAAAGAGGGAGTCAGGAATGGATGGAGATTCTACCAGGAAAGCAGTAGCTTTCCCATCAATCCCAGCAGATGTCTGCTTACGTTTCATAGAGCAGGACTGTGCCACGTGATTAGCATGCCACAGAAGTTGGGAAAGCAAATGTTTTTAACTGGACAGTTTGCTACATCTCCAAGAAGTCAGGGTCCTATTGAGAAGCAGAAGTGAAAAAGGATATTGGGTGGCAATTAGCCATGTCTGCCCTGGGGCTGAATTTAGGAAATTAATTTGTCAGAACATCAAATCTGAGCAAGGCATCTCTGATCTCAGTTTTCTAAAAAATAAGTTCAGACCAGAGTAGTTCTATGAGAGAACAACTTGTTTTTTGTTTTTGTTTTTTTTCATGATTGAGTTAATTTGGACCTTGTATTCATAAATAATTGAACTAATAGGTGAAGATTTCTTGATGGATTTTCATCCTGTATTTGTGGCTTAGAATAAAAAACTTACTGCCTTTGTACTGCCTGAACTTAGGATCTTCTGTTCTCTGGATCAATGTTTTCCTTATTTCTCCTTTCAAAATGATTTTTCTTAAATAGGAGAAGAGTATGGTAAGGAAAGTCATACCAAAATGTGAATGGTTGACAGTGTCTTTCTATATGGGAGGCTATTTGAAGTTTAATGGGATACTTGCCCAAAGGTCCATCTCTTATTCAGAAAGGGCTGAAAGAGTGGCCAAGAAAAACATTTTTGAACAGAGGAATCTTACCTTTAGCTATGTAGTCACCCAGGTGGGCAGTTGTCTTACTTATTTAAGTATAGGACCTTGTTTTCATTTTCCAAGAGTGGTAAAAAAAAAAAGTGGTAATAATTGTCCTCTCTTTAATGCTTTGACAGTGTGTCAATGGACAATGATTTCTTTAGCAAATGACCTATATGAATCATGTTAGTCCATGGTTCTTTGTTCATAGAAATACAAGCAGTTTAGTAGTAGTCAGGAATTAGAGATGTTAAAATCTTTTGGGGCTTCTGGGTGTCTCAGTCGGTTAAGCATCTGACTTCGCTCAGGTCATGATCTCACAGTTTGTGAGTTTGAGCCCCGTGTCAGGCTCTGTCCTGACAGCTCAGAGCCTGGACCCTGCTTTAGATTCTATGCCTCCCTCTCTCTCTGCCCCTCCCCCACTCATGCTGTCTCTCTCTCTCTCTCTCTCTTTCAAAAATAAATAATAAAACATTACAAATTTTTTGAAAATCTTTAATAAAGTTTTAGCCCTTTCTTGGATTTATGATTTTTTTCATTTCAATATTTTTTTCATTTCATTCTTTCAATACAAGGCAAACCTTTTATTAATAAGATATAGGGAGATATTTGGTAGAAAGGTATAAATGTGAACTGATCCTTTATAAATTTAAGAAAACTAGAGAGGATGAAATATGTCATTTATGAGTAAAACAATGGAAACTATTGTCGCAAGTGTTCATATGTGTTGTATGTGCACCCAGTAAGTCTTTATAGTCTTTAAACAGTTTGTCTTTCACCTACAAACCACACAGCCTTATCATGTATTTACTGCTCACAACCCTGCTTGCTCTTATAGTTTCCTTCTTTGAAGCCTTAACATTCTTGGAGAAGAAGCCTTATGGGAAATAGTCATTGACTTCTTGTTGAAGCAGTGTTGTTTCTGCATGGGAGCCAGGCTCAGGGAATATAGCTACTGATGCCAAAAGAACTTCCTTAATTTTACAAGAAGGACTCTGAGTGACCCTTACACCTCAGTTGTACGAGCAGAAACTCTCATTCTAAGGTTTCGTAGAAATGGACACAGCCATCTCTTTACTCATAGCTAGGAAATCTTGCCCTTGGAGAATCGGAACCTAGGCTCTAGGTATATCTGTACAAGAGACATCTAAACAGGCTTTATCTCGACTATTATTTGCTCTAGGACACTCATTGACCCCCATCCTATTATCTCCCATGCAGGCCTCCTTCTAAGGCTTTGTGGGGCCTTTCTTTCTGCTGGACTATACAGCGGCTTCAAACTTTCTGTTCTCAGACGGGAAAAGGGAATGAGGATGTGGAGAAGAAATGTGAATGGATCTTTTTTCAATAATTGTCAAAGGACAAGGAATATTAGAAAAGGATTTTTTTTTTTCCCCACACATGGAGCGCATTGTCGCTAGCTGTTCAAAAAAATAAGCCTCTCAGTGTCAGAGAATCCTATCCCTCAGGAATGCCACAAGAATAGCCCCAATTAGCAGAATGTAATTACTTGAGTGGGAATCATATACTTAATGATGAACCTCTCCTCCCAAATGGCATGAGTTCTTGAATAATTTAGAAGGCAAGAACAATTCAATAAAAGAGAACCTTCTTTAGAGTTAGAGGATGTTTGTGCCCATGTTTGTGCACATATATTGTAAGGGAGAGTTAGAGCTTGAGTAGTTTAACTAGTTTAACATGGAACAGTTGATATTTTCAATCTATAAAGAGTTCATTTAAATACATAGAGTGACATCAAGACCCCAGATAGATAAATGGACTAAGTTTATAAAGAGGCAGCTTATCCAGGAGAAAATGAACCTAGTAAACAAGAAAACTGTACACCTTCACGAGGAATCCAAGACAAATATTAAATATTTAAATATTAAATATTAAAACAACAATACAGGCCCATTTGGTATCTTTTAAACTAAGTAAAACTTTAAAAGTATTACATGATGCTGGTGAGATTGTGGGGAAGCCAGTATATGTCTTTATTGTTGGCTGCATTGTAAAACTTCTGGGGACAAATTTGATTATTTTATTATATCAAAAGCCTTAATAAGTGACCAGTAAGGCTGAGAAATGATTCAATAAAATCATAAAAAGTACATGAACTAAAGTAATGGCTATATTTTCTATAATAGCAAAAATTAGAAGCAAATATTTTATTTTATTATTAAAACTTTATCTATTTGTGAGAAAGAAACAGACAGAGCAAGTGGGGGAGGGGCAGGAAAGAGAGAGAATCCCAAGCAGGGATTCTGTCAGCACGGAACCCGATGAGGGGCTCGAATTCAGGAACCGTGAGATCACGGCCTGCCAAAACCAAGATACTTAACTGATTGAGCCACACAGGAGCCCCAGAAGCAAATATTCTAAAAAGCACAAATAGTTACACATTGTAAAATAGCAATTCAATGAAATGGAATGTATTTTTTTTTTATAATGGATGATTAAAATGTGCTAGAATGTAATACAGGAAACAAAAAATGCAAAATTTAAATTATACTATAGATGTAGCCCTGTAAAATATGTAACTATATATACATATATATATATACCCATATATGTACATATATATATATACATATATACATATATATATATACATATATATATATATATATGGGTAAACACTAAAAAGGAATTTATGAAATAGTAGCAATATGTTAGTATGGTATGATTTTCAGGGATTGGTTTTTATTCCAAAATTTATTTTAATAGGATAAAAATTTTTAAAAATCTGTGCTGAGTTTATTGAGGAGAGTCAACTTGTTAGGGATAAACATGAATTAGATTTCTTTCTCTGATAACTCTGTACTATGCTGAACATTCCAGGTTTTGCTGAGGTACTACTTCCAATTCTATGACTTTCCAGTCTTTCAGTTATCAGAACAGTCTCTCTAGTTTTGATTTGATTTAAATTATTTTTATTTATTTATTTATTTATTTATTTATTTTAATTTCTTTAATTTTTTAAATTTAATTTCTTTTGAGAGAGACAGAGAGACAGAGCATGAGCAGGGGAGGGGCAGAGAGAGAGGAGACACAGAATCTGAAGCAGGCTCCAGATCCTGAGCTGTCAGCACAGAACCTGACAGGGGGCTTGAACTCAAGAGCTCCGAGATCATGACCTGAGCCAAAGTCAGATGCTTAACCAAATGAGCCACCTGGGTACCCCTCTCCAGTTTTTAAATTTTATTTGTTTATTCATTCATTTTGAGTAATCTCTGTGCCCAGTGTGGGGCTCGAACTCATCATTCTGAGATCAAGAGTCACATACTCTACCAACTGAGTTACAGGTGCTTCTCTAGTTTTTTTTAAAAAGTCAGTCCTGTGTGTGTTTTGCAACTGAATCTCACATTCCACTCAAAACTTTCCCATCCTCCCTCCAGCTTCCCTTAGATTTATGACTTGCTGTGGACTGCACACACTGTGCTCCACCAAAAGTCATGTGTCAAAACCCATAACTCCACTATGATGGTATTTGGAGGTAGAGCCTTTGAGAGGTAATTAGGTCTAGATGAGGTCGTGAGGGTAGAGTCTTCATGTTGAGATAAGAAGAGACCAGAGAGCTAGCTCTCACTGCATGTCAGGATACAGGGAGAAAGAAGGTGGCCACCTTTAAATCAGGAAAGGGGCCCCTCAGCAGAGCCCAACCATGCTTGTACACTGAACTCAGATTTCCCAAGCCTCCAGAACTATAAGAAATAAATTTGTTGTTGTTGTTGTTTGAGCTACCCAGGACATGGTATTCTATACTAGCAGCCCAAACGGAATTGTGTTCTGATGTACATGGGTTCTTTTCTGATTTTTCCCTTCAACAAACCTATTCTCTGTTTAATGATGACTGTCCATCATCCACCTTTGGTTCTTCTGAAAGTCCCAGGAATGCCCCCTCCATAATCTCCTGGAATGGGAGATCCAGGTTAGCTTTAATGTTTTCACTCTAGCCTCAACCCTTCTCACAAGACATCCAGCTTTTTACTGCTGGAGTCCCCTTAGTTAGTAGTCAGTGTTCTAGGAGATGGGTTGATCCCAGGAAGACAGCTCAAGCATGGCCATTCTATTCAGGGATATATAGGGAATCATGAATTACCTACACCTAATAGTGGAATGTGGGCTGTTTCACTGACTTTTCTCAAATACCATCTTCCTCTGGCCCTTGATCCACACTCAGCATCAAACATTCTGCTAGCCTAGTATCCTGGAAACTTTTAAATATCTTATCAGTAGTTGCCAACTCAATGGGGGACAGGACCGCTCAGACAGTCACTGAAAATAATTCTCCTAGAGACTTCTTCTCTCTACTTTGGCAAGAATTACTCCATCTCTTTCCTTCCTTGATTTTCAACTTCATAACCCTCACACTTCCCAGGAAATCCATGCCTTAATTCTCATATCCGGTCTTTTTATTATATTAATCAGAGTGCTTATAGTGGTGGTGGTGATATGGAAGTAGTCTTTTTTGTTAATATTGAGAGAGTGTCTTTCTATAAGCCCTAGAGGGAAGATGCAGCTGGCATTTCTTTGAACGTAGAATGTGAGGTATTTGGATGCCAGTTCTGGCACTCAGCATCGAACATCCTTTAAAAGCAGAGAATTATCATAAAATGGTTGTGTGAGTGTGGTTCATTGTGTAGAATCAGAGGACTAAACTAGATGCCCTCTAACTAGTAAATACAGTTAGTGCCATCAATATTTTTTTTTTCTGAATGATTAAATGCTTTTTGAAAGGGTCAGGACAATAATTCAAGATGTTGTAGAAATCCTCTCTGAAGCATCCCAACCCAGCCACACAGACGTTTTATTTTGAATGATTACCCCTAAGTAGTATCTGCTAAAAACCTGTTGACAATCCTTTTTCTCTCTAACATATTTGGCATGCATACATCTTCTACCTGGGTTAAAATTGTCACTACTATGTGTAGAGGAAGAGGGTTGATGTGAAGAGCCCTGGAATGTTGGGGCCAATAGGGAGAGATGTGACTTCCAAAGCAAACTACTTCTGTATTTTTTACCAGGATTAGCACCATCACTCACATTATAATAAGCAGGAATTTTGGGTTTCCTTTTCAAATCTCTTTGTGAATACTTATTAACTCACAGGCAATTAAAGGGCCTGAGGGCAGAAATCCTCTGTTTCCTTAGTAAAATGCCCAGGTATTGCCTAACACTGAATAATGTGGATAATATTTTGAATATTTACTTGAATTAGAAGACAATGGTACAGAAGACAATGGTACAAACATTTTTTCCTAGTTAAAATGGAAATACTAGTCATAGTAGACAAGCGAGAGAAAGAGAGAGATTTTCTTTTATTTCTTTTTTATGAACTTTAAAAAGTTAGAAAAGTTTCACCTAATCTCAAGTCTTTGGGATGCTTTTAAATTTAACCCAAAATGTTATTCTAGTGGGGTTGTTTGTCTAGTTTCCAACAAACACTGTCCATTTTTTAATGGATTTTGCTTGAGATGTGCATCATAGATGTATTTTTAAATTGATCAATTTGACATAGTAGTTTAAAATACAACATGTCCCTTAAGACCCAGTGTCTCTGAAAATGGGAAGCTCAAGGTTGAAATAGCTGAAGGCAGAGTTAGAAAAATGGCCTATATTAATATCAGTAGGCTTGTTTTGCTTTTGATCACACAAAGACAGAAAATCATGTCTCAGAGGTGAAATTGCTGTGTATTATCAACATGCTTTCCCATTGTTCTTACATTCTGTAATGAAAGCTGATAATGATGACTCTTTATTTAGAATTATACGTTCAGTTTTACCAGGCTATTTTAAAAACAACATATAATCAGATGTAATACATTCAGTAAAATATCAAAAAATTACATGCTAGGTAAATCTATAGCAGCTGCGATGGTAAACTGACTCTGGAAAGATAAGAGCTGAAAGGTCTGTTGACTGTAATTTTGGCCTAAACGTGATGCCTACATGAACTTCAAATGGGACAAGTGAACAGACATTCCACCTTTCTTAAAAATTGCATTGACTCAGTTATACATGTTATTACCATTCATTTAACATTTAACTGCAAACTGTCTCTTTCTACTTAACTTTTCATGTATGTAAAGCTTTTCTTTTTGTTATTTCTTTTCTATTTCTACCCTGTGATTACTTTGTACCATAATAGAAAGATAATGAATATGGAAGACAATCCCCCTAAACTACAGGATCCATCTCCCCTCGTGTTGTTCTGCGTATTTTTGTTGCATATTGAGCTTGGTACAACATTGAATGCCTGACTTTTCCTTCCTGTAAACTTGTGATATCGAGTTCCAACTTTGCTCAACTTCTGGTACTCAGACACAGCCTCTCTCTTAGTTTCAGTCTTACTTGTTTTCTGCTACTTACCCCATACCTTAGAGTAACAAGTAACAACTTGGTCGCTTATTCATTAAGGATAAACACTGGTGGTCTCACACACGCTCCTTTTACTGGGAGTTAGTTGGTAGAAGGCTAGAAGTAGCTCAACTTTGTCAAAATGGCTTGAAGTGAGTCATGGTAAATAAAATGAAGTTTTCTCACTTCCTACATGGTGAGGAATTTTGGTTCTCAGAAAGTATTGAATTTAAATAGTGAAAACTAATAGAAGTCACGTCTATGGCTCTGAAACAAAGTTAATTACATAGGTTCTTGAAAATCAATTCAAATCCATGTTAGTAAAAAAATCAGCTGAAATATGCTTGTTGTCGTTGTTGTTGTTGTTGTTGTTGTTGTTGTTGTTGTTGTTGTTGTTTTTACTTCAAGAAGCCAATTTAGGGGTGTCTGAGTGGCTCAGTCGGTTAAGTGACCAACTCTTGATTTCAGCTCAGGTCATGATCTCACGGTTTGTGGGATTGAGCCCCACATTGGGCTCTGCGCTGACAGTATGGAGTCTGCTTGGAATTCTCTCTCTCCCCCTCTCTGCTCTTCCCTCTCTCTCTCAAAATAAATAAACTTAAAAAAAAAGAAGTCAGTTCAGAAATTCCAAGCTTTTGTAAGCCATGATCTTCTTTGAAACCATACTTCTCATATGTTTTACATTTTCACTGCGTGAGTTCTCTGTTCTTTTGATGTACTCAATAATTTATTACTTTTTGCATTTTTCTGGTGACACAGATCCCAGAGCTATAAGAAACTGACCATTTATTTCATATGATTTGGCTTTAAAATATGATTTAAAAAGTAAAAATAGTTACTGTACAAATTGCATTACAGAAGGTTTTCTGAATAACAAAGCCTATTCCATTCAGTGAGTTTCTCTATGAAAGAATGATCTTGTTATAACAAATTTTATGTAATGAACACTTCTCTGCAATAAAATTCTTCTGCTTGTTTCTGTCTTATGATCATTATCACTAAGCAACAGACTTATTTGCTGCTTACAGTAATGAGCTATAGATGAATTTATTACAATTGCTTTGTTCTGCCATCAAACACAAATTACATGTCAACGTTCCTAAAATTTTTACTCTGTTATTACCAAAACCATTTCAGACAGAGAAAAAGACCCAAATATCTAAAGTTTGATATGACTGTCACTGACCCCAAATAATTATAGTGTCTAATGCTCAAAATGATGGATATAGCATAGCATCTTCTATTTTTCCTGAACACAAAACATTGTTGTTGTTGTTTTTTCTCACAAGCTAATTCTAACTGGGAAACCTATCAGATTCTTTGCATTTTTACCACTTGCAGATGGCAAATTTAATTTCAAGTAAGATGCCATTCTGAAGCAATTGGAATACTTCATGCAGTTTGTTACAATGCTTTTGAACTACAGCAACCTGGTAACATAAGTGAAAGTCCATTATAATTCTGTGTGTGTGTGTGTGTGTGTGTGTGTGTGTGTGTGTGTGTGTGTAATCTTGTGGTTCATGGGGAGAATTGGGCACCTCCCCATCGGAATTCAGAAATATGACACCTCTCTGCAATCTCAAAAACATTAATACCTTCTGTGAATAGTTAAAATATGCTCACTCAGACTAATAGAAAACATAAAAGATTCTAATGTTGAAGACCCAGATCAGACACTATTCTCTTTCAACACTTTAAATAAATGGGACGAAGGGAATACACCAAGGTACAAAAAAATTGTATTTTATCAAAGCCAATCATAGCTACCTACTTGGAGATAGGCATGATCTACCTATCATTCCTGAGCCTTTTTGACCCACCTAATACTTTCTAATACTGAAATCCCAAGCAATAGAGGGTGATAATGATAAGGCTTTTAGTATCCTTCAACTCCTCTTGAACCTTCTCTCCTATTTATTACGGCATTATAAAGTTTTATTTTTGCCTTTTAAACATAAATTATTAGTTATCATTACTTTTAAATGGCTAGTGTTATATTTCCGAACTAAAATGTTACTGATTTTTGTCCTCACACATTTTGTAGCATGTATGTTTCTTTGTGGTTCACTTCTCTTTTTTGCTGAAGTTCATCCCTTAATATTTATGCTTAAAATCTCTGTGTGGCAAACTCTAGGTCGGATGATATATTTATTTCCTTTTTTTTGCCTTCATTCTGAAGTGATAATTTAAGCAGATGTAAAATTCTAAGTTGACATCTTTTTTCCCCTCAACTTTTAAAGATATTGGTCCATAGTTTTCTGGTTTCTGTTGATTTAGATGAGATATCTTTGCTGGTCTAGTTTCATTCCTTTGTATGTAAAATCTTTTCTATAGTAGATTTTAAGATGTCTTTTAAAATTTTTTGATACTTTACAGCTTACCACGGGTTTTGATGTGGGAGTTTTTTCTTATAATTTGGAGTACATTCTGTATTTCATGTTTTTCTTCAATTCTGGAAAATTCCCAGAAAATATCTCTTCAAATGTTTCTTCCCTTCCATTACCTCTATTTTATTCTTCTGGGATTTTTATTAGATGAATGTGAGAGTTTCTCAATTTGTCTTACAGTCTCAAAATTGCTCTTCCTGTTTAAAAAATGTCATTGTCTCTGGAATCCTGAGTGGCTTCTTTACTCCTTTTTCTGCTATTGCTAATTCTTTCTTCAATTATATCTAATTTAGTTTCATCTACCCATTGTATTTTTTATTTTGACAGCTATATATATTTTTTCAATTAAAAAACTTTTTAATGTTCATTTATTTTTGAGAGACAGAGAAAGTGTGTGTGCATATATGCACCAAACTCACAATCTTTGAGATCATGACCTGAGCGGAAGTTGGACACTCAACTGACTGAGCCACCCGGTGCCCTGTAACAGCTATATTTCTAATGGGTCGTCTTTGATATTAATGATTTCTTCTTTTTATAATTAATTTCTAAATAGAAGTTATTAACCCACTTATCTCCATGAGCATACAAAATATACTTATTATGAAGTCCAACTCTCTTTTCTATAAAATTAATTTCCCATGAAGCAAATTCATGTTCTGATTCATGTTCTGATTGTTGTTTTATGGTTCCTTTCTTAGGTAGATTTCTTCATATCTTTGGAAACATTTGTTTACAAGTTTACTTTGAATAAGAGCTTGTTCATTCTCTCACTTTTGACTGACTCCCTTCTTCTCTAGAAAATTTGAGGACTCATCTACGTGGATCCTGCTCAGAACATATTCATGTTCTCCCCTACATTGTATGCCTTCCTTATATTTACTTTGGGGTTATGATACTAGTTCTGGCAAATGAGCTATGAATGGTAGACACATGTATTGCTCCTAAGTCCAAAAGAAAGTTAAGGGCATATGTGGAATAGCCATATCTTGTGGCTTATCAGTGGGTATAAAGAACACTGGATTGGCAGAGATACTAGATAGAATCATCCCAGATGCCTAGTCACTGTTGAAAGGCAGCTGCCTAGGAGAGCCACCTGACCTGCAACAGACTGTGATGTGAACATGAAATAAAACTTTATTTTTTAAATCTGCTGATATTTTGGGTTTATTTGTTACCGCAACATAATTTAGCCTTAACTGGTCTACCACATGCCTCTCTGTCCCCTACTCCAGCCTGTATTCCAGAACCAGGTTATAAAATGATGGTTTAAAGTTCCTATCCTATTTTGAAATTTGAGGTATTGAAGACAAGTCACCAAGCTAGCAGGCAGGTTTCAGTTCTTATTATAAGGCTGGTCTCTACATTCCCAGTGCCCTCAGCCCTAGGCCTTCTTTAGCCCCAGGCAGTAATCATCAGAAGTTTCCCCTAACCTCTGGCTACAAGTAGGGTAGCTGACTCTGGTTCTTCACCTGGAGTACCTTATGCTTCTGCAGCTGACCTACCTGCTGCCAGTCTGGGTGTGATGCCCAGCTAGCCAGGAGATTCAGCCCCACTCACCCACCACTATGAATTCTGGTTTACAGATGCTTGCTTTTTAAAAAGTATTTTTTTTTTATCATTCCATACTTGCTATATGTTTGGCAAAGAGAGGTATGTTGAGGCATAAACTTACTAGTTTAAGTAAGAAGACTTTCAGAACACAGTTTTCCAATATGGAGTTTAAAGATTAGCATACATGAAAAGCCATAGTGGTTCATGCAGGCCTTCTTAGAGCCCTTTGGGGGTGGGAGAACATGCAATTGTTTTCAGCCATGGCTTCTGGAGTCATAATGGGCTTTATGAAGTTCTTAGCTTTCAGTATGCATTCACTATCAATTGTCCATTTCACACTCTGACAACTTTTATGTGCTTTTTAGAGATGTTTTGGAAGCTATGTTGGAAGCAATAAGCTAGGCTAGTGATTCTCAAATTCGAATGATATATGGCCTTTTTTTTTTAAAGGAGAATAGAATTCAAGGACCTCCTTAATGTTGATTGACATTATTAGTATAATTATTCATTTACTTAAATATGTACAAACATAAATTAGATGTGTGCTTCTTATGATTAAAGCTCAGATACAACTATAAACAAAACCAAATTTATAAATTAAATACAAGTGAAACTATAAAACCAGTAAGATTCAGAGTAACACATTTCTTTTAATGTAACAGATAATGTTGCTTTGCTGAAACCAAATTGATGTTTGCAATACAAACATTGTAATGACCATTGAGATTCATTGTATCAGACAGATCATGGCAGAAAATGAAAGGCATTTATTTCAGGAGCATTTGAAGAGGGTTTAATAAAGGAAATATACAAGGTAAAGACAGGGTTGAGTATAGCAATAGTGAAGAGCTATTATCACAGGTGAGACTGTAGAGGCAAATGAAGGAGCAATAATCAGAGCCTGGAGTGTGGCTACAGTTACACCAGCAGAATGACTTGGAGAAGCTATGATCTTTGTTAGAAGGATACAATCAATTTGTAGGAACCCAGCAGGGAGGAAGCCATCAAAATAAATACTCTGACCTTACTCTTCCCAGTCTTCAACCTCCTGCTATCAACTCCCATTTGCTGACCCCAACCAGAAGGCAGAGGGCACAGAAGCCTGGGAATGAAGGTTATAGGCAAAGAACAGAGTGGAGAAAGGTAGACAGAGTAGTCTGGAGAGGCAAAGGAAAATATTCATTCAAGGTCTTTGAAGTTCAGTATGTACTGCCAGATACTTTGTGATAACATAGCTCTCCCATTTCTTTCTTTCTTTTTTTTTAAACATTCAAATTAGTGGAAAAAAAATTGCCCTTTCCTTGGCATGAATATGTTTAAATTTGAAGATCCTTTTATTTTTTTTCTTATTAGTCCATGACAATTTAAATTATAATTAGTACCAACACAATGATAAACAGAAGGAAGGCATAAGCACTGAAATTTGTGGCAATATTCAATTATAATATGCTCACCTAGCTGATCCTGAATTGCATTTCAAAATTATCATCAAAATGAATACACATTTTTTTAATGTTAAAAAAGAAAAAAAAAAGCAAACAAATAACAACAATAACAAAATCCTCAAAAAAACTTCAGTTTGAACCTGTAGATCCACCTGAGTTCATGGACCTCATTTGAGAATCACTTAACTAAGCCTTTTCCTGCTTCAATCTGGTAATTTCTTCCTGCTCAAAAGCAACCTGCATAAAGCTGCTGGGAAGCTACATGCAGCTATGTTGTGATTCTGTTATTTTCTTCATAAAGAACCTTTAGTGGCTTCTCATTTCCTACAGAATTAAGTGTAAGTTCTCAGCCTGGAATTCTGAGCCCTCAACTTACTTTTCAAGCTTTATCATTCATGATTGTCCCTTAGATATGTTGTATACTCTATAGCCAAACTAGGACATGTATTATGACCCGAATATATCCTGTGGTTTCTTGTTTTCTTACCTCTGTGCCTGTTTTTTTTTTTCCTCAGCTTAAAATATCAGCTGCTTCATTTCTGCCTTTTAAAATCCTAAACACCTCTATAAGCTCATTTCAAATTCTACCTTTTCCTGAAGACTGAGCTAACACTAACGATCAGATTGTCAAATCAGATACATATAAATCGGATATCTTACCTGGAATCAAGCTTTCCAACCTTGATTGGAAAGTTGAAGCTTATTCAACTTTAAGAATATAAGCACTCAAAAGGTACAGACAGTGCAGAGAGAAGGCTGGCACATCCCAGATGACTTCCCACATCCTTTTTTTTTTTTTTTTTTTTTTTTGGTGTACATGTGCTCTTTGTCTCAGAATAATAGATGAGGTCTCTAATGAGGACTGGAGGTTGCCTCACACAATGGAGAGCATTTAAGTTAGGAAACATCTCTGCCTCATGCTCCAGAGAGTAGTATGGCTTATGTCACATTCTGCAGAGTTATGCATCATAAACCCATAGGTTGTATAGGCTTGTTTACTTGTTTACCCTAAGCACTCTGAAGCCAGAGACATGCTGCATCATTACTCTATTTTCCAAGAATTCTAGTTATCATATTTACAAGGATATTAAACTGAGTCGCTCCCTACTTCCTTTTTCTGGAATCACCCCCATAGTATTTGAGAAAGGAATGGCTCACTGACCTACTGTTTTAACTCCTTTCTCCATGCTTTCTTGATTACTCTAGTCTATATAATCTTTCCCTTTTGTCTCCTTCTGACTCTATCATAACATTATTTTTCTGCCTTGCATTGTACTTATTTAAATTATGTTCTCCCCTCTTGCAACTCAGCAAAAGAGACAATATATATTCATTTTGGGGTTACTAACAGTACTTTGCAAAGTGACTTGAATACAAGAATTAATAAAAGTTACATACAATAATTTAATAAATGTTGAAAGTAATTAGGAGAAAGAGAGAATTTTCTATGCTCATTAATTTCCACAGATACCACTACTGAGTCCTAGACAGTACAGAGGAGTATGACCAAATTCAAGTAAGTTTGAATGTCAGTTTGTGTAGATAACTTAATAGCATTATGCAAAATTCTGTTAGGTAAAATTGTTTTCATGGTCTTTCCTTCTTCCTGAACACCTTTTCCCTCTCTTCTCAGATGCCTGTCTCAATCTTGTTTGTAGGGATGGACTTTGCCCAGGTGAGATGCTGGCTAGAAGAATGGTTCACTGTTACCAGGGAAAGTGCCAGGTTGTGTTATCTAGAAATCCATCCTTGGAGTATCAGAATCAATGGAAGGAAAGATAAGAGTCACAGTGGAGTCATGCTTGGAGGTGGGGAAATACAAAGTAGTCAATCAACACATCAACTGGAAGGCAGAGACATTAACCAGTGATACACAATGAGGAAGGGAGGAGGTTGAAGTGGATGGCTCAATTATCCAGGTCTGAAAACCTGGAGCATCCTTGGGGGTGTTGCTTTTATGAGGGTCTTAGAAAGTTTGCCTGGATTAAGGGCAGAGACTTAAAAGGATAGAACTGGCCTCACAGAGTTCTCATGCTTCTCTCCACTCATATAAATTTTCATTCTCGATACAGACATACCTCATCTTACTGTGCTTCGATTTATTGCACTTTGCATATATTGTGTGTGTGGTTTTTGTTTGTTTTGTTTGTTTGTTTATTTGTTTTTACAGATTCAAGGTTTGTGGTTCCCTGCATCAAGCAATCAAGCAAGTCTATGGGCATCAGTTTTCCAACAGCGTTATTCACTTTGTGTCTCTGTCACATATTGATCATTCTTGCTATATTTCAAACATTGCCATTATTATTATATTTGCTAGGGAGATCCGTGATCAGTGATCTTTGATGTCGCTATTGTAATTGTTTCGGGGTCACTGCAAACCGCCCCCATATAAAATGGCAAACTTAGTAAAAGTGCATGTTCTTAGCAATTCCACTCACTGGCCATTCCCATCTCTCCTCAGGCTTCCATATTCCCTGAGACACAAAATATTGAAAGTAGGCCAATTAATAGCCCTACAATGGCTTCTGAATGTTCAAGTAAAAAGAAGAGTCACATGTCTCTCACTTTAAATCAAAATCTAGAAATGATTAAGCTTAGTGAGAAGGGCACATAGAAAACACACATTTCAGTGTGGATGAAACAGCCCTCTACTGGAAGAAGATGCTATCTAGTACTTTCACAGCTGGAAAGAAGTCAATACCTGGCTTCAAAGTTTCAGAGGGCAAGCTGACTCCCTTTTAGGAGGTAATGCAGCTGGTGACTTTAAGTTGAAGCCACTGCTCATTTGCCATTCCAGACATCCTAGGGCCGTAAAGAATTATGCTTAATCTACTCTGCCTGTGCTTATTAATGGAACGCCAAAGCCTGAATGACAGCACATCTGTTTACAACATGGTTTGCTGAATATTTTAAGCCCACTGTTGAGACCTACTGCTCAGAAAAAAATGATTTCTTTTAGAGTATTACTGCTCATTGATAATGTATCTGGTCATCCAAGAGCTTTGATGTGCTTGTACAATGAGATTCATGTTGCATTCACACCTGCTAACAATATCCACTCTGCAGCCCATGGATCAAGGAGTGATTTTTACTTTTTTTTTTTTTTTTTTTTTTTACTTTTTAATGTTTATTTTTTTTATTATTTTTTTTAACATTTATTTATTTTTGAGACAGAGAGAGACAGAGCATGAGTGGGGGAGGGTCAGAGAGAGGGAGACACAGAATCTGAAACAGGCTCCAGGCTCTGAGCTTTCAGCACAGAGCCTGACGCGGGGCTCGAACCCACGGACCGTGAGATCATGACCTGAGCCAAAGTCGGCCGTTTAACCGACTGAGCCACCCAGGCGCCCCTTAATGTTTAGTTTTGAGAGAGAGTGAGAGACAGAGCATGAGCAGGGGAGGGGCAGACAGAGAGGGAGACACAGAATCCAAAACAGGATCCAGGCTCTGAGCTGTCAGCACAGAGCCCAAGGCAGGACTTGAACCCACAAGCTGTGAGATCATGACCTGAGCCCAAGTCGGACACTTAACCGACTGAGCCACCCAGGTGCCCAGTAATTTTTACTTTTAAGCCTTATTATTTAAGAAATATATTTCCTAAAGCTATAGCTACCATAGCTATATAGCTACCCTGGTAGATCTGGGCAAAGTAGATTAAAAATCTTTTGGAAAGGATTCACTATTCTAGATGCCGTTAAGAACATTTATGATGCATGGGAAG
Source organism: Neofelis nebulosa (assembly GCF_028018385.1). Classification (NCBI taxonomy): domain Eukaryota; kingdom Metazoa; phylum Chordata; class Mammalia; order Carnivora; family Felidae; genus Neofelis; species Neofelis nebulosa. Next base: position 67,921,345 of record NC_080788.1, on the reverse strand, counting down.
AGGTCAAAATGTCAACATTAACAGGAATTTGCAAGAAGTTGATTTCAATCCTCCTGGATGACTTTGAGGATTCAATACTTCAGTGGAGGAAGTAGAGAACCACAAGTGCAGCCTGACGACATGACTCAATTGCCACAATCTCATGATAGAGTTTCAGTGGATGAGGAGTTACTTCTAATAGATGAGCAAAGAAAGTGGTTTCTTAAGATGGAATCTACTCCTGGTGAAGACGCTGTGAAGATTGTTGAAATGCCAATAAAGCATTTAGAATGTTACATAAACTTTGTTGATAAGGCAGCCGCATGGTTTGAGAGTACTGACTTTAATTTGGAAAGAAATTCTGCTCTGGGTAAAATGCTATCAAACATCATTGCAGGCTGCAGACAAATCATCTGTGAAAGGAAGAGTCAATCAATCCAGCCAACTTCATTGTTGTCTTATTGTAAGAAATTGCCACAGCCTCCCCAGCCTTTGGCAACCACCACCCTGGTCAGTTAGCAGCCATCAACACTCAGGCAAGACCCTCTGCCAGCAAAAAGATTACAATTTACTGAAAGCTTAGATGATGGTTAACATTTGGGGGGAATAAAGTACTGTATTTTTAATTAAGGTATGTACATGTTTTTATGCATAATGCTATTATTGCACACTTAATAGACTACAGTATAGTGTAAACATAATTTTTTAAAAGAGATTTTATCTTTTTTATGAGTAATCTTGGGGCACCTGAGGGGCTCAGTCGGTTAAGCGTCCGACTTCGGCTCAGGTCATGATCTCATGGTTCGTGAGTTCAAGCCCCGCGTTGGGCTTTGTGCTGACAGCTCAGAGCCTGGAGCCTGTTTCGGATTCTGTGTCTCCCTCTCTCTGCCCCTCCCCTGCTCATGTTCTGTCTCTATCTTTATCAAAAATAAATAAGCATTAAAAATAAAAAATTAAAAGCATAAAAAGCATATAAAATTAAAAAAAAAAAGACTGTCCCCCTCCCCCCAAAAGTAATGTCTACACCCAATGTGGGGGTCAAACCCACAACCCAAGATGAAGATTTACATGCTTCACTGACTGAGACAGGTAGGGACCTTCAAACATAGTTTTATATGCATTGAGAAACCAAAACTTTCATTTGACTCACTTTATTACAGTATTGTTTTATTGCTGTGGTCTGGCACCACACCCACAATATCACTGAGGTATGCCTGTATGTGAAAAGGATTGATGGTAGTTTAAAATGTCCTCCTTCTTAGGAATATAAACACACCCAGAACCTAAAGCCATAGGCAAACACACCCAGAACCTAAAGCCATAGGCAAAAATGAAGAAGGATGAATTTCTGTTCTTGGATTGAGGAGAATTAGGGCCGTAGGGACTTTCCTAATACTTAAATGACCTGGACGGATGTCACGATATGATACCCCTCTTATTTGGCTCCTTAACATTGAGAATTTACAAACATTTCTCTGTCTAACCTCTCTAGTTGGTAATAAAATATCAAGTTTCATGCCTTCTTCCCTGCACAGAGAGTGAAAAAGCCCATAGTTCTACTTACTTAATTTTATTGCTTGAATAATTGTGTGTATATCCTTATCTGGTTTGAACAATGTACTTCTTGGAGATTGTCTTTCTATATACTACATAACAAATTATTACAAACTTAATGGTTTAAAGCAATGCACATTTATGATCTCCCACAGATTCTATGGGCTAAGAGTCAGAACATGGCTTGGGTGGGTCCTTTGTTTAGGGTCTCAAAAAATTGCAATCACAGTGTTAGGTAAGGTTAGGTTCTTACCACAAGGAGCTTGACTGGGGAAGGATCTACTTCCATGCTACTTAGGTTGATGGTAGATTCATTTCTAAAGAGCCATCGGATTCATGGCAGCTTGTTTCTTCAAAGTCAGCAATAGAGGGAGAGACTCCAGAAAGGTGATGCTATGCAACCATGTAATCATATACATGTAATCATGTATATCCCATCATCTTTGTCATATTCCATTGGTTAGAAGCAATCACAGGGCGTGACAATGCTCTGGAGAGGGAGATTACACAAAGATGTGAACACCAGGAGGTGAGGATCATGGGGGCCACCTTAGTGTCTGTCTGCCGCCGAGGTATAATATCATTCATATAAATTCTGATGGCAAATTAGTCTACACTCATGCAGATCTTTCATGGATATGTAGTGACAATGACTCTAATGATGATGATCATGGAGATGCAGGGCCAAGTGTTAGAAATTTGTGCTGTAAGGAAGAAAGAACAGCTTAAGATTAGAGACATTCTCAGGCAACATTCAAATTGATGCGTGTCATGTATACTGATGAGGTGTTTTCTAACTATGAGCTAAATTTCCATCCTATGCATCTCATAAGCCTGTAGCTCTTAAATATTGTATTCCCTCCAGTGTTTTCTGGACTTAAGGTGTCTATATCCCCTGCCGTGACTTAAATAAATGAAGTAGATGGTTAAAATGTCTTGGCCTATTTATACTCTGAAACCATGTGAAGGAAAATGATGAGTATGTTAATTTGTGGCTGTTTTGAGTTTTGTAACTAACAAAACTATACACAACAGGGAGGCTGATGCTACTTGTCAGTGCTTAAGAATTTAATACCCAACAAAGAACCTGTGTGGGAGGATAGGACCTAGTTTTTTCACTGCATCAAGAGCTTTACGTGATTAATTGTCTTGTTTATCCTAAATCTGCTTATGATAAAAAAAGAAAGATGAGGAGGAAGGGCATAGAAAGAACGTCCAGACATTTACTGTGGGGATCATTTCAAGCATCTGCATTTCAGACCTGCCTCAAAGAATGTCCTGTCACTGCTCATTGGCAAGAGGAAATGTGCCCTGGAGGAAGAGAACAGAGAGCAGATTTGATTTTCCAAACTACATGAGCCCCTGTTTTTTTTCTTTTACTACTGTTTTCACCTATCCTATGACCACTAAGTGAGGCTGTCAACTGCTCTCTGAACATGACTTATATTTTGCTGCCCTTGTCCCACTGAAAGAGTTCTCTCTGCTTCCAATACTATTCTTCTTCTAGTTAGTCTCTAAGGCTCAACTCGAACACCATCACCTTCTTTAGTACACTGATCACTCTGTCTTCCTTTATACTCTCCCGGTGCTTGGCAATTTTCTTATGGCTCATTACATTGTATTCGATAGACTTTTATTTTGAGTTAAAATTAATATAACATAAAATTGACCATTTTAACCATTTTAAAGTGTGTAATTTAGTAGCTTTTAGTAAATTCAAAATTTACAACCATCATGATTATCAAATTCCAAGACATTTTCATCATCACCCCCTAAAAAGCCCTGTGCCCATTAAACTGTCGTTCCCCCACCCTGGAAACCACTAACTTGCTTTCTGTATGTATGGATTTGCCTCTTCTGGATATTTCATTTCAATGGAATCACCATACAACATGTGGCCTTTTGTCCAGATTATTTCAGTTAGCAACATGTTTTCAAGATTCATCCATGTTATAGCTTGCATATATCAATACTTTTTATGACTGAATTATATTCCATTGTATAGCTATACCACATTTTGTTTCTTCATTCATCATTTGACAGACATTTGACATTATTTGCACTTTTTAGCTGCTATGAACTTCCAAATACATGTTTTTGTTTGAATACCTGTTTTCATTTCTCTTAGGCATATACTCAGAAGTGTAATTACTAGGTTTGGGAAAATGTCAAACTGTTTTCCATAGAAGCTGTACCACTTTATGTTCCCACTAACAGTGCTTTAGGACTCCAGTTTACATGTTCATCAACATTTTTTATTTTCTGAGGGTGTGTGTGTTTTAATTCTAGCTATCCTAGTGGATGTGAAGTATTATCTCATTGTGGATTTGATTTGCATTTCCCAAATGACAATGATGTTGAGCATCTTTTCATGTGCTTGTTAGCCATGTGTATATTTTCTTTGGAGATATCCCATAGATTTTTATGTTCATTTTTTCATCTTTTCTTTGAGAGTACAAGTTTCTTAAGGACAGAAAATATTTTTTTGTTAATATTTTAATCTCTTAGGGGATCTTTTAAATTGATTTGAGCACGCTAAGTGCTCAACAAATGCTTATTGACCTGAATTTAGGAGCCATAACAAAATGTTGTATTGCCTGAATTGGCTCTGAGCTGAAGTCCTCATATCATGTCATTTTTATATAAGCTATTCTTACTCAGGAAGGACATCAGTAATCTGTTAATTAACCTATTGGGTCTTTTAGTGATATCTGAACTTTTGACCATATACTCCTTGAAAGATTTTGTTTCCCTTGCTTTAAAATACCACATTTTCCTAGCTTTACTTCATGCTTCTCCATTAGAAGCAAGCTCCTTTGTGGGCTCCTCTCCTCTGATGAACACTTGAAGATGATGTCTTCAAGTGGGACATCTGACCTTGGTCTTCGCTGTTCTCTGGTACCAGTGTTTCCCAAACGCTGGTCTCCAAATGGTATCATTTTGTGATAAAGGGTGATATGGTGGGGAGCCTGGATGGTTTAGTCAGTTGAACATCTGAGTCTTGATTTTGGGTCAGGTCATGATCTCATGGTCATGAGTTTGAGCCCTACATTGGGCTCCACACTGACAGAGCCTGCTTGAGATTCTCTCTCTCTCCCTCTCTCTCTGCCCCCCCACCTTGCTCATACATTTTCTCTCAAAATAAATAAATAAACTTAAAAAAATTTTTAAAAGGGATGATATGGTAAATATTTTATATTATTATATTATCCTTCTTTTTAAGATTATGTCATCCATATTTTTATAACTTGAAAAATCTTCTTCTTCTATGAAATAATGATAGTATATGACCACTAATATGTACTTTTAATATCCATGAAAAGTAAAAAAAAATGAGCAACCTTTTATTGACTCCCTGTTCCTAACCATTTAAAAATATACTGGACATGGATATTCTGTTCTACATTTATTCCCGAAGTAATTTCATTTATGGATAAAACTTCAGTTATCACTTATCTGATAATTAACTCCAAGGAAAAAATATCTCTATTAAGCTCAAATCTATATATCCAAATTCTTGTTGAATAAATCTCTCTTGAAGTTCACAGAGCTTTTGATTTAGCACGTCTAATATTGAACTCATTGCCTACTTACTCACCTGCTTCCCACTTCTCCGTGTTTCCTATTTCAGTGAATTACATTATCTCGTCACCCAAGTCAGAAACCAGGAAATCCCTCTGAGTTTCCCTTTCTTCATCACACTTTCCACACCCAATTATCAACTTCTTTTATTTTTATCTTTATAGTATTTCTGTATAGTATTTCTGTATATAGTATTTCTGTATAGTATTTCTGTATAGCATTTCTGTACATCCATTCTACTCAATTCCCCATCTTCTTGCTGCTACTTTATTTAACACTACAGCCAACCAACCATCTTCCATTCAACACACAATGAAAGAGTCTGTACTATGCATCAAACAGTGTGATTACAACATGAAAATTATATGAGAGCCTGTTTTGAGGAAATATTCTTTAGCATTACAGCCTACTTTAGGTAATGTCTGATTGTCACATCATGAATATTTTGAAAATTTTTCCATGCTTGGTCAGTGCTGTGCATGTTTTAGAGGTTTACATTGGAAATTTTTTGTTTGGGAGATTTAAAATGAGTTACTTACATTGAGTAATGAAATTATTCCCTGACCCTGGACTGTAGCCTAAGGAAAGTCCCTTAGTCTCTATTAAAGTTTCCATTTGGAAAATGGGATAGTTGTGTAGGTAGCTAAGGGAAATTGGTTGTTTGTTATGATTCAAGACCTCTATGGGTAATATTTTGAAGTACAGATTTCTTATTTATTCATTAAAGATAGCTCTTGCTATGACTTCCATGACTGAAGTATAATGGATTATAATCACTAATGCATATCTAAGTGTATTCAAATGTTGCCAATTATTATCTTACCAATCAAAAAGAAAGAAAAAGGAAATCAAAATATGAGACTAGAGGGGGTTAGTTAAAGGGGTTTGGTCCAGGTCCATGAAGAAGTCGGAAACAGCATCTCCATTTTTTATAATGTGGTTCAAAGCAATGGCTATTGGAATATGTTACTTATCCTAAGTAGGACTTGCAAAAAATGGAGGTCTCAGGGTCAATAGGGGAAGAGTCAGTGTCTTGAAGAAAAAGGAAAAGCATCTGACTGAGTTCCAAGGAGGCAAGCATAAATAAAGAAAAGAAAAAAGAAAGGCAGGAGAATTGACTCTTTGGAATGGATTACACCATCTGCTTTCAGGCAGTGTCCAGTAAATTTACCCCCAAGTTGTTTCTTTCAGATTTCTTAATTGGAATAGAGCTTGAAAAATATTAGTGATTATATATATATATATATATATATATATATATATATATACACATGCATACTATATACTACAAGCTTGCAATACTCATGCATATATATATGTGTGTATATATATATATATATATACACACATATATATATATATCTTACAAGCTTGCAATACTCATGCACCCCAGCCTTTTAGCAAAATATATGTATACCTGAGAGATTGCCATCATGATAACTAAGATGTTACAGATTTAGAAAGTTACCCTTAGTTGTAGCATTTGTTTCAGGTCCTCAAGGGAATGTTTTTACTTTGCCATTGATGGTCTGAGACAGCATGTTTTTGAACAACATTCTCCAACCAGGAGCAAAAGAGCGGAGTTCATTGTCAATAATTGTTTGAATATTTCCAGATATCCTCCTCCATGGCTCTTGGGCTTTTTTTTTAGAATCATAGAATTTTTGGGGCGCCTGGGTGGCGCAGTCGGTTAAGCGTCCGACTTCAGCCAGGTCACGATCTCGCGGTCCGTGAGTTCGAGCCCCGCGTCAGGCTCTGGGCTGATGGCTCGGAGCCTGGAGCCTGTTTCCGGTTCTGTGTCTCCCTCTCTCTCTGCCCCTCCCCCGTTCATGCTATGTCTCTCTCTGTCCCAAAAATAAATAAAAAACGTTGAAAAAAAAATTTAAAAAAAAAAAATAGAATCATAGAATTTTTGTACTGAACAGGACTCAAAGATGATTAAGTCAAATCTCTTCAATTTGGAGTTCAGTCATTGGCCTCAGAAGTTTCAATCCCATAATTTGTTCACGGTTAAGTTATTAATGGAACAATTGTAACTGGAACCTGGTCCTCCTCCTTGACCCATGTTTGTTCCTTTTACCTGATACCCAATGTTCTTCTTTCTTTGTTGATAATTTTCTTTGAAACCTCCTTTGAAGAAACTGAACAAAACCAGTTTAGAATGCATGCTTGCTTCATGTGAACTCCATTTTTGTTCCTTCGCAATAATAAGTTCCTCTGATAAAATGAATTATGGAATATTAGAGCTGGAAAGGGTACTTGCGGATTCCAGTCTCCTTATTTTATAAATATAAAATCATGACTAACAGAGTCCACTTGCCTAAGACCACACAAGCAGTGGTAACACTGGAATCTGAACTCAGGGTTCATATGAGTTTAGTGACTCACAGTGAACTTTACTACCTTGAAAGAGCCATATCTTTTTCTGACCCATGTGTATACTGGCTGAACACATTATAGCTATTAATTAAAATAAAAAACTAGGAAGACTGAGGACTCCAGATTCTGAGACTCAGTTGTTCTGGTATACCATGTGTCTTAGAGAATTAGTGAGGAAAGAAAATAGCAAAATTAAAAAAAGAAAAAAAAAATACCAAAGTTGTAAATAAAATCAACATTTAACAGGAGCTTAAAATGCAATTGCAGAGATAATAAAGAATGATTTGTGCTTTTAACAATTATAGGTTAATTAATTAGCAGCTGTCCTGCTGTTAAAGACTTGTGTCCAATGTTCAATGTTTTTTCCTCTAGAAAATGCAAAGATACCAGCTTGTTGTAAGGCTCCAAGCCATTCCCTGTGGACTGTTCTTGGCCTCTGCCGTCACAGACTATAACTAGAAAAAGGAAATTGACAGATAGAAAGAAAAACCCTTAACAGCTGGAGCTTTAATTTACCTACATGGGAAAAAAATATTTCAGTTTCTGAGATTTCTCTTGGGTTGCCTGATTTGGAGGTAGAAAGAGAAGCCAGAGGAAAAATCACCAAAAAAGCTTTTAAAAGAAACACTATGAAAAGAGCAAATCCTGAGAATTGTGTTTAATAACAGCAGTGATGAATTTCCTGGCAGTCTATACTGAGCAGTTAAAGACCAACCAGCATGTGAAAGAGGCTGAATTAGTTAGAATGGTCGAGGAGCTTAATAAAGTGTGCCAGAAGATTTATTCTTTCATATGTATAATTTTAAGATATGAATGATTCTATATTTAAGAAATGTATTACACCATCATATTAATTTTTACTAAGAGCTTCTAGTTTAACTTCAAGCAGGGTCTGAAAAATGGATAAGCAATGCTTTGAGCCACCAAGTTAGTGCCCCACAGAATATTTTAAAATTATTTAACACACATCATCTCAGTGTCAACAACTCATCACAGATAAACTATCTAATTAACAGAACCCTTCATAGTAATTTGATAACTGAGTCTTGGCTCAGTTTTTATACCAGAAGGGCAATCCTTGATAAGCAGAAATTATAAAAGCAGATTTAAAAACCATTAATTCAGAAATAAAATCAAATTGGTCTCAAATTAACCCCCTATTGGTATTTAAACTTATTTAAAAGCACTTGGCTTAAAGATAGATAACACTTGGAGAGGCTGCCTTTGACCAAAGTCAGGCTTTGTCTGGACCGTCAGCCTCTGTATTTTAATTCCCTTTGTTGTGTACCATCCTCCTTATGCCCAGTGTAATTGATATGGGTCTTACACTAGGGACAGATGAGTTTATCCTGTCATTGAAGCCCTTCACAAGATGCTTTAATTATTAGAACTAATTCAAAGATTTGTGCTCTGTGTTCTACTTAGGAAGACCAATTGTTTTCTCATTCCAATTCCATGTTGGCACCATTTCCAATGACAAATCCAATAAAGAATTAGTAATTTGGCTCCCTGTGGTTGTGGAAAAAGGACACCAAGAATGAGCAACAATAATAGTTCCTGTTTGTATGGTATTCTTTTTTTTAATATGGGAGTTATTACTGCTGCACCTTAGGGACAAGGACCCAAGAAAAAGTAGAGAAGAAATTTATATTTTTATAAGGAAGGTAAATTTTGGTCTTTAATCTCTGCGGATAATATTCATTTTTCAACTAAGTGGGAAGCAATAGTTTCCAATGGAAAGAACTGGGGATAAAGAAAAAGTTAGACATTTCCATTAAAAAATGGTGTTCCTCTGTTTAGAATGCAAGGTGACAAGCAAGGGAGACACAATTAACTTCTGGGTGTTGCAATTAGGTAAATGAGGTTACCAAACTCTCAACATAGCAATTTGGTGGAAGTGAACTCTTTTTGACATAATAGCTGGAACAGCAGAGTCATCCATATGTTAACTGAAGAATGTACTTCTCAAGATCTCAAAAATTATTCACTTCTTGCTTTCATTTTGTTGTTATGGGTGGGTTAGTGTATCAATGGTTGATATCCAAGTATTAATTATAATTATCTCTGGGTGGCAGAACTATGAATAATTTTTCTTTGCTTTTTTATTTTATTTTTGTGTGTGTTCAGCTCTATTTTCTAAAATAAGCATGCATTACTTTTGTGATAGCAAAATAATCATTTCTAGAGTGCCTGCTTTGGGATACTCCTTCAGACACATACACCCTGATATCTAACATTCAGTTGGGGGAGATCAGGATATACAGTATAAACAAAACCTCACCTATTTTGTTCTTGCTTACACTAGTTTCTGGGGTTGATTATTATCTAGATTTTAACATATGTGTGAAAACTGTTTTCCAGACAAAGCAGACAGACATGGAGCATATTCTTGGGACCTGCTGGATCTTATTTCTGATACACATAAATTCAAAAGTTTAAAAACTTTCCTCATCTCCTTCCTTACTGACTACTCTTTGCTTGTAAGTAGGCCAACAAAGAGAAAACTATTGTAGTTTTTCAATAGTACATTACCAGAGTACAATTTAACAAGTGGGCAGAGGATATAGATTGTGTTGGGATATTCTTGACTCCCAACTTGAGAATGGACACTTCTGGGCAAATGAACGTTGAGGTCACTATTTTTACCTTCAGAGAGTGGCCCCCTTGTGTCTAGTCCCCTCAGAGAGAAACTTAAATTTCCTAGATTATCTTCTAGGGGTTAGGATCATTTTAAATACTGAGTGATAATTTATCTTAATGAATGTTTGAGAAGATTCCACAACCTTGCTTGGAAACCAACTGTCAGAAACTAGTTTTTATTTTCAGCTTAAATTTTTCATATTTCATTTTTCCATTATTTTAAATTCCTGCACTTGTGTGAAGATCACTGCGTAGAGATCATTTGTACACTTGCGGAACAATATATTAATCAATCCCTTAAACCTTCTCTGAGTCAAATTTCCTTATTTTCTTTAGAAAATACATATCTTCTTTTTCTCCATATGGCTCTTCTTTGGTCCTATATGAAGGTTACCAATATAGTATATTGAAATTCTCAAGTTTTTGTTTTTAAGAATGTAAAGCAGTAATTCTCATTAGTCATGGTTCAAATGACATGGAACCACATCTGGAGATACCGACTTCATAGATCTGGAGTAAGACATAAGCATACTCTTACATTTTTTAACATTGTCTTTTGAGGAGGAACTTTTTAGTTTGATGAAGTATCATTTTTCAATTTTTTTATAGTCTGTAATTTTTGAGTCTTAGGAAATTTTGCCTGATGTAAAGTCACTAACATTTTCTTCTATTGGTTTTATAGTTTTAGCTTTTAAATTTGGGTCTATGATCCATTTTGAGTTAAGTTTGGTATATACAGGTAAAGATCCAGAGTTGTTCTTTGCTTTTTTTTTTTTTTTTTTGGTTTGTTTTTCATTTTTGTTTTCTGTTTTTTTGTTTTTTGGTTTTTGTTTTGTTTTGTTTTGTTTTGTTTTGTTTTTTTGCGTATGAATATTGTGCCAGTACTTTGGAAATCAATTTTATACATTGAATTGCCTTGGCACTTTTATCAAATATCAACAGACCATATATGTGTTTGTCCATTTCTGGGCTTCTTTTCCATTGATCTATTAATTTTAATACTAATACCTTGACTATTGTAGCTTTATTATGTCTTAAGATCAGTAGTGTAAGTCCTCTGACTTTTTCCTTTGGTTTCAAAATTATTTTGGACATTCTAGTTCCCTATACCTATACCTTTTATTTCTTATTTATTTTATTAGTATTTTTTTGAGAGAAAGAGAGAGAGAGAGAGGGAAAGAGGGATAGGGTGAGAGAGAATCTTAAGCAGGCACCACACCTAGTGCATAGCCCCAATGCAGGGCTCAGTCTCACAGCCATGAGATCATGACCTGAACCAAAATCAAGAGTCAGACTCTCAACTGACTAGGCCACCCAAGTGGCCTATACATTTTACATTCCTGCATTTGTGTGAATACACCCCCACCTATACATTTTACAATCAATTTATTAATTTCTGAAAAAGAATCTGTTTTGGATTGTATTGCAACTATTTTGAGAACTGACATTTTAACAGTATTGATGCTTTCAATCCATGAGCATAGTATATAAGTATTTATTTAAGACATCTTTACTGTCTTTTAATAATATTTTATAGTTTTCAGCATAAAGGTTTCACACATATTTTAAATTTATCCCTTTCATATTTCATACTTTACATGCTATTTTAAATTATTTTTCTTTACTTTTTATTTCCTTCAGTTATTTATAGCCACAAATTCATTGAGATAAAATTGAAGAACAACTCACTGCCCATATGTAATGTATACAATTTGATCAGTTTTGACTTATTTATATACTCATGACACTATCATCACAATCAAAACAAAGGACATTTTCATCATTCTTCAAAGTTTCTTCATGCCTTTGCAGTTGATCCTTTCCTACACCTCTGGCCCCAGATGTCTGTTAACCTGCCGTCTGTTATAATAAATTAGCTTGTATGCTCTAGAATTTTATGTAAATCAAATCGTCCAGTATTACTTTTATTCTTGGCTTCTTTTACAAAACATAATGATTTCAAGATTCATCCATGTTATTGCATGCATGAATAATTGTTTCATTTTATTGCTGAATACTCTTCTATTGTATGAATACACCAGGATTTATTTCTCTCTTCACCCATTGATGGACATTGGGTTGTTTCCAATTTATGGTGATTACAAATAAAGCTGTGATAAACATTTGTGTATGAGTCTCTGTATGGACATATGCTTTTGTTTCTCTTGAGTAAATACTTAGAAATGGAATGGCTTGGTTGGTATAGCATGTGAATGTTCAATTTTTAAGGAAACTGCCTAACCATATTTTTGTGATTTCAGATTCTGATTGTTCAATGATAATGTATAGAAATACAATTGCTTTTTGCATTTGCTAGTGTATAGAAATGCAGTTGATTTCACTTTGTATTCTGTGGCTTTGTTACACTCAATAGTGTCATTGCCTTTTTTTTTTTTTTTTATAGATCCCTTAGGGTTTTTCAATAAAGGTGATCATGTTGTCTATAAATGTAGACAGTATTTGGGGCACCTGGGTGGCTCAGTCAGTTGAGCGTTGGACTTCAGCTCAGGTCATGATCTCACAGTTCCTGGGTTTGAGCCCTGCGTCAGGCTCTGTGCTGACAGCTCAGAACCTGGAGCCTGCTTCCGATTCTGTGTCTCCCTCTCTTTTTGCCCCTCCTCCACTCATGTTCTCTCTCTCTCTCTCTCTCTCTCTCTCTCTCTCTCTCAGAAATAAACATTAAAAAAATATAGAGACAGCTTTACTACTTTTTCAATTTTCATGCCTTTTATTTCTTTTTCTTGCCTTATTGCCCTGGCCAGGATCTCCACTATAAGATTGAATAAAAGTGGTAAAAGTGGATATTCTTATAACTTGTTTTTCTGCTTTTTTGTACAAAGCTAATGATGGACTCATATGAATCAAAAAGAATTCTCTACTCTTCTACTGTTGGGTAGAGCTTGTGTAGAATTGGCTGCATTTCCTTTTAAATGTTTGATAAAATTCACCACTAAAGCCATCTGGGCCTGAAGTTTTCATTGTAGGACCTTTTAAAGTTAGAAACTCATTTTCTCTAATATAATAGGAACATTCAACTTAATGTATTTCTACTTTAGTGGATTTTGGTAGTTCATGTCATTTAAGAAATTGCCCGTTTTATTTTAGTTATTGGAATATAATTTTCATAGGATTACCTTATTAGTCTTTTAATGCCTGTAGAATCAGTAACGATGTCTTGTTTTTTATTCATGGTGTTGGTAATTTGTGTCTTCTTTTTTCTTCATTATTAGTATAACTATGTTTGTCAATTTTTTTCCTCTTTTCAAAGAAGCAGTTTTTGATTTTCTTGATTTTCTCTAGTGTTTTTATGTTTCATATTTTATTGACTTTTGCTCTAATCTTTATTATATCTTTTCTTCTGCTACTTCAGTTTGTTTCCTTTTTTTCTAATTTGTAAAGTGGAAGCTTAGATCATTGATTGGATATCTTCCTTTTTTCTCCCTTACATAAGTATTTAATGCTATCCCCCAGGCACTGCATTTTACATATCTTGTTGTACTGTATTTCCATTTTCATACAGTTGAAGTATTTTAAAATTAACTTTGTGATTTCTTCTGTGGCCTACAAGTTATTTGGCTGTGTGTCACTTAACTTAAAATATTTGAAGATTTCCCAGATATCATTTAAGGAAATTGATTTCTAATTTAAATCAGTGTGATAAGAGAACATACCATGTATGTGTTCAGTGTTTTAAATTTTATTGAGTCTTGTTTTAAGACCCCAAATCGTCTATCTCTTTAAATAGTTCACATGCACTTGAAAAGAATATGCATTTTACTGTTGCTTGACAGAATTTATAAATATGTATTTGGTCAAGTTGGTTGGTAGTGTTGTTCAAGTCTTAAATAGACATACTGATATTCTCTCTAGTTTCTTTATTGATTATTAAGAGTGGGATATTGAAATATCTAATTATATTATGGATTTGTCTAATTCTGCCTTTAGTTTTCTCATGTTAATCTACATGTATTTTGAATCTCTGATAATAAGTACAAACACATTTAGGAGATTTGATGCCTCTTAAAAAAATTTACCCCATCATCATTATGAATTTACTCTCTCTGGAAATATTCATTTTTCTGAAATCTATTTTGTCTAATACTTGTATAGCCACTTCTGCTTCCTTTTGACTATTGTTTTCACAGCGTATATCTTTTGGTATCAATTTACTTTTAGCATATTATATATTTATATGTCAAGTGTGTTTCTTTAATACAAGATAGAGATTAGCATTGTTTATGTTTTATGTAATTTAACAATATATATACCTTTAACTTGAAATATTTGGAAATTTATTTCTAAGTATTTCATATTTTTGAGACTATTTTAAATTCTACTATTTTCTTTCTTTTTCTATCTTTTTTGGTTATCTACTTTACAAATTTATTCAGGCATAATTGAAGTACAATAAAACTGTACATATTTAAATATATAATTTGATCATTTTTGACTTATATATGCACCCATGAAACTATTACTACAGTCACATAATGAATGTTTCCATCACCAAACTATTGTATTGCAGGAGTGTAAACTGTTATGTGAATATTGATGTAGTCAGGTTTAAATCTACCATCTTGCTATTTAGGCTTTATTTGTCCTATCTGTTCTTTGTTCTTTTTTCTTTTCTTACTTCTTTTTTCTCTGTTACTTTTTCTTGTCCGATTAGTTTTTTTTTTAATAATTGTATTTTATCTCCATTGTTAGCATATTAGCTATACTTCTTTATTTTCTATTCTGTTGATGTAGACTTTACATTACATAGTTTTATTATCACAGTCTGTCTTCAAATAATATATTATCACATAAGAAATTTACTAACCTTGTTTTTCCATTTTGACCTTCCTCAGCTTGTGCTATTTTTGTAGTAAAATTTACTTACAAATCTACAAGCCACATAATGTATGGTTATTGCTTTTGCTCTAAGGAGATAAGAAATGAAAAAAAAATGCCTTTTATATTTTATCACAACTTAACCTTTCCTGTGATCTTCATTTCTTTGAGTAGATCTACATTTCTACCTACGTTTACTTTACTTCTCCCTGAAGAACTTTCTTTAGTGTGTTCCATAGCTCTAGTCCGCTGGGGATGAATTCTCTCAATTTTTGTAAACCAAAATAAATTTACTTTGACTCTCATTTTCAAAAAGATATTTTTTCTGGGTATAGAATTATAGGTTGGCAGTTCTTTTCCTTTTGTGCTTTAAAGATGTTGTTCCATTGTCTTCTCGCTTACGTGGTTTCTTCAAAAGTCTACTTCATTATTTTTTGTTACTGTTCATAATGTGCCATTTTTAGTCTTGCTGCTTTCAGGGCCTCTCCCCCAACTCCCTAGTTTATGTTAATTTTATTGTGATATGCCTTTGCATAGTTTTCTTCTTGTGTCTTCTGCATGAGTTGTGGTGAACTTGTTGGATTTAAGCATTTCTGTATTTTATCAAATTTGGAATATAAGGTGATTATTATTTCAAGTATTTTTCTACCCCTTACCTTTCTGGGTCTTCAGTTATCCTTATGTTAGGCTTATTGTTATCTTCCCACAACCCACTGATGGCTTTTTTGTTTTTATTTTACTCTTTTTTTTCCCTATGTATTTCATTTTGTATAGTTATATTACTGTATTTATAAACTCACTTATTTCCCCTTCTGTAATGTTTATTCTGTTTTTAATCCTATTTGGCATGATTTTTATTTCATATATTTTATTTTTCAGCCTTAGAAGTTCAGTTTTTGTTTTTTATTTTCCACTTCCCAAAATTTCAGGTTTCACATATCTTCTTTATTAGATCTAGATATCTAGATATCTAAATATCTAAATCTAGATATCTAGAGTATCCAAATCTAGATATGGATTATCTAGATTTTAACTTAATATATACTATCAACATATTTAAGTGTGGTTCTTTTATTTTATTTTTTATTTTTTTAAACATTTATTTATTTTTGAGAGACAGAGAGATACAGAGTGCAAGCAGGGGAGGTGCAGAGAGAAAGGGAGACACAGAATTCGAAGCAGGCCCCAGGCTCTGAGCTGTAAGCACAGAGCCTGACACAGGGCTCAAACCCGCAAACCACAAGATCATGACCTGAGTCAAAGTCGGATGCTCAATCGACTGAGCCACCCAGGTGCCCCTATTTGAGTATGGTTCTAATCATTGATTTTTCTCTTGGATTTGCATCATACTTTCCCACTTCTTTGCACATTTGGCCATTTTTGGTTGAATGCTAACACATGTGAATTTTAGGTTGTTTTCTGGATTTTTGAAGGGAGTAATATTTTCTTATTCTTTTATTTTTTATTTAAAATTTTCTTTTAATGTTTATTTTATTGTATTTTATTTGATTTTGAAGGAAAGGAGATGGAGCATGAGCAGGGAGACAGGGAGACGCAAAATCTGAAGCAGGATCCATGCTTTGAGCTGTCAGCACAGAGTTCAACACCAGGCTTGAACTCACAAGCCATGAGATCATGACCTGAGCTGAAGTTGGAAGCTTAACTGACTGAGTCACCCAGGAGCCCTATGGGACTAATATTTCAAATATTTGAGGGCTTTGTTCTTGGATAAAGTTAAGTTACATGGGTCCAGTATTATCCTTTGGGGCTTCCTTTCAAGGTTTGTTAGTGAGGGTTCAGATACCCTTCATTCTAGACTAATTTGCTAACAGAACAGTACAGTACTTCCGAGGACTCTACTACATACTCTGTATTAGAAGGTCTTTTTACTCTGGCTAGTGAGAATAGATCTTATTTCTGGACCAATTTAGCCTTTGAGAATTGAGCTGCCTCTTTCTAGTGGTTCCTTTCCTGGCCTCACTACTCATGTGCAGATCAGTACTTAGCCAGACACTCAAGGGAAACTCTTCTATAGCACCTCTCCTGCATTCTTCCTCTTACTAGCAGACTTCTCTCCTCTTTGTTACTTTGCTTTCAAGGTTTCAGCCACTTTTACCCCCCAAAATCTGTATTCTGTCTCTGAAACTCAGCAAAATTGCAGTCTCTCTTTTGATTCTCCTCCTTATGTTGTGGCTTGGAAAATCTTCTCATGTAGTGAGCTTGGGCCTTTGTAGGGATCAAATCATTTGTTTCTGCTTTCCCAGGGATCACTGTCCAGTGCTTCTTGTTGTCCAGTATTCATTTTATTATTCCATATCTTGATCTTTGGTCTGTTTGTTTTTTGTTTTTTGTTTTTTTTAGAGGGAGAGAGAGAGAAGATCCTAAGCAGGCTCCATGTTCAGTGCAGAACACAACATGGGCCCAATCCCATGACCCTGGGATCATGACCTGAGCCCAAAAATGAAGAGTTGGATGCTCAACTGAATGAGCCACACAGGTGCCCCTCTTTTGTCTGTTTTCAAAATTTTTTAAGGATGTAAGGCAAATCTGGTACTTTTTACTTCATCATGGCTGGACCTATGTTCTAAATGCAGAAAAAAAGAGAAAGAAAAGAAATTTATAGTAAAAATAGAAGATCTTATCACACAACTCAGGGCAAGAATACAACCAAGATTTGAGTATAAGGAATTGATCATCTTCAGCAACCCAGGTGATGCTTTCTTTTTCTATCTCTTATCTCTGCATCTCTCCAGTCTCTGCTGACTGGTTGTTTTCTGTTTCTCCAGGCTGTATGGTTAAATGTGTCCACTTCAAAATCAGGCAGAGAAAGGCAGATACCATATGTTTTCACTCATATGTGGATCTTGAGAAACTTAACAGAGGACCATGGGGGAGAGGAAGGGGGGTAGGTTACAGAGAGAGAGGCAAACCATAAGACACTCTTAAATACTGAGAACAAACTGAGGGTTGATGGGGGGTGGGAGAGAAGGGAAAGTGGGTGATGGGCATTGAGGAGGGCAGCTGTTGGGATGAGCACTGGGTGTTGCATGGAAAACAATTTGACAATAAATTATATTTAATATAAATATATATATATAATATAAAAAATCTGACACTTCACAGGTGTCAGATTTACATATTATTGTTCTATTAACTTGCAGAAACTTCTTGAGGTATTTTCCTTTACAACATTTATTTGTTTGCAAAAACAGTTTGAGGTTCCTAGAAAACATGTAATTAAATATTATTTTAACAACATTATTTTACCTAAGAATGCTGATTTGAATTTACTATTTAATATGGCATTATAGTTAATATCAAAGTATTCTGCACATCATTTGTTTACCCTTGCACAATCTAGTTTCACTCAATTTTAAAAATAGTTGTTATGGTTTTGTTGATTTACTCATAATGATGTCTCCATTTGTTCTTGAGTGATTACAACTGATTTGGAATCCATATGTGTCTACAAATAATTTAAAATTTTCTGCCATTGCGTATTTATGTTCATGTGTACTCAATTTTATATTTTATTCTATTGTCTGATTAACATTAAGGCTTTCCTGGAAGCTGTGATATCTTCTCAACTTTGCCTTAACTAAATTGCTTGGTGCTAACAATAATTATTTTTTATTTGAAATGTTTCTTAAAAACAAAGCATATTAATTGTCTTTGTGGCAATTTTTCTATCATCAGACACCTTACTACTGATGTTTTCCCACCACAAAACACAGATATCACACCTTTATCTTTAACAAATTAAGAGCTGATTTGGAATGAAATTGAAAGTTTATAACTATACATCTCCTGGCAACTTATGGTACCATGTAGAAGAATATAGAAGAAATACTACTGAATATCATTGTATAACTACGACATTAAGGGTTTTTGAATGAAAGTGAGTGATAGGTAAGGTCAAGTATGCAGTTCAGTTCAAACATTGTCCAAAATATTGGTTGAACAAATAAGTGAATAAATATTGAATGTAATGTGAGCTATCCCCATTCATAAATTAACCATGAATCTCATTGAATTGAGAAGAAGTAGATCATCTGAAAATACTGTATAATAAATATGTGATTATATTCACTATTACACAACCTGGCTGTCTTTCTTAATTAAAAGTTTGTCTTAATTAATTTAAAAGCTTGCTGCTGTTTGATTTTAAAAATAATTTGTAGATGTTTCTTGAAAACACATTCATTGTTGATTTTATACCTTCCTGGACTGTTTGGATTTATTTTTACCATGTGAATTTCTTTCCAAGAAATAAAATAAAAATGCTTGTTAAAAATTCAAAATGAAAAAAAAAGTTACAATAAAAAACTCATTACTCAGACTTGACACCAAAAGCACAATCCATAAAAATAAAAATTGATAAATTGGACCTTATCAAAATTTAAAACTTCTGCTATGCCAAAGACTGTGTTAAGAAGATGAAAAGACAGGAGCCCTTGTATGGCTCAGTTGGTTGGGCATCTGACTCAATCTCAGCTTAGGTTTTGATCTCATGGTTGTGAGTTCAAACCCCATGTTGGGCTCTGTGCTGGTCACAAAGCCTACTTAAAAATAAAATACTTAGGAAGATGGAAAAACAAACTACAGAGTAGGAGGAAATATTTGTGGATCATGTATTGACAAGGAACTTGTGTCTAGAATCTATTAAGAACTTTCAAAGCCCAGTTATAATACAGCAAATAATCCCATTACAAAATGGGCAAAAGACAGCAAGAAATATTCCACTGAGGAGGATAAACATATGGGAAATAAGTACCTAAAAAGATGTTCAACATTCTTGGCAATTTGAAAGGGCACATTCAAACCACAGTGCAGTCTCATGCACCCCTATCAGAATGGCTAAAATTAAAAAAAAAAAAAAAAAGATAACACAAAATCCTGGTGATGGTGTTGAGAAACTGGTTCACTCGCACATTGATAGTGCAGATTTTAATGGTATAGCCACTCTGCTAAAGAGTGTGGCAATTTCTTAGAAGCTAAACATGTATTTAACAAATGATTCAGCAAATGCATTCTGTCATTTATCCTAGAGATATGAAAATGTACATTCACACAAAAACCTGTACATGAATATTCAAAGCATCTTTATCTTAATAGTCTAAAACTAGAAATAACCCAAATGTTCTTCAATGGATTAATGGTTAAATAAACTGTGGTCCATACTTCCTATGAGACACTACTCAGCAATAAAAAGAGAACTATCGATGATACATCCTTTCATAGATTTCAATGGAATTATGCTGAGTGAAAAAGACCACTCTCAAAAGGTTATATGCTGTATGGTTTCATTTATATAACAGTTTTGAAATGGCAAAATTATAGAAATGGAAAACATGAGCTGTTTCCAGGGGTTAGGGAGGGAGTTGGGAGGGATGGTGCACTGTGGTTATAAAGGGTAGCACCAACAAGCCTAGTGATGGAACTCTTCTGTGTCCTGACTGTTGTGGTGGTCAGACCAATCTACACATATGATAAAATTGTATGTATGAAAGTTACATACACACATTGACACAAATGAGGGCATGTAAAACTAGTAAAATCTGAAATAGATCATTGGATTTAATCAGTGTTAATTTTCTGGTTGTGATGTTATGCTATAGTTATGCAAGATATTATCATTGAGTGAAACTGGCTGAAGGATTTTTGGGATCTTGCTGTATTATTCCTTGAAACTGCATGTGAATCTACAGTTATCTAAAAGTACAAACTTAAAAAAAAGTGGTTATTCACTGCTATTATGAATATACTACTGTAGTCTGTACTTAGCATTGCTATAGACATCAATCTGAAGAATGATATCGAGTAACTCATTGGATCAAGTCAGAAAATTCTGGGGGACAAAAAAAGAAAAGAAAAGAAAAGAAAAGAAAAGAAAAGAAAAGAAAAGAAAAGAAAAGAAAAGAAAAGAAAAGAAAAGAAAGTGTTGGAGACTCTCCTGAAAGGAGTGATTTAATGAATCCTGAAGGGGATGCTGAGAGACTGGAGTGGCTGGTCTAACTGGAGAACATGATCAAGTCCTAGCATTCATGTCATAGATTCAGGTTGGGTAGAAGGATACTGAAAGAAGCTCGACTATAGGCTGTATTTTCTGGAAGCAGATGATGAGATGGAAGTTAGGGTGTTTATTGGGGATTAGCATGGATAAAAGAAAGGTGATCATAATAGATCTCTGAAGGGAGCTCTACCCAATGGCTCAGGCATTAGATGTAGATCACTTTCATTGAGCAGAACCTCAGGTGAAGAGGCTGTCTGCCACAGAGGCAGATCCTGAAAGAGCTGAGTGTTGGAGAATGTCTGCTTGCTGCACTTCCCAAAGCTGGGCAACAAACTCTGCCTGGAATGGGGATGCAGGTAGTGTATTTTTATGTCTATCACAGTTGACATACATAGATCCAGGTCAGTGATGGAGTTAATACTGAACTCAAACAAATAGTAAAAATAAATAAATACAATGGAATTTGGAGAAAGAGACTGGGAACAAACATGCAGGTCTTCTTAACAACATGAGAGGATGTAACTTCATCTAAGAATAAAAGTGACATTGGAAGGCTTTGGCTTCTTTCTGTAAATTGATGAGGATATGTAATGAATGTGGCATAGGCTTCGGTCTTTGAGCGCTCACTTTTTTTTTTTAATATCCCATTCTAGATAGTATTTGCAGTTGTTGGATTACTAAGAAATACTAGTTGAAATCATGCAAGGGATTTTATTATTATAATGGTTATTTTGGCTTTGCAGAAAAAAATGTTTCCACCCACCCACTTCCTGGTCTAAGGGACAACCTGCTACCTATCAGTCAGTTGCAGAAAATGTTGACAAAGTCTCACTCACTGAACTGATTTCACCCTCCATTTGAGCAACGGGATGTTTTACAGATATGAGAAGCTGCTGTTTATCCTCCATTTAGGACTCCCTCAGTGTGTTCATAGAGATGGTTAGAACTGGCAGGTAACAGAGGAAAAACTCTTCAAAGGAGCCTGTTAGCATTTTCTTATTCCTACTGAATGGAACCTGAAAAAGCTATTGTTACATTTCTTATGGAGTTCCCCAACGCCTCTTAGAAATGAGCCATATTTAGTTTAAAACAAATTTCCTGAAGTAAACAGTATATTTCCCTGATTTTCATCTCTCTTGGTGAGCTTCCAAAAAACTTGGAAGTGAATTAGTGTGCAATTTGCATCCAAATCTTAGCCAAGGGGATGTGGTTTATTATAATACATGGTCCTCCTAATTATTGAACAGCCCAAGAAAACTCGGCCCAGTGTGCATCTGTTCTTGCTTGACCACACTGCCAAACATAATTTGGCAAGCACAGAAATGTACATTGAGCAGACCTACAGTCTAATTTGCATTAGAGTTTGTGGTAATTATATGAAAGCTATAACTGAATGAGCTTGTCCTCTCTTTTTTAGATCACTTCATTTCTAAAAAATAAACAAGAAGCAAACCCCTCAAAGAATTTCCTTTTATATGTGTCTTTGAGGTTTCTCAACGTGATTTAATCATTGCCCAAGTGTTAGTTCTGCTTATACATGAAGAAAAAACATCTTTCCCGCATATTTCATGCAGACTTTCTTCTATTAGCCTTGATGTCTATGGGTCGACTGTGCATGCTTTAATATATATTTGATATCATTGCTCAAGAGAATGAATTAGGCTACTGCTGACCAGATGTCTGCATTATTTGGGAATTCGCATCCAAGAATCAACAAATAGGTTCATCGTCGAATTGTTTTAAGGAGTAATAAGTAGTCATTGAAAGAGCTGTAAATTAAAAATCACAAAGTTCTCACTGAGATATTATCTTTGTTTGACAACCTTAAATAGACCACTAATCCCTCTGATTCTCAGTTTTTTTATCTATAAAATGGAGATATTGATGCCTCCTTTGTGTACCTTATATGGTTTATGGGGGTCTCAACTGGAAGAAAAAAATATTTAAAAGTATTTTGGTGTTGGGGCACATGGGTGGCTCAGTTGTTTGACGGACTCCTGATTTTGGCTCAACTCATGATCTCACAGTGGTGAGATCAAGCCTTGTGTCAGGCTCCGCCCTGGGTGTGGAGCCTGCTTAGGATTCTCTCTCTCCCTCTCCCTCTGCCCTACTCAGGTGCACGTGTGTGCTCTCTCACTCTCTAAAAAAAGTGTTTTGGTGTCAAAAGTATAAATGATAAAGTTGTTTAAAATGATATTATTATTAGCTATGTATCAATACATACACCCAGTCTGTAGCAAATAATGTAGCCTACTGCACAAACTATGTTCAGAGACAATCAGGGAATCTGAAGCTTTAGCTGGTGGGGGTTCTGGCACTTGGGGTAATTATGGCTCAAGTGCTCTAGAGTTGCACTGTCCAATATGGTAGCCACTAGCCACATGTATCGACTGAGCACTTGAAATGTAGCTAGCTTGAAATAAGATATGCTGTAAGTACAACATATACACAAGATAACAGACTGAGTATAATAAAAAGAGTAAAACCTTATTAATATTTTTCCAATGATTGCAGTACATTGAGTTAAATACATGTATTTTCAAATTGTCTCTGTTGCTTTGACTTTTTGAATATGGCTTCTAGAGAGAAGAAAGAGGGAGAGGAAAACCAAGAAACAGACTTTATAGAGAACAAATTGGTTGTTACCAGAGGAGAGGTGGCTGGGGGAGAGGTGCGGGAACAGGTTAAATAGGTGATGGGGATTAAGGAGTGCACTTGTGATGAGCGCCAGGTGTTGTATGGAAGTGTTACATCACTATATCGTACAGCTGAAACTAATGTTACACAGTATGTTAACTAACTGGAATTTAAGTAAAACCTTTAAAAAATAAAAACATGGGGGAAAATAAAGAAATGTAGCTTCTAGAAAATTGGAAATTACATAAATGACTTACATTATCTTTCTCTTAGTGCTACTCTAGGGCACGGATCTATGGGATATGTGAATTCTATCCAGGGCTAAAGCCAGAACCAGGAAATAAACAGGCAATTGAAGTACAAAGCAGGTGCAAAGCAACAGGATAGTGACCAGGGACCCCAAGCCAGAATTAGTGGATTCGGAAGGGTGAGTAGTCAATGGAGCTTACAGGTATTTTTTGGAACATGTATTGGAATTGCACTTACAGAAAGCCCTTGGCTTTGTGGGTGGAGAGGGAGCTATTGAGGACACCAACCAGATCAGACATACCAGTATTATTCTTCAAAAACTATTATATTTAATAAAACTGCAACAGTCTAGAGCGTTCAGGGAACGCTTTTTGTGTGTGTGTGTGTGTGAATGTTTGACCGTTCTGGTCATTTTAGTGTTTATCCTTTAAATATCAAAGCTAAGACAAAATTTGAAGCATTTCATATGGAAATATTTCTTAAAATATATTAGGAACTTTTTGTCTTCTTATACAGAATATACTGAACGTAATTTTTGTGGCATCCAATTTATATAAGGTAATTATCATGGATGTAAATTATAATTTTCTATAATGTATTAATGATCTATGAAATATTGTGGGGTTTGATTAGAGAGTGGCTGTTTGCTCCAACACTAAATGGCCACAGCTGGGAATGTGGTTCAAGCTATGTCTGTTTCTATATCTCTCCACATTTCCTCTTGCTACCAATCAGCACCTTCTTATGTTCTCAATGTGTCTTCAAATAGC
This sequence comes from Neofelis nebulosa, assembly GCF_028018385.1. Classification (NCBI taxonomy): domain Eukaryota; kingdom Metazoa; phylum Chordata; class Mammalia; order Carnivora; family Felidae; genus Neofelis; species Neofelis nebulosa. Next base: position 67,896,709 of record NC_080788.1, on the reverse strand, counting down.
AGTCTTCACCCATGAATCTGTTGTATCTCATTTGTTGTGGGGCTGGAAGTGGGGACAAAGAAAAACAATTGATTTTTTTTTTGGGGGGACAGAGAGAGACAGAGCATGAACGGGGGAGGGGCAGAGAGAGAGGGAGACACAGAATCGGAAACAGGCTCCGAGCCATCAGCCCAGAGCCTGATGCGGGGCTCGAACTCACGGACCGCCAGATCGTGACCTGGCTGAAGTCGGACGCTTAACCGACTGGGCCACCCAGGCGCCCCAAAGAAAAACAATTAAATGGCTCTTTTACAGTATAGAAAAAGCAAGTGTAAATATGTTGAGTAAGGACCTGAGGATTTTCCACCTATGCACAAGTTAATGATGATGGATTTTGTGACATTTTGCTTTATCACGGGCATTTTTTTTTGGCCGGTTCATTGTTAGGCACTATCATCTAAGCTTGCTTGCTTGAGAAATAAAATTTCAAATATTTGAGATTTAAATCTGATACATTTTGCTGTGATGCAGAGTCAGAAATAATAGACCCTTCCTGGCCTGCCAAACAAGATGCATCTCTTCTTATCAGGAAGGGACATAATGCTTTCAGCTTATTGGGATCCAACACTAAACTATGCCTTCTGTAGCACCAATCTCACATCAATTTAGAACTCAGGTGTCTTCTATTATTCACATACTATTTGGTATGGCATTCTGTACAAAGTACAAAATACCTTTGCCGACTATTTAGTAATGTTATTTATAAACTTATTTAGACTATAGCTCTGTTAAGCTATCATGTGAACTACATGAAATACTCATATTAGACATGTGTTAAGTTTAAAAGTAGAAAGTCAGATTTCTGGTTAGGTCAGTGATCGTCAATGGATATTTTTATGTCTTTTATCATGTTTTCATCATTAACTGCACATTTAGTGAGCATAAAGACATTTAATCTAAGCTTTATGATAACCAAAACTATGGGTTCAACCATTGTAGATTTAGTGAAATGTGTACCAAAAAAACCCCAAAAAAGTTACAATGCCCTAGTTTCTTTCTGTCTGTGAAACTTGAACTTGTTGGAGCTGTACATGCCACAAAGTATAATCACTAATTGTTGAATCTGAAAGAGCAGCCAGTTTGTTATCACTAGGAGATAGATGCCCATTCATTGTTTAGCCACACATGTAATCCCAGGAGACAGTGCATCTGAATCAAGGGCATAAGAAACTGGAGTAATCTTGTCTTGGCCACATAACAGCTGTATGATCTTTCCTTTCTGTACTAAATTCCTCTCTACTTATCTGTGACATAGAGATGGTAATAATACCTACTTCCTGGCATCTTGTTAGACTAGCTGTTGTTATTTTGTGTTTCGTTTCAGTGATGATTTTTAAACAAATCTGGGAAAAGAAACATGATTTTTTTCCTCTGGTTTTTGCTTCTGACACAGAACAGCAAATGTGGTTATTAGATACTGGGTTTTAGAGTGATTCAACCAAGGTGACCAACTTTGCAGAATGACATCTATGGCCTATGAGGTAAAGCAGTGCAAGCATGCATAATGAGAAACCCCACAAAGAGATGATGAAGTTTTACACCAGAAAACAGACCATTGATTTGGCCAATATAGAGAGCTGTATACTTATGTGCCAATAAAGACACATGTAGGCAGAAGAATATGATGTAAACACAAGTGATCTAGCATTTTTTATTTTATTTTTTATTTTTTTAAAAAATTTAATGTTTATTTATTTTTGAGACTGAGAGAGACAGAGCATCAGTGGGGATGGGGCACAGAGAGATGGAGACATAGAGTCCAAAGCAGGTTCCAGGCTCTGATCTGTCAGCACAGAGCCCGACACGACGCTCAAAGTCACAAACAGTGAGATCAGGACCTGAGCCAAAGTCAGATGCTTAACCAACTGAGCCATCTAGGCGCCCCATGAAAAATAAATATTTCACCACAAATCTAGTGAAACAATTACTGAATTATTCTAAATGAGTTTATGTATTTATGTACATACGTATGTATGTATGTGTGTATGTATTTAGAGGGTGTGCGAGCAGAGGACAGGCAGAGAGAGTGGGAGAGAGAGAACCCCAAGCAGGCTCCATGCTGTCATCTAGGCACCCAACTCAGGGCTCGATCCCATGAAGTGTGAGATCATGATCTGAGCCGAAATCAAGAATTAGAGGCTTAACCAACTGAGCCACCCAGCTGCCCCTTGAATTATTCTAAAAATGTTGTTATAACTATTCTTTAAGTCAAAACTTATCAAAATGTCATATGTTGAGTGCCTTCTTCTTGAATGTTTATTCTTGTTTAATGTTTATAATACCTGTTTTATTATTCCCATATTACAAATGAAGAAATGGAGGCACAAAAGAACTTATTGAGTTGTATTAGTTTAGCTAGTAAATAGTAGAGGCACTATTTGAGCTGAGTCAGGTTGTTCTTAGTTATCAAGTAAGGGCAGAATGATTCTGACAGCTATTTTAGCTTAAAATATTAGCAGGGATTAGTTTATATGACTAATACTCAGAAGTGATAATTGCATTAATTGCTTTATAGAACACATAGACTGATCAGCTTGTCTCGAATTGTCCTTAAAACGTTTCTCAACATCATCAAATATAGAAGAATTCAAATGTATAGAATAATTCAAATATAGAAGAATTCAAAGCATTTTTTGTGTTGTTATTGAAGTTCACAGAAATTGTACCACGAAATATATATAGCCACAAATTCTAGACAAAGAATCATGATACCTCCAGAAGATTATTTTTTGGATGACTTCTATGTAGCATCTACACCAGTCATGCCAGATCTTAGGTTGATGTGTTCATCTTTTTAGCCTGCTGTAATAAACTTCCATAGACCGAGTGGCCTGCAAAATACAGACATTTATTTCTCACATTTATGGAGCCTAAAAGTCTGAGACCAGGGGGCCAGCATAGCTGACATTTGCACACTGCCAGCTTACTGTATCCTCACAGGGTAGAGAGCAGAGAGGAGGAGCAAGCTCTCTATTGACTATATATTTATTTATTTATTAAAAAAAAAATTTAGTGTTTATTTATTTTTGAGGGAGAGGCAGAGCATGAGCAAGAGGGGGGCAGAGAGAGAGAGAGGAGACACAGAATCTGAAACAGGCTCCAGGCTCTGAGCTGTTAGCACAGAGCCTGATGCGGGGCTTGAACTCACGAATCGTGATATTATGATGTGAGCCGAAATCTGACACTTAACTGACGGAGCCACCCAGGCACCCCTTTTTATTATTTTTTTTAATGTTTATTTCTGAGAGAGACACAGAGCACGAGCAGGGGAGGGGCAGAGAGAGGGAGACACAGAATCCGAAACAGGCTCTAGGCTCCTGTCAGCACAGAGCCCAACATGAGCTGGAACTCATGAACTGCAAGATCATGACCTGGGCCAAAGTAGGACACTTAACCAACGGAGCCACCCAGGTGCCCCTCTACTGACTCTTATCAGGGCACTAATCCTGTTCACAAGGGCTCCACCCTCATGACCTCATCTAATCCTAATTACCTCCCAAGACTCCACATCCTAAAGCCATCATGGGGCGGGGGGTGGAGGAAGATTTCATCATACAATTTTGGGGGGAACACATTCAGTCCATAACAATTGAGTATAGCTATAATCCATTCATTAGATCTTAATTCTAACTGTCCCATAAAAAGACCAAATTCCGTGGCATTATTAGAGTAAATCGCCTATGTGAAAGCATTTTGAAAGCAACCACTCTACAATTAGTTATAACATTAATTTGAACCCCTGTTTTCCTTGACTGTGTACTCTATAGGTATAGGTGGCTGAGTTTTAATTTAAAGCTTCAATATCTGCCCATTTAGGTGCTTTGGGATTCCAGATCCATCAAAATCTGTTAGGAAATGTTTATCCTTCTGTTGAGTGAAGCATACAGTGTGCTATCCGATAGCACAAGCTTTGATGATAGTGGCTTGAGATCTCGAGACAATAAGAGTTATTCTTGTCTGGTACTCTGTAAATTACAGTAAGCTCCTTGAGAGTAAGAACTAGGGTCTTATTTAACTATCCACTGTCAGCATCAAGCCATGATAGACACAGTAAATGTTTGTAGATTTGAATTCCTTGGGGGTGACTTTTAGGTGTGGTGGTAGCAAGGAAGGAGAGAAACTATATGCCAAATACTGTGTCCCAGCCTGGTCACTGCTAGAGCTTTCATTCTTGTATTCTGCACAGGGTAGAGGCTAAGGGATTCAGTTTGGGTCCAGGGTAAGGTGTTCATGCTCCAGAAGCATAAAAAGACTATAGGTCACTATCTGAATGGGGGTAACTAGGGGGCAGTGGGCTAGGTAAATAATCCCAGTAGTTCTTTACATGTATCCTCAGATTCTCCTACCCCAGACCCTCGGAAACATGGGGCAAAGAAGGATTAAGGTTTATCAAGTCTCAAGGAATATGAAGGAAGGATGTCAGAGCTGTACAAAATAAATGGGAATAATAAAATTCCAATCTGCACTATTAGTATTTCTATCAATAATAGTACTTTCCATTTCTCCATTTGAATTTCTATTAAAGATGTATATGTTTAAATTAATAGGGGTTCTAGTTCTTAATTATGTATTAATACCCTCCCTGTGACATAATTTTGTTTTTGCTCTTTGTCTCATACACACAGTATTTCATGGTGCTATAAAAATCTGTACTATGGATGTACACAGTGAAGTCTAGATTACTTAAGGTCAAATTCCATCCTTAGTCCTATAAGTGTTTAGAAAATTGAGATGAAAGAGGCTGAAATTTTGGATTTGATATCACTCAGCAATACCTTGCAACGAAATCAACTTTCCTTTGTGAAGTCCAAAAGTAAACACTCATATCTGAATCTTACACTGAATCTAATATCAGAGTAACACTTAGACTGGGCTTGAGGCTGGAGAGGAGGGAAAAAGAGAAACTTCTTTATACACAGACTGTAACACTCTAGCATTTCACGCATTTCTAGAAAGACTTATTTAATCTACCTTGTCATGTGCTGACATTTAATAAACACCTCATTCCTTTCCAGGTATTTTTAACAGTAAATCCCTGGCCAGTCACCAGTATTGAAATGACCAAATAGCTTCTCTCTTGAAAAATAAGGTTAATGGGAAAAATTTCTATTTTAGTATGATTTTCTTCATTCTGTCAACTGTATACATGTGCACATCTGCAATGCACATTGTTTGCTAGGAGGTAAATGTATTTTTTTGTCACGGTAATGATGCTTCTATGATATTATGCGTATAGTTCCATTTGAATGACACATAATTCATGACTCTCTTTCTTTGGTTAATATTTTCATGAGGATTTTTTCCCCCCAGACCACTGCAAAATGTGCCTCCCTGTGCCTAGCACACATCCTCAAAGAATGCTAACACTTTACAAATTTGCTGGCTAATGTATAATCTGCAGAGAATATCCGCCTCATCTGACAAACACCATCTCAGCTCAGGAAGCCACGTTCAATCCGTCTATCAGATCTGACACTGGTGGTATCCACACAGCCCTTCCCAGCACACACCCTGCCTTTAAAGGCCTTCCCATCCCTGTTATTGGTCTCACAGATGATAGAGTATGACACTCCATAAACAATGAGCTAGGCCTTTTGTAGGCTGCTTTGCTTTTCTTGGCTTCAAACTGCCACTGAATGTCAAATCAATTTGGCTCTCATTAGAACAGCTTTATATGTGCAAATGTATTTGGGTCTGGTTGCCACTTTTTTTTCCCTACTTTTTTTCTCCTTTCTATTCCTCCTCTTCTCTTGAAGATGATGTAATTTTTCTCTAATCCATGCCAACACCTGTTTCTTTAAAAGAGAGAGAAGAGAGAAAAAAAAAAAGAGAGAGAAAGGAGAAGAGTGAGAAAAAATGTTCAGTGTGCTGCTCTTTATCACAATCAGCATGAACACCAGGCTGCCACATTATGGCTCAAGTTTCCCCAGAACAAAGAGAAAAGGCCTTGTTGCCATGATATTGTACATCATGGGGGCCCAGATAAAGTCAGGAGTCTATGGAAACGTTGGTTCCCGATGTCTGGAGAGACGGCTGTCGAGATAGAGCAAGGTGTGTAAGCTGGTTTTATTGATAAGTGATGAAGCCAGCAATAAATCTGATGCTGTGCTTAAGGAAGTGGGAGCCAGAGCACCATGTTTGATGGAAGACTGTTTTCCTCTTGAGTTGGGAGAAACAGAGGGCTACTCCTTAGAGGAGAGCACAGACTGAAAGAGGCACGGGAAGCTGAGCAATGAACAGACAGCTGGAAAGAGACAGACACACAAACTAGAGTCTGACCAGTGTGTGGTTTTTTAATGTTTATTTATTTTTGAGAGAGAGAGAGAGAGAGAGAGAGAGAGAGAGAGAGAGAGACAGACCGGGGAGCGGCAGAGAGAAAGAGGGAGACAGAGGATCCAAAGTGGGCTCTATGCTGACAGCAGTGAGCTCAATGTGGGGCTCAAACTCACAAACCACAAGATCACAACGTGAGCAGAAGTTGGAAGCTCAACTGACTGAGCCGCCCAGGAGCCCCTGACTGGTGTTTTTATGTTGATGTGTATACACTTTTCAGTTTATGTGAGAGTGTTTTCACCCTGATACTTGGACTTTGAGGCCTTTGATTCAAGTAAGTCATTTTATTACTGAAAAGAAAATATATAAGTATCTGCCTTTTATTTAATTAAAAAAATTTTTTAAACACTTGCTTATTTTTTGAGAGGCAGAGCGAGTGGGGGAGGATCAGAGAAAGAGGGAGACACAGAATCTGAAGCAGGCTCCAGGCTCTGAGCTGTCAGCACAGGGCCCGACGCGGGGCTCGAACTCACGGACCGCAAGATCATGACCTGAGCCGAAGTCGGACGCTTAACCGACTGAGCCACCCAGGAGCCCCTGTATCTGCCTTTTAAAGAAATGTGTGCCCCTGGAGCTTTGACTTAACTGCTACAATTCTTGTTGAATTTATTGATGCAAGAGAAATATGAAGTTGGGTGAGTTGAATCTAAATTCATAAACTAGGTAATTACTATAATTCTTAATATTGTGTGATACACCTGAGAAATTCAGGTGTTTGAGAATGCACAAATGTGTATGTGTTTACATGCATACTTATTCATTTGAGCACCTATTAAATGCAGTTTCCAGGTGCGTTGGGTGCATCCATGTATAAAATTCAAAATAATCCCTGACTTTATGGAATTTATGTTCTTTCTAGTGGACTCACAGACAATAATGAGCCTAAGAACTAATTGAAATATAAAGTCTATTAAAAAGTGATAAATGTTACCGAAACAAAAAAAGCATAGTAGGGTAAAGAAGATTGAGAACACTTGTTCATGTTTGGTCACAATTTTTGATAGAGGAATCAGGGTAGATATCATTGAGAGGGTGACTTTTGAACAAAAACTTGAAGGAGGTAAGAGAGAGAGCTGTCTGTAAATCTGGGGAAGAAGCCACCAGCCAGAGGGAACAGACAGTGCAAAGACTGATTTGCATGCAGGAATAGAACACATGAAGGGCAATGTGGCCAGAGAACGTGAGCCAGGGAGAAAACAGTAAGCGGGTCCATTGGAGAGATAATGGAGGTGGGTCCAGGTAATGAATACAATGCCCTCTAGGCCAAAGGAAAGCCAAAGATTTTGTACTTTGAGCAAAATGGGGATTTATTGGAGGATTTTGAGGAGAGGAATTATATGATATATATGCCATGCATTTGTTTCCACACCAGCATGTTTGCTCAGATTGTAACCAGTTTGGAGTTTGTAGACTTTCTCAGGAAGTCTGATATATGAAAAAGAGTTAGGGCAAGGCACTCTAGGCATTTTGTGGGCTTTTAGAAGGGACTGTTAACAAGAACGAAAACCAAAACCACATCAAAAGAACTCTCTTAGGGTGTCAAAACCAAAATCTGGTGGGTAAACTATCAGAGAAGTAACTGGGGAAATTAGAAGTAATGACCTATTTATGATCCTAGAAGTGGGAGCACGGGATTTGTGTAGATTAAAGGAAATTAAAGTAAAAGTAATCTTCCTGTGCAGCAGACATTACAATTAGACAGACTTAAGTTTATACCCCAGTTATGTTACAATCAATCTGTGTGGTGTCAGACTAGCTAATTAGTATCTTTGAACCTTTGCTTCCTCGTTGTAGAATGGGAATAATAATAACAGCTTTCTGTACAGTTGTTTTGAGGGTTAAATTATATATGCTATGTGTGCTTGGCATAAAGTATATGCGCAACACATTGTAGTTTTCTTCCTCTGTATCCTCCGTGGAATTCATACTCAACACACATTTTCAAATTATTTGAGAGATGTTAGTGACTGATTTGAGCAGTGGGGGAGGAAAGCATAATGAAATGGAAGATGTCTGATTAAATCTGACTCCCACACTAGCCCAGGAAGGTGATACATAAGGACTCACTCATCTACACACTTCTAGGCATCCCAAACCCTAAAGGTCACGATGCAAATCCACGGTACTAGAGGGACATAAAAAAAAGGAGGGGCTTCTTTTGGTGGCTATTTTGCCCATTCATAGACTGCTGCAGATTAAACTCAGCAAATATTTGTTAAAACAAATGTGGGTACTGAGGTAGAAAAAAGCATTGTGCTTACCCTTCAGAAGCTTCTGGTCTGGGGGAGGGGTTCCCAGTTGGATGGGATTATGTGATTCTTTCTCCTTAAACATAGAGTTTCAAATCATTAAGGTTTTCATAAGCTGAATGAGAATACTATCTACTCCTTTTAGAAATATTCCTTTTGTTTGCTTGTTTGACAAGCAGTCACTATTATGTGAACGAGCAGGTATGGAAGGATGGGCAGAAACATTTCTGCTGTTAAATCAATTCACAACTGCAGAGTTATTCTCCAGAAGATTATTTTTCCAAGTTTAGGGTAGCTATACTCAAGGGTTGTGTTTGGGTGGCAGGGGGCAAGAGTTAAGAAACTTATTCTGTCACTGACATTAAGGAGCAAAATACTTTAATTCATGAATTTTCTGGCAGATAAAATCCCAGATCCTCTCAGAATTGCTTTAATACACTGAAGAGGAAAATGAAGTAAAACTTTTAAGCCCTGAAGGTTCTTAAAAATAGTCTTTAAAGGATAGAAAAAAAGAACAGAAAAATTCCTTTAAATTCCTGGGTCCCATAAATGAGATTTTAGTAGTGGCAAGTAAAACATATTGATTGGCACCAAAGTATAAGATCTTTGTCACCATCTGTTTCCTGATTGTGTCAGCAAGTATTTTTTCCCCACGAGAGTGTGAGAATACACCATAGCCTAAAAGTATCAAAGTGTCAATTATGCACCACATTTAAAAGTTGGAAGCCCAGTTCATGAAAGTCAGTGACAAAAGTCCTGATTCCTGTTTCTTCCTAAAGTGAAATCCTTGCACTTCATTCATTTTGCAACCTACAAAAAGACCGATGGCTCCAGGGCTCAAAGGGGGTGGGCAGAGAAAGAGGGGAGAAAAGTCATCTTCAATGAATATTTATTGAAATCCTCCCCCATGCAAGTCACTTTGCTAAGATATGAAGTTATTATGAATGCTATATGCAAATAATTTTTAACAAGTATGGGGTGACAGGGAGGAATAAAGAAAGGAAAGAGGGACCAGAAGGAAAGAAGTAGGAAGAGAAGAAGAACGGGTAAACAGGCAAATGTTTGGAAGTCTGGGCTAGAAAAATGAAAACAAGAGACACTGATGGAAATAGTTGAAAAATTAGGCCATGAACAGTGGGTGTTGGAAAAGATGGGAATCCTCGGAAAGATAAAAATCCAGCATTTTCAGGCTCAACTAGAGATTATCTTCACCTCTCTTCTCTTTTATCTAGTAATTTTCCTGTTGTTTAAATTTGACTCATGATATCCCTTTTTTGTTTTTGGTTTTGTTTTTTTCTCTGTTATGCTCACTGCTATTTGGTCATTGCAGCTGGTGGTTAACTATGCTGGCTTTCTTTGAATTCTTGCACGTGTCATTTGGGGTTCTGGGTAGAGAGAAGAATTTCCTTCTTCTATCCACTTTGATTATTTTTTTTTTGCCTATAGCCAATATTTGGTGGGGTTATCAGTCTCTACACATTCTCTTACCCAAGAGTGTTGCAGTAATGTGTTGAGGCCATTTCTGCACGACTGGAGGAAAGACTCCTGCTTAGGTCAGACAGTCAGAGATACCATCTGTCTGCTCAGGAGTTTCTTCCTTTTGCGGTAAATCCTGAGAAGTTGGTTCTCTGGGTTGGCAAAATCTTTTCTTTATTTTGGAGATGGGAGACTGGGGATCTCACAGCACACTCAATGCTCTTAAAAGATAAATTGAGCATATAAAATTTTTAAAGAATTTATTTAAGCGAATATTGATTTGCATCAGGCAGTGTCAACCCAGAAGTGGCAAAGATCACTCAGCCAATAGGAGCTAGAGGAAAGATTTATATAGAGAAGATATGGAAGCAAAAAAAGGAAATTATTTGATTGGCTATAGCTTAAAACCTAGTTGGCTATGATTGGTTGTCCTTATTTTTTGATTTTATAACCTCGAGACTTGTACATGTTTAGATTTTGGTTTGTTTGCATAGGGCTGCCATAGCGTTTCAGCCTAATGACTATCTTTTAGTTTGTAACATCACAACACAAGGATTTGTGTTCTAACCAAGAGGAGGAGACTATTATAGAAACAGTAGCTTGACTGGAACAATCAAAACAATCAAAACAATCAAACTATTGTAGACTATTATAGAAATAGTGGCTTGACTGGAACAATCAAAACAATCAAAACACAGAACAAAGGCATGCCACTCTGCTCCTTTGTGCTCACTGGGGCTGACTTGTGTTGTGGGAGGGTCACCTTACCTGGTGGAAGAACTAGCTGGGCATTGCAACCAGCCATGCCCTCAATTAAAGTCTGGGGCTTCGGATGTACAAGTAGAATAAATGTCTAAATTCTCTGTTCAGGTTTAACTAAACAGAGTATTAGAGCCTGCCAGATGGGTCTCTTGGCACTCTCTCAAATCATATATAGACATAATTAAAGTTACAGTTGTTTGTGTGGGTCTGGGAACTATGGGATACTTTAAGTATTAAGAGTTTGATTTGTGTTTGAACACACAAATCAAAGAGAGAATGCTTTTGTCAGAGAAATTTCAGATAAAGTATCAGAACCACCAGAAAACATGATCACTTATTCATTTATTCAGCAGAACTTAAACTAAGTGTCTACTATTTTCAGGATGCCATAAAAAGCACTGATATATTAAATAGGTTTCTTGAGAACTTGTATTTCCCTGAGAGAGAAAAAATAAGTCAAAAATTAATAAAAACAACAATGTATTGTAATAATGTTACAAAAGAAAAAAGAATCTCGACAGAATGAGCGATAGGGACATTGGTGTAAGGAGGTAAAAGCAAATGCACCTGAACTGATAACAAACTGAGGAAAATGTAAAATATTTTTTCCCAAATATTTTCAAAGGCATGCCATTGTCTTCTTAATAGACGATTCAAACCTAGAATCAATGATCCGACAACATCCTACCTTTTTGTCTTCATCTTTCATGACTTATTACATAGTACTGTTCTTGGAACAAATGGGACTACTCATATACACCCTGTGCTTTCCTAACCCAATGTCTGCACTCATTTTTCCTTTGGCCCAGCAGATACTTTCAGGACTATTTCATGCTCTGATCCTCTTGTATTCAAGGTCCAGCCCTAATGTCACCTCCTTCAGTCCTTCTATCCTGGTCTCTGAGCCCCTTCTTTCTACCTCATACATTTATAATTTTTTTATTATCCCTGTTTTATATGTTTGAATACATTTTTAAAATTTATTTATTTATTTTGAGAGATAAAGAGAGTGAGTGTACAAATGGGGAAGGGCAGAGAGAGATTAGGAGAGGGAGAGAATCCTAAGCAGTCTCCGCACTGTCAGCATAGAGCCCGACACAAGGCTTGAACTCATGAACCATGAGATCATGACCTGATTCTAAACTAAGAGTCGGATGCTTAACTGATTGAACCAGCCAGGCTCTCCTACACTTGAATACAAATTTTAAGTTCGCACCTCTTATTTCTCTTTTTAATCTAAGAAGTCCGTTAGTGTGATGTCTTGTGTGATAATAGTAAATTGAGCCTGTTGTCTTCTAGGCGTTCAGTAAATATTTTTTGAAGAAAAATAAATTAAGTCCAACCAGCAGAAAGCTTGGCAGATTGAAATCACAGAAATTTTATATCTGAGTCACAGACATGGTATTAAACTGGGTTTTCCCCAAAACAAATCTTATGACAAGGATTGAATATAAGGAGGTTTTTATTTGTTTGTTTGTTTGTTTGTTTGTTTGTTTGTTTGTTTGTTTTAAGATTACATTAGAAAGCATTGTGAGTGAGCAAACAAGAGGTGAAAGAAAGGGAAGCCAATAAAGAGTTTATTATATTGATGAGTGGGTTTTCACAGTGGGCAACTGGGGCTCAGTCTCACTGGGGAACTCTGTATGAAATACGATTCAAAGTTTTCCCTCTGAAGGGAGAAGAAGGGTGAGGAACCATCCTTCATTGGTTAAAGATTGCTCATGGGATGTTTAGCATTAAGTTTACCCTAATTTTGTCCATTTGTTATCATTTGGTGTCCATGACTGTTGTGCTCATTTTTCAAGATCTGTGCTGGAAAGATGCTAACTGAAAATTTAGGAGTCTGTTTTACTATGAGTGGTGGGGCTCTAAGAATGATCCCAAGGTTGTGCATGAGCCTTGTGCTCTCTGATTTAATTTTTTTGCTTTATATTTCCAAAACAATTCTCTAAAGGGGTTATATATCCTACCAGGGGTTACAGAGCCTGTTAGACTCCCTAAAGAGAGTGACTGAAGGTAAACCTTCCTCAACTGACACAGCTTTAAGAACATGGATTTGAGATAGTGCTTATATGAATGTGACAATAGTGCTTAAAGAAGAGGTAGTATTGTCATGCTGGGCCTCCTTGAAATTCTGGGAGTTCCAGCCCAAAGCCCTGGGACCAGGAATTCTGCAGGTGTTAGAGCTCTCCCCTACTGCACTCAGTGTCTATAAAAGAAATTATGTTCAAGTCCTGTTTTTGTTCCTGGAAAGGAAGCATTTGAACCTTGAAGAGCATGTGTGGATGAGATGCTTTAGGATGGGCAGATGTCCGTCACATAATTTCTGAGATATCCCACAGAGAGCCTAGGACCATCACAGTAGATGTTATTCACACTGTTATGCTGATCCAGCCTTCCTAAAGGATGAGTACTTCAAGGCCTCTGAAGGGATCATGGGAAACATTGAGCATAACAAAGCTATTATGGTGCTGATTACATTTCAATAAGAAAGTCTCCAGCTGTGAATGGCAATAAAAGAAATTGTTGTAGATAACCTTAGCAAAGACAACTGCCTCTAGTTTTAAAATATATTGATCATGCCTTGAGTCAAAGGAGTTCTGCTTAACAAAGAATTCTGGAAGTTCTAGCTGCCTGCAAATAAGGCATGGCCCATGAGATGCTAACTTTTGATTGATGAAGATTATAAGAGACTAGGAAAAGCCTTCCACAGAATGAGATTTTGGGGAAGGCTCACCCAGAGTCAGGGGCTTAGCTGTGAAGGTAGCATCAGAAAGCAGTCACAGATGATGTATACCCCTTTACCCCTACTGGATCCCAAATTGCAAAGGAAGAAAATTTGATAATTCAGAAACATGATAGAATTGTCAAAAATACATGAAGTCAGCTGCATGAATTGTGAGACTAGTCATTGTTGTATTTGTTTGTTGGCTATGTACAACTATGATCATTGTTTCCATCAAGATAGGGAATAAAAATACAGAGAAGCTATGAAATCTGCATGAAATTGGACTCTTTACTAGTTATTAACGACCTAAAGATAAGAGAAAAAGTTGTCACCTGGATGTCTCCTAAGTTCTACCACCCTCAGAGTTGATGCTTTGTGCCTGTATCTTAGCCCTTAGCTTTTTACTGTCTCATTCACTCATAGCTACAATTCAAGAGAAGATATTTTGGGAGGCCTAGGGTTTTTTTTTTTTTTTTTTTTTTGCCTATTTTTCACATTAGCTGAGTGGCACTTACTATAAAATACTGCTTTACTTCATGCTTTCTCTTCATATTAATGGCCAATCCACATTTGCTGATGACTTCCTCATGGAGGCATGCATAACCCAGAAGATAAATTCGAGTTTTCAAAGCTTTATCCACAGACCAGGTCTACTCTTTTCATGCCTCCTTTCTTTTCTAAAGCTTTCAAAATGAAAAAGAGAAGAAACATTACCCATACTCTAAGTCTTTTGTAAATTTTATTTTTCAAATGATCATACAGTAAAATTGAATTTTTTGGTGTAAAGTTCAGTGAATTTTAACACGCGGATAGATTTATGTAACAACCACTACAATCAGGATGGAGACAGTTCTATCACCCCCAACAGCTTCCTGTACTATCTCTTTATAGTTGCCCCCTCCCTTGGCAGCCACTAATCTGTTCTCTATAACTATAGCTTTGTCTTTTTGAAAATGTCATATGGGTGGAATGTTATATTGTGAGATTGATGATCTGGATAGAATAGATAATAAAAGGCAGTGAAAGGTACATTCTAGATTGTGTGACATAGAAAACTGGTAGAAAAGTTTAATTAAGGCAATATTGTTGGACTAGGGTTGGTCAGAACATGCTTCATGGAAGAGGTCAAGTGTAGAGGTTGGGTCTCAGAGAAGTACAGAATTTGTATTAATGGCAAAAACAGGGAATAGCATTTCAGAGAGCAGTGAATGATATTAAAGTGTAGTTAAGGAAGTAAGGAGACCAGTGTGATTAGATAGGAAGAATCCAGGCATCTTTGTAGGCTCATAAAAGGGAAAGCCACATAAACAAAGAAGTGCTATTTAAAGATTAATTAGGCAGAAGTGTATGAGATGTGTCAGCTGGCATATAATATTTGGAAGATAAAGATGATGGTTGAAGCCTCAAGAGCTCCATGAAGGAGAGAAAGCAGAGGCAGTTAGCATAGGGTCAAAGAAAAGTTGAGTGATAGCTGAGGGAGGGGGAAGGAGACCTTTAGAAGACTTAAACAAGAAATAGAGAAAGAGCAATTGCAGAAGTTAGATGAGAACCAAATCTAATAAGAGAGGCAGGTAATCAAAAGATTAAATGGCATACAGAATTTGAAAGAGTATGAAGTAGAAGAAACCATTGGTGAAGTTGGAGAAATTTGGTTGCAGTGAAATTAAGGTGATAAGGGTCAGATTGAAATGAGGTCAAGTGGTTACTTTGAAGATGAAAAGGAAGAAATCAGGGCAGACTTGTTTATGAATTTGCCCCATACTTAGGAGTAGCAGGATCAAGTGAAGGGTTTACAAGTTGAATGAGAGCATAAGCATTGAAGGCAAAGAGGGGAAGTAGTAAGTAAAAACAACAGAGCCAAAGTCCACCTATTGTTTCAAATGGCAAGATCTTTCATTTTTATGGCTAAGTTAATATTCCATTTCATATATATATATATATATATATATATATATATATATATATATATATATATCTCACATCTTCTTTATCCATTCACCTACTGATGGACACTTGGGTTGTTTCCATATCTTGGCTATTGTAGATAATGCTGGAATAAGCATAGGGTTGCCTATATCTTTCCAAATTAGTGTTTTCATTTTCCTTGGATAAATACCCAGTAGTGGAATTACTGGATTATATGGTAGTTATATTTTTAATTTTTTGAGGACCCTCCAAACTGTTTCCCATAGTGGCTGTACCAATTTGTATTCCTACCAACACAAATGCATGAGAGTTTATTTTCTCCACATCTTCACCAACACTTTTTATTTCTTGACTTTTTGATTCTAGTCATTCTGGTAGGTGTAAGGTGATACCTCATTGTGCTTTTGATTTGCATTTCCCTGATGATTAATGATACTGAGCATCTTTTCATGTGTCTGTTGGCTATTTGTATATCTTTTTTGGAAAAATGTCTATTCAGATTGTCTACCCAGTTTTTAATTAGATTGTTTTTGGTTTTTTGGTATTCAATTGTATAAGTACTTTATATATTTTGGATATTAACCTCTTATCAGGTACAATGGTAAGTAAAATGAGTCAGACAGAGAAAGACAAATACCATCTGATTTCACTCATATGTGGAACTTAAAAAAACAAAACAAATAGAAAAAAAGAGACAAAAAACCCCCACTCTTCAACACAGAGAACAAGCTGGTGATTGCCAGAGGGGAGGCAGTGGTGAGGGGTGGGGTATGGGTGAAATAGGAAAAGGGGATAAAAAGTACATCTATTGGGGCTCTTGGGTGTCTCAGTTGGTTACGTGTCTCACTCAGTTTCGGCTCAGGTCAGGATCTCACAGTTCGTGAGATTGAACCCCACGTCGGGCTTTGTGTTGACAGCCTGAGCCTGCTTGGGATTCAGTCTTCCTCTCTTTCTGCCCCTACCCCACTCTCTCTCCCAAAGTAAATAAATGAATAAAAAGAAAAGAATAAAATTACATTTATCTTGATAAACACTGAGCAATGTATAGACTTGCTGAATCATGATATTGTACACCTGAAACTAATATAACACTATTAATTATACTTCAAAAAAAAAAAACTAAGAAACAAACAAACGAAACCCCCAAACCCCCAAGAGAGCCAAGAAATTACCCTGAGGATCTGGAGCTTATGAGGAGCTAGCTACTTTAGTCAAATTACCTTTGTGATTATTTTATCTGATGCCGTGCATGGGTCCAGTGGACTTCCAATAGGTTCCATCTGCTTCTCTCATAACCACTAAAAGCAGTCTTATAATTGTTGTCTGTTACTTAGAGTTCTTTAGTTGCCACAGAATTTGTTCTCACCTATCACAAACTCTGACTTAAAGAGAGGACTAGTAATTCTGAGAAAATAATTTATATTGAAGTAAGCTGATAGCAACTATTCATTAATATAAGTGTGATAATTTACAAACATTTTCATAAAAATTTTTATTTCACCTACTAGTATTATTTAGAGTGATAATAAAAACTACCACTACAGTATAGCAGTAGGTGAAGATTTCCTAAACCTCATTATAAAGACACCACAATTCTCTCCTGGAACTCAACCATGTCAATCACACAGTAGTATCCCAAAGCATTTGCCTCCAATTTTCTTGAATCGAAGAATCTCTCATAGTTGTTAGTATCTAGCAAGCTGAAATTTTAAACAAGGCTTTGCTTGCAACCAAAATTGATTTCTGTAATTCTCTCTAGCATGGCTTTTCTGACAAGGCTATTTCTAGATTACCCAGTGTCTGGGCTTAGCTCATGTTGCTTATGCAACTTTAATTCTTGCCTCTAACCTGCAACCTGGTCCCTCTGCCAATCACGGCTGGAAGCATCCTCCCATGTTATGGACCTTTTCATCAACTGAGCTCTACCAATCACTACTATCGACCTCCTACTCCTCATAAAATAAAAACAGAGATTTCAAGGGCTTCTTGACATTTTGCTCTAGTTCCCTAAAGACCCATCCGGGACACCTCCATGGATCTGCTTTACTCTGTAAGGATGATCTATTTCACAAAGACCTTACCATAACTCAAAGTAATCTTTAAAATAAACCTTGCGGGACAGGCTAGGGCATATTGATTACCTCTCCTCTATGCTCATGTCCTGGATAGGAGCCAACCAGACTCCCGTGAATTCTGGAAACTTATAACTTTCTATTAAAGAAGGATGGCAGTAGGGTACTGCTAACACCTAGGCCCCGACTAGAATTGAAAACTGTTAATCTGTGAAACTCTCCTGATGCATTCTTCCTTAGGCAGAAGAACATGTAAATTCAGTTCTTAATATTTGAAATGGGCAAGGGTTTTTCAAAAACCCTTTAAATCTTTATTCTATTCTCTCTGGATTTCACATCCCTTTTACTTTAGTATGTTTTCCTAAGTTTATTGAATCATCAAAATGTGGCTGAGTTAATAATCGGGAGCTACGTTAGTCAATTCTCTGTAGTTGATGATTGTCTACATTCCAAAGAGCATTACTGGGCTCTGGTTTTATTTTTGTAGGGAGGTAATGAGCAATGGGGAATGGGCTGCCTTTGCCTGACGGGAGATGTGAACTCCTAGAACAAGAATGTCTCTATAGAGATGAGGTAAAACAAGAAATTTTCCAAATTGGGCTCAGAAAAAAATCAGTCACCTACATGGTACAATTTGCCAGTCACCTCTGCTTCCAATTTCTCTCCTGAAACACATTTTAGAGAGCCTGAATTTCCCAATGAAATTAATATATTTGAATTAAATATTAACTTCCTCCAGTAGTTTCTCTTATAAGAGGTAACATGTAAGTCATTACCATCGTAGTACAAATTAGGCTTTCAGATTTATCTTTTGCCATATCAAGAGTGATCTTAGGTGTGGAGAACATTGGATTTGAGGGGACAGCACCCAGACAAAGGGGAAATAGGCTTCATTTGGAAAAAAGGAGGAAAGTGGGAGTCAACAGTTTGGTGAAATCTGCTTTGGATTACTTTTCCTAAGCTGGTGATAATTCTGTGTTGAAATGTCATTGACCCCTTTGCTGACAGAGCCATTGCAGTGCTCTGTGGCGTGTCCCAGTGAGAAATGGAAAAGAAAGCGATACTTTGCTGTGTGAAGGCAGAACAGACCTTCAAAAATCATTAGCATTGTTTGCCTCATGTAAAGGAGAAAATGATAAGAATTCCAAAATTCATCAAATTGGAATAAATCATTCTATGTTACTAGTAGAGTGAGAGAACCCATATTTATAACACAGTGACTCCCTCGTCCATTACCTTGTAAAATGTGAAATAACTTCAGGGATAGTGTCTAATATTTGAGAAAATGAAGACAACTGTCTTCATAAAAGGCTTACTTAAACTAGGTCACCATTTTGTTGGAAGCAAAGACGTCAGTAGAGAATAATGTCAAGAGAAGCACTGTATCGTCTACACTGGAATCTGAAGAAACTGTTATGCAAGGAATGGCTACAGGGCTTTAATGGTCAAATTGGACTGATGAATAAAGAATCATGCATGGATGCCAAAGGAAAGGTCAAATGAGGCAGGAGAAAATGAAAGATTTACCAAAAGGCCAAGAGCATGCCTGAGCACTAAGCGAGAGTGGACATTTAAAAAATAAATTTAGACCAGAGGTCAGTGGAGAATAAAGCTGTAGTGGTGTGGTAAGAGATTTGTTGTAGTAATGTGGGTAGGATATAGCCAGGAGAATAGGTTACAATAAATGAAACCATCTGCTGGTATGAAATTGTAAATGACAAAAAGGAGAAGGGGAGAAAGGTAAATAATTTACTGTTGCTACATAGAAGATCTCAAATGAATCCATCTTTCCAACAGTCATTAGCCAAAAATGGAAGAAAGGTTACATGATCCACAATCAACATAGAAATTGACACAAATCAATTAGATTTTATTTTTTTAAACATTTATTTACTTTTGAGATAGAAAGAGACAGCACAAGCAGGGGAGGGCTGAGAGAGAGGGAGACACAGAATCTGAAGCAGGCTCCAGGCTCTGAGCTGTCAGCACAGAGACTGATGTGGGGCTCAAACCCATGAACTGTGAGATCATGACCTGAACCAAAGTTGGACACCTAACCAGCTGAGCCAACCAGGTGCCCCTGACACAAATCAATTAGAATGGGATCAGGAAACTAAAGACAGAGGAAGTGGAGTCAGATGAGGAAGTGGGAGACCTAAAAAAATTTGTTTTCAGTTATGCTCAGAACAAGAAAAACTAAAAAAGGTGGCTCTTCTGCTAGAAGCAAATGGAGTAAGAATAACAGATAAAGTAGAACCACTGTAATCCCAACTTTACTTCTTCTCTGCCAAGAAGGGATAGACTTAGCACAATTAAGAGACATTTGTCTATGAAAGTGTTCAGATCCTCTCAGGGTCTACCTATCTTTAAGAAAGATGTTTTTGTGGATGTGATTCTATGCTATAATCACTATGATTACTAATAACCCTTTTCTTATTTTGACATGACTATTTAAAATTATACATGCTTTTTGGGAGCCTGGGTGGCTCAGTCGGTTAAGCGTCCGACTTCAGCTCAGGTCATGGTCTCGTGGTTCATGAGTTCGAGCCCCGTGTGGGGCTCTGTGCTAACAAACAACTCAGAGCCTGGAGGCTGCTTTGGATTCTGTATCTCTCTCTCTCCCCCTTCCCTGCTTATGCTCTGTCTCTCAAAAATAAATAAATGGTAAAAAAAAAAAAATTATACATGCTTTTTTATAATTATAATGCCTGTGGGTTAGTGACTTTTAAACTTCTTGATATTGACCTACAGTAAGATATAATTTTATATCCGTGTATCTCAATATACACACAGACATAACTAACTAAAACAAAATTTTTAAAGTATCTATCTTTATTACTTGAATTGTTTGGATCTATGTTAGGCTGTGCTATCCTGTCCTATTCCATTCCCTTTCTCAACAATGTAGACTGTGTCCTACTAAGTTGATGTCATGGCTCACCAATTGGGTGGCACCCCACAGTTTGAAAACCATTGTTCTAGATTCCAAATAGGATAATGGCTAAATGGATTCAAGCCTGTTATTTGTTACTGAGATACATTTTGCCATATTCTTCTTCTTACTGAAAATAATCGTTATTTTTTCCTAATGTAAAATAAGCAGTTTAATGAGATTCAATATTATGTGGCTTGATTACAAATGTCTGAGCTAACCCCTCAACTTCCAACAAAGTACTTATCTGTTTTAGAGTTAAGAGCATGAAGCTGAACAATGTTGCTGGTGCTAAATTTGCAACCAAATGCTTTGCAAACTACTTTTAGGGTTTTAAAGTGAAATATTTACATTTAGAACCATATTTAAATGTATCAGGGGGAAAAAAACCAACACTGACTGGAGAAAAAACTGATGGGAAACAGTTACAGAATATGCTTGTGAATTCCCATTCTGATGGTTTAATTTTTTTTTTTTTTTTGTAAATTTGATGTTTTAAAACAAGCTTTCCACAGAAACACCTGTAGGAGCCTCATTATCTATACTCATCCCCTCTCCAAAAGAAATTTTTTCAATATAATCACATAAAAATGTGGTGTAAATAATTTTTCTAAATAAACAATTTGACTAATACACCCAAACCAGTTCTTTTTTTTAATGTTTATTTTTTATTTTTGAGAGAGAGAGATGGAGTGCAAGTGGGGGAGAGGCAGAGAGAGGAGACAAAATCCAAGCAGGCTCCAGGCTCTGAGCTGTCAGCACAGAGCCTGATGTGGGGCTTCAACTCAAGAACTATGAGATCATGACCTGAGCTAAAGTCAGCCGCTCAACTGACTGAGCCACCCAGATGCCCTACACCCAAACCAGTTCTAACTTCAGTTCATATCTTTGAGTTATTTGTCCTTCATAGGTGCCCAGGGCTCTCAAGACTAGGCAAAGTTTTCTATACTAATTTCATAGTCTGTATCTCTTAGACCATACAGTTTGACATTGCCATGATGTTGGGCAAGTAGTAAAGAAAGATAATTGCCATTGGGTTTAGTGCATAACTTTACATTTTCTTTGTACTTAGCCTCTTGTTTTATTTTGAGGCAGGACTTAGGCCAAAGAATCTTATCTAGAATGGGCTTGAGGACAGCAGCAGGAAACAAAATTATTCTGTGACCTCGATGTCGCTACTCTTTTGTTCGAACGTTTATCTTGTATATAGCAGATAAGCATTTAAGTTCAAATTTCTGAATCTTCCTCTCCAACCTTTTCTCCTAGTAATTTCACTGCATTGATCTTATCCAACCAGATTCTTGGACCTACTGATCTCAAGCACACTTCACATTTGCCCGCTTGTATGCCTTTGATCACAAAGGTCTTTATCAGATATGACCTTTTTCTCTGTCCAAATCTTTACCATTTCTACAACCAAGCCCTACCATCTTAAAACAAAACAAAACAAGACAAAACAAAAAACACTTTGCCTATGCCAGTTCAAGGTGGTTGCTCATATATACCTCTTAAGTACCTATTATCTGTACAGCCTCCTTGCCAGTTAAGGGCACTATAAAGTGGTATAGTGTTTGTTTTTCTTGTATATATTTTTAAAGATTTTATTTTTAAGTAATGTCTGCAACCACCATGGGGCTTCAACAACCCTGAGATCAAGAGTCACATCCTTTACCGACTGAGCCACCCAGGTGCCCATGTTTTTCTTGTATTTTTAACTAACTTTTCACTTATGCATATCTTGGATGTTTGTCTAAACTTATGTCCACTGACATAAGTTATACTTTGCTACAAATATTCCTAAGAAATGTATTGAGTGCCTGGTACATATCAAACATTCGTCTAGATTTAGCTTACATGTGAACATTAATCATCTACATATATTTCAAAATATGAACTAATACGACAATCTAGAACTTGTTTATATTTCTCTTAGAAGATTAACAACATGTAGTGAATGTTGGTATTCACTAAAATTTCATGGACTCTTCAGTATTTCCCAGCTTCCATACATTTAGGTGGGGTTATGTGACTAATTCTCACTAATATAATATGAACAGAAGTAACGTGTCATTCTGGTTGGAGACAGGAGAGAGTAAGATCTACATTAAATCACTGTGACTGGAAATGAAAGACTTTTGAGATGACAGAGTTTTAAGTTGGAGGCATCCTGGTTCTGACTCTGCATATGAAGAGACTGGCACAGAGTAGCCATGCAGCCTGTATCAGATTGTGACATGAATGAGAAATACACCTTCATTATGTTAAGCCGTGGAGATTTGCATTTTTATTTGTTACTGAAGGATAGCTTATTTGACCCTGATTATGACAGAGTAATAATTTTGTGTATGTTGATGATCAGATCATTAAAGATATTTGAACGGTGCCTGGGTAGCTCAGTCAGTTAAGCATCCAAATCTTGATTTCAGCTCAGGTTGTGAGCTCTCGGTTTGTGAGTTCAAGCTCCATGTTGGGCTCCACACTGACAGTGCAGAGTCTGCTTGGGATTCTCTCTCTCTCTCTCTCTCTCTCTCTCTCTCTCTCTCTCTCTTGTTCCATCCCTCCATCCCTCCCTTTCTCTCTGCCCCTCCCTTGTGTACATGCTCTGTCTCTCCCCCACCCAAAATCAATAAATAAATTAAAAAAAAAGATGTTTGAATGATGTTAACTCTGACTCAGTTACAGTGTCCTTAAGTAGAGATATTGTGTTCATCTATATCCTTTTTAGTGTCCAGACCAGTGCTAGGTACATAGCAGGATGTCAGTAAATACTTGTTGGATGGATAAATAAACAAACTCAGAGTAGTTATAAGGACAAATCATTAGGACAGAGCCAGAGGACATAACTGTTGATAAAAATTCAGAAGTATCTAACATACACATCCAGAGTCAGAAGCAGAATTTAGCAAAGAGAAGGAAATTAAAGATTAGCAAATGACAATTGCTGTTGAACTATCAGAATTTCTGCATTATGAACCCCCTTACTAGTGCCCAGTGGTAACTGTTGTCTGTGCTTTACTGGGAAGAGGAGATAGGTGTGGACTAATGAGAAAATTCTGTCAGTCCTTTAAATACATAGATCTTTACTCTCTAAGCTACTAGGCTTCTCTGTTGGAGAATGACATAAGAGTTTTAGCTTCTCAGTTACAGTTCTTTGGGAATCTCCTGTTAGGCAGGTACTTCCTGACTCAAAAGGTATCCTGTCCATAGAGTTGGTAGAGTCATAATAAACAAAGCACAAGGAAGAGAAGCATTTTCCCTATTGACAAAGTAGGAATTATTTCTCTATTATTGACCCCCATTCTCTGTCATGTGATCTAGGCCAATTCTTTCCATTTGTTCTATGGCAAACCAGCATTCCACATCCTTGATGCAAGGTGAGATTGTGGCTAGTGAATATTTAACTATGGCATCAGACTGGGGAAAATGTGAATGCATTAATTATGCGGTTTTCTCTTTAGGATGTAAAATGACAGGAGATATCTACTTATATATAGATAGATCTATAGATCACTATCTCCTATCATTTTCCCTCAGTACTCTTTATCTTGAAATTATCAGACAGAATAAATTCATGATCATACACCGAAATACAAAGCAGACATATATGTGCCTGGGATACAGATCATCTCCCAAAAAACTAAATAAAAGAAAGACAGCCCTGAAGTAAATATTTTCTACAAGAAGCAACTATTAATGAATGGTATTCTTTTTGCATAAGTATGAATAATTCAGATGCAAAAATGTAACCGTTAAGAATGTAAACCCAGCCTCATGACAACTTCCTCCTCTTTTTTTGCACAGTCTATTTAATTATAAAATGCTATCTCTTTAAATCTTTTCAGCAGTCCCAGAGAGGTAGAAAGGAAGGCTTTATCATTTGCAGATTGGAGATGAGGAAACTTCAACCCAAAGTCATGATACTGCTTGCTCAGGGTCCCTCAGCTGCTCTGTGGTTGGGCAGGCCTAAGCTCAGTTCTGCTGACTCCTAGTCTGGAGCTGTTTCCACTCTATCACAATTTAAGATATGAAGATCATTACTGTAAGGCCAGTGATAGATATGACAGTCCAGCATGGGGGAAGGGGGACAAACCAGCAGACTTTTCCAATGCAGTTCACTGACAATCAGAGAGGCTCTACTATCTCATTCACAGCGGCACACACTTGAGACACAAAGAAGTACAGTTCAGCTCCATCGTTTTGATGTCTTCGGGCATGGCCTTCCCAGACGATCAGGTGCAGCACCCTCCTTTGCATAGCTGATGGCCTTTCCTGAAGGCTATCAAACATATCTGCTGAGGCTGCACTAAATGAAATGGCTGTCACTAAGCCATCTGGTGCATTTGAGCTTTTTTTTCCCCTCTAAGATGCAAGTTTTCAGTTTGCACAGCACTTCAAATTCTTAATACACTTGACTAAGTCATTAATATTTCACTTGCATTACCATGTATTAATAACACAAGAATTTAGAATGATCTTGTTCATCTAACTCCTAGAAAACAAATAATTACATTCGTGCATATTGATTGTCAGATAACTAAAGATGTTTAGCCTGGAGCTATGAGAAATCCACCAGCAGGCCCAGTGTTGGTTCTTAGCCATGTTCAAAGTGTATCAAGCTGATATCTCTGAAACCCTAGAGACAGCAGGAGAGAAGTTCCAGGCGTTAGAAGGGGGAGCCCTTGAATGGACCCCATACAGGTCCCCACAATCCTCTAGGAGGCTGTTTTTTCAGCAGGGGGTTGAAAGTCTTGAAGCATACTCAAAGGAAAGGCTAAAAACTTTGTCCTATGAGGTTTGTTTGATCTTGTTTTATCTTTTAGTGTGCAGGGCTGGGGGCTCATTGTCTTTCCTTTCCTCCTCTTGTCTTGATTGATGGTGACAGGTTCTAATGGTGGAAGAGTGGCTTAGACCTTGTTTGGTGATTCACCATTCATTCAAATAAGAAGTTATTATGTGTCCACCAAGAGCTGGGAACTGGACTAGATCATTGGTAATTTAACATGGACAAAACAGTATCGTTTCCTGCTTGAAAGTGGAAGAGACAGACAATATGCAAGTGTACTAACTTAAAAAAAAAGTTCTTCTATGACAGCTTTTCTCCCCCAGCTTATTTAGATATAAGTGACACATAACATTGTATAAGTTTAAGGTATACAGTGTGATGATTTGATATACATTTTTATTGTGAAATGATTACCATATTAAGCTTTGCTAACACATCCATTACCTCACACAGTTACCTTTCGAGGTGTGTGTGTGTGTGTGTGTGTGTGTGTGTGTGTGTGTGTTGAGAACATTTAAGATCTCTTGTCTTAATAACTTTCAATATGCAATACAGTATTGTTAACTATAGTCATGATGCTGTACATTAGTTATGTCCCTAGAACTTATTTCTCTTATAACTGGCAGTTTGTACCCTTTGACCACCATCTCTCATTTCTCTCATCCTCTCAGCTCCTGGAAGGCACCAATATTCTTTCTGTTTCTATGAGTTTGTTTATTTGTTTTAGATTTCACATAAATGATATCATACAGTATTTGTCTTTCTATCTGACTTAC
Source organism: Neofelis nebulosa (assembly GCF_028018385.1). Classification (NCBI taxonomy): domain Eukaryota; kingdom Metazoa; phylum Chordata; class Mammalia; order Carnivora; family Felidae; genus Neofelis; species Neofelis nebulosa. The sequence continues at coordinate 67,870,633 of NC_080788.1, read as the reverse complement.
TTAACTTAGTGCAATGCCCTCAAGGCCCATTCATGTTGTTGCAAATGTCAGGGTTTGCTTCTTTTTTATGGCTGGGTAACTTTCCATTGTATACCACATCTTCTTTATCTATTCATCCACTGACGGATTGTTGTGGCTATTGTAAATAATATTGCAGTGAACATGGGGATGCAGATATCTCTTTGAGACAGTGATGATTTCCTTTCTTTCAGATAAATACCCAGAAGTAGGATTGCTCCATCGTATGGTAGTTCTAGTTATAATTTTTTTGAAGAATCTCTCTATTATTTTCCACAGTGGTTTTATAAATTTAAATCCCTACCAACTGTGCACAAGTATTCTCTTTTCTCTACATTCTCCAGCAGCACTTGTTCTGTCTTTTTGGTAATAGCCATTCCAATAGGTGTGAGGTGATATCTCATTGTGGTTTTGATTTGCATTTCTCTGATAATAAGTGAAGTTGAAGCACCTTTTCCTAGACCTGTTGGCCATTTGTATGTCTTCTTTGGAAAAATGTCTCTTCAGGTCCTTTGCCTATTTTTAAATCAGATTATTATTATTTTTTAATTTTTTAATTTTTTTTGCTAATGAATTGTATGAGTTCCTTGTATAGTTTAATTAATCCCTTATCAGGCATATGGTTTGCAAATATTTCTCTATAGGTGGCCTTTTCATTTTGTTGATTGTGGGGTTTTTTGCTTTGTTTTTGTTTTTGTTTTTATTTTGCTGTGTGGAGTCTTTTTAGTTTGATAGTTGATTCTGTATATGTGGGTCTATTTCTGGGATCTTGATTCTGTTCTATTGGTCTATCTGTCTGTTTTTATGCAAGTAAGCTAAATTGACAAACAAGATAATTTCAGCTTATGATAAGTGCTGATAAAATAAAACAGGCTGCTCTGATATTTGTGTGTGTAGAAGGAAAGAGACTGTCTTTAGATGAAGGTCAAGAATGTTCTAGAAGATGCTTGGGCTAAGATAAAGGATGAGAAGCTAGGCATGTGAGGAACTAGGAGAAGTACATTGGGCACAGGGAACAGTGGTGTAAAGGTCACAGAGGCAGATAAGTGCTCAACTGACTCTGGAAACAAAAAAGTCCAGATGTACAAGGAGCAAAGACAGAAAATGACATCAGATGAAGTCCAAAAAGAAGGTAAGGTGCAAGATCATGCAAGTCCGTGATAAGAAGTGTGGATTTTCTTCTTAGAATAGGCATGCTTTGAAACCATGAAGGGTGTTAAGCAACAGAGTAACATCAGAGGGGAGAGAAAGATAGGAATCAAGTTTCCAGCCTTTGTCAACTGGCAGATGTTGATACTAGCCATTAAGTCAGGGAAGCCTGGAGGATAGAAGAGGTAAAGCAGAGAACTCAATGAAGAGAGATCACTTGGAAGACAGCCTTTTAAATCCTGGTGTCTTTTAAATAGGGTGGTCATTTGTTCTAATTTATAGCTATTGTCCCCAAATTATTAATTATGTCTTTTTTTTTTTTACTCAAAAATATATCAGTTTGGGCAGTAAAGCATTTGGGCATGTTAACTACCAATACTTCTCCAGTTCCTCTCCTGTCTTTATTATGTCATTGAGGCAGAGAGGAGAGCTCTTGCATGCTAGATGCTTGCTTTTCCTGCCATTCTCTGGCCACGTCTCCCCTTCCAGAGTCGGGAGTTGATAGTTCAGTCCAGAGCAGATATGTTTTCCTTTTTTGCCTTCCCATGTTGTTCACCACTGCCCACTCCCCATTATCAACTCCCAATTAAGTTATGAAGATTCTTTCAAATACCAGTAGGAAATGCTTCACTGGGGAAAAGTTCACCATATCGCACTATGAAGCTTTCTCAAACCCACCATCTTCCAGGCAACACAGAGTAAGGCTGTAGACAGCAGCTGTGCTGTAGGTGTAGAAGACTCCAGGAGGCTGATGACAGCTGAGGTTTTCAGGACTCCTATGCTCTTGGACACACAAGTCCAAATAAAGAGTTGGTGCCGAGATTATTTTCCTCTTTGAGCCTCCAAATCAGAGCAACTGTAACAACTCTTTCTGCCCTTTGTAATTTTTTGAATTGAGATCTACTCTCCCAAAATCAGGGCATCAAAATTCAACTTCAGGACTTACAAGCCAAATCAGCCTTAAATAACTGTGAGGTTTTACATGTTCAGTATTTTGTCTTTCTCCAGTTCTCTTTCATTATTTCTTGCTTTTCCTTTACATATACCCTAGGCTTTAAAAATACTGAGTGACTTGCCCTACTACATATCACATGCTCTTACACTATGTCTCTGCACATGGAGTTTTTTCCGTCTGTCCCCTGCCTGACCAATTCCTACTTAATTTTCAAGACAAAGTGTATTAATTTCAGGGAAACTATCTTATTATCATAATATTCCTCAGATTAAGTATAGATGCAAAGATGGAAAGCAAAGAACCATAGGGTTAGGTGGTGGTGATATAGGGGAAACAGGACCCTCCAGCTTTATCCAGAGGCTACATAGGCAGAAAAAACACAGCTTCAGGCCCTCAGGAGTGTGATACCTCTCCTTCTTGGAATTCACCCACTCACCTTCCACTCCTTCTACAAAGGCCACCTAAGTCCTCAAACCCTCTCATTTGGAACTGGAGACTACAGCCTTTTCTCATTCCCCTGAATCTGTGGAACTGGCAGAGAGGATTCACCATGCAAAAAAGCTGGCTAAGAAGGGAGGAGAACACTCTTTTTAATAAGCAGATGGTCTCTATAGATGAGAGAGTGTTAACATTAAAAACATATGCTCAGAACTAGGGAGGGAGAAACACAAAAGCGGATCACGAGGCACATGGTCTCTGTAAACAAGTAGTCTTTGTGGAAGTTTCCCATGTGAGGGAAACAGCTTTACAGGGTATGAAGAAACTTGCCTGAATAATTCTGACTTCATCTGCAAGACTGTTTACCTGACATGAATTATAATAGCACATTACCAAAAAATGACATCTGCAGAGATGATAGTTAGATGAGCTTGTGTTTATTTGTTTGGTTTTGTTTTCCAATCCATTTGATGAAATAAAAGCATTAGGAAATAGTCACGGTGATCTTGCACTCAATCTCAATGTTTGCAGCAGAGAAACATAACTAACTTTGTGTCAGCATTTGATTATGTGCTGTGTAGCTGTCTAACATTTATAGAAGGAAACAGAAATAGGCATAAAGACAGTCCATACTTGTTATTACTCCAGTGATGTAATTTCTAATTAATGTACTACTCTGATTTTAGAGTAGGAATCTGTATCAAAGGTGGAGAGAACTGAGTAGACAATAAAATGCCACCATGTCAAAAAATACATGGTTATAGTTTAAATTTAGCTGGGTTCATCTTATTTTTATTTCAGTAATGGAATTCGATCAATGGAAATTGATATAGAGGCATGACTCATATTACACAAACACAGAGAAGTGGTGAGAATGATAAGCTAAACTACAATGTAATAAAGTGAGCACTGGATCAGGAGTTGAAAGATCTTGGTTCTGCCATTAACTAGCTGGTGACCTTGGTTAAGGTCATGTTATGACTATTGACTTCATTTCTTTGACTCTAAAACAAAGTGGTTAATCGAAATCAGGGATCACAGACTCAGATTTCTACATGGGCCATCCAGGCTGGTATCTTACATGAGTGAAACTGCCCAAGTGTAAGACTGTAGGGGGTTTGGGGGGGGGGGCTTGTGATGAACTAGAGAGAAAACATTTCCTTTAAATGGGCAGCTGCAACTAAGCTCCAGGAAAACACTGATATTTGGGAATGGAAGAACATGTGTTTCTAGAACTAATTTTTCAAAAATTCAAGCTGGTAATCCAGGCTTTATAGCTCAGGTTTTCAAGGTGAGTAATTCATTTAAATTTAAAAGGAAAAGAAAAAAATGTATGGGTCAAATAATCGTGTTAACAGGTTACATAATGGTCCATGATCTAAGTAAAAGTGAGAACTCTAGTCTAAGTGATCTCCAGGGTATCTTTGGTTTTAAAATTCAGGAATTTTAGGGTAGAAATTGAAGCAAGAGGAATTCACTTCTGCTCAAAACAGAACATGTTATTTTTTAATCTGCAAAGAAAAGGGGCTGCCAGAGATGTGGTGTGTTAAATCAAGGATGGAAGTGCTAAATAAGAGGCTGGATGGTCATTGCTGGGGATACAGGAGAGGGGATTTCCATATTTGGGGCATGTGTGTATGTGTGTGTGTGTGTTAGTGAAAAGAGTGGAATTAAACTAGATTATTCCATCAGTTCTTTCTCACTCTGTGAGTCTATGATTCTAGCTTTGTACTCATTCTTTTCCTTTTCCACTTTTGTTCTTCTATTCTTCTCTTTATTCCTAATTATTTCAATGTGATTTTTCAAGAAAGGGGTCTGGATATTAAAAAGGCTGTGTAAAAATAGAAGAGGGGCAATGAGTTTGAAGGGAGGTGTAAAGAAGAAGGGGAGGGAAGTATAGGGAGTTGAATTACGTACAGATATGGTAGTTGGGAAAGTCTGTTATTTCAAGCTTGACTTATCTTTACTGTGGACATAAAATATGATCAGGGAGTATGATGTCAGTGCATCCACTCTCAATAATTGATATGATGAATAATCTCAACCTTCCAACACCTTCTGTATCTCCCCACATCTCAAGAAACTTCATTCATCAGCCACGTTTGAAATGTTTAAGTAATCTCAGTGATGTATGGAACTCTGACACTCCCTTGTTAGAAATTCGTGCTACTAACATTCTATCAAATTAAAAAGCCACTGAGCTCTTGTGCATAAAATTATCATAAATTACCTTCTGAAGGTTCATTGCTGTTTGGAATGTTTAATTGCTCACTCAGCTGAACTTTAACAGCTCAGTATTATTAATCAACTTGTCAAAAGGTTTTTCATTATGTAGTCTTTAGATAGAATTGGGCAAGGTACAAACTTATGCTTAAGTTGGTCTGATTGTAGCAAATTGCCAACAAATCTTGATAGAGTTTAGCATCTTTTGTTCACTAATTATGATATTTTTACAAAAGATTCTTAGGGAAACTGGGTTCTTTTATAGTTTTCAATAGTGAAAACGAATTCCTTTTGAAAGTAGAGACTTGTACTGACCATTTAAGAGCCAAAGAAGGCAAGTGAATGAATGATGACACTCTACTGATGAATGACATTGCATGTTCCTTTTCAATTATGATGGGCATGATGGATAAACTTCAACGTGTTATCTACATTTCTATGATGGCTTCTAATGTAGTTTTATAGTAATATCTTATTTAAAAACAGTGTTTGAAGGAATAGGATACTTTGGATAATTGAATTGTGTTCAGTACATCTTTATAATGAGGCCAGGGCTGTCTTATTCCCAAAGACGTGTAACAGAGCAAAGCCATATCACAGATTAAGATTTCCTACTGAGCTCTAGTTCCTTCAGCTTTCTACTCCTAGAAAAATATTTATAGCTCAGTGGACATGGTCAGTACTTTCATAAACTCAGGAATATTGAAAACTACAATAAAAACTAAAATAATCAAGAATTTACATGGTGCATAATTTTCCCCTGTTCTTTCTCTCTTTTTCAATATCTCTCAATCTGTCTTTCTCAATGTCTTTCTCTCTGTGTAATTTTTAAAAATAAAATTATGCAAATATCTAAAAAAACAGTAGCATGGAAAACATGTTTTGCCATTAGCCATGTATTTTCATATCTATAAAGTAAGTTTGTTTCTAGAAACCCAGGAAATAAATAACATCCACCGAAGTAAGGTACCATATCAGTTGGTGGTGGTTGTGGTTATGGTATTGGTGGCATTAAGAAGGGTAATACTTTGAGCCTACTGATAGCATTGCCATATATAAGATTTGTGCGAATGTCTGCCTCCTATGGCCACAAAAGTAAAAACTGGAATCTCATTATGATGCTGGAATTAAAGCTGTAGGACCACCCAGTGGATTTCTAACTTTATTAAAAAGAACTTTGGTACTGAAAACCAATCCTTCTTGGTTAGGAAAGAAACTGACTTTGCCAGAAATTCTTCTTTAAAGAAATAATTTCGAGTGAGGCTTCAGTATATTTGCTTTATTACTTTTCACGTGGCAAGCGATGGAAATAAGACAGCCGCAGGGGAAAAAAAAACCCAGTTCAGATGCAACTGGATCCTGAGATGACTAAGAGTTCTTCTCCTTGCCCACATCCCTCTCCACCCACCCCAGCCAGCATGACATAATTTCATTCAAAATCCCCATGACTAGCATGTGGCAATACTAAAACCAAAGACTCAGTAATTTACCCTATGCCTTCTCTCTTGCCATCACTGCTGTCATCACTTTCTGTCCTCTCCTGGACTGAGAAGAGTGGCACAGTTAGGAAGTTAGGGAGAGAAAACAACTTACAGAGTTTGAGAAATGTTTTGCATTAACGGTACAAATGGTTGCTAGTGGACACTGACTGAATGCTTGCACTAAAAATGAAGACCTGGCCCTGGGATGCACTTCACTTATAGAAGTGATGTAATAAATATCTCATCATCATAATCATGGTGTCAATTAGGATTGTGCTAGGCTGCAAGTAGCAAAACATCTAATGAATAGGAACTGAAACAAGATTTTGGTTTAAAAAAACTTTTTTAATATTTATTCATTTTTGAGAGATAGAGAGAGACAGAGCATGAGTGAGGGAGGGCCAGAGAGAGAGGGAGACACAGCATATAAAGCAGGCTCCAGGCTCTGAGCCATCAGCAAAGAGCTCTATGTGGCCCAAACCCATGGACCGGGAGATCATGATCTGAGCTGAAGTCGGACGCTTAACTGACTGAGCCACCCAGGTGCCCCTCAAGCTTTTTAAATTAAATTAAATTAAGTTTAATTTAATTTAACTTAATTTAAGAGGGAGAGAATGGTGGGGTGGGGGGGAGGGGCATAGGGAGAGAGAGAGAATCTCAAGCAGGCTCCATGCTCAGCATGGACCCTGACATGGGGCTCAGTCCCATGACCTTGGGATCATGATCTGAGCCAAAAATCAAGAGTTGGATGCTCAACCAGCTGAGCAACCCAGGCACTCCTGAAACAAAATTTTATTATTTTCATATAACAAGAAGTCACGAGACAGGCTATTGCTGCTGTTTTTTCAGTTACTCAAAGATGCAAGCTCTGAGGATGCAAGCTCTTTTTATATAGTTTTGGGTCCACTGTCTCTACTATGTTGGTTTTTTTGTTCACTTACTTGTTACACCATAGTTGGGAATGAGGATTTTAGTAAGTCAGTCAATTGTGTCAGCCACAAATTAATCACCCTGAATAATGACTAATCAAAGATTAAATATCATTGGTAAGGAATCTCTGCTAATTTTTATTCAGTAAGTCAATTTTCACTCTAACTCCTCTGTATTTAATAGGAAGATTTAAAGTTTAGATGAAAGCTTGGAAAAAAAGATCTAATGATAGGTTAAAAGAAACGTATTTAAGAAGAGTTGAAGCAGTCTTTTCTCTTCTTCCAAGTATAGGAAAGATATTGACCAAAAACACTACTTATTCAATATAGGAAAATTGAAAAAATTATTACATGCAGAAGAATTTACTATCGATGAGGATTTTTGGAGGCCTAGAATGGGTATCTTATTTGAAAGCTATAAGAACACTTCACAAAATAACATATTTGAAGTAATTCAGCCAAACCTTGCTCTGAGTCAGGCTGCAAGAAATGATCTCTTGAGGTCCCATTCAATTTGATGTCTCTCTGTTTCTGTGATGCTAAATTTTGGTATGATTGACTGGAATGCCTTAGGACTAAATTCCACTTAGGATTCCCATATCACATAAGAATAAAACCTAGAAATTACCTTTTTATGCACAAGTTTCAGCAGCTGGTCTTTTTCCCCAAGCTTTGTAATGATGCATATTAGAGAGTAGAGTGGAAGTCATAGTGTAAATTTTCTTTAGTGCATGGATTATTGATTTAATAGATCATGACAATCTATTTTGTCAGACCTGCTACCACATGGGTTCTGAGTCAGCAGGAAGACAAGCCTTATGAAATATTTGCTGTAAAAAAACCTCCACTGCATAAGATGAAATTAAAGCTCAATAGTATGAAAGTCAGTTTTCTGAGAAGTGAGGTGATCATAACCCAAGAGCCAGAATCATTAGAGGGAAAAAAAAAAGTAATTTTGCTTTCTTGCTTTTGCTTCTGTCACTAGAACAACAAATTTTAACCCAGAGAAAGAAAAAAAAAATCTAAAACTAAAAACAAATTGTGGATCATTTCAGAATGTATAATATAAAGGATAAAATGGTATCCAGTTGAATTTTTAGTTGCCAAAGGTGAGCTTCCCTGAGAGACAGACTAATTTGGCTATTTGTTTGCAGGTAGTTTATTGAGTAGCAAAGGGAAGCAGGATGAATAGAAGGAGGAATCAAACTGTGATAGAGTTACAAAAGTAGCTTCAGCAACTTAGAGAGAGTTCTGAAGCTGGGATATCCCTTCCAAGATGTTCCAAATGGGGGCAAGGGGATTGGATCTTTATACCCTTGCAGTGATCAATCGTTGGATGTAGTCTGTTCTTGGGGAAAGAACATGATCTTGGTCAAATAGCTTCCTTTGGCCAAGAGCAATTCTTGGGGAAGTTCATAGCGGAGGAAATAAATGACTTGAACCTCAGAGAGGTCTGGGGGGCACACCATGGAATCTAGTACAGTCTTTCCCTCTGCTACTCAAATCTGCTTGCTTCATATAGTAAATTCTCCCCATCTGGGAAGAGCTACTCCATCCTGGTCAGTTTCTTTCCCTGGGGAAACTTTCTTTTTTTTTTTTAATTTTTTTTTTTAACGTTTATTTTTGAGATAGAGAGAGACAGAGCATGAATGGGGGAGGGTCAGAGAGAGGGAGACAGAATCCGAAACAGGCTCCAGGCTCTGAGCTGTCAGTACAGAGCCGGATGCGGGGCTCGAACTCACGCACCTAGAGATCATGACCAGAGCCGAAGTCAGCCGCTTAACCGACTGAGCCACCCAGGCGCCCCCCTGGGGAAACTTTCAAGAGAAAGTTTAGAGAAACTATAGTTCCAGCCAGAATAGTTGGTTTCAAAGTTGTACCTAATAGTCATCATTTCCCTTCTTAACTACGCATTCTAGATTTCCCCTCACCCTTGGTTGACAACTTGGCTGATCCATGTGGCTTATCTGGAAGGGTGACCTGACTCTCATCTATCTGCCTATAGTTACTATGCTCTTCTCAGTCCCAAGCTGAAGTACTTGTCTTTTACCCTTAAAATTGGCCACTAGATTACCAGGAGATATTCCAGTGGATCACCTGAGTCCCAAACATATTCTTTATATTCTTTGTCCTTTTTGTGTAAAAACAGACCTACTTTTCCCTGACTTATCAGGGCCACTTGTGACTGTTAGGAGAGTGACTCCTTTCTTTACCTGCTGATCTCTTGATCAGAGGAGCCCAATGTGACCAAGAGGCACCTGAAGTTTAAGGTTTAATGGGACTCTGGATGTATCCAGAAATGTAGATTTCATTTTAAATTCTGCTCTATGGGACTCTGGTACCAACCATCACAGATCAGAATCCTGGGGAAACAAGACATGTAGAGATTTGGATGCAAGAGGTTTATTGGAGAGTCAGGAATGACACCTGTGAGGGAGTGAGGGCAACAGGCCTGGGCAGCTAAGATCATGAGCTGAAATGTGGTTGCAATAACAGCCTCAGATGGTCTCATTGGGAGTGTTAAAGCTTGAATGATCCTTCAGAGATTTCCCAAATTGAGGCAAAAGACTCAAGCTTTGAAACCTTGTATTGACCAGTCATTGGATACCGGCTGTCCCAGGAGGAAACATAACTTTGGACAAAACAATTTCCTTCGGACAAGGACAATTTCTGTAGCGGGATACAGCTATTATCTGTAAATCAGGAGAAAGAATGCCTCAGTCCTGAAGGGAGAATATGGGTGCTACACCATGACATTATCTGGATACCTTGATTCTGAATTTACTGCTATATATTTAAGATAAAACTTTGGTCTTAGGTCAGATGACTTTTATTCTTTGTTATGTGTACTCAGTAAATCACTTTCAAAGAAATGAACAATTGAAATGATTATTTATGATGTGTCAGTGCTCTAGTATGTATGATCTGGTGAAATGGGTAAAGGAGACAGGCATAGCCTACCTTCGATTTTGGTGAGCACCATCCTCTCTCTGCCCCTAACTAAAAGAAGAGGTATTTGGGAAAGCTGTTTAAAACCTTTCATTTAGATTTTCTTATCTATAAACTTAGGAGATCAGTGTTTGCCCTGTTCACCTCAGGACTCTGATTATGAAAACAGTGTGTGAAGTTCTTGGAAGACATAAACAGTATTGCATGACTCTGTATAGAGAATTATTATTATAAAAGTTGTAAAATTTAATATATAATTAACACATAAGTGCTTCACTTGTGTTGGCTGGACTTGCCCTGCAACAGACCTTGAATGTTACCTAGGCATTCTAGGAGAGGTTCAGTTAGAGGTGCCATCCGGGAACAAGCATTGCAGTTTTGTGCCCTTGCAGCTTACTGGATTTCATTCCAGTGTTATTCTGGTATCAAAACAATGTACCAAAACAGACATTTGGACAGTCTAAACACTTGGATAAAAATATATAATTAACTAAATTCACCTGGATTACTTTTTAAAAAATCATTTTTGCAGTTAAATGTATTCAGTTTCTTACTATTATAATATTAATCATTTTCTTTATTTACCTCTGTTTTCTTTCTAAATAATAATTGTTTTGATTTTTTTCAAATTTAATGAAAGACAAAATATATTTTTATGTCAGTATGACAAATATTAGTTGAGAATTTCATCTGCAAACTGAAGTCTCAATACTTATTAATATACAGTGAGAACTTGTATTTACAGGGGTTTAGTACAGCTATTTCAGACCACACCTGTCTTTATACCACAAGACTGACCAAATTCAAAGTCAAGAACAATTATTGGACACTTAAAAACATTCAAAGCCCTGGGCCAGGTGATGTGAAGACAAATAAAGATAAATAAGATATAATCTATGGTCTTTAGGATCTCATATTGTAGTAAAATATGTTTGGTCAGGCGTAAATAAGAAAAATGCACTTACTCCATGTCAGTGTAGTGGAAGGGGGATGGAAATAAATGGATTATAATTCTTACTAGAGTAGCTATTTTGAAAAAAGCATAAAAAATTTCGATATCAACTAGACTTATCATACAACCATTTCACAACGTATACAAATATTGAATCATTATATTGTACACCTGAAATTAATATAATGTTATATGTCGATTATCTACACATTTTAAAAACTTCAACAATATTCTGACTGGTTCTTTTCCAAATTTTAATATTCTCAGGAAGACTTGGTTTCTTAGGACATAGTTTCCTATCATCTATCTTCTTTCCTTACTCCCTTCCTTCCTTCCTTCCTTCCTTTCCATCCATCCATCCATCCATCCATCCATCCATCATCTATCTCTCTGAGTATTAATTGACACTAATTATAGGCTAAGACACAGAGTCATCCTGGTCCACATGATTCACAAACATCTGCTTTTGAAAATTATACTTTGCCTGGATTTTTTTTTATCATCTATAAAAGAGACAATTTCTCTGTAGCTTGGAAGGTAGTTTGGTTTCTAAATCACCTTGTTTGCTGAAGATTTGTCTGTGTTCTCTTGTTGAGGCTTTTACACATATCCCAAGTCCAAACATGGCAGAAGAAAACAGAATTGCCAACCCTATCCTCACTGTGTACAATAATATGGTGAATTCAGAGGTTCTTTTCCATTTCATAGACCTTACAGAGTTTGGAAAAAATAAACTGTTTCAGAGGTGGTGAGAAATGAATTAGTACATGGGCAAAGGAAATGCCTGTCATGAATACATGGCCCTCAGAGGACTAAGCAATGTTCAATCTTTGTCCTTAAGTAAGTCTTGTAAAAGTCAAAAGGCAATAAAGTAAAAATCTAGGAGCAAAGTCTTGGCCACCCATGCCATTCATATTTCCCAGTGTTTCTACGAAGTAGTTTAGTGGCATCTATTAAACTGACAAAAAACAGGTTTTATTTTACCAGGCAGAAAAATTTTCTAAGGATATCAGCAATGAAACATGCATTGCAGAATTAAATAGCTTAAAATGAGCAGTTGGAGGGCAATGTAGAACACCTGGTAGACAGGTAAATCAGTGTGTAAAGATGTATAAGGAATCTTAAGCATCTACTCTACTAAGCAAATCCAAAACCTGGACTGGAACAAGAACATAAGGACAAAACTCAGATATTTCATGAGCTGTGATGGTAAATATATTCAATGTTCTAAGAAAGTTCATTATTTATAGAAGTAAGTATCAGTTACAGTTAATTGGCACTACATATGATTTAGCATTTATAAATGAGAACTTGTCATCCCTGCACTTTGTCCACATGAATAAAAGGGAAGCTTAGGCATTGACGATTTCAGACAACTGATTTAGAAAATCATACTTAATTTTAACAATTATGTATTGAATAACTGTTTTGTTGAGGGCTCCGCAGTTGGCCTATTAGGGTTTTTCTTCAAAGATAAAGTCAGTCAACTAATAGTACATTTACCAGGTACAAGGTAATGAACACCACAAAATAGATGCAGAGAGTTTATCTGGAGAGGCAAATTATAAGAAACTTCATGAAGAAGGCAGTGGTAGCATTTTGACAATTAATTGGAAGATGCAGTGGGTGGTGAGAAAATGTTCCTGGATAAGAGAATAATAGTAAAAGCAAGATTGTTAAGGTGGAAAATGAGAGACATATTTGGGAAATCAGGAAAAGATCACTTTTGCTTGGTCCATAGAACAAATATAGCGTGATAAGAATTTAATCTGGAAAGGAAGTTGGGTGATGTTTTCAAGAGCCTTACATGTCAGGGTAAAGATCCACTTACCGCTGTTTAACAGGGTTTCTCAACCTTGGCGCTGTGGACATTTTGAAACAACCAGGTAATTCTGTGTTGTGAGGGGCTGTCCTGTGCTTCTGTCTTATGCCCTGGTCTAGGGGCATTCTTGATTCTCCTTATCTCCCCACTTCTGATAACCAAAATTGTCTCCAGACTTTACCGTATTCCCTGAAAAACAACATTGTCCCTGGTTGAAAACCATTACTGTAGACAATTGGTTTGGTGAAAACTTCATATAATCAAAGATATGCTTTTATTTACCTTCCACATGTAATCCGCCACCAACTAATGTAAAATTTTCTTCCTAAATATCTCTCGGATCCTTTCTTAGTATCGCTATCGCTGCTGGTAAAGGTCTTCGCCATTCCCACAGAGATCCCTGCAATAGCTTTTCATCATCTCCCTGCCTCCGCCCTTGTCACTTACAAACCACTTTTTTGTATCCTTTCAGACCTTTTTCAAAATACAAATCTGATCAAGACTTTCCATTACTGGTACACCTGGGTGGCTCAGTTGGTTACACAACCAACTGTTGATTTTGGCTCAGGCCATGATCTCACAGGTCAGGCTCTGTGCTGACAGTGTGGAGCCTGCTTGGGATTCTCTCCCTCTCCTTCTCTATCTGCCCCTCCTCCCCTGCCTCTCAAAACAAATAAACTTGAAAAAAAAAAAAAGACTCTCAATTGCTTTCATGGTAGAGTCTAAATCATTAAAGTGGCTTATATGGGAACTCCTACCTGTACAATCTCCTCACCTCTTTCTTAGAATTACATGCTCCAGCCATACTATACTACTGGCTTCTTGAAAGTCACATTTTTAAAAAAAAATTTTTTAATGTTTATTTATTTTTGAGACAGGGAGAGACAAAGCATGAACGGGGGAGGGTCAGAGAGACAGGGAGACACAGAATCTGAAACAGGTTACAGGCTCTGAGCTGTCAGCCCAGAGCCCGACGCGGGGCTCAAACTCATGGACCGCGAGATCATGACGTGAGCCGAAGTCGGACGCTTAACCGACTGAGCCACCCAGGCGCCCCAAAAGTGTCACATTTTTTATATTGTTATGTGTTTGCACATGGTATTCTTTCTGCCTAGAACTCCTGTCTCTCTGTTTAATGACTAACACTCATCCAGTTGAAAATTCACTTCAGGTGTCATCCACCCAAGTGTCATAAAACTTTTTCTACCACCATCATTGATACCCTGAACATACTTCTCTAACAAAAGTACTTTGTGCTATTCTCCATCATAGGGCTGGTTACTTTCTTCTGTAACTATCTGTGTGTATTTTTGCCTCTTTCATCAGAATATACTTTTCCTGAGGGTAATTTAGTCTCATTACCTTTATCTGTGGCAGACACTCAATGAAATAGTTAAATAGGAAAGAAAGATTAATGTGACCATGATGTAGAATGCACCACAGTGGCAAAGGAATAGATGTGGGGAGATGAATTTGAGGCAAACGCGATTAACACAGGAAAGAGATGAGGAGGACCTGACCTAAGGCATAGGGAAAGGAAAATGAAATATCTAATAGGTAGATATACAGATTTTAGTGAACTAATTCTAGGAGTGTGGAATAAGGGAGAAAAGGAAATAAGAGGACAAACAATGCTTCACTACTTGGTGGTGAGTTGAGGTGTTCTTACAGGATTTAATGAGTCCATTTCTGGCACAAGGCTCTGTTGACACCAGGAAAGAGCAGTCTGGAGTTAGGACAAGTAGCAGTGTGGGTTGCGGAATTGTCGGTAAAGCTATTGAAGGGGTGAGGGGCCTGAAAATGCAAAGTGGGAAAAGATGAAGAATAGACAGGGCTGAGGACTGAAGACAGTCAAATACCCAGATTTACGGGTGAGAGAAAGATGAACAAATGAGTTAATGGGCCAGAGTCAAATAATCAGAGGGGAAACGAAAATGATAAATACCAATCTCTTATCACTTTGGCTTGTTTTAACTACTGATAGCCCAAGAGTACACTGCAATGGCACCGTGAAGTCTCCTGGTAATTCTCATCGCTTATTATTTAGAAAATATTAGAAACCTAGATCCCACTGTCAGGAGGAGCCAGGGATCTGACTGTGAGTTACTGGATCACGATAGGGCTGCCAGCTAAAATACAGTTAAATTTGATTCAGGTGAACAATAAATAGTTTCTAGTTCAAGCATGTCCCATGCAGTATTTGGGATCTGCTTCTACTAAAAGTTATTTATCATTTATCTGAAATTTGAATTTAACTCCCTGTCCTGTGTTTTATTTGCAAAATCTGGCAGCCCTAGACACTGCCTGTGTATTTCCTAAAAGAGAAAGATTGTGGTTTTCACTAATGGTCTTTGGAAACCAATATACTCTCCAAGAAGTTGGTCTTCCATAGACTTACGGATAAAGGCTTGCTGACCTTTGGGATAACCTCTGCTTTTTCCTACCTTCCAGAATGAGAAGAATCTGCCAACCCCCGACAACTGCTTAAATTACACAGACTTATTGTTTATGTTTTGTGAAGAGATTCTATTCCTACCTACTAGCAAAAATTCAATCTTCCAGCTATACAATTATTTCTGGCTTCATTTAGAACATTGGTCTTTAACCTAAGGCATTGGAACTCTTAAGCGTTGTGATCCTGCAGAATTGTTTTCTGAGAAAAAAAAATGCATGGTTTTGACAGGTTTTAAAAGGTCTCAGAATTTTTAAAAGATTAAGAATCATTTTTGTATAGAAAGGACCCTTTATGGAAAGCACTAAATATCAAGTAAAAATTGAAATCTTTGCCTCTTGTAGAATCACTTGTCAATTTCAAGACTCTTTGACCACAAACACAAAGGAAAGGTCTGAATATGGTACCCATCCCCCCCCCACCCCAAAATCAGGCGTGATTAAAGTACTAGCTTAAAAATAAGCACAAAATGCTCTGGGTTCTTTTCTATCTTAAAAAAAAGAAAAGAAAAAGAAAAAAAGATAAGCCGAGATGTTGAATTTTCTGGAAACAATTTCAGCATCTGTAAAAGGTCTATACTGTTTCTGACTGCTGGCTACTCCCAGGTCTGACATGTGCCACCTTAATCAACACTTTGGTGCAGGCGTAATGGAAAACATGTTTTCTCTGCCATAACTCTAGCATAAGTTTCTGACATCAGCCAAATGGGACAGACAGTCTGAGTCCTGCGATAGACAGGCCTTCTGACAGCTAAATAGAGGACACCCTGCTCATGAAAGATAGCCTTTATAGATACCACAGCCTCCAAGTGGAAAACCCTCTCTTGGAATAGAGAAATTTGGCACAAGTTTTCCCAGAAACTATGCCAAAGCTCTTTAATACTAGAGGAAGTTCTCATAGTCACAAACTCTATGGGTTGGTCTACTGACACAAGAGCTTGGTGCTTTTCCATCTAATCAGACTTGAGCATGGAAACAGCCCAAGGTTTTCTCGGGTGTTTATATTATTTCAATGGCACTTCCTTTGATTTACCTAAGGGATGTTTTGTTTTAATTAAAGTTTATGACCAAAGACGAGCTGAAAAAGTATTGAAGTGGATGTACATTGTTTATGGGTTTTGAATACAATTATATCAACCATAAAAATAGACCAAACAATTTTGCTTGTCTGCCAGAAATCAATTCTTGATCACGAGATTTCAGGTCTTCATTTTGTTTTCATTTAAAGCAATAAAAGGTGTTTGCTGATCATTAACTGGAGAAAATTGTAAAGTCAGTAAATCTGGAAACTAACATTTATTAAGTTTCAACAGGGAACGCAGTAAGACGATCTGATGTTGGTTAAATTATGGACTCTTTCCAGTTAGTTGGCTCACCCTCCAAAGCGAATGAACTAAAAATAAAATGACTTCCTTTTTGATGTCAATTATAAAGTGTGTATTTTTTCTTCTCTTTTTGTCTTTTAGGTTTTGATAAGATTTGGCAAGATAGTTGCTTATGAACCTATCTGACACCTGCCTCAGAAATCATGCCAAATGTCATAAGGTCATGATCCATTTCCTTCACACTCTTTATGCTTTTATGTACCAGATTCTTAAATTAGAAGCAAGAGAAATGATGTACTGGGTCATCCATCCTTATTGAGGATTTTTATTAAAACCAAACAAGCTCCCCTGATGCAAAATATTAGATTAAAATGGCTTCCAAAATATACCCACCGATTTGTTGGCAGGTCACATGAGTCCCTTGTTACAGAATCTTGATTCTTAGAACAAGATTGCCAACTACTGGGACTTTCCCCTGTGTTTGCAAAGATGTTGAAGAATACAATAGCTAGGGGCCCGCTTCAGGATCACCAGATATGCACGGACCCAGGTTGACAGCTGCTCTCTGCACTCCTCATCTTCAGCAAACAGGGCAATGTCAATCAGGGTGTGGTCCTGTTTCTTGTCTCTCCTTGGGAACTAACGTATTTCAGAGACGACATCAGCATAGTGACAGTATTGTTGTTTTATTTAATATATGTTTTCCTTCAAGCACTTCTATTCTCCAAAATGAGTTTTTACGATGGGACTTAGAAAACAAAGGCATTATTTGTGAATATTCAAATCAGGTCTTGAAAATTTATTTTAATAAAGCATTAAAGTTCTCATTTTAACTCAGACCAAGGAATTAGAAGTAGAAGATCTGGATTCCATTTCTGGTTTCCTTTTTCATTATTGTATATTCTTAGTCAAGCCATTGACAACTAGAACATGGGGATACTGATACTTCTTTGTAGGAGAGAGAAGCTCAGGGCTTCTTCTCTAGAGGAATGCTGCTATGAATTGTTTGGGTTCATTTTGTTGACACGGTGTTAAAAGACTGTGCCAGGTTGAAGCCTGGCTCACATGTGAGTGTGGCCCTTTTAGATCTTCTTGCCCTTACGCCGTGAGCTTAGATAAGTTCCCTGTAGGGGCAACAGGCTGTCTTTCACATTACCCGTGGCTGGTCAAGCGAGAGTGACTGGAAGAGGTTCCTAAAGTCTAGACTGAGATCAAGGGCAGTCACTCTCACTTTTGTGATATCTACTACTTCCGACTAACACATGCATTCTGGGATTGCATTTTTCTTCCACTGGGATGGTAATATCGAACTGTCAGGCTTTGGATGGGGGGTGGTAGGAAGCAGGATAGGCTTTTAGAATTGCTTTGGCTATACTCTAGTTGAATCTACTTTGCTAGGGCAGAAGAAATCTTCCACACAGCCCAGAAGGCTGGAGTCCATGTCAATGTTGAGGTCAAAGTCTCAGATAGTAATAAATCGTCTTTGTTCCCTTGGGCATTTTTTTTTTTTGAATTCAGAGAACTTATGGAGAAATGACTCGTCTAGGACAGGATTTAGGTATTTAGAATCTTATTTCTTGGCCATTTATCTCTCAATAGATAAGTATCTACTGGCATTCTATTTTGACATGATTTATACTTATCTCACAAGGTGGTTTACAAGATTAGTTGAAATAATATATGTCAAAACACATGCTTCAGGCACTGTAAATAATTCTACAAATATTTGTTATTTGTTATTATTTATTGTAGGCATATTGTACAGGTGTATTTCTGCTTATTATTTATTACAGTGTGTCTTGCTGGGGAGTTGACAATTGTTTATCAGTCACAGGTCAGTTCTACAGCTTTTTCCTTCTCTTTTTCTGAATTCATGTTTTCCATCTTACTTTCTCCACTTCTGTGAAGTTCACATGTGGATTTCATGGGTTTTCAGATCCTCTTTACACTTACTCAATGACTAGTACTACATTTCAGGCACATTGTGTTCTCAACCACAAAAAGATCTCCAGACTACTTTTTTTTTTTTTTTTTTTTTGCTATTGTTCCCTGAAGTATGATAATGTCTTTTCTCATTCTCTTTTTAATTTCTTTGTTCTTTTAATGTTGCTGCAAAGGGTGCAAATATCTGCTTGGGTTTGTCTCTGCCTTTTATATTCAGCCTGCCCTCCCAACACCACACTTTCCAGGAGAGGGAGAAACAAAATGGGAACAATGCCAAGAATTCACTCAGCACAAGCCCTCCTTACCTACTCTCATACTGCTGTCTCTGGTGTCATCTCCATGCCTTAATTGTCATTAGCTACCCCTGTTTCCATCACTCGGAGGTCTCTTTCCTATTTTGGGCTAGGGCTGGGGGTTGCTGAGCCTTTACATGCTAGCTGACCCCTACTTTCCCATCTGTTCCCCATTTATGAGTAGATCATTCATCAAATTTGAAGGTTATCCCATCCGTCAAGGACCAGTTAAAAGCTCCCCTTCATGTCAATATTAATTTCTTTCCTTACCCTTTCTTGATATCTTGTTTGTGTCTCCTTATGCCACCCACCACTGTTTTCCATGTATTTCTAAATGGCTTTGTCTCTTCCACTAGATTGTGAGTTTCTAAAGGTGTGGCTTTATCTCACTCATCTTTGTATAGCAGAGAACACTCATACTATTTTCTGTGTATGAATAATATGCAGGTAGGGATGTATGGAGTTGGTTCGTATTGAAATGCTCCTTCCTATACACACACACACACACACACACACACACACACACACACACTCATCACTACCTCTCTCTGGAAGGCTCTTCATCTTCATTTTCTCTGCTTGATATTATCCTTCCTCATTCCATTTAAATGCTGCTTCCTCAGGTATCCCCTGGACCAGGTTAAAGGTCCTTCAGAAATGCCCTATTATGTACTTAAAACTCTAAGTAAGATTCAATGCACTTAAAATTATTTGTTCAGTATCTATTTTGTTTGCTAGACAGTAAACTCCATGTAGGCAGAGGCAAGACATTTCTGCTTTATTCACTACTTTATACCTAGCATGGCACAACCATCTGTTGATTTAATTATTGAAATAAACTCACTGTTTATTTTCTTCTAATTACGATTGTCCATTATTGTTGTTGTTGTTGTTGTTGTTGTTATTTTAGTCAGAAGCTATCCCTTAATGTATGGAGCACAGAGACTGGAATCAAATTTTAAGTATTTGTATCACAGCTCTGTCACAAGTACACAACTTGTGTTTGTATACTTTAACCTCTCTGCTCCTTAAATTCCTCATGCTTAAGATTACAGGGATGTGGTCAGGATTAAGAGACACAATGTGGATAGTACGTCACACAGGGAGTCGCTCAATGAACATTAGCTATTACCGCCATTCAGCCATCCTTATGGAAGGGAGAACAGAGGCAGATAATATGCAAAATTATTGAAAACTCTCTCCTTTATAGTCCATCTTTACAAACCAAACTGAGGGACTCCTACGAAGTGATATGTGTTCATACCTACACTCTAGGCAGCCTTTTCTCTTGGGAGGGTTAGTATTTCCATGAGCTGCCTTGATGGGAGCCTTGTGTGATGTGAGTGTGTGAGCAGGATCCCCTCTAAGAGTGGGGTCCTGCGATGGAGACACTGAGTATTTCTGCTGCTCCATGACTTCCCTCTGACATCATGCTTCCCAAAGAAAGCACCGAAGTAAAATGGGCCAGTCAGTGCCTTTTGGCTTCCAAGGATGAATGTTAGAGTTGAGGTAGCAGCATTTTCTGGCAAATAACTATAGATACATACGATTCTCCCTTACCGTGCTTTTCCATAACTTTCATACATGTTACTCTGGGTTGTTTTTATAGCTGCAGCCAACACCGATACCCTTCTGTTTCTTCGTTTTCTTGACATTTTACCCAATCAATTATGAAGTAAATTGCTCTTTGCTCTCAAAATGGCATGGCTTTCTTTCTTTTGAACAAGCTTATGAAAATGTCAGAAATTGTTAAAGGAAGTGAAGAAACAAAAAGCCACAGAGGAGAAATGTGGCTTTTATGTTTAATTGACATACAGCCTGTCGTTTTACCTTAGTGATCTGAAATTGTGCGCATTAAGGGTTAGGGAAGTTCTATTTTAATTTTTCACACACCTTTCCCTGTTTGGTAGTTTTATGGCCCTGTCAGGGGGTGGACAGTTATTTTTAGACCCATGTCAGAGATGAGGAACCTGAGACTAAGTATCTCCCTCAAGGTCTTAGGCACTAGGCCCACCCCTACCACTTAATAGTTCTATGACTTTGGGCTAGATACTTTGTTTTTTTGCATCTCAGTTTCTTCATCTGTAAAAGTTATATTAACACTTTTATTTCAGGGTTCTTGTTAGGATTAATTTAATTCGTTCTCTGAAAACTCTGCCTTGCATATCATGAGTGCTCAGGAAATATCAGCTAGTAATATGATGCTCTAAAATAATAATATCTGTTTTTCAGGTTTGTGAAGTTTAAATGAGATAATCCATGCAGAACTCAGCCCATTTCCTGGCAAAATAGAAGCACTGAATAAGTGTTTGGAATACTTTTAATATGATTTTGATGCTTATTTGATCATGGTGATGACATATACAATCAAATAAATTATCAGTTGAGGACTAGAAGATCCTGTTTGTGTCCCTCCCTCACTAGAATGCTGGCGACAACACTCAGTACTTTTAAGCTTCCTTTACTGTCATATATTTGCAAATAAACTTATACGTGTGGATTAAAGGCCTAAAGACTCATCAGTTGGATAATTTGCTAAAAGGTCATTATTGGCCGTGAATGCTACTTACCACTATGACAACTGTCCTAAAGAAATAGCAGTGTTTATTCTTCTGTGCCATTGTTAGGTATCATTTTATGTGTAGAAGTTTTGGAGAGCACTTGAGGACATATGAGGAAAGAGGCAGCTGGTGATAACAGACTTCAGGCTTGGCAGCCTCGTTTTCAACAGATAGCCTTCTTCTCCTCTCTGCTATATGCTCCTGAGCTTTGGGTGCATAGGCATATCCTGATACTGTTCAGAAAGTAAAATGTTTTAAACCAAATAAAATTATTGATGATATTAAATGGGACTTTTTAAGCTTGCCCATTATAAACCACCACATTCTAAGAAACCTATTTCATACAAGGGTGAAAAAACTGTCTAGTGACTTTTTTTTCCCCCTCCAAATTTGAGTTCTTTGTCTTTTAAATATCAAGAAGTTTTTCTGATAATTAAACATACCCAATGCGCACTAGGCTTTTGACTATCAGGATTAAGCTTTCAGTATTTCAGAAAAAAATCTGAAAAGCCACATTGTTCTTGCTTGAGGTATGAGGTGTGATTAACTAGCAAAATAACTTACCTCACCAGGTCTTGCTACCTAACTCAGAGATGAATAGTGATTTTTAATATCTCTAGGAAGTCAACTCTGGTGCTGGGTTGTGCAAAATGAATTTAGCTGCTAATTTGGATATGTGCCTATAATATCTCCAATATAGCCTCTCCGGGTCTAAATGTCTGTGTCTTAAATTCCCAAGTTTGAAGGTCCAGTTCTTCAGTATAGCTAGAGAAGAGAACTTTCTGGCCTGGAGTTTTAAATATTTTAGATTCTGGTCTGAAATATCTAGTGCAATTGTCCAGACAGGCCAAAGTCTTCAGGCAACTGCCAAAGCACATGTCTGTTTGTGGTAAGTAGACACCGTTTTCCTACAACATCACCATATCTGGAGGGCATCGTCAGTGCCTTCAACCATGTTTGGTGTCAGCCTATTTGTCTGAGAATCCAGCTGTTGAGTGGAAGTTTACACTGGTCTTCTCCCCAAGGGCTTTCAGAGTAGTCAGTATAAAGTCCGGAAAAAAAAAAAAATGAAGGGTAGATTGTTCTTAGCATGCAGGAAGGAAGTTGTCAGGCGGAAAGAGGATATGGGTTTGTTTGCATGCAAGGGTCAGTATTTGCTGGCTAGATATTTCCGCTGTGTCCACACGACAAGAAAATCCTCAGTTTCCTGTGCTGGACAAATAGCAGGAAAGGGTGTGAGGGTTATTGAATGACATTATCATGTTATAGCCTCATGGGTGAGGAAAGCCTGCTTATCAAAACTGATAGCAGCACAGGGCTTATTTGGGGAGGAGACCCAAGGTGCTGGAGTCACACTGGATGTTTTTCCTCTTGGGTGCTTTGGATCATTTGGCTTTTGCAGACCTGACATTCTTCCTCGCAGATAGAAGGGACTGTTCTTACTCACTGGAAAGTTACTATCAGTTCCATTATTTGCCATCTCCTCTCCGGCAAACAGTTCAGGTAGAAAGGAAATAAGAAACACTCAGACTGATTGTCAAAGTAGAAAATAATCAAGATACGAAACTTGCACCCCGCCCCCAACACCAACCTTCTTTTTTATGTTTAGCCACAGATGCTCATGTAGACTCGACTTTATTCAAGTGTGGATCTTGTTTAGTGTAAAGCTCATGTCCAATAACTGCCAGTACAATAGCTTAAATGAGAGCTAGGGTTAAACGTATGACTCACTCTGCCATTTAAATGTTCTGGGTGTAAAAATTCTCTCTAATGTGTAACTCTGCAAGGTGGAGGAATACACAGGTAATGTCTATAGTCCTTACCTGTACATCTATTTAAATCATGATTTAGAAGTGCAATTGTGCATTTATTAATTTGTCCTATAATTAATTAGTGCTTACCACTTTTAGCAATTATAGAACCCCAAATGAAGCAGTTTGATATATAGTGAGTATTTGTAGGTGCTTTGTTGTCAGTAACCTACTGTTTGTAACAAGCAGTTTTCAATTAGGATTCTGGAAATTTTCAAAATTAGAAAATACCATGAGCCAAACAAATTAGTTAGAGTGATAATATTTGCTCTTAATGAAAGGTATTCCTTTCTTTTTTAATTTGACTTCAACCACAAACTCTGATTTCCAAGAATAAATATTTAAATCCAATAAAAAAGGAAATGATCGGGGCCTATTTTCAAGGAGAAATCTTATTCTAAAAGTAAATAATAGAAACAATTAATCTTCTGAGAAACACATCAAAGAGAATTGAATTAAATCTTTAAAGGAAATAATAAAATGACTAACAGACAACATTGCAGAATATTAAAATGCCAATATAAGAGGCTTTCAAAAATATTCTTTGGAAAATACATCCAGTCTTTAATGACACCCTGGGGATGAGGGTTGTAGTTTATTTTGAAGTCGGGAAATCATTTATTTTCTTATGTTAATTTAGAGGTATCTTTTCATTATATAGATTTACCAAGTAAAATATTCTACCTGGGCCATAAGAATTCTAGTAAATTTACAGCCAACGTACATCGTTTTTTAATTTGTAGCATGAAGAAAACAAACATGACTGTAATAGATTTTTAAGGCAACGTTACCCACAATAAGTACCAAATTTCCCTATTTAACCACTGAAGATAGTGATATGTTTTTGCTATTCCAGGTAATGAAAAATAATCACAATGTTATGATATATGGTTATATGTATATACTGTAATCAGTTGAAACAACCAAAGTCAAATAGATGTCTTTTAGATTGCTTGCCCCAATTTCATTGTTCTTCTTATTTGGGGAAAAAAGGCTGGCTCCAGTTTTTAGTAAGTCAGTCAGGTGTTTTCTTAGCCCTGGATCACTTCCTGTGATTTTCCTGGGGCTTACGTCTTCTCGTCGCCATAAGGGGATACAGAAAGCTCTGTCTGCTACTGAAATGTAGTGTGCGGTGGCCACACCTTGCTCTGTCCTTGCAGATGACTCCTTCCCACGGCTAAGTCTGCGGGAATGCTGGGAAGGTGGTGGAGCCTTGTAAGGTGCTGTGGGAGGAAAGGGCCTTCGACTGTCTCAAAGGTGCGTGAGACGTCAGTAACTGGTTCCAGAGGTTGTTTATGGTGCTTTACTCCTGGAGTCACTGTCATCATTTTTTTTTTTTTTCCTGCCTGGCTTCATTCCTACCCTTCCAGGCTCTTTCCCGTTCAGACATTTTCTACACACTTCTCAGAATTATTTTGCTTTCTGAGAACTCTGACCGTGTCACTCTGTTTCTCAAAGGCCCCTGGAGGCTTTTCTTCACTCTTTAGCTTGAGCGCTGACTGCCACCTTCCAAACTCTCTCACACTGTTCCCACATTACCTGTCTGTCCTTCTCTCCTCAGAGTCACAGCGCTATGTGGCGTGAAATGGCAAAGCACTCAGGAAAGAAGGCTCTGGCCGTGCACTTCTTTGTTAACCTAGCCGTGTTGCCCTTGCTTTTGTGCACCTATGCCCCAGCTCCTTGCGAGCTACAGGGGGAGCTCTGAGTCAGAGCTTGCTTGGGCTATCGGCCTTCATGTGATCTGAACCTCTGTATACAAGTAGTAGGAATATATACGTTCGATAGACATTTTCATAAGCAATTTTTCTCTTTTTTAACTTTAATGTCTTCCCATATTGCATTCATCTGCATAACAGTAAACACATGCCCCGACAGAAAGTTGCAGGCAGGGATATTTATTTATAACAGATGGCACAAAGCAGGAGCATGATGAATTGGTGTGTGGCTCCTGAACTAGCAGGCCCATAAATAAAGTATCCTCAAAGCTACTTTGGGGATCTTGCTTGCTCAGAAGGAAGAAAGGAAAGATGATGCTCACAGTTTTGTTGCCTTATATAATATAATCCCAAACATGTGCAATTCAACCACATGCAACCATTATTTTATAACTCTGAATTTTTTCATCCAAAAATCTGTTCATAGGTAGCATTTCAGACCTACGACATAATTATAGCAATGACAATTTTCCTTCCTTAGTTCCTCTGGTGTTTATTGATCGAATGACTCCGTGCATTTTAGGAAACGTATAATTACAAACTGATAATGGTCTAAACAAGACATAGACCAATAACATTTATATAACCTTTCACTTAAAACCTTATGTGTTAAAAAAAAAAAAACTTATGTTGATAACTAGAATAATGAGATTATTTCCAAGAATACACTTATCAAAGACACAAATATTTTTCTTGAATTCTGAATAATTTTGTTTATTTCTCAATATACAAGGCATACAAGGGTAGTAAATATAAAGGTCAAGTTCAGCTGACCTTGTGAATGCAAAGTATTCATTAAAGGCTTTGAGACTAAGCATTTGGGTTTTTTTTCATCAACTTGAGGGTTTCCTTAGCCTTGTCATTATTTTAAAAATGTCTTTAGATTGAAATTTAATAGTTTTTTCAATTCTACCCACATGTACACAGCCAAATATTTTTACAGAATTATATGTATTTATACGTGTATGTGTATGTGCACAATGCATGCTTATCTGTGTATACATATCTGCACATGTGTATGCATACATGTGCATGTATATACATTTGTATGCATGTATACACATTTGTATGCATGTATACATGCATGTATATGTGTTTCTATATTTTAATACTGGAAAAACTACTGCTATTATTTTGATTATGGAAAAAGCAATTGATGTGCAGAAGTCTTAGCAAAAAAGGACAGATGTTTCACTTTTTGGACATACAGTCTGGACTTCAACTGTGCTTCCTGAACAGATAATATTAACTATTGTGTCTGAAACAATAATCCCTTAAGTGGAACAAATGATCTGACTCACCGTAAAATTTCCTAACTGTTTTGGATCCTTTTTCTTTAGAGAGGGGAAGGAACATTAGATGCTTACTGTTTTTATAAATTAAACCAAATATGCTAATATCCTGGAGGTGTATCAGTCCCTACAATCACAAAGTTAAATTGCTATAGGCCCTTTTCAAATTTAAACAAATTTTTGTGAGAGGGAGAAATAAAGGACAACATAACCCAGTGATAACTGAAGGGTGAGAGCAGAGTTATTACAGAAAAAAAGGTCGAGGGGTGCCCAGGCGGCTCAATCGGTTAAGCATCTGAGTCTTGATCCTGGCTCAGGTCATGATTGCTTTGGTTCCTGAGTTAGAGCTCCACATTGGGCTCTGCGCTGACAGCATGGAGGCTGCTTCAGATTCTCTCTCTCTTTCTCCTTCTCGCT
Source organism: Neofelis nebulosa (assembly GCF_028018385.1). NCBI lineage: Eukaryota > Metazoa > Chordata > Mammalia > Carnivora > Felidae > Neofelis > Neofelis nebulosa. Next base: position 67,843,908 of record NC_080788.1, on the reverse strand, counting down.
CTACCCCACCCGACTCATACTTTCTCTCTCTCTCTCAAAATAAATAAACTTAAAAGAACAAAGGTCAAAGACAATATTTTAAAAGTTTGTTAACTGGACAAATATTTATTGACTACTTGCAATGTTATATGAAGTATGCGAGGTGCATACCTGGGGATATAGATAACTAAAATCAAATATGGCAAAGGTGTATGGAGACGTTGAAATGGTGTTAGGGGAGCAGAGGAACAACATCCAATCCAGTTCAGTGAGCAGTGTTTAAGGAAGAATGTCCTCTTTTTAAAATATATAGAACTATAATGTTTCTTATTAACATTTCTTGGGGGAAAAAACCATTTGAAAAATGGCTGTGAATTATTTTCACTTTGAATTTGCTAAGTATATAAGCATGATTTGTGGTATGCTTTGAAACTCGTAGTTAAAAAAATTTTAGAGTACTTTCAAAAGACTGGGCTTTTCTGTGATAACGCCTTATAAAACACTTGGCATGCTGGCAGCACATGGTAAGTGCTATAAATCTAAGCTATTATTATTATTATTATTATTATTATTATTATTGTCACTAGTTCTATGACTGCTACTGCTTAGCCTACTGCACGTTTGTGGTTAGAATCAATGAGATAATAGTAAAGGGGAAAGTGCTGCTATGAAACTTTGTAAACATAGAAGACATTTTCATTAGTTAGAGATGTGGTCAGCTCTAAGAAACAGAATAAACAAGGCCAACATCTCTGGGGTAATCTTTGCTTTCTTCTTACTGGGTTGACTCATTGGTATAAGGACGACTTTTGTACCTCTGGGCATCCTGTCTGTATTTCAAGCAGGAAAAAAGGGAAAAAAATTCTTTGTGACACTTTGTCTTTTTATTCTGGAAGGGAAGCCTTTCTAGCAGAATTCTGCCTACCTCTCATTGTGGAGAACTGTGTCACATGGCTGTCTACTTACAAGAGAGGTTAAGTAATTGAATATTCACCTTTCCAATTTTTAGAATACAGGAAGGCAAAGAAGAAACTTTTTGAGTGGACAAACCTACATTGTCTGACATGATGTTATATGAATATTTTTATATATCAAAAATGCTGTGTTACATTTTCATAGTCAGGACTCAAGTCCAACATCTGCATAAACTGCATTAAGTCTGATCTGGTTTCTATGAATGTTTTCTCTGTGTCTATTAATTCTTAGGTAGAGCCAATTACTAGAATCTTGGGCAAACTGTAATCTTTTCTGATATATTTTTTTTAAAGAAAAATATGTTCACAAAATGAACTTATATTTTTCATAAAAGAAAATCATGGAGTATGTACATGCATTATATGCATTGATGGCAGTCTATTATGATTTCTTAATCTGTAGCTCTAATAAGAGATTGCTGATGTTCAGTTTGATAGCCTCAAGTCTTTGCAAAATCCCAAATGAAACATTTAATGGAAGCTGTGAGGTCAAGTATTTGAAATAGGAGCTAGCCTAGAAAACCCAAAATCTAGTGCTATTCTAACTATATTTTACTTGCTAGAACAGCAAAGGTCCAAAAACCATATTTTGGGAATTTTTAAACAATAAGAATGTACTTGTGTGGTGCTTCACCCCCGTCTACTGCCAAGCTAAACACAAATGAATGAGAAAATGAGGTTAATTACAGCCCATGCTAATTGTCTAATTGTACTGGTTGGTGGAAGCTTTGTGCATATTAGTTTACATTTACTGATAATCAATCCATCACACCTGATAAATCACTTCATGTGTATACACGTTCTCTCCCCAGCTAGATTATATACTCTGATTTCTCTTTCACAGATCCCAGACTAATGATGTGACCCTGTTCCCTTCTTAACCATTCTGCATGCTTTGTGCTTTTGTTGTTGTTGTCTCACAGTGTTTTAGCTCAAGGTTAGTTTAATATAGAAATAGCAAACAAAAAAGTGCCAAATGTCCTAGGATATACTTTCCTGGGAAAAACAAGCTGGTGTATTTATTTATTTATTTATTTATTTATTGCTCAATCTCATTTGCATTCCCCCATGCCAGAAAATAGCATAGTTTGTGTAGACAATTGCCATTTATAAATATTTAGCAGAACCTCATCTTCTCAAGGCAGTAAAAGAGGGTATTGAGGTGATTAGATATTCATGATATTAACTGGCCTAAAGGGCATGATTTATTGCCAAAATTCAAGTCAATGCATTAACACTTATTTCCTCTTATCCTTTTAGCATATATTTCTTTCTTATCAAGAGCTAAATTAAAACAAAAAGTTCTCAAAAGAATAGCATCATTATAACATCTTTTAATCAGGCAGTATGTTATTTTGTCTCTAGCCACATGTGCCTCTGTTACTAAGAAACTAAAATCGATAATTTTCAGGGAATGTACAAATATTCAATATAGATAAGTAGTTTTGTTTCTTTGCCTCAGACTTTGAAAATCTACTCAAGAAGAGACAGAGCCTTTCTTGCATCTCCCAATTTGTAAACTCAGCAATCAAACCCAGTTAACTTGGGGAGACTCCTAAGGGATTGAATTACAGTTGTAATATTGTAATCATCAGGACAAAGAATGTCAGAAGGAACAGATTTGTTGTGCTGTTTTTCCTAATAACAGAAGCATCAGATCCTAAGTCTGACCCTAATTAAGTCTATTTACTCTTTTGGATCTCTCTTTTCCTATCTAACATGGGTATATGCATTTCCTTTGCTATTCTAAAAGTGTATTGAGAAAATGAAAATGGAAATCCTTTTTAAATACAGGATAAGCTGAAAAGCACTTTTGTTAGTCTCAAATTTCACCTCCTAAAATAGGTCAAATGTTTGTCATCTATAATTTTTCAGATTATTTCCTCTAGTACCATTACTTGCTGAAATGAATTGTACAGGTGTTTAGAACATAATAAAGATGACTATATATATATACATATATGTATATATATATAGTGGTCCACATGTTATTTTTCTGTACCTGAGTGGGTTAAGTACTTAGGATTTCAATCTAGTTTGACACGCTCAGCTGTTTTTGACCTTTTGCTCAGAAACTAGTTGGTTAATCCAAAACTCTGATTGTCTGTAAGAGTGTTCCTCTTTTATGGGACCCCTAGGCATAACTGCTTAGAGAATGTGCCTGCCTGCTCTGTAATTGTCAGCTAAATTAGGAAGATTAAATTCAAATACAGCAAAAAAAAGTATGATAATAACAAGTTCAGAACAATATGAAATTCTTCTGATTTTGAGAACTGTTTTGATGGAGGGAAAAACCACCATACCCCTTGGAATGCATGTGTTGCACCTGTTTCTTGGGATATAAGAAAGGAGAGGACACATTTTACAAGAGGCAACTGTGATTGTGTGGTAGGCAAGTGGAAGAAGGATGTTTGCATAGTCTTGAAAGCAATGCATGCAGGTGATTTCAGGAAAAAAAAATCCCCACCCAACCCACCTCCACTGTTATTTTCTTCTGTTTTTATCCTCACTATTTTTGCTTTAGATCTTCAGATACTCACTGATATTTTGCATTTTTAAAAATGTTTTATTTAGTTTTGACAGAGAGAGAGAGACAGAGCATGAGCAGGGGAGGGGCAGAGAGAGAGGGAGACACAGAATCCGAAGCAGGCTCCAGGCTCTGAGCTGTCAGCACAGAGCCGGACATGGGGCTCAGGCTCACAGACCGTGAGATCATGACCTGAGCCAAAATCAAGACTTGGATGCTCAACCAACTGCACCACCCAGGTGCCCCGATATTTTGCATTTTTAAATCAGTCTGATTTCTTCTTTTGCCAGATATCCTTTGTATTGGCCACTGCCATCCTGACATATGGTATTGCATATAAAGCACAGAGAACCATCAAGTTCCACTAAACTCTATTTTTTTCTGGGAAATTCCTATGATCTTATTCATTGTTATGTTGGGTTTGGCCAATAGAATGAATCAGAAATGACAGTGTGCCTCTTCTAAATCTAGGCCTTGAGGGGCGCCTGGGTGGCGCAGTCGGTTAAGCGTCCGACTTCAGCCAGGTCACGATCTCGCGGTCCGTGAGTTCGAGCCCCGCGTCAGGCTCTGGGCTGATGGCTCGGAGCCTGGAGCCTGTTTCCGATTCTGTGTCTCCCTCTCTCTCTGCCCCTCCCCCGTTCATGCTCTGTCTCTCTCTGCCCCAAAAATAAAAAAAATAAAAATAAAAAACGTTGAAAAAAAAATTTTTTAAATCTAGGCCTTGAGTCATCTTTGTGCACCTTTTCCTTGGAATCTTGAAACTGCTCAAGCTAGCCTGTTAGATGATGAGAGATGTGGCCCATTCACCAACCCCAAGAGCTGGCATGCAAATGAATCTATCCTAAACCAGCAAACCCTGGTCAGCCCATTCATTGACTATAGATGCATGAATGTGCCTAGGCAAGGTCAGCTGATCCTGGCTGATATCAGCATAAGATGCCAGCTGATATAAGACTCATGAGCAATTATAAATCTTTATGTTCTAAGTCATTGAATTTTGGGGTCGTTTGTAATAGAGCAATAGCTAACTGATGCAAACAATATAATTCTCTCAAATTTTCCATGGTCTCTTTACTTTGTAAATTACTAGTAATATTATTTTTTATTTTATTTTTAAATTTTTTAAGTTTATCTATTTGTTATTTTTGAGAGAGAGAGAGAGAGTGAGTAGGAGAGAGGCAGAGAGAGAACCCCAGGCAGGCCCCATGCTGTCAGCACAGAGCCGGATGCGGGGCTCAGGCTCACAGACCGCGCGAGATCATGACCTGAGCCAAAATTAAGAGTTGGACGCTCAACCGACTGAGCCACCCAGGTGCCCCAGTAACAGTAACATTTTATATATATATATATATATATATATATATATATATATATATATGTATATACACACACACATATATATGTATATATATGTGTGTGTGTATATATACCATTTTGCTATTAGTTTTCTATTTGGTTTACCTCTGCAATATTTTTGAGTCTCTTTAAACTATCATACAACTAGGTGTGCCTGGGTGGCTCAGTCGGTTAAACATCTGATCTCAGCTCAGGTCATGACCTCACAGCTTGTGAGTTCAAACCCCCTGCTGGACTCTGTGCTGACATCTCCGAGCCTGGAGCCTGCTTCAGATTCTGTGTCTTCCATTCTCTCTGCCCCTCCTGCTCATGCACTATCTCTCAAACATGAATAAACATTAAAAAAATCTAAACTATCACACAACTAGATTTTAAAAGTCCAATCTGAGCATCTTTTTAGTCCATTTACTGATGTGTGTGTGCATGTGTATGTTTACAGCATCTTTGGTGACTTCTGTGGGCATTTTTGTTCATTGTTTCTCCTTCCTTGCTTTATATTGGATTGGCAAAGTTTATTTTCCTATTTTCTCCTCTATTAGTTTGTTGGATATACTTTCATTTCTCCTGATATTAAAAAAATAATGTTTATTTATTTTTGAGAGAGAGATAGTGTGAGGTGGGGAGGGGCAGAAAGGGTGGGGGACGGAGGATCTGAAGCAGGTTTTATGTTGACAGCAGAGAGCCCAATGCAGGGCTGGAACTCATGAACTGTGAGATCATGACCTGAGCCGAAGTCAGACACTTAACCGACTAAGCCACCCCGGTGCCCCCTGACATTTTTAATATGCATGTTTGATTTAAGAAACTCTAAGGATGATCAGTACATCTATTTTTCTTTCAGGCAATACAAGATCATTAGAGTATTCTAACTGCTATTACCATTCCCAGCTAATATGCTACTATTATGTTTTGGTACAGCCTTGATTTTAGCTTCTCCCTTTAAATAAGTGGTCATTACTTCTGACAGTCCATATTTATTCAGGTCTTCCTAAATATTTATCTATTAACATGATCACTATTGCTTCCTTCATTTAATTTTTTTCTTCTGTAATTTCCGTCTTTCTGAAGTCTAAATTTTGCTAGTTCTTTTAAGAAGGATCTGCGAATGGAAGACCATCACAGTTTTTGTTTATCTGAGGAACATTAAAAAAATTTTTTTAATGTTTATTTATTTTTGAGACAGAGAGAGACAGAGCATGAGCAGGGGAGGGGCAGAGAGAGAGGGAGACACAGAATCTGAAGAAGCTCCAGGCTCTGAGCTGTCAGCACAGAGCCAGACGCAGGGCTTGAACCCATGAACCATGAGATCATGACCTGAGCTGAAGCTGGATGCTCAACCAATGGAGACACCCAGGTACCCCTGAGGAACATTTTTATTTTTCCCTTGCTCTTGATGAATAGTTTAGCTGGACATGAATTTGTGGTCAATAGTTATTTTCTTCTAACACTTTGAAAATGTAATTTAATGACTATAGTTACTATTGAGAGAAATTTGCTGTGTTTGTAATGGATAGTTCCATATATGCACTCTTTTCTTTGGTTGCTTTATAGGCTTTCACTTTTTGATAATTTTGCAATTTCACTGGGAATGTGCCTAAGTGTAAATTTATTTTCATATATCCTGCTGGGGACTAGTGTTTCTTAAATCTGGGCTTTCTTCTCTTTCTTTAATTTTAGAAAACTCTAAGCTATTCTATCTTTGAGTACTATGTCTATTCCATTTAGCGTATACCTCCCTTAAAGGCATATTGGTACTCTTTGGTATATCCCTTTTTGGTACTTTTTTTCATGGATTTTTTCATATATTTCACCAATTTTTTTCCTTTACTCTCTGGGCTGTATTCTTGTTAATTTACCAAGATTTATGCTTTTGGTCACTAATTGACTCATATTTATGTATAACCTTTTCTTTAACTCATTCACTGAAGTTTTAATAATTGCAGCTTTTATTCTGCAACTTCTATTAATTTCTTTTTCAAATCTGTCTCTTCTTTTGTCTATAGCTTTAGTTCTCGACTTAGAGTTTCTATTCTTTTTTTTATGCTTTAACACTTTTAAATATATTTGTTCTATATTCTCATTCAAATTGTTGTTTTACTATTTTATTAGTTCTGGTTTCTTCAGAAGTTGACCTTGAGTAGATTCAAGTGCAAGTGGCTTATTTGGGAGGTGAAGGAAATGTATGGGAAACAGCTAGAACACAACTCTCAGAGTTATCACACCTCTGTCTCTTGCCCAGAAGCAAGGGAGCTGGGATATTTACATATTAGTCATTGGTTGTGGGCTTCTCTGTGGCTGTTACCTCCTTGGAACATGTAGCCTGCCCTGTGCAAGGACAGTGGAACTTACGCTGCTGCTTTAGGGACAGCCCTCAGAGGGGGCCTGGGTGGCTCAGTTGGTTATGGGCCCTACTTCGACTTCATCTCACGTCATGATCTCACCATTTGTGAGTTGGAGATCCACATCAGGCTCTGTGCTGATAGCTCAGAGCCTGGAGCCTGCTTTGGATTCTGTGTCTCCCTCTCTCTCTGCCTTCCCCTGCTCGCACTCTGTCTCTCTGTCTCTCTCTCAAAAATAAATAAACATTAAAAAAAAATTAGAGACAGCCCTCAGGCAGACAGGCAGATACCTGCAGTTGGGAGTTAACAACGTAGTCCAAGGCCCAAACCATACCATGTTGTTGGAAGGGCAGCCAACAACATTTGCTACAAGAAGTTAAACTCCCCATTGATTTTCATTGCTAACTCTTGGTTATGTTTGCTTTATAAGTTTCAACTATTAGCTCCATTAACACCATTTAGTGGTGTTGTGTGTGTGTGTGTTGTGTGTGTGTGTAAATTCTCTGCCTTCCAGACTTAAGTATTTCTTCAGAATGGTTTTATTTTATATCTGCCTTGTTTCCCTAGGAAAAAATTATCCTTTTTTGTTAATTTCTCAGTTCAGGGGAACTGTGAACTATGAAGGTATAAATTCAGTCTTTAATTCTGTGCAAGTTGCAGGCTTGGGATGTTTTTCATTTTCTCTTCCCAGAGCTCATGGACAAGCTTCCTTGTCATCTCCCTTGGGCGGTGGTCTATTTTCTTTCTATTATCCTTTTCTCTGAGGGTGTGGCTTTAAAAGTCCCAACTTTATGCTCTGTTTCAGTACTAATACCTTGCATCATATAGGCCCAAGGTCTTGTCTCCTGTGCTCTGCTACCTTAAGTGGCTGGCTGTTGCCAAACTAGAGGACCCTACCCCAGGGCAGCTACAAAGTCAGCTCATGTGCTTACAATTACGGCTTTCAGTTTCCTGGTTCTTGCCACCTGGGATTTTCCTTTTTTCTTGCAAACTTAGACACGCATTAAAAATTTTGTTGTGTTTTTCCATTATTTCTGGATGTTGGTAGCAGGACGGTTTCAGATTTATACAAGTCTGCTTTTTTTTTTTTTCTGGAATTGACCATTTAGATTTTAAATATTTAAAACATGCATGGGGTATTTAAAAATAAGATAAATAGACATGCTTTTAGTAAGGCGTTGTGCTGTTTAAGTAAAAAGATTCTCAGGAGTCTGGACACTCTGTCCTAATCGGGAAACTTGCATTACTGAGCTGTAGTAGCCTTAGACAAGCTATTTAAACTTTTTATGATTCATTTTTATCATGTAAAAAGGAGACCAGATATTTGCTAAGCCCTTTGCAGTTATAAAATTCCACTAACTAGTTTACAATCCAGTACACAATGCGGATGCAGCAATTTAAGATAGTGTAGTTGATAAATTAAGTCCATTTTCCTATCCTTTTCACTAGCCTGCAAATATTTCATGGGGCAGAAGAAGATGCAATTTAACTCTTTATATACCCAGTGCCTAGCATGGTGCCTGGCCCTATTTCCACCAAAGCTTGCTGGGAAACTTTTGAATGTACTCTGCATAAACCGCTATTCCTTTACAGTGTCTCTCTTCCACTTGCTTCCTCAATACAACCAGAAACACCAACTTTCTCTCTCCCTAACAAAACACACTGCTGAGAGTTTGCATTCTTTTTCTGTTATTGCGCTGTCTGTCTCCTTTCTTCATGGACAAGCTCTGTGAAGTAGTAATTTTGGACCTCCCTCCTTTTATACACTCTTTTCTATTTTCATTTCTAATCCTAATCTTTCCTGGCCTACTTCCATCTCTCTGATTTCTCTTTCTCAGTCTGTTTCATGGCTTCATTCCCCCCATTTTTAAATGAAATTTTATTTTTTTAATTTTATTTTTTTTTAATTTACATCCAAATTAGCATATAGTGTAACAATGATTTCAGGAGTAGATTCCTTAATGCCCCTTACCCATTTAGCCCATAATCCCTCCTCCCACAACCCCTCCAGTAACCCTCTGTTTATTCTCCATATTTAAGAGTCTTTTATGTTTTGTCCCCCTCCCTGTTTTTATATTATTTCTGTTTTCCTTCCTTTATATTTATCTGTTTTGTCTCTTAAAGTTCTCATATGAGTGAAGTCATATGATATTTGTCTTTCTCTGACTTATTTCGCTTAGCATAATACCCTCCAGTTCCATCCACGTAGTTGCAAATGGCAACATTCCATTCTTTTTTATTGCGAGTAATACTCCATTGTGTTTGTGTGTGTGTGTGTGTGTGTGTGTGTATACACACCACATCTTCTTTATCCAGTCATCCATCGATGGACATTTGGGCTCTTACCATACTTTGACTATTGTTGATAGTGCTGCTATAAACATGGGGGTGCATGTGTCCCTTCAAAACAGCACACTGGTGCCCCTTGGATAAATGCCTAGTAGTACAATTGCTGGGTCATAGAGTAGTTCTATTTTTACTTTTTTGAGGAACCTCCATATCGTTTTCCAAAGTGGCTGCACCAGCTTGCATTCCCACCAACAATGCAAAAGAGATCCTCTTTCTCCACATCCTTGCCAACATCTGTTGTTGCTTGAGTTGTTAATGTTAGCCATTCTGACAGGTGTAAGGTGGTATCTCGTTGTGGTTTTGATTTGTATTTCCCTGATGATGAGTGATGGTGAGCATTTTTTCCTGTGTTGGTTGGCCATCTGGATGTCTTTGGAGAAGTGTCTATTCATGTCTTTTGTCCATTTCTTCACTGGATTATTTATTTTTTGGTTGTTGAGTTTGATAAGTTCTTTATAGATTTTGGATACTAACCCTGTATTTGATGTCATTTGCAAATATCTTCTCCCATTCTGTTGGTTGCCTTTTAGTTTTGTGGATTGTTCCCTTCTCTGTGCAGAAGCTTTTTATTTTGATGAGGTCCCTGTAGTTCATTTTTGCTTTTGTTTTCCTTGCCTCTGGAGACGCGTTGAGTAAGAAGTTGCTGAGGCCAAGATCAAAGAGGTTTTTGCCTGCTTTCTTCTCAAGGATTTTAATGGCTTCCTGTCTTACATTTAGGTCTTTCATCCATTTTGAGTTTATTTTTGTGTATGGTGTAAGAAAGTGGTCCAGGTTCATTCTTCTGCATGTTGCTGTCCAATTTTCCCAGAACCACTTGCTGAAGAGACTGTCTTTATTCCATTGGATATTCTTTCCTGCTTTGTCAAAGATGAGTTGGCCATATGTTTGTGGGTCCATTTCTGCGTTCTCTATTCTGTTCCATTGATCTAAGTATCTGTTCTTGTGTCAGTACCATACTGTCTTGATGATTATAGCTTTGTAGTATAGCTTGAAGTCTGGGATTGTGATGCCTCCTGCTTTGGTTTTCTTTTTGAAGATTGCTTTAGCTATTTGGGGTCTCTTCTGGCTCCATACAAATTTTAGGATTATTTGTTCTAGCACTATGAAGAATGCTGGTGTTATTTTGATAGGGATTGCACTGAATATGTAGATTGTTTTGGGTAGTATCGACATTTTAACAATATTTGTTCTTCCTATCCGGGAGCATGGAATCTTTTTCCATTTTTTTTTGTGTTTTCTTCAATTTCTTTCATAAGTTTTCTATAGTTTTCAGTGTATAGCTTTTTCACCTCTTTGGTTAGTTTTATTCCTAGGTATTTTATGGTTTTTGGTACAATTGTAAATGGGATCAATTCCTTGATATCTCTTTCTGTTGCTTCCCTTTTGATGAATAGGAATGCAACCGATTTCTGTGCATTGATTTTATATCTTGCCACTTTGCTGAGTTCTAGCAGTGTTTTGGTGAAATCTTTTGGGTTTTCCACACAAAGTATCATGTCATCTGCAAAGAGTGAAAGTTTGACCTCCTTCTGGCTGATTTGGATGCCTTTTATATCTTTGTGTTGTCTGATTGCAGAGGCTAAGACTTCCAATGCTATGTTGAATTACAGTGGTGAGAGTGAACATCCCTGTCTTGTTCCTGACGTTAAGGGGAAAGCTGTCAGTTTTTACCCATTGAGGACGATATTAGTGTTGGGTCGTTCATATATGGCTTTTATGATCTTGAGGTATGTTCCTTCTATCCCTACTTTCTTGAGGGTTTTTATCAAGAAAGGATGCTGTATTTTGTCAAATGCTTTCTCTGCATCTATTGAGAGGATCATATGGTTCTTGTCCTTTCTTTTATTGATGTGATGAATCACGCTGTTTTTTGAATATTAAATGAGCCCTGCATCCCAGGTATAAACCCCACTTGTTCGTGGTGAATAATTTTTTAATATATTGTTGGATCCAGTTGGCTAATATCTTGTTAAGGTATTTTGCATCCATGTTCATGAGGGAAATTGGTCTATAGTTCTCCTTTTTAGTGGGGTCTCTGTCTGGTTTTGGAATCAAAGTAATGCTGGCCTCATAGAAAGAGTTTGGAAGTTTTCCTTCCATTTCTATTTTTTGGAACAGCTTCAAGAGAATAGGTGTTAACTCTTCCTTAAATGTTTGGTAGAATTCCCCTGGAAAGCCATCTGGTCCTGGACTCTTGTTTTTTGGGAGATTACTAATTTTATATTTTTACTGGTTACGGGTCTGCTCAAATTTTCTATTTCTTCCTCTTTCAGTTTTGGTAGTGTATATGTTTCTAGGAATTTGTCCATTTCTTCCAGATTGCCCATTTTATTGTCATATAATTGCTCATAATATTCTCTTATTATTGTTTTTATTTCTGCTGTGTTGGTTGTGATCTCTCCTCTTTCATTGTTGATTTTATTTATTTGGGTCCTTTCCTTTTTCTTTTTGATCAAACTGGCTAGTGGTTTATCAATTTTGTTAATTCTTTCAAAGAACAAGCTTCTGGTTTCATTAATCTGTTCTACTGGTTTTTTTTGTTTTGTTTTTTTTGGTTTTGGTTTTGATAGCATTAATTTCTGCTCTAATCTTTATTATTTCCTGTCTTCTGCTGGTTTTGGGGTTTTATTTGCTGTTCTTTTTCCAGCTCTTTAAGGCATAAGGTTAGATTGTATATCTGAAATCTTTCTTCCTTCTTTAGGAAGGCCTAGATTGCTATATACTTTCCTCTTATGACCATCTTTGCTGCATCCCAGAGGTTTTGTGTGTTACCATTTTCATTGGCTTCCATATACTTTTTAATTTCCTCTTTAACTTTCTTGGTTGGTGCATTCATTCTTTAGTTGGATATTCTTTAGTCTCCACGTATTTTTACCTTTACAAATTTTTCTTGTGGTTGAGTTCGAGTTTCATAGCATTGTGGCCTGAAAATATGCATGGTATGATCTCGATTTTTTTTTGTACTTGCTGAGGGCTGATTTGTGTTCCAGTATGTGGTCTATTCTGGAGAATGTTCCATGTGCACTGGAGAAAAATGTATATTCCACTGCTTTAGGATGAAATGTTCTGAATATATCTGTTAAGTCCATCTGTGTCATTCAAAGCCCTTGTTTCCTTGTTGATTTTTTTATTAGATAATCTGTCTATTGCTGTGAGTGGGGTGTTGAAGTCTCCTACTATTAAGGTATTAGTATCAATGAGTTTCTTTATGTTTGTGATTAATTGATTTATATATTGGAGTGCTTCCACATTTGGTGCATAAATGTTTACAATTATTAGGTCTTCTTGGTGGATAGACCACTTAATTATGATATAATGCCCTTCTTCATTTCTTGATGCAGTCTTTATTTTAAAATCTAGATTGTCTGATATAAGTATGGCTACTCCAGCTTTCTTTTATTGACCATTAGCATGATAGATGGTTCTCCATCCCCTTACTTTCAATCTGAAGGTGTCTTTAGGTCTAAAGTGGGTCTCTTGTAAACAGCATATAGAGGATCTTGTTTTCTCATCCATTCTGTTACTCTATGTCTTTTGATTGGAGCATTGAGTCCATTGACGTTTAGAGTGAGTAGTGAAAGATATGAATTTATTGCCATTATGTTGCTTGTAGAGTTGGAGTTTCTGGTGGTGTTCTCTGGTCCTTTCTAATATTTGTTGCTGTTGGTATTTATTTATTTCTCTCTCTGTCTCTGTCTCTCTGTCTCTCTCTCTATATATATATGTAAACATATATATGTGTGTATGTATATATATATTTTTTTTTCCCATCTTTTCTCCCCACAGAGGGTCCTCCTTAAAATTTCTTGCAGGGCTGGTTTAGTGGTCACAAACTCCTTTATTTTTGTTTGTCTGGGAAACTTTTTATTGCTCCTTCTATTTTGAATGACAGCCTTGCTGGATAAAGAATTCTTGGCTGCATATTTTTCTGATTCAGCACATTGAATATATCCTGCCACTCCTTTCTGGCCTGCCAAGTTTCTGTGGATAGGTCTGCTGCAAACCTGATCTATTTTCCCTAGTAGGTTAAGGACTTTTTCTTGCCCTTGCTGCTTTCATGATTCTCTCCTTGCCTGAGTATTTTGTGAATTTGACTATGATATGCCTTGTTGATGGTTGGTTTTTGTTGAATCTAATGGGAGTCTTCTGTGCTTCCTGGATTTTGATGTCCGTGTCTTTCCCCAGGTTAGGCAAATTTTCCACTATGATTTGCTCACATAACCCTTCTACCCCTATTTCCCTCTCTTCCTCTTCTGGGACCCCTATGATTCTGATGTTGTTCCTTTTTAATGAGTCACTAATTTCTCTCATTCTTAAATTGTACTCTTTTGCCTTAATCTCCCTCTTTTTTTCTGCTTCATTATTCTCCATAAGTTTGTCTTCTATATCGCTGACTGTCTGTTCTGCTTCATACAACCTTGCCTCTGCGGCATCCATTTGTGATTGAAGCTCGGTTATAGCATTTTTTAGTTCATCCTGATTAGTTTTTACTTCTTTTATCTCCACAGAAAGAGATTCTAATGTATTTTCAACTCCAGCTAGTGTTCTTATTATTAGCGTGATACTAAATCCTGGTTCAGACATCTTGCTTGTATATGTGTTGGTTAAGTCCCTGGCCATCGTTTCTTCCTGCTCTTTCTTTTGAGGTGAATTCCTTTGTTTAGTCATTTTGAACGGAGAAAAGGAATTAATGAGGTAGAAAAAGTTAAAAATTAAAAAAATTAAAATTAAATAAATATTAAAGTTAAAAAATTAAAAATAAACCCACACACAAAAAATCGAATAAATGATGCTAGATCCTAAGTGTGTTTTGGTCTGGTTGTTGAAAGTGGCTTGATACATTAGAGAAAAAAGGTAAGAAAAGAAAATAAATCATTTGAAAATTTGAAAAAATGAATACGCTAAAGTAGACTAAATTGAAATGATGGAAGTAAAATAGAATTTGAAAAAATTTACACAAAAGTAAAAAATATAAAAAAAAAATTAAAGAAAATATTTCTTAATAAAAATTGAAAATAAAAATGAATTTTTTCTCTGTATTCAAGAAAAAGAAAAGAAACAAAAAAGAGAAAAGAAAGTAAGAAAATTGAATAGATGGACTGGCTAACAGGCTAAAATATGACTGAAATTACTTCGTTTTCCCCTAGAAGTCAAACTATGAAGTGCTTTATAGTCCATAAACTAAGCAGGCGGTGAGACTTGTGTTCTTGAAGAGTGAGGTTGGCCTAGTTGGGCAGGGCTTAGTGTAATGGCTCCGTTCTCCACTAGATGGCGCTGCTAGCCTACTGGGGTGGATTGTTGAGGCACTTATGGTGTGTATGCGCATGCATGGGAGTGGTGAAAACAGCATCACCCAGCTACCCAGGCTCTAGTGTTGGAACTCTGTTCTCCCTGATCAGCAATTGTGCATCTGTCTTTCCTCTTCAGCTTCTGTCCACTCCCCACTTCCACACTGTCCTTGACCAAGCCCCAAGCAGCCCCTCCCTCCTGAGTTTTGTTGCAGATGCGGCTGCCTTCCCCAGCCCCCCACTTCTGAGAGACTGCGGCTTTGACCCACTCTGCCCCTCTGCAGATGGCCTCACCAAGCAATGCTTGGGGCTGGCCGTACCCAGGAACGCTGGCACGACCATGCTGCTGCCAATGCCCACAGACTGTGGCCGGGTGCCAGCCCACTCCAGAAAAAGTTCATGAGAAGTGTAACAGTAGCATCTCAGGGATTATGGAAAATCACAACACACATCTGGCACCAGGCTTCGCCCCCAATGACCTTGTTCCAGCACCAGCCAATGTGGCCATTTTCTGGGGTCTGCTGGGCCCAGGTGGCCTCACAGCCTCTATTGAATGTCTTTCCAGCAGTGGAACCACTCCTCTCCATGTGGTCCGCGAGAACCTCCTGGACCCCACTCCATTCCTGGGGATTCACTCTTCCACCAGAGCACTGCCAGGTATTGAGCTGAGGAGTTACAGACTTTGCGCTCCCCTTGTTTACAGTCTTAATGGAATTTAAACCCTCTCTTTTCTCCTTTCTCCCTTCTTAGTTCAGTCCCTGTGTCTGTTTCCAATTTTCCACTTTCTCTCCAGCTGTTTTTGGGGAGGGGTGCTTTTCCTGTATACACACACTCCCATCTCCATCCTCTCACCACATGCAAAAGCGGCTTCCTGCCCTCTGTGGCTTCTCTCTCCCCAAGTTCACCTCTCCGAGCCATGTACCTGCTGAATTCTGTGGTTCAGTTTGTGCGCATTGTTGTGTTAATCCTCAGATAAGTTTTCTAGGTGTGCAGGATGGTTTAGTGTTAGTCTGGCTGTATTTCATGGACGTGAGACACACAAAAACTTCCATGCTGTTCCACCATCTTGACTCCTCCCCATGGCTTCTTTTTTAATACTGCATCTAAAATTTGAATATGATTGGGGGTTCTGTTTCTCTTTATTCTACATGATCTTCCCAAATCACATCATCTGTTACCTGGGCTTTAATCACGTGATGCTGATAATGTTAAAAACTTGATATATTATTATACATAGATATCTTAGTCTGTTAAGGCTGCTATAACAAAAATAGCCTAAACTGGGTAGCTTAGAAACAATAAAAATTTATTTTTGATAATTCTGGAGGCTGTGAAATCCAAGATCATGGTGCTAGCAGATTTGGTGGCTGATGAGGGCCTGATCCCTATTTCATAGACACCACCTCTTGTGGTGGATGAGGTGAGGGAGTTCTCTGGGGCCTTTTTTATTTTTGTTATTAATAAGAGCACTAAGCCCAATATTGAGAACAGAGCCCTCATGGCCTGGTCACCTCCCAAAGGCTCTACCTTCTAACACCATTATCTTGAGTGTTAGAATTTCAACACATGAATTTTGGGGAGGAGGGGAGCAAACATTCAGACCATGTCCATATATTTTACTTATTTTATGTGTAGGTTTGTCTCTCCTGTCGAATTAAAGCCCCATGCAAGCTGGGACATTATCTGCCTTGTTCACCACTGCATCTGCAAAGCCTGGTATAATGCCTGGCTTGGGGTAGGCACTCAACAACTACTACTTGAATAAACAACCAATTTCAGTATGTGATGCCTCATGAAAGCACTGTGTTTGATTTTCGTCAGCAGAGCAAGAAAGAAATTTTAAAAAAAGAATCTGAAAATCTCAAAAGATCATCCATCAGAGATTCTAAGATGGTGACAGCAGTGGCCAGTGTAGTTTTTAAATTTCTCTTATCTGTATAAAAACAGAATAAAACAGCAAAACCAAAAGCTCATAGATAGACCTTGGGATAAAACTAGGTGATAAGGCATTCCCACAAATCCCAAAAGACAAGTGGACAGGAACAAACCATATGCAGTCACGGTATCTGCATGCTATTGATGTCAGAGAGAGAGGAAGTGGACAGAAGCAATGGGTTGAGAAGAGAGCCCCCAAACGGACGAAGGGTGCTGCTTGGCAGTGTGGCAGGCCCACTTAAGGGCAGCAGCTGAAATTGGAAGATGTTTGGCTTGCCCCAAGAGCTGAAATGTTCAAGGGTTCCAGGGCTCTTGCCCAGCCCACACATGCTCTCAAAACTGATGCAAGAGCTCCCTTCCAGGATGGAGTCCCACAGTGAGGAGAAACTTCTGGAAGCAGAATCAGAATTTAATAAGAAAGGAAAAGAGAGCATCAATGAAATGCAGGGGATGGGAAACAGAGCAAAGAAGTATCAGAAAGCAAACCATTGTATTTATTCCTATTGAGGTATAATTGGCATACAATAAATTCCACATATTTCAGGTGTGCAGTTCGAAAAGTTTTGACATGTGAAACCATCATCACACTCAAGATAGTAGATATTTCTATCACCCCAAAAGTTTCCTATGCCTCTTTGTGATCCATCCCTCCTGCCAAAGTCTGCTCCCTTCTAGGTAATCCTGACCTGCTTTCTGTCACCATAGGTTGGTTTGCATTTTCCTGGAATTTTATGTAAGCTGCACCATAATGTTTTACTCTTTTCTTTCTGGATTTTTTTTCACTCAGTGTAATTATTTTGAGATTTACCCATGTTTTTGCATGTATATAACATTAGTTCATTATTTTTTAATGCTAAGTAGTATTCTACTTTGTGGATATGTCACAATTTGTTTATCCACTCAACAGTTGATAGATACTTAGGTTGTTTCCAGTTTGGGGCTATTTTAAATAAAGCTGCTATGATCTTTTATGTATAAGTCTTTGAATGGATATATGCTTTCCTGTCTTTTGAGTAAATACCAACGGGTAGAATGGCTAGATCATAGGGCAGGTGTGCATTTAAGTTTTTCAGAAACTACCAAACTATTTCCAAAAAGGGTATACCATTTATAATTCCCACCAGCAGTGTATGAAGAGTTCAATTTCCTCCACATCTTCAGCAACATTTGGCATGGTCAGTGTTTTTTATTTTAACCATTCTAATAGGTATGTAGTGATAGCTCAGGGTTTCAATGGTATATTTCCCTAATCACTAATGAAATTGAGCATCTTTGTATCTTATTTTGTATATGTAGAATTTGCCATTCGTGTATCTTCTTGATGAGATGAAATCTGTCTGTTAAATCTTCTGTCATTTTTTAATTGGGTTGCTTGTTTTCATAGTTTTAAGAATTCTTTATATATTCTGGATGCAAGTCCTCTATCAGATATACTATATACTTTTTAACCATGCACAAAAATAACATAAAAGAATTCTCTGTGAAGGTAAAAAAGCTGTGTAAACTAAGCTTCCTTCTAAAAGTTCAGGAAAACTAAATACATAAAAAAAACGAGTAACAGAAAAGTATTGAGTTCAAATTTTATGCAAAATTAGTATAAGGAAAAGAGGGCTAGGGAGTTTTAGGACTCTGTCTGATATGTTGGACAGACCTCTGTCCTAACCAGTACAAATGTTTGCATTATAAAATCAGAAAATAACTCAGAAGGCCTGTCACTGAGGCATAAATTTTTATCCTTATGTATTTGTTTCTTTGCCTTAATAATATTAAAAGGAATATACCACCAAAGCGTTGATATATTAAGTTACCAACACTTCAATGAGCATAATTTTAAGTCATCTTTTTCTATATGATAGAAAACTGAGAGAAACTTCATAGGCAAATGACCCACCCAATAGATATTCAAACAGAGTGAATATAGAAGAGAGCCATTTATCATGTGACAAAATTTTGGTGAAGAGTAATTTAGGTTGGGACTGTTTTACCCTGCATGTGGTAGAATTGGGGGCAGTGTGAAATCTAGTTTTCTATAGAAGACAAGTCTTAAATGGAAGGAGGCAGAACAATAATTGCTCACAATTTCACTTGACACAATCATGATTTTACCCTCCAGGTGGAAAAATAAATAAGATAAAACAAATACTTGGCTCTGAGGAAGGTCAGAAATAGGAAGACTTCTTACTGATAAAATGTTTATGACTCAGGGAAAAAAATACAAGGAAGAAGGCAGATGGAGAAATGAAAGCCAAAAAGCAGTGTGTATGGGATGGGGGGTGGGGTGGGGAAGGAATGGCTAGAAAGAGAAGAGGGAAGAAAAAGGAACACAGAAGATTAAAACAATATTTTAAAGGTTTGCTCTCTCTTTTTGAAAAATTTAAAAATATTTTCAGCAAACAACATTGCTTCTCTCTTGGTTTTGTTTTGTTCTGTCTTCCTTTCTACACTGATGTCTGTTCTTTGTTTTGCATCCTGGTTTTGCAGGGGGAATTCTGCTTAGCCAGACACGAAGGGAAGTGCCAGCTATGTCAATCAGCTGTCATAACTAGGGCCAGAGACCAAAAAAGAACAGCATAAGCCAAAAAGGAAGGAAAAAAAAAGAGACAGAGATGGTGTGTGGGAGTATGTTGGGGGGGGGGCGCTGCAAAGGGAGCTTGCTGGGCTGGGAAAATACATTTTACCCATTTCTCCCGAGTTACTTCATCTATACTTTTTTTCAGTTCTGTGGGAAATCAAGAGCAAAGGCTCAGCTTATCAGTGATTTCACTGAGCCAGGATTCAGAAAGCTGAAGGAACATCCTGTACCAAGCTCTGAAACACTGACCTCAGTAGAATCCCCACCCTGAAGATCTAACGGAAAAATATTTGCCTCATAGTGTGTGATGGCTCTGTAAGATATGCAGGCTAGGGAAGACAATAGGAAAAATTTAGAATTAAATATTGAGTTCAAATAAAAGCTTGGACAAAGCAGTGGCCTATTTCTTCTTTGAAATGCGGTATGCTGAGAACTTTACCAAATCCAGCCATTTGCCTATGTTTGGATTAGTCTTAGAAGGATCATTAGACCTGCATTTCTGCCAAACACAGTTAGGATTTGCCCATGCTGATGCCCAAATATAGACCTCAAGTTCAGTGTTGTGTCTACCATGTGCCTTGTCTAATCCAGAATGGGCTTGTTCGTCATACTCTTTCCAGACATAGTATAAACCACGAGGACAACTATAATTAGTACTGAGAACACTAAACAACCTTTGGCTAGAGCTATTTTGACCCAATAGTTGAATCCAGTGGAACAAGACATCTAGGTTTATAACCCTAGCTAAGGTCTGATGCTGTCTGTGACATTATTTTTTCAGGCCAAATGAGTTCTATGCCCAAGAGTCCTGAGTTGCTCAAGATCAGTGCATTCAAGTTTGTTCTTTTTGTGTGTAACTTGTTCCAGTTTCTGGCTCCAGTTTCATTCATCAATTATGATTATGGGTTGTAATGTTAACCTAGATTTAAGTATGCCAAGGTTTGATGGAGAATAAGAATATATAAATTCTTGACCCATTATTTTTAATGTTGATATATAAAAATATAGTCCAACTCAGCTAAATAATAAATTGGATTACATGATGATGTTATTATTGCTAATAGATACTGGAACTGCACTATATACTCTTTAGGTAATCAATATACTGGAACCAATTATACATGAATACTTGTGAGGTTAGAGTTTCTAAGGCCCTCACAAACACGAATTATACTTCTGACACCAGATTTGTCTTTAAAGACTTTGAATTATTTGAAATGTAGATAATAAATTTAAATAGCCACTTACCTATCTATACATTATTACTGAAGAATGCTCATCTCAACAGAGGTTGGCAGTAACAATCCTTAATGTGTCTCCAGAGCCACATCCCTCACTTACTTTATCTGAAATATTTTTATGAATTTCTGGCCAAAACCACTTTTGATCCAAATAAAATCCATTTTTTAAAAAAAATTTGTGGCATTTTGTGGGGGAAATTCATTTCTATTTGTGATTATTACGTTCGGGACAAGGTTTTTTAAACAGCTACTTCCATACCATCCAAGATTAAGCTAGAACACATCAGAAGGTAAGATTTCTCTTAATACACAGTTCATTTTGAACAAAGTTGCATTCAATATATGCACCATAACAGGAAATTGTGTGCATGCAATAATATTTTTACAGTGAGTAACATCTTGTCATTTGTCAACACGTTTGTCATTTATATCCCCTTGCAGCTAAATTTAGTTAGAAAAAGCCTATATAAAAAGACATCTATGTATTTATGTATTTCTAGTGCTCATCTCTGAAAGGCCGAAGCACTTGACAAGCGGGATATTTTAACACAAAATGATACAAAGAGATAAGGAGCAGATACAAGGGGAAAATATTAGCTTTTTTTTTGTTAAATTCCAAGTTTCTCTGAAACTGTAAATTTGTTACTAGATCAGGTCAAAGATGAATATGAAAAAGGGTAGCCTGCAGAGATGCAGTGATGGCTAAGATCCATCTTTCTGCTCCAAGTTCTTAGTTGTGTTTCTTGAAGTGAATTTATTTTTAAAGAGATCATATTCACTTTCTTTGCAAGGCATGTAACAAAACTTATTTGATATTCAGAACACAACACTGTGACTTGGTGTATTGAATTTACAAAGTGGACACAGGGAAAAATCTAGGAAGTAGCTGTCAGGAAGGATTATTATAGAAAATGTACAGAAGAACAAGGTAGAGAAAATCTGTTTTTTCTTTTTTCCTTCTTTCTTTCTTTCCTCCAGTCCCACTTGCCTCCCTCCTTCCATCCCCTCTCTCCCTCCCTCCCTTCCTTCCTTCCTTCCTTCCTTCCTTCCTTCCTTCCTTCCTTCCTTCCTTCCTTCCTTCCTTCCTTCTTTCCTCCTAACTTCTGTAATTGGATCATACTCAAATAAGAGACAAAGTTAACTAGACACATAATTAATATAGGTAGAAATTTTAGAGTAGGAAAAGGAAAAAATGTGATTGTTCAAGCTTTGAATTATTTATAGCACTTCCCAGCACGTGTGTGCAATGCACACACTCACACAGTATTAAGTTCCCTAAGCCTAAAGCTGGAAAATTTTGTGCCTTAATACTTCTGCTGTGTTTCTCCATTGATAGAGTTTTCACCTAAAGTCCAAACATTTGACTTTTGCCACTCCATGAAATATTTAGAAAATTTTTCCACAAGCTTTCTCAGAGACCAGATAAAAACACCCTTTTACTGTTCCCTGTCTGTCTCCCTCCCATTTCCTGTACACACCTACTTCTTGGACAGTTGCATTTAATGCTAAGTTCAAAAACTATGACTTTCAGAGAGGAAAGTTTTGAAGAGAGAGATGCTTTTATTTGCACACTTAGAAAAGAAAATCTTTTTTCCTTGGGGTGTTTGGTTAAGAAGCTAGCAGATCAGCCTTCAAGTTCAAAATGGGAGAATATGATTCACTCTTAAAATTTCCTTGATTGTTTTTGGAGTAAACGTTCAAAGACCATTTCCCCCCCACAAATGTGTTCCCTTCACATGAACAGAATTTAGGAAGAAAAATAATGCCTTACCTTAATCCTAGACACAGCAGCATCTTTGATGAATGTTCAGAATATCCCTAGACATATTTAACCTTATAATTTCTGGGATTTTCCAGAAAATGATATTGATAGAAGGGGCCTCAGTGTCAAAATTTCAGCATTTTCTTGTAGCACAACAGGATTTTCAGATGAATCTGCTCTGTAGAGGTGGTAATTCCTGGAATAATATATATATATTTGTCCCAGCAACCAAGCTGTGACACAGTTAGTATACAGTTAAACAACTCACTTGATGTGCCTTCTGTTGGCTCGAGTGTGTGTGTGGTGGGGAGGGGGAAGGGAACTCTATTTAGAGCCACTCAAAATTGTCCAGTTTTTCCTAGCTCAACTGTTATCGTCATTTCTCTTTAGCTGTCTCCTGGGCTTTGAAGTTCTGTGTTATATTGCCCCTCGAGTACCTCCAGCAGGACCTGAAGTTCACAGTTAACATTAACAAAGTGAACACTGTTAGCAAGACACTCTACCGTGAATTCCTAGAGTTCACAGAGATGAATGGCATTGAAAGGACAGTTCTGAAGATACAAGGTCAACTTCTGCTGAGCTACAAAATCAAGCATAAAAATCATAGAACATGCCTATGTTCTTTGAGCTATACCTTCAGTAACATGTGGGTGTTTTAATTTTTCCCTCATTTATTTATGGGGAAATTTCTGAAAGAAAGTAAAAAGTGTATTTTTCTCTTATGCGCAACAGTTATAGAAATGTTGTTGCTTATGTTATGATTTTATCATACCTAAAATAATTTAGATTATAAAGTTCCAAATTAGACTTTTCCACCTTAGGCTTTTTAAAGACAGAACATATTAGCCACATTTGTGTTACTCTAAGAGCTGATACAGTGCTTTGTGAACCATAGCAAAAAAAAAAAGAAAGAAAAAAATATATATTCCAAACATTTGACTCATCTCTCTCTCTCTGTGTGTATATATGTGTGTGTGTGTGTGTGTATATATATATATATATATATATATATATATATATATATATATATTAAAATTAATAGACCATATTTAGTTTTCTCTGACAGTTTTCCTGGAAGGCTCCCAAATTGTTTTACCAAAACAGAATGTTACCAAAAGCTCTAGGAGTAATAGATCAATAATAACCCTGTTTCATTGAAGAGGAAATTGAGATAAAGTATGTCCAAAATGACTTCAATGGGGACATAATATAGAAACAAAGCTAATAAATTCTAGATTTATTTTGTGGTTTTTACCTAGAGCCACATATAGTTTGACTAATGTAACCTCCTCTGACATGAACATATGGATATGTGGAAAGGAAAGGAGAGACGGATGGAAAGACATTGGGAAAAATCTAGAATGACTCATCTGGTTTACTTCTTTTCAGAAATTCAATCCAGGCTTATGTTTGGCACCTATTACTAGAATTGCACTATGTTACATTTTATAGTATATGTAGAAGAGGGTTAAGACATATTCCTAAATATGTACATTGTCTCCAGAAGCTTTTAAAATGCAAACCTAATTAGCTGGGTGAGATAATGAGTTAATTTATCAGTATTCCTAAATACTTGTCATTTTATCAGCAGGGATAAGGGTCCTAAGACAAAAGGACTTGGAAAGGTGGTGATAATGGTGGATAATGGTGAAATCAAGTGCACTGGGCATTGTCCAGGAAAAAAGTACTGGTGACAGAAGTGGGGTGAACCATAGGGAGGATCCCTTGTCCCAAGAGACAAGTGTGAGGATCCTGAGAGCCTACCTGGGGAGAGGACACTAAAACAGAGCTCTGTTTCACAGTCTGGCTTAGACCTGGTCCTGAGCACTTCTATGGTGATGATGGAGGGATTGATGGGGGATTGGTAAAAAGGCATGGGAAGGGGATGTGATACTTTAGGGCCTTGTGACCTTCTTGAAGAAACATGATTTTAGTGATTTTTCAGAAAATCTCACTTTGTTTGTAAGGACCACAATCTCTGAAAGTGTTCTTCCTGATGTATTTACCTGATGATGGGCAATGTATGTTGACAGTCCAGTGAAAATATTCAGTCTCACAGATAATTTTTTTTCAAACCTCTGCATGAAATTAGTGAAATCAATTCTAACCGTAGTTTATTTAGGAATTCATATTGTAAAGCCAAACATCTTTTATAAATATTTTAAATCATTGTCCCATGCAATTCTATAAGCATATGTTTGCTTTACTGATTTTATAAAAAGTGACTTTATGAAGTCATATAAATATTTGCATATAAAAACATGAAGTGACAGCATTATTTCAGGTCTTATTGAAAGTGGGACTGCTCTGATGAGTCAATACACTAGGGATTAGGCTGCCCTGCAGATCCCAATGGGTACTTCCTTAAATTTAATTACTATTTTAAAAGCTGTTAGGAGAAATCTGATTTTAGCTAACTGGTCTTAAATCATGTTTGAACTTGGCTATACTATTCCTCTGACAGAGCTGGAGGGTGAACAACAACAAAAAATGGACATACATATTTGGATTCAATACACTTAGTGCACAGGGATGGGTTGGTTCTAGAATTAGATAGATAGTCAGGAAAAGGAGATATCTTTTCAGATGGAACTACTGGGAAAATATTTAATTCCAGGACTTGAGTTTTAATTAAGACTCTTTGGCTGCATCCCTGGGTGCCTGCAGAAAAGAATATGGCCAATTCTTGTAAAGGGATTGGAGTAGTTCCTATGAAAGCCAAAAAGTACTCTTTCTCCAACTCTTTCTGCTTTAGATACACATGGCCAGTACACAGGTCTCAGAGGTATTTGTCATACGCCTAATTGCATGTTGAGTCTAACTGAATGGTGATAATCTAATTCCAAATTCCTGGGAGAAGTGTATTGATCCAACTTGGATTAGCCATTCAACCTTGGTCTGATCATCTCTTTCTGGTGGATTTGGGTGGGGTGATCAGAGAACTGACTGAACTAATGAAATCAGTCAACTGGGGACCTACTTCTGTGAGCAATTTTCAAAGAGTAGTAAGTCAGTTGAGTTGGGCAGATACCCAAGAGTGGTTGTGTAGAATTTGAAGTGGGGTTCAGTGAGCTGATGCAAAAAGGTAGGGGAAAATGAGAGGTTGAAGTAAAAGAAAAAAATAACACACAGCAGAGATAAAAGTAACTCTTTGTCAACCAAGATTAGAGTCAGCCACTCTTGAATTTCTGAGTGAGAATATTTCCTCTCCTTTGCCAATGTGGAAGTGGAGAGTACTGTGAGAGTTTTACCTCCCACCTAAAGTATTTCCTGACTAGTCATTTTCCACTAATGCTTTTAACCTCTAAACCTCTACAGTTTTGTTGCTACAGAGCTCTTGCTAATACAATATCCTATGGAGTTTTTTAGTGCTATATTACAGAGCGAAATCATCAAAAAACACATATATAACTTCTTCAGAGTGGAATTCATGTTT
Source organism: Neofelis nebulosa (assembly GCF_028018385.1). Lineage (NCBI taxonomy): Eukaryota > Metazoa > Chordata > Mammalia > Carnivora > Felidae > Neofelis > Neofelis nebulosa. The sequence continues at coordinate 67,818,150 of NC_080788.1, read as the reverse complement.
TGGTTTCTTTATGGCCCACCTGCTTTCAGGAGCACCTAATGCAGTAATTCACCTAGAGATTGGGCTACTTAAAGGCTGTACCTTTTCTTCACTCCTCAGCATCAAATTATTAACTACAGAACCAGAAAATTGTACTGGATGAGCTCTCACATGCTTTCCACCCCTAAGACTCTCTGATTCCAGGGTCTAAGATATAAACGTTCCCCAATGAATGGAAAACTTTGTGACAAACCACCACCTTGGGGTGCTTCTGACAATTTTAGCCTGCAGGTGCTGCTGTGGTGCAAGAAGAATTAAGGCATGGGGAGGCACACATCAAACAATGGCGAGAAAAAGATGTTTTCAAGAATTCTATTTCCACCCACATGCAGGAGTAGATTTCTCTGCTCCAGCATCTCTCTGTGAAAGGACTGGGGTTGGTTTCCCGAACAGGGCAAGAACCAGAGGGTGTGTGTTCTCTCCAGCTGGACCTGGATATCTGAAAGGATGTCCTGTTTACATTTGGCACCAGAGCCTAGTGATTACACTGCCTGAGTACCCCCGATGTGAGATGAAACTCAAAATGGATTTTTCACACAAGTTTAAAAAATAACACTCAGCTGACCCTGTCATCATACCACCTGGGATTGGTTTACCAAAGGCCTATATTTAAAAAGAATGCTTACTAAGAAGGGTGAGGCCATGGTATCCATGGAATGCAGTTTTTGGTGGTCATGGAGGATTTTCTTTATCCTTTCTCTTTCTCTTCCCCTTCTTTTGTTCTCCCCAATTCAATTCCTTTCTTTTCTTTTTTTTTTTTTGCCTTTCCCTTTGTCTCCTTTTCCTCTCTTGTCCTTTTCTTTCTTTCTTTCTTTCTTTCTTTCTTTCTTTCTTTCTTTCTTTCTTTCTTTCTTTCTTTCTTTCTCTTTCTTTCTTTCTTTCTTTCTTTCTTTCTTTCTTTCTTTCTCTTTCTTTCTTTCTTTCTTTCTTTCTTTCTTTCTCTTTCTTTCTTTCTTTCTTTCTTTCTTTCTTTCTTTCTTTCTTTCTTTCTCTTTCTTTCTTTCTTTCTTTCTTTCTTTCTTTCTTTCTTTCTTTCTTCCTTTTTTTCTTCTTTCTCAAAGAGAAAAAGGAGGGTCAGGAACTTGACTTATGGCCAGTCTCATTTCATGAAATGACCTTTGTAGGTAACAACACTGTCCAGTGTAATATTCCATAGCTAAGCATTAAGTAAAGAAAAATCAACAAAGCAACTGGCTTTTCTTTCTTTCTTTCTTTCTTTCTTTCTTTCTTTCTTTCTTTCTTTCTTTCTCTCTCTCTCTCTCTTTCTTTCTTTCTTTCTTTCTTTCTTTCTTTCTTTCTTTCTTTCTTTCTTTCCTCCCTCTGCTCTCTCTGTTCTTTCCTCTGCTTCCCTCCCTCTCTCTCTCCTTTCCTTAGTCAGTCTGTCTGTCTCTGTCTCTCTTTTTAAAGAAAAAAATTATCTTTGAAAGAAGGTGTGGGAGGTCATGGTGGGGATCCAAACTAAGAAGAACAAAGGAATGAGAAATTAGAAAAATGTTACTGGTGAAAACATCATTGTAAAGACAGAAACTGTCAAACAACTAAGCTCATCAGTCCTGGAAGTTGGAGTACTGTGAATGTACAAGTTGTCTATTTGTTCATTGCAAATCTTTTTTAAGAAAAGATTTTTTTAAATGGTATCTTCTCAAAGAGCTCCTGTTGTTTCTGTCAGCTTGACTTTCTGACCCTCTGGTTTATAGTTAGTACCCAACAGTGTCATATCTTATTGTTGGCTACCACTCTGCCTTAAAGTCTTTCTGGCATGAAATGGGTGGGAAAATGTGTATAAGGAATGATTTTGGGGGTATGAATTCTGTCTTCCCAATGAAATTGCAAGCTTCCTCAAGGTAGGTCAGCACAGAGTGCCATTTTTAGACACTGTGCCGACACAGATCAGGGAAGAACGGACCAACCTAGACGTATCTAACTTTTGATCTTTCCTAAAGAATTTGCACCTCATTGCATGATTTCTTTGTTTATTCTGTATAGAGTGTGCATAACAAGACTCAAATACCAATTTGTGTGTATTTGATGATGCCAAGGCTGTTCTTGCAATAAGGAGAGCCAGGATTAGCAATTGAATAGCCAAGTAAATGAAGACCAGGTATTCATAACCCACCATTTATCATGGGTTTGCAAGACAACCGCATTTATTTCAATCTATGTGTGAGAGAATGTGCCTAGCAATCAGGTCAGCACTATGAACGTTGCACTGTATTTATCTTTAGTCCCTAAACATTGTGTGTAATCAAGGAAGTGAGATGGAGTAATAAAAAACCATTATAGAGTTCTGAAAGCCCTCAATTTCATATTTACATCTTGGAACCAGCTCATTCTGACTTCATAACTCCTTAATTAGAGGCACAGTCGCTTTCTTTTCTGTAGGGCATTTTTTTTCACCCTCACAATACAAGCATACATTTGGTAACTAATACCAGCAATTAGCCTCATCTGCTATGTAAATGAGTGTAATTGCAATTAAATACTTTAGTAGGCCCAAAGGGAAAACATGCAATCATTACAAAGTAAGTAGAAGAGCATGGTTAAGGGACATTTAGAAGTGTTCGCAGAAGTGCCTTTTCCCTGCACTGTCAGGAGCCTTTTCTATGGTGAATTATTTCACTGGGAGCCCTGGAACTTGACTTGCATTTCTTGTTCTATTTTCCTAAGAAGATCGGGCGAAAACCGTCCTTTTCAGCATTTCTCAAGGTTGGTTGGTTTTGGGAAAAATCAATTTGGGAAGTAGTTTCTCTTCAGCATGGATCCAGGGCTTAAAAATATCAACTGTCAGCTACCTTGTGTTGTGCAGGTTGGAAAAACAGCACTATATTTACCAAAAAGATAATTTTCAGTGTCAATATTTGCTCCTTACTAGATCCTAAGGTTGAGAACAGTTGAAAGAGCATAGCACAGAGGAGAGAGTGATGACCTACTAGGGAGTCAAGCAGTACTGGTACTAGTTAGTAGCATGGAGTGGCTTAGAGCCTAGGCTCTGGAGCCTGAGTGTGGGCCTCTAGTCCTCACTAGCTACATGCACTTAGTCAAGCCATGCGTCCATTTTCACCAGTTGTCAAGTGGGAAGACATAGTACATGTCTCATAGGTTGCTGAGGATATAATTGGTTCATGCAAATAAAGCACCCAGAATACAGCCTGGCAAAGAGTAAGTGCTTAACCAATCCGTGTGTGTTGAAAGATCTTTGACCCTTTCATTCCTCCATGTAGATTTCCTGTCTAGATAAAGCCAAACCTCAAAGTAATGCACCTAAGTGGAATCATTTTAATCTCTAGAAGGAGTGAGCTTACTGTGTTTTCAGCGTTATGCTAGAAGGCTTCTTTGAGGGACATGATCCCCATGAAACTTACTGTTGTAGGCATGCATTTACTCTAGGAGTGATTCACACTTCAGTGTAGGGACTTCTTAATGAGAGTCCAAGTAAAAACAGATGTTCTTATCTATGAACAGTGAATATGTGACACATCATTTTTCTTTCTTGGCATTGGTGGCTAGGAGTCACATAGGCAAATTTGTGGCCAACACATTTCTAGTTATCTACACAAGACTCTCCTGCATCACAAGCTTTTGTTTCTCCCTCTTTTAGTTTCATAAACATCCATGTCCTTATTTGTGAAAAAAAATATTTTGCCGTATGCATCTTGTAAACGACCTCAATTATTCTCACATAATTGTGTACCATTGAGCAAGTCACTTTGCTTCTTTGAGACAGCTCCTTCATCTTTAAAATGTAAAGTTGGGCTTCTGTTTTTTGTTTCCAGCTTCGAAGTGCTGATCTTTAATTAAAATGAATACTTTTGTTCTTGGAAATGATAGCTTGGATAAATGAAGGAGAGGCTCTCTAGAAAACAAGGGATGCATGGGATCAGAGCTGAAAAATGTGGAAGAACATTTCAGATCTTCTCACTTTGGCTACTTCTGCTTTCTCTCTCACTCTAAATGACCCAACACATTTAAAGGCATGGTCATGAGGGGCGCCTGGGTGGCGCAGTCGGTTAAGCGTCCGACTTCAGCCAGGTCACTATCTCGCGGTCCGTGAGTTCGAGCCCCGCGTCAGGCTCTGGGCTGATGGCTCGGAGCCTGGAGCCTGTTTCCGATTCTGTGTTTCCCTCTCTCTCTGCCCCTCCCCCGTTCATGCTCTGTCTCTCTCTGTCCCAAAAATAAATAAAAAAAAAAAACGTTGAAAAAAAAAAAATAAAGGCATGGTCATGAATATTTCAGTCCGTTCTTGGTTCCTTTCCTGCAGTGAAGAAAAGGCAGAAGGCTTTGTTTCTGGGAGTGGAGGTGGCCAAAGCACTTTTGTGACTTCCCCTATCATTTCTCCTACAACCTATTCAAGGGAATGGGAGCAACAGGACCTCAAAGAATAAAGACAGTGAAATACTGTAAACCTTTCTTGCCACTTTTGATAGAAGGGGAAAATTCTAGAGTTCTTATCGTCTTCTCTTGTTCACCTACCACTTAAGAGTTACAGGGAGAGCTTCAAAGGCTTCACATTGTCCACTCCACTGAACTACGTTATCAGAGAAAAGACTGCCAGATGTTTAGCAATCAAACTTGGTGTAGAACATAACTTTAATGGAAAACAGAAGGGCGTTTTGCTTCCCTCCCACTGTGCTATCTATCCAAGCGACTTTCAGGAGCCCACTTTCCTTACTGTCTTTGAAAAGCACACACACGCACTTTTTAAAATGCTGTAGTCTGACCCAATTTGATATAACATAAGGTGAGTCTTTGCATATATTTGTGAAATGAGTAACTTTCTATCCTTAGGGAAGGAGTTCATAAAACCTGCATTTTCTAGCTTTAAGGCCACCTTAGAGAACAATTAATCAAACACAAATAGGAACATTTGGTATGCAAACCACCACAAAGGAATCAAATCTTATTTTCCCTGTTTATATCTGGTCAGCTCCCCTGGCACCTCAGATTCAACATTTTTGTTTGTTTGTTTGTTTGTTTGTTTGTAAAGATTTGGTAACTTTTAATGGGCTAAAGTGGATAGGAATGTAGAGAATGTGTGTGTGTGTGTGTGTGTGTGGTTTCTTTTTTTTTTTTTTAGAAAGAAGAGGACATTTAATTATTTTCTCTTAAGATGCTTTTAAAAAGAAAAAAAAACCAAAGTCCTTTATTTTTATACTGAATTGAGAAAGAGATGCTTTCTGTAGATCATTTGAATCACTGTGACAACGAGGGAAATGCTGCCCAAAACACTACATGACTAAGGTGTAAAGGCTTCTCATAGCTAGAGAAAGCAGAATGACTTTAACTTATTCAAAGAGTTTAACTTATTAAGTTGGGACTGGCTTGTTTTGAAAGGGTTTGCCCCATACCCCAGACTTTATTCTTTACAAACTACGTCACAGTAAAGTGTCCGTTTGTGGGTTGTAAAGCAACTCCAAGACATCTGGCTCTACTGGGGCCATGGATAAGTGTAATGAAAATTTGACTTCAGTGGCTACTTCCTCTAGATGCTATGCATTCTGATCCTTTCTTATAAAAACAGCAACAAAACAACAAAATATAAAATAAGTGGAAATTTAATTGCAAAGTAATTTGTAAGATTTCTGTTACTTTTTATTTTGTTAGATTTGAACCTTCAGATATAGTGAACCCAGGAAGAAACAAATCTTGGTATAATTGCAGTTTATGAAACTGGTTGTTGAGAAAATATTACTCTATTATTTAAGACAAAGTCCCCAGCCTCATCCTCAGTTTCTTGATATTCTCCTTCTTCACCCTGCCTGCCTTATATTCCATTGAGTTTCCAGTGTTTGGTGAGCAGAAGAGATTCAAACAATAGGCTGTAGGCATTGGATTGGGTGCTACTCCAGAGGTAAGTTTTCTTTCATAGACCTTCAAGTGTGTTCTGTGTGCCCAACTTGATTGACAAATGGTGTTTAGAAAGGGAAATTGTTCAGAAGGTAATAAAAATATCTTTGTTTATAGTCTGACTACAAAACAAAGTGAGAAAATTCTCAGGCCCAATTTTCAGTTCTGTGGTCCAGAAAGATCACTCAAACAGTATTAGGTCTCACTCAGTTTCCAGGTTGCCCCTCGAGATGTGAGCTTAGGCTTTTGAGGTTAGGGTCACTATCCAGATGATTCCGCCTTCCCTTCCTCTGCATTCCCTTTAATAACAATGCTTTTCCCTTGTTCGGTTGCCTGTGAGGGGCCTCTGTGTGGCTGTATCTTTTATTTTCACTCCTAAAAGAGTGTTTCAAAGAGAAATCAAGATTTTGGCCTGATCTCTTTTCCCAAGTTCATGGCCGTGCTCCCAATTAAACAAAAGTTTCTAGATTGGATCCCAATGGATATCACCTATTTTAGGCACTCAAAGAAGGACTTGGCTTTGCAAGGAATGTTAAATATCAAATACACATTATCTTTGAATTATTACTGTTATATGAGCTTATTTTTTATACTCATTTAAAACAAAATCATGGCAATTCCCTGCAATCAGGTGTATTTTAAAAGGGAAGCAACTCACAGTAGGAACAAAAAGAGATTGGAAATGTGTTTGTCTTATTTTAAGGAGGGATTTATTAGATATATCTTTTTTTAAATAATTATTTTAAGAAAAAAATCTGGGACTGTATGAAAATGAGTTGACCAAAGAGTGATATTTGTGTGGTGAAAGAATATATTTTAAATCTTCTCCACTATATACTCTGGGAAGTATATATTTTTCTTTAGACCAATAGTTTACATGCCCCAAATTTTGAATTAATTCATGACTATTACTGAGATACTTCCTGTCTATCAGGTATAGAAACCAAGACCAGATGAATTTCATGAGAATTTGTTACAACAGCAACAACAAAATTTAAGTGTACAAACCATTGGTCTTTAGGATTTCAAACACCAAATCCTGCTTGTTTGGTTTTTTGGTCTTGGTAACAGAAATTTTTGATTTATGGCCAATGAGAAACTTGATGTAAACCCAACCGGAATTCGAGATCTTAGGGACATAGTCATCCTGAATTATCACTTTTCAATGGATTTCAATGGTCCCCAAAAAGGATGATTTGAGAACATAGACCCAATACCAGTGCTAGAAAAGAAAATTGAAAGTAGTGTCCTCACTGGAGAAGTATTTCCCTATCAGTGGAACATCATATTTGTGCTCTATGCTCTAAGCTACATAGAAATAAGGGCTTAGGGTTTAAAAGAAAGGAGGTGGGGGTGATGGTTCTGGAAGAGTGTTGATGCAGAATGTATAGTCTTTTTGTGTAGTAGGTAGCCAAAAGCATGATTCTTAGAGATCCTATCTGTTCCCAAGCTACAATTAAGAGGTTAAAGCAAAGCAATACAGAGAAATACTTTAACAATTCAATAGTTGCTTCTTGAATGGCCACTGTGACAGTGCTTTGTCATAGGATATCCCAGAGCTGGTCTTTAAGCTCTATGAGCCCAGAGACCTTCTCTGATGTTTATCTGGGAAGGCCCTTGCTGTTCCTGGAATAGAGTAGGTACTTGGAACCTATTTGTTGAACAAATGAGTAGAAAAAATCATACAAAGGTCTGTCAGATGAAGTCTCTGCCCACAAGGGGCATATTGATTATAAAAGCATTCACAAACTGCTTTACAGTTCACAAAATCTATTGGCCTACATTATTATCTGTAGTGGTCAGTGGTTCCAAATCTAATTTGTATCAGAATCACCTGGGTAGGCCTTTTTTTTTTTTTTTTTTTTTTTTTACTGTGCAGATTTTTATAACCCAACCTGACTTGGGAAATGGAATCTTGTTGGGAAGTGGTAAAGTCAATGGAGGAAGCAGGTGACAGCACTCGCCAGGTGATTTTAGTACACAATGCTGACAGAAGGTGCCATAGTGAAGAGGACAGGCTCCTGGCTCGGACCAGACTGAGTTTAAAACTGGCCCTAGAGTTTTTTAGCTTTTTAACTTTAAGATGAACTTTTCTGAGCCTCGGTTTTCCCATCTATAAAATGGGGGAGAATAACAATAACTATCCACAGAAGACTATTGGGTGGACTCAAGGAGATAAGCCACATAAAGTGCATATCCCAGAGCTTGGCACAGAGTAGGCACTCAATAAACTTTGCTTGAAATTGCTAACCACGAGGGTCTATGGCTTATTTCATTTTCAGTACTAGACCTAGGCTAAAGAACCGCGTTCCCTGTTCTCTAGGATGAGGCTGTCATGACATTTTCTCTCATCTGTTTAACCATGGGATGGTCTGAGAAGCTCGCTCCTCCTGAATCCCAGCCAGGACCAACTAGACATTTGGTCAGGTCAGAATAGAAGAGACTGTGGCATTTCCGACCCTCCACTGGACTTCCCTCTAGGATGAACGTACTCATGTTGTTTCAGGATTTCCAGCAAGTCCTGGCCTGGAAGCCAGAAGCTAAAGTTATCCCAAAGTGATAAGCTCAGGAACTACATGAGATGTTGATTTAGATCTAGTCTCAGAGGTTATCGAAGGTTCAGAAGCTGAGAAAGGGCAGGGGGTTTAAGGGTTGGTTGGAGGGGGTCTAGCATTTTACCCACAGGGGAAAATTGTGCTGTAGAGAGAAAACCCAGTTTTGACTGAAATGTCTAAGCAAATAGGTAACTTTAAATTAATGATAAACTATAATCTGGGTCTCTAAGATAAGCAAAATAAGCAGCTGTAATAGAATGAGGTTTATCAGAGTGTGATAGGAAGGTCAGGCATGACAAATTGGGAAACTGGGATGTTGAGTTGGCTCATGACTATTATGTAACTAACATTTTTGCTAAATTTAAACATGAGCAGCCTTCTCTGGAGGTGTGTGGGTGGAGAGGTGAAGGGGCAGATTGAAAACAATGGTCTTTATTTTAATAATACACTTTAATTTTAGGCCAGGGTTGAATGAGAACTTTCAGCTAACAGTATACTTTTTGGCAGTTCTGAATTTTTCTGAACTGAGGCTACCCTTAGCCCTATGGAACACCCCTATTTTTCTGTCAAACTACTATATCCAGTGCATTTTTCTCTGGCCTCCCTGGAAGTAGAATTGTCTCGGCCTTTCCCCTGCAGAAGGCAAAACATAAACATAAGGGCATTAAAATGGAAACAGGATCTTGGTTCTCACTGTTTCACCAGGCTCCTTAGCACTGACCTCTGACCCTCATTAAGATCCCATGGAAAGTCTGGGCATCTGGGGTGTGTAGCTCACTGTGGGAATTTTTTTGTTGTTATGATTGTTGTTTTCCTCCTCCTGGATTATTTTGGCTTAACCTGGGGCTATGATGTAAAATAAGCCACTTTCAAGAGCTTTTCCTGACCTTGTCTGGGGATGGGGTTAGAATGGGATTTGACTACTGCTGCTGTCAACTCAAAGAATCCATTTTCAAGTCTTCATCTAAAATTTATGTGAGAAAATAAAACATAGCATCTCTAGCATTTTCTTGCATTAATGACAGGTAACTTCTTGGTTTTGAACACCCATGTAGAATTGTTGAAGATACTGAGGCTTCATGTTTTTTTGTTTTTTACTCATTTGTTACTTTTGTAAAAGTGGAGCTCTAGATCAGATACCCTCTCCCATATTTGCTCGATTTATGTTGTTTCACATCATACTTTCATTAAAGAAGACATCTTTCCTGATCATTCAGTGGGAAAGATCTCAGATAAGTTCATTTTTCTTCAATGGAATTCTTTGTTGTCCTTGAGCAGTTTAAAAGGCTGAAGTCCAGAAATATAATTGGATAGTAATTTAAAATATTCTGGTTGAGTGGCTAATTTATGTACACATTTAAGAGTAATTAGTAGAGAAGTTAGAAAATTTTCAATAAAAGCAGAAGAGTAGTCATCCACAATAAGGTAAAGTAATTCTTTCCTCTTTGGTTGGGTACCTCTTTGCATATCTCAGGGTCATAGACTTCCATTCAGCAAAGGCCAAGTTTCATCTTAAGCTTTTCTAATCCATTGTAGACTTTCTTAAAAGCTCAGTTCCAGTTGATATAAGAGGAACTCTTATAAAAATGTGCTCAAAGAAGGCTGATAGGTTTTCTTACAGGTATTTTGGTTGTTTTAAAAGAGATTATTAACATAAGCCAAAATTTAAACTTTATAGTGTTTTGTTTACTCACAAGAAATTCAATATTCTCTGATTCTCTGTTCTAAAAATTCTGGAGAAAATACAGAATTACTATTTTGAAATGGAAAAACTGAGAGTCAAGAGGGCAAGTGATTTGCCCATTGTGTGTAAAACTCAAGTTCTCAGCCTCTGGTACTGTATTGTATCTATAAGTAAAAAGAAAAACAGAAACCCAGCCCTGCTCTACCTCAGGAAAGAAGAGAAAAACTAGGAATGCATATGTGTGTTCTTTCAAGCTCTCTCTATAAAAAAAATCAATCTTTCCCACAAAACCCTCTTTTATTGGATGGGTGTATATGCAATATTCTAAAACCTTCCTAATAGAGTCCATTTTTTGCTTTATTTTAATTTTAGGACAGACTTCTGGGACAGATATATATCTGGTTCTATAGCACTCAAGCTATAGTTGTTTAATAGACTAATGTTGGGAGGAGAAGCAAGAGGAGAGTATATAATTACTAGGTTGAATGGACATCTAAGGAGGCCATGGAATAAGTCCTTGCTGTGACAACTATTATTTCTCCTTGAAAATACCACTTCCCCTTGCACTCTGCTATTCCAGGTCCAGAACCTTTTTAAAACTTGCCTCTTTAACGGATCCATCTATGAACATGTAGATAGCTTCATTTGACTTGATATAGTTTTTCACATTCTTCAGCTCTTTCATGCATCTGCTTAGTCCTTTTAATTAAATTACACGCTCTTTTTTTTCATTACTTTTTTCTTTAATTTTACAGGGCCCAACATGTTGCTCTACACAGAGCAGACAGTAAGTTTGTTGACTGACTATAACATGAATCACAGGTAAAATAAATTACTCGACCACATAAAGGATTAGTACAATGCTCTCTTCTGTGTGGAGATGAGATAAAACTGGAAGAGGAGTGTGTTTCTGTCGCCCATGGGTTCTGTGCAGGGAGCTCCAAATGAGGAGCAGGTCTGACATGGCAAAGTTGAATTACCTTTAATGACTGTAACTTATATATGTATATGGCTTCTTGGAAGTTCAGATATTTTTAATACATATGACCTCATTTGACTCTCCAAGAAAACTGGAAGTCAATCTGTATTGACTCCGTTTTGTGGCTAAAGAAACTGAAGCTCACAGGATTTAGTGATTTATCCATATTGATATCTTGCAAGTAGTTGAACCTTGAACCCAGTGTTTTGTCTTTCTTTGTTTCCTTTTACCTCCAGGGTTCATGCTCTTTCCAACCCACCATGCTGTTTCTCTCATTCCATAAAGCTATCACTGCAACACTCATAGTCTGTGACTCATTCTGGAATAACAACCCTGCCTCAAGTGATATTTGCCAATAGAGTCCCACAGTTACTGTTGTGCCCTGTAGCTTCTAGCATAATAAAATTGTAATATTGAAAAAAGATGTTTTTTTTTTTTAAATAAGAGTTCTTAAGGAGCTGAAGGTTACATGGAAAAAAGCCCCAGGTCACTCAGACATTGCACTTTGAGCATATTGAGCTCTTGTGCTTTGTTTGACCAGCATGATTCTGGCTTTAGCTCAGAAGGAAGTTTAGTGTAAGCTTCTAGGTCAACTGACCCACTAGAAGGAAAATTATAGCACTCTTCGCCTTTTTTTCAAAACTGAGAGGATACGTTTAGTAGTAAATTTCTGAAGGGGTAGAAAGTACAATATGTATGAAATTGTCAAAGAAAGATAATTTATTAATAAGAAATTAAAAGCCATTTCCATAATGTGCTTTCAGAACACGTTATGCACAATCACAAAATCACAGCGCATTTATAAAACTCCAACTAAAACAACATGGAGGTATTAGTGGATTAACTCCTTCCCACGTACCCCCAAACAACAGCACTGTACCATGTGTAGTACTTCCTGTTTCATTTAGTTTTTAAGCCTTTGTTTGATTTCAACTAGTTCAGACATCATAGTCTCAAATGCCTCATGAAGCATAACGGTTCTGGCTCCGATTCTTCCATTGAACCCCACTGCATTGCCCACCCTCAGCTGCGCAGGCTCAGTCTTCCAGATTTAGTAGAGATCACTACCACCCATAAATTTTATGTGCATTAAAGGTAGTTTCCCCCTCTTGTAATCATTATTAATATTTGATGGCCAAGGTATTATTCTTTATCGATAATTTTATAGATCATAGTTAATTTAGAAAGAAAAAAAATCAGAACTATAATGCAAAGTAGTAGAGCTTCACGTTAAAGAGTGACCTTGTCAAAGAGATGCATTTTTTCTTCAATTAAATTCAAAGTCAGTCAGTCCCATAGGTAATGTTAGCAATTATAAGAATACTTTGCAAAAGTAGTTAAAAAACACTCAGAGAACTTTTATGCGATGCTAGTTTTTAAAGCAAGAATGACTTTCTTCTAAAACTTCAATTCTTTATGAGATCATTTTGGAGTGTACTGTTACATAAAACATGAGGTCAGTAACTAAGGCTAATTAAATTTTAGTAGGAGCAAAAGTCACCAAAAGGTTTTTGCATTCATCCTACCAATTCTAAAACAGTGATACAATACACCATTAATAGCCTTAGAATTGCTAATTATTTCAACATGAATAGCGATATCAATGCTGTCAGTTTAATTTAATACACTCAGGAGAATTCCTGCAGAATGCATGATTTCTCTATTATTTCCTGGTTTTCACAACCACTAAAAGCTATAAATTCTCTTTCTTTTTTTCAAAGAGAGATTAGTAGTCTAGACCCTTCTCACCTTTTTGAGGAATGGTGCAGTTGTTATTTTTTTAAGAAATGGGAAGTAAAGACAAAATAGAAATTCAGAAATGAGAGTAGCCCAGGTTTAATTCTGTGATCTAGTTTGAGGAAGAATGTTCCTAACTCCAAAAGAATTAAGATGCTCGTGCTTTCTGTTGATTTCAGTGGAGTTTCTACTTAGGAAATGACCTTTGGCTTGGGGTTGAAGTGTATCCTTTTTGGAGAGGATCTAAAATGGATGTCTGGGGGCGCCTGGGTGGCTCAGTCGGTTAAGCGGCCGACTTCGGCTCAGGTCATGATCTCACGGTCCGTGAGTTCAAGCCCCGCGTCGGGCTCTGTGCTGACCGCTCAGAGCCTGGAGCCTGTTTCAGATTCTGTGTCTCCCTCTCTCTGACCCTCCCCCATTCATGCTCTGTCTCTCTCTGTCTCAAAAATAAATGTTAAAAAAAAAAAATTAAAAAAAAATAAATAAATAAATAAAATGGATGTCTGGAGGAGTACAAGTAAAAAGAAATTGTTTGATTAAATAAACAAGTAGAAACTTTATTGGAAACTTTACCAGATTAAAAGGTTGGAGTAATCCTCTCATTTCACAAAATATTTCACTTAGAAGGCAGTAGAGAACAACCACGGCTTTCTCATGGGGGAAGAGGGAGTTAAAATTTATTCTACAAAAGAATCATTCAGTAGTAACTAATTAAAAAGTACTAGTTAGACCTTAAAATCATGGAATCTCAGAGTTGGGGAAAAAAAAAACCTTGAGGATAATCTATTCTAAGTTTTTAATGCATATAATCCCTTAAAAGTGATTGGTCAATCTTGGCTTGCATATCTCTAGGGATAGGAAACTTACTACCTTATTTTCAGGACATTCTAATTGCACATTCTTTTTTAAACCAATTGAATTTTATTTGAATTTTCACTCATTTACTGGGTTAGTATCTTCCAAAATGTGGTATTTGACATGGTTTTGGGTGATATATGGGAAATAATTTTAATATATTTTTCAACACACATTAAAAAATACATTATTGTACCAAACTCATGATTTCATAGATTATTATTTTTTGGATGGAGCTAAGGGGAAAAAATGAGTCCACATAAGGCAGAATTAAGAAACTGTTAAGTTAATGTTAAGTGTATGTGAAAATGAACATGACCAAAGTTGTGCAGGTGATTACAAAATGATGAAGCATGAAAAACAGTACCCAAGGTCTACTGTGGAAACAAGAAGGGATGCCATAATCCAGAATCATGGCAGACTGTATTGTCATGAGATAAGTCAGGAGGGTGTATATGGATAAACTGGGGCAGAGGGAAGAGGTAGAAGGCTGCTGTAATAATGGGGCAGACTTACAATGCCCTGATCCATGGTGGAAGTAGCAGAAATGTCAAGAAAGAAGTCTATTAATGAAGTGTTATGGAAAGAACACAGTCCTGCATTTCCAAGAACTCAGATCTTAGTCCTACCTGTCCTCTAACTAGATCTCCTCTTACTTCTCTCGATCTTAGTTTTCCTCATCTGTGGAACAGGGATGGTTTCTAGTGCAAGCACCAAAATTTCTTCCAGCTTTGAAGACCTTTGATTACATAATCATTATGAATATATGGGCTCAGCAGATGAATGGATATATGAGGAATGGGAAAGAGAATCGAAAATGGCAGTGAGGTTTAAAGAATGGGTGAATAGTTTCATTCACAGGCAAGAGAGTCAAATGGGGAGGATAATTTGAAATCAGTGGGAAAGGAAAGATTGATTTGAATCTATTGCAATGGAGTTGCCAGTGACATCTCTTTGTTATGTCTGACAGGTCCTTGTGCACTTGGGAAAGAGTGAGACTTTATTTGCTCATTTGCAAAATAGAAATTAGGTGATCTATAGAGATTTGGGGATTGCTTACATAGAGATAGATGAACTCCTGGAAATGAAGAAGACTATCAATAAAGAAAAGGAGGAGAGAAAATTGGAGTCAAGGGAGTTACATTTATTCAGAGGCTACTAGGTGTCAGGCATGTTATTTACATTGTCCCTTTAAACTATACAAAAACATTATGAGGTATGTGTAATTTGCCCCATTTTACACAACAGGAAAATAATGCCTGGCATGGTCCAAGATCACATAAGAATGAATACATAGCTCAGACTTGAACCTTGAATCTATCTGACTTCAAATCTAAGTGATTCCAGTCCTATGAGGACAGAGACATATGAAACATAGACAATGAAGGCGAGGGATGAGTACACTGCATAGGAGTCCTCCGAGGGGTGCAGGGAGATCCTCTGATTGTGTGAGGTGAGTGCAGCCAAAGCTAGAGGGAAGAAAAGGAGGGAACAATCATAGCTGACCCTTGATCTGTGTAAGGGTCAGCGGTGCTACCCCCATGCAGTCAAAAATCTGTGTATAACTTTTGACTTCCCCCAAACTTAACTAGTAATAGACTATTGTTGACTGAAAGCCTTACCAATAACATAAACAATCAACAGATATTTTGTATGTTGTACGTATCATATACTGTATTTTTACAATAAAGTAAGCTAGAGAAAAGAAAGTGTTAAGAAAATTATAAGGAAGAGAAAATACGTGTATAGTGTTGTACCATATGTATCAAAAAGAATCTGTGTATGAGTGGACCCACATAGTTCTAACCCTAATATACATTCAAGGGTCAAATGTATACACTGAACATTTACTGTATGCCAGACACTATTCTAAGTGATTTACTTGTATTCACTCATTTAATCCTAGTAATAACTGGCTCACTGAATGGGCAGCACTCAGTAGGTTTCAAGGCAGTAAATAATTTTTTTTTCCTACTATAGCCTTTTAACCCCACCCACTCAGTGCTCCATGACTACCCCTGGACAATGTATTCAGCAGATGAGCTGACTTTTCTTGATCACTTTTCAGGTACCGTATTAGAAACTATGATCCATACATTAATATAATGCTCACTATGTGTTGCCAAAAAAATGGAGATGTTCTTGGCATACTAAACAAAATGTTAAGTGGGGAAAAAAGCAAGAAAGTAAATACGATAACCTACCAATATGTGATAAAGGGAGAAACACATACATATTCATATATAAGCATGTATAATTGAATACCTTTTGGGGTATTACCAAGGACCTAATAAAAGTATGTGCCTGTAGGTAGGGAAGTTATTGGCTAGGTAATTGTAGAAGGAGGGAAAATTTCCATTGAATTTCTGTTTATTCTCTTTGACTTTTCATCTCTTTGAATGTATTATTTTGGAGCTCAGTCAGCCCTTGCCACAATATTGATGCATGATGACCATCCCCAAAGTTGTGGCCATAAGCATTGATTCTCATTCTCATAAGCAAGTGGTTACCTGAGTGGCTCTGCTTCAGGGTGCAGTGTGCAGATTGCCCATCATAGCTCTACTTCATTTGTCTTGTTTTGAGACCCCCAGCTGGGAGGAGTGGAGACTTTTTGGGGCATGTTCTTTTCTTGGTGAAGTCAGGAGCTTCCAGAGGGGTTACAGAAAACATTTATGCTAACTAACTGAAGGTGTAGGCTTGGAACATCCACATAGTCACTTCCAACCCATATTCTTAAATAAGGAGGGAAGCATACTCCTCTAGGAGGTAGAGAGAATGAACCATTGCTGCACAATAATCTACCTCACTATTAAAAAGTTAGGTCAATTTAAGTCTAATATAAAAATTTGAATCTCTCATCCAATCCCATATTTCTCCTTTCTCCACTGTAGCTTAAGCTAGAGCCATATTTAGAAGTCTGTAGTGAGGAAAAGCATATGGCCAATTTTCTTCTGTCTTGTCTTGTCTTGTCTTGTCTTGTCTTGTCTTGTCTTGTCTTGTCTTGTCTTCCCTCCCCTCCCCTCCCCTCCCCTCCCCTCCCTTTCCCTTCCCTTCCCTTCCCTTCCCTTCCCTTCCCTTCCCTTCCCTTCCCTTCCCTTCCCTTCTTTTTTCTTCTTTTTCCTCCCTGTCTCCTTCTCTTTCTCTCTTTCTTTCTTATTTCTTCTTCTTTCTTTGCTATACCAACTTTCTAACTTTTATATGCTTTATCTGTCTTCTCCAAACTTAGGTTCAAGAAAGAAGGATGAGGGGCGCGTGGGTGGCGCAGTCGGTTAAGCGTCCGACTTCAGCCAGGTCACGATCTCGCGGTCCGTGAATTCGAGCCCCGCGTCAGGCTCTGGGCTGATGGCTCGGAGCCTGGAGCCTGTTTCCGATTCTGTGTCTCCCTCTCTCTCTGCCTCTCCCCCGTTCATGCTCTGTCTCTCTCTGTCCCAAAAATAAAAAAATAAAAAAAAAAAGAAAGAAGGATGATTAGAAGGAAGGGTCAAGTTCTAATATGACTGATCTTCTGTACTATAAATTTAGGTCCTATGTGTGGCCCATGACAAGATAGTGGTTCTTTGTTTCATGAAATATATTGTGAATTCTTTGAGACTCCTGGAAAGGGACTTCTGCTTGACCATTCCTTGGTGCAGTTGATGCACCTTCTGAATGACCATTCACAGAGGTTTCCAGTCTGTTCGATCTGTTGTGTAGGATTCTTTCAAGTATTCAAGCTCTGCTACTATATGCCACCTATAAGAAATAAGCATCCTTACCTGCTGTTGATTAAATGTAGCTTGCATCCAGTGTAGCCCCTATTCTCTGTTCAGAGAGGTAGCCATTCATCATTGAATTTTTCTAGGTGAAAGCCAGTTTCAGGTTTTCTTGAATTATGTCAACCTGGCTTCATAGTAAGGAAGCACCTTGTCCTTTGAAATGCACAGCTCCGATCAACTCTTCCCAAACAAATTTTCTCCTCTCTTCTCTGGTCTAGATTAAGCCCTTTATAGCATAGGCTGGAGATGGATGATGGGTTAAAGAAGTGGATGAAATCCAGAGCCATGGATTGTAGACACAGCTCTGTCACTAACTGTGGAAGTGACATGAGTGAGAATCTAGTTCAGAACCATTTTTCTAAAGAAGAGGAAACTGGGGATCACACACTTCACATAACTTGTCCACTTCAATCTGATAGTTAGTGACAAAGCTCTGCCTAAATCTGTGTTCTTTGGACTGTGGTATATTTTTTCCTCCCACTGAATCAAAGCAGGAAGTGCTTACTTATGTTTAAATAACCCTCTTTTTGTGATTTAGATCCTTCCTTCTTTTTCTGGCCTTGGCAAGGACCAGACCAGGAGAATAGCTGGTCACCACTTTTTATATTTGAGCATTATAAATAAAAAGCTTTCCAGACCTGCCCAAAGGGTTGGGATTTCTTCGAGAATCTTAAGCCTCAGGGACTCATTTTAGTCATTCAAACTACAAAATATTTTGGTTCTGAAGATCTTCTTCTGAAAGACCCAAATAAAGATCTCTCCTCGCAGTCCATTCGTCAATTACCCCCCTCCCTTCCCCCTAATGGCTAGAGGGAGATGTGAAAAGTCAGTTGAACTTGGCACTCATTATTCCTAGAGGAAGGTATATTTCAAACTTAATACTTAGATTCCAAACTCTTTTCTCTGTAGGAGTTCTAATGCTTAGGTAAAATAACATTCTTAATTCCAAGCGTAGAGTTCTTAAATAGGAACACGTATCTTCTTTTTCCCTTTTATTTTTGGAAATTTAAAGTTCATTAAGTTATTAACTTTTGAAAACTTCCACCCTCTCACTTCCTTGTCTGTCAGCCTAAGGTCGTCCCTTCTCCTTGACACAGTCTCTCTCCCTAAAAGGATATATTCTGTTCCTCTTGTGCTGTATTTCTCATGCTTCTCAACATCAGTGCCCTTTTTCCACCTATCTTTAAAGGCCTGTGAATGTGCACGTGCACACCCTGCATTTACACACACAATGCAGATAAAAGAACAAAACCTCCCGTCTTCTGAGAAAAATTCTAACTCTCCTCAGGTACCGGAGGTGTTTCATTTCATATTCCTGCTTGAAAATATGAGAGGAATCTCGAATTGTGATCTTGCATTATGCTTCAGGCCTTCTTAAAAGTACAATTCCTCCCCCCAAAGGAAATGAGAGAGCTATTTAAAACAAGCAATCAATCCATTTAGAACTCACCACAATCTGAACAACATTTCTTAGGGTGATGAATCGAAGAAAGAGAGGAAAGGAATTTTTTAAAAATGGATTTAAAAGGAGATTTTGGGCCCATCAGCATTCATGGAGTCCAAACATAGAAATTCAATTCAATTTATCATGTAGAGAAAAGATTAATCACTTGCAGAAATCTTGAAATCAGTGTGCTGCATTCAAAGTTGTTAAACTAGAATCATTTTTAATTATTGCTATCTGGTTGGTATTAAGCTTTTCTACATGATTTGATTATCTTTTTTTAACAACATATTTTTTTTCGTTTTTATTTATTTTTGAGACAGGGAGAGACAGAGCATGAATAGGGGAGGGTCAGAGAGAAGGAGACACAGAATCTGAAACAGGCTCCAGGCTCTGAGCTGTCAGCACAGAGCCCGACACGGGGCTCGAACTCACGGACCGCGAGATCATGACCTGAGCCGAAGTCGGCCGCTTAACTGACTGAGCCACCCAGGCGCCCCCGTGATTTGATTATCTTGCTGCAACATGAGTTGTCTTTAAGTCCTCTCTGTTTCAATCCCCAAATCAAGTCCATTGCTACCTCTGACAATTTTTCAGAGGGTTCAGATTTAGTCCTTGTTCTTTTGAAAAGTTGGCATCTCACAAGAAGTGACTACTTCATATGGATTCATACTATTCCGGTAATCTGTTACCTGACTATTGTTTTCTTCTTCTTTTTACTTTGTGTGTGTGTGTGTGTGTGTGTGTGTGTGTGTGTGTGCGTGTGTGTGTGAACCCAAAAGTAAGGATCATTTCTGTAAGTATTATTTAGAGAATAGCATTTCCAGGTGCAATCTACCTACTACAGTTTCTAGTTATTTCTCTAAACTACTTTTTTTAAATGTTTATTTATTTTTCAGAGAGAGAGAGAGAGAGAGAGAGAGAGAGAGAGAGACAAAGTGTGAGTAGGGGAGGGAGAAAAAGAATCCGAAGTAGGCTCCAGGCTCTGAGCTATCAGCATAGAGCCCACCACAGAACTCGAACCCATGAGCCATGAGATCATGACCAGGGCCAAAGTTGGACGCTTAACTGACTGAGCCACCCAGGCACCCTTCTAGTTATTTCTTAAGTCAAATCTAAACTCAGTCTTACCACTCCAGAAATACATTTCTATTGTTGGTTTTGGTAGAATTTTTTTACTGCTCAACATTTGTTTTTCCTGGTAACATCATTTAAATTTTGCCCTATTGCGTAGAATCTCCTGGGACTGTCAACCAAGGTGTCCTGCCCTGCTCTGGCCTTGGCAAAATTCTGTGATCTAAACCTTCTACCAACAATTTGACATGAAGCAAAGTGACAAAAACAACAAAAGCAAAACAAAACTTCCTCAAAATGGCAAGAGCTCACTGATTTCCAAAACTGTCTACTTGCCCCTACCTACTCCCTGGACCCTCATTGTTGCTTTGGCCTTAATCCTTGCTGAGTCTATTCTTTCAGCTTCTTTACCATGCTGTGAGCTGCTCAATATCTTTCTAGTAAATTTTGTTTTTCTGTTTAAATTAGATTTAGGTTTTGTTGATTATATTAGAGTTGGTTTTTGTTGATTACAAACCAGAGACTTCCAACTGAGACATAATGGAATTGGCCTCAAATATCCTCTGGCCCAGTTGGTTTCCCACCTATGGTGAAGGCTTTTGGGGGACTATAAAATTGCTCTCTGGTCTTCCTATTTTTTTCCCTTTTTTTATGTTGCTAAACTTTAGCCTTTTCATCCTTCATATTTCTTCAAAGTTTACTTTTTCATGACAATTAACTCCATTTAATGATTCCCATTAACAGCCTTCCAGAATTTGCTTAGTGCTCATTTGGTATTTGCCAGTTCCTGCAGGTGGCTCTCCTTGCAGAGAGAAGATCTCTCAGCTTTTGTGTAAGGATTAGCTGCCAAATGTTGGACAAATAAAAACTGAGTCACAGTGTTTCCATTCCTGTGCTTTTCAATAAAGTAAACCAAAGACAACTTACTGGTTAGACCAATCCTGTAACACTGTTATCAAATGTAAATTATCCATAGGAAAACCATCATCAGAGTCTCTTTCCCCCAAAGAGCAGGAGATAAAGTACAACAGAGAGAGGGCCAAATCTAGGGAGATGGTTCATGCACAAAATTTATGTTCGACCCATACCAGCAGCAAATGATCCTAAAATCTCAGTGGCTTAATGCAACAAAAGTTTATTTCTTATTCATACTCCATGTCTAACAGGGGTTAACAGGGATTTCTGCATATCATAACTTCTCCAGGACCAAGTAGGTGGAGGCATCCTGTTGATGAACATATTTCTTTCTTTTGGTCATATTTATTGCAAAGCAAAACAAGCAAACAAAAACAAACAAAAAACCCCAACAACCATGGTCTTATTATCTTTAGTTGGTCAGGGAAATAAAATCCCTCCATGTGCCTGGAAAAGGCGTGAGTATCTGTCAAACAATTCTAATGATTAGTCTAGATGCCTTGCTCTGTACCTGTACTTCTCTCTCCCTCACCATACTTGGCATTAGTCAGTTTAGAACTACCCACCTCAGTGCAGGCACATTTTTACAGATTTAGCATTTTGTTTAACTGAGCTATTACTTGATCTCAACTAAGACATTAATCAACAATGTTGAATTGATAGGGTCTTTACAGTTTACATGCATCTCTATACAAAATATTTCCTTTGACCTTCACAATCACCCAGAGACATAGGTAGGACAGAGAGTATTAATTCCATTTTGCACAGATGACTAAGTTGGAGCTTAAGGAAACAAAGTACTCAACCCATATTCACAGTGGTAGAGCTGGGACTTAGTCATTATATGTTTCCACACCAAGCCTACTGCCATGTCTTTTCCACACCACACCTAACACAGTGAGCAAATAAAGCATATGGCCTCTACCAACCTTATTACCATGTAAAAGAGGACCCAAAGAGGATAGAAATTCCTTCCAGAACCAAAGAAGTGAAGCTATAACAATAGTCAGGGCAGCGCCTCTAGCATATTATGACTACTGGAAGGAGGTTTGTCCCCTGCCCTTTTACACTCCACATGGGTGGTTGCCTGCTTCTCTACCTTCTTCTAGAAATAGCTTGAAGTAGGGGAGCAGGCATATGTGAGTGTGTGTCTCCTTGTCAGTTGATTAAGAAGATGGGAGAGGACCATGTAGGTGTGAACTGCTATAAGGAAAGCAAAGAATCCCTCTGCTGTTGCTGGTAAAAATGAGTGGCTAAACTAAGCCCTATGGTTGGAAACAGTTTCTACTTTTATATCAAAAGAATAGCAATGCATACACTTTTAACATCTACTTTTCAGGTTAGGAAATTGGCCTCGTGTAGCCCAGTTTAATCATCGGAGTCTCTAGGGATTAGTTTGTTGCAAAAAATTTATGGTTGTTCCTTGTCCTGGAATTTCCTGTTTCAGACAGGTGTCTGTGTATCTCAATTTTTGGATTTGAAATATTCGTTGTTCCCAGCGGAAGGGCAAACCGTGTGGCCCTGGACTTGGTTGTGTCATGCCATTCATTTCTCTTGTCAACCTACCTTGTCAACAGGCATGGATCATGTTATAGGAGCACGATGTGGATAATAAAGAACTTGAAGGTGATAGGAAGGGAATTGAAAACTCGACTGAAGAAACTCCACTGGAGAAGACTCCAATGCTCTTATATCAAAAGACAGATGCAAATGTGAAATTGTCTAGCAACTGTTGCCCCTGAATATCAATCACTGCCAATCACCAATCAACTTTTCCAGCACTCAACCCCCCCATCACACGTTGCCCTGAGAGGGGTTGTCGCCTCCTGAGCGTGCAGCACACCTGCAGGCAGGCCTCTTCTGGAGTTTGCCTACAGGAAGGTCATTAAAAGGCATAACAAATGAGGGCAGCTCCCCCAGCAGGAGCAATTAACCTTCAGGAACCTGGCAGGCATAGGTATATTTTAGGACTGCAGAAAGCATTAACCTTCTCATTATTTAAAGAAGCTAACAGTAGAGGAAAATCTGCAATCTCCTTCACCATTTCTCTCTTCACTTCCCTCTCTTCATCACCCCCTTACCCCATCCTGCCTCACCACCACCCTGTTTCGTTCACTCTGTCTTCAAAATGTATGAAGTCCTCTTCATGCGGGGATAGTGATAGTTGTTACTTGGCTCCAGCCTATAAAGTTTCAATGTGGGCAGCTCTCAAGGAGGCACTTACAAATGGCTAAGCAAGATCTTTTCTTCTCTGGGTCCGATATGGGTCTCTTCTCTGGGTCCAATCTGAGGACCAGACTGGAGGGGGTATGTGGTGGAGGTCCTGAAGCCTCCTGGCCTGGTTCCATGTGGTGACAGGTATCACTGATGCCTGTCACACATACAGGGTCCCTGCAGGTGCCTCTTAAATGCCCATCCGTCTCCTTCTCATCCATTTCCCTTTGGCTCTCTGGAAAAGAAGAAAGCCCAAATGCTCTGCAGGGGAGAACAAATAGCAAGTGGGATCATCCATCATTGCTTCCTGTCAGGTGCAAGCTGTAGATGAATGTTCAGAGACTGACATAGCCCTGGTCAGAAACTGCATAACAGTGCCCCCTTTTCCTATTAGCTAGGGACTTCAGATTGGGAAGAAAAGAATATCTACATAATTGTAAGATGTTAACATTCAAGAAATAGCATCTTATTTTGAATGTCCATGAATCCGACGTCTATTAGCTGGGATAACTTACATTGGGATCCTAATGTACAAAAACAAATCTGTAAGGTTCAATTTCATTTGCAATTAATGATGCTTTTTTCTAGAAAAGTAATAGTGAAGCTGAAAGAAAAACATGGGACAATAGTCTTCTCTTATATCAAACATCATTGATGTATATCCATTTAAGAGAGAAAAAAATATTTCATTTCATTAAAGAACTAGGTGCTAGTATGTCATTTAGAAATCATCCCTAGGTTATTAGGCAGCAATATGAAAATCTAATCTGGCAACATGTTTGTAATTGTTACAAGAAGGCACCTATGAAGAAATTCTGAAGAGACAACTGATTCAGGATTTGATGTGGCTTCTGGCAAAGTGAGGAGATGCCAGGATTGCCCCAGCCTCTGAGGAGGCCTCTTTAATTTAAATGTGCATGCTGAGATGCAGCTGTGCTGATGAATGCATATTTATTGGACCTGGATAGGAGGCAAATGCGTAACTAATTAAACTATTCTAGTGTCAGCTACTCTGGCCAACATCCCCTTGGAAAAAAAAAGCATCACTATTTAAAATGTATTTTGGAACCAAAAAGTTACCACTCAACTGATCGACAAATAATACCTGTGAAGGGACACAAAGGTGATTCTACTAAGATTAGAAAAATAGGGTTGAGGAATATCTTTAATTTAGAGGTGACTTCATGAAAGCTTACTTATTGAAGAATGCTGATTGACTACATTTGCACTCTATCTGAGATGAAGAGGACAAATTGTCTAGAATATGTACAGAATGTCATGTTAGAGCACATCTAGTCCACCTGTCCCCCTCAGAGCTGAAGCAACAGAGCATAAAGTGACTGGAATAGAAACTATGGAAGCTTCTCTGTTTTCTAGTTGAGAGTCCTTCCTTTGCACTACTGTTAGTCAATGAAGGATTTTATAATACAATCTTTAGAAAAAAAAAGTGCAACTGGTTAATAAGGAAAGTTCTTTAAATTTGTTTCTTTAGCAAATCTAGACAAGATAAGCAGTATGACCAAGCTGGAAGCAAAAAGATGGGGCTGGATAGCTTCAGAATGCTGGAGTTCTGTTATCTCCAATGCTCTGCAACATGTTACATAATTTAACCCGGTCATTTATTTCATCCATACCATGCATACTTTGGATTTTCATTATCAAATGACTAAGTGTCTATTGATAGATCTAGGTTGAGGAGAATATTCCAATTTGGGGGTTTTCTGAGGCAGCGCGATAAATAATACTTCTCTTCCTTACCGGATTCTGAATTAATCAAGAAATAAATCAGCAGTAAGCTAATGGAGTACTGAAAGATCACCTTTATTACTGATAAAATTTGAACAATATATCTTAAAGCGTGTTCAGATGGGCTGGCTGAGCTGACTCCCAGCATCCAATGGGCTGACCTGCTCCCTAGGAGCAAGGAGGGGGGGCAGGGTCATATCAAATGTACTAATCTGATAAGTAACTCCATTTGCCTGTTATGCCTTCATCTTTGCTGGTGCAGTGAAAGAGGAGCAAGGAACTCCCCCACAGGAAGAAATAAGGTAGAAGAAGAAGCATTCCCTCCTAAAACTTTGTCATTTTGCCTTTTATGATTCTTTCCTTTCAGTGTGTTATGAAAGGCATGAAACCCAACACTGGGGAAATGCCTTCCTTCTTTATCAACTTGAGGGGGCACTAAATGTGTGTGTGTGTGTGTGTGTGTGTGTGTGTGTGTGTAATGGTGTTTTCTCCATGGGCTGAAGGAACTATCTCCTTTTGTGCAAAGGTGGGAAGAGAGGAAGGAGGAAGGGTTTAGACTCATTAGAAAAGTGATAACAAAGTGAAAACAAAGAGCTAATGTTCAGTTTGGGATATTCAAATAAAGATTTCACCAAATACATGTGGAATTAGGTGAGAAGAAGAAAGAGAGAGGGAAAAAAGAATATTTTTCCTTTAGCATAGCAAGAGCCAAGCCTAGAAAAAATTCATTTATCCTAGATATTTATTAAGTGCTGACTGCTGACGACTGCTGACTATGGATTTGAGATGGTTCTAAGCACTGAGAATACAGCAGTGAAAAGTTCTATTGATAAACCCTGCCCTTGCTAAGATTGTATTCTAGTTGGGGCAGAGTTGAGATCTAGTAGGTCTACCATGGTATCTACTCTGGGCGGGGTGGAGGGTGGTAAATCAAAGCAGGGGCTGAATACTCGATGCCTATGGCAATTCAACAATAAGAGTCAAGGGGTCACCAACAGGCCCCACTCAAGTTAGAATGGGCCATGTATGCATCAAGCACATTAGCTGACTTCAGACCTGAGTGCCAGCAGAGGGAGTAGCAACCAAGTCAAAGGGAAGCAGAGACATCATCAGATCAGAGAACTTCTTCAATCCACTGCCACAGACTTGGCAAGCCCCTTCCCCTAACATATACCCAGACACCATTTTGAGAAGAGAAGGGAGAAGATGGCAAAATCTACAAGTGGTTGGATCCTCAAAGGAGAGAGTACTCGAGTGGATCTTGATTAAAAGTGAATTATCAATGGACTGAATGTTTAAACTAAAAGGAAGCTTTATACTGGAATGACTGAATTATTTTTATCTGGGTTAAATTTACTTCTTTTTCCTTGATATCTGACAGTAGGGAGACCTGCCAGAAGAATATGGGTGATTTTATGACCTTGCCATAATGCTATGGAGATGATGTCTCAGAAACAGCAAAGGTACTTGGATGCCTCACTGTTGACTATTTGTCTTAGACTAATTTTGAGACAAAAAAGAACCTTTTTCCTTCCTCTTTGACGCTTGCAGTCTTAACTAAGCTCAATCTACTGGAGGGAGATGATTTTCCAGTGATTTCTACTGTACGTTTTATCCTCAAGGTACTAGAGTGTTCAGAGGGTAGTATAGAAATTGTCCCAGAACTTAGGACTACCCATGGTATAAGGTGCAGAAAGTTGGGCTCCTACTGGGTAAATAAAGAGGTGCCTCAATTGAGAGAGAAAGAGAACTGCTAGGTCATAGCAGGGCTGGGCCAAGGATCACCCAAGGATTTATGTTTCTTTTATTTAGTTCAATGGGACTCTTTAATCTTTTTGTGATGTCTTTCTTCTTCCCCTTCCTGTTCTGAGTTCCACCCCCAATTTCATCACCCAAACTGCTTTTCCAAATGTCAGCAAAGACCTACATGTTAAAAATCCAATGAATTCTTCCAAGCTCTCATCCACTATCTTTCCACTGTATTCTTGTTTCTGGAGTTCACTGCTGAAATTCTCCTTCTCCTATCTTGTTGAAAATTCTTTGTCAATTTTTGTTATGGGCTGGGCTGTGTTTCCCTCAAATTCATAGATTGAAGCCCTAATTCCTAGTGCTTAGAATGTGACTATGTATGGAGATAGGATCTTTAAAGATGTAAATAACTTAAAATGAGATTATTAGGATTGGCCATAATGCAGTATGTCTGGCATCCTGATAAGAAGAGGAAATTAGGACACAGACATGCACAGAGGGAAGACCATATGAAGACTGAGGGAGCAGATGGCCATCTACAAGCCAAGGAAAAAGATCTCCAAAGAAACTGCCCTTACTGACACCTTGATCTCAGACTTATGCCTTCCAGAACTGTGACAAAATGAATTTCGTCTGTTTTACTTTGTTGCAGCAGCTCTAGCAAACAAATACAGTCTCATATTGTCTTTTCTGCTCATTCTCTAATTTCCCAAATTTCAGTCCCTAGATCAGTCTTCATGCTTAGACTTGCTAGTATCATATACCTCCACACATTCAATTATTACCACCATGAAAGTGATCCTCTAAGTTACTAGGTTGAACCATATGAGAGGACCATTTTTATATATTGAAAGTGGTTGGCTATTGATGGTTTCATTGGCTCAACCTGATATGCCTCTACTGTGGACTTTCCTGAGGCTCAAAACTTGCATGTCTCTCTGCCTTTTACACCTGCCCACATAATTATATGCTAGGAACCTCCCAAATAACACATCTAACACAGAACTTAACATCTTCTTAGGAAACCTGTAGGCTTCAAGCATTGGCCTCATCTTTGGGTCATTCCTTCCTTCAGTGCCCCATACCATGATCATCACATGTGTAGTCATATGTGATACATGCCTTCTATATGCACTTTCTTAGGTACAGCACTTTGAGGGGAATTTTGAGGAGCCTCCTAACAATTTGCAATTTAAAATATAGTCCCTGAAACTGGAACATCCCCATTGCCTTCAATCTTGTTAGAAATAAAGAATCTTAGTTCCCACCTGGATTTAGTCAATCAGAACCTGGGCATTTTTTCTTAAGTCCCAGATGATTCTCTTACAAATTAAAGCTTGAGAAGGACAGCCTTGAAGTAGGGTAGTGGCCATAGGAATTCTAACTTTCCATAAAGATAATAAAAATTTATTTTTCCACTGGCAGCAGGAGAGTTTAGAATATAAGAAAACCCAACTCACCATAGTCTTGCAACATGAGTATTGCCCTTAATTAAAAAAGAATTGCATTTTTATATTTAATTTTCTTATTGTTTATTTTTGAAAGAGAGAGAGAGAAATAGAGTATGAGCAGGGGAGGGGCAGAGAGGGAGGGAGAACACAGGGTCTGAAGCAGGTTCCAGGCTCTGAGCTGTCAGCACAGAGCCTGACATGGGGCTCGAACCCACAAACCGTGAGATCATGCCCTGAGCCGAAGTCAGATGCTTAACCAACTGAGTCTCCCAGTCACCCCTAAACTGCATTTTTAATAGGTGAAAAATTATATTTTAATAATGTTACTTCTTATTCCTCTTTGAATACTGGTGAGGTTCTTTATTGATATTTGTCCATGAATTTCCCGCACATAGCATTTGATAGTTGTTTTTCTAATCTAATTATTTGCACACTTTTCTAAATTCCATTATTATTATTACTTTGTTATTACAATGTGGATGACTTCTAAGACTTTTTGTTAACCTGCTAAATTTAAACCAAAGCATTCTCAATATTCCTGACAGCTATGCTTTTAAACTATGTAGAATGTGAGGAATACATTTTCTTCCCAAATGATTTTAATCAGCTACACAAGTCACAAGTTTTTGCTTAATTTATGAGTCAGTTTGAGGACATTAATGGTTAACGATGATTTTAAAATAAACACTACATTGCTTGACACACAGTAGGAACTGGGGATGATTCTGAACTGAGTCAAAAGGCAGAAAATAAAATAAAAAGCATGGCCCCATTCGGCAGCCTCTTCTTTAAACCTAATAGCTGCAGCACGCGTGCGCGCGCACACACACACACACACACACACACACACACACACGAGGAGTCCTTCTGGGGAGCCACTATGGATACAGAGATATGAAGCACTAGGAATCATGCCTTTTCTTATCATTCAGAATGATTAGTCTGCTGGTTGTGACTATCTGGGCAGCCTGGGAGGTGGCTTGACAAGGTTACTCAGGTCAGAGCAGGATAACAAGCAGTAGAAGAAAGAGCTATACACTATTTAAGAAAATAAATAAACAGCCTTGATCATGCTCCTAAAGCCAGCAGCTTCACTTTGCAGTTGAGTAAGCCATGCTTGTCTTCCTTGTTTCTCTTTGTTTATGAGGATTTCTAAGTTCTTGCCTATTGATGGTGTAATTTGCTCAGCCAGACAAGCAGGTACTGTACACAATAAGTTATTCTAAATAAAAGGGGCGATTAATCAAGGAAAATCAAACTGTGAGCCCTAGTACCACTCCTTCCTGGCTGGTCCCAGACTCCCAGCTTGTTTATTTAGTGTCACCCATAGTCTGTCATGGCTGACCTAAAACTATCAGGAACAGCCACAATGGCAGCCAAGCATAAACAAAAATCTGAACTGAAGGTACAGTGGGACTTCCATTCCACAGATAAGATCTATTGCTGTAATAGCCCTTGATTATGAAGACCAAAGGAGAAAAAACACCAAATATACAGACACTTTTCTGTTTATTTATACATGAAGAAGGAGGGGGAAGCAAATCATTTACAAAGAGGAGGGAAAAAAGGGAATAAGGTTTCATTACATGTCAGTGTTTCTCAGTTTATACAACAAGATTCTGTGATAGCAGGGGTTTGCTGCTGGTCTCCTTTGTTTGTGTATTGACATTTTGCAATGCTTAAAAAATCACACACTGGGACCAGAGATAGCTGGGAGAAAGGAATTGAGGCGGGAAAATCTACTGGACTGTTACCTAGGGAAAGAATGTTTTTCTCTTCCATGTAACTGTTCCAAAGTAAGCTATAGATTTAGGCAACAAATGAGTAGGTTTTTAGAGGATCTCTCATATAAAAGGATGTGCTGGGAGATTATGCCTTTTCAGATGAATGGGACCCCTTAATTATTGCAAACATGCATTATGCATTTTTCGACATGCAAGAAGCAGTCCTCACTTCTCTCTTTGCCATGATATTCTTCCATGGTGGAACCCTTTCCCTTTTTTCCCCCCATCAGTTTATTTAATTTTATAAAGTTGGGGAATTACTTGGAAAGAAAGTTATCTGGAGATGCTACTTATCCGAATGTGATGAATGTAGGTGTCCGCCTCAGAGCCAATCTGGTCACTGCTTCAAGAAGGAACGTGGAAAGATTACTTTCATCCTTAAAGAGGCCCACAAGTTCTGGGAAGCGGTGGAAATGGATCTCTTCATTGTTGTTTGTAGGTGCTACACTGCTGTTGCTCATGTTCCAGGGGCCAAATTTATCCATTTAATGGAGAAGTGTGCTTGTCCTACTCGCATTCCACTTTATAAAATGTGTAAGAGGAAGGGCAAGACGCTTCCAATAGGGTCGTAGTATTGAGGAATACCGCTTTATTGTTCTCTGTTGGTCAATTACTGGGACAAATGGCTGCAGGAAGTTCTCCCCAATCTATTTTCTTGCAGGCCATGCAGTATTACATTTCACTCCAAAGAGTAAAGTTCTAATGCTTTATCACATTCCAATGCTCAAAAGGGAAATTGCTGCTAAGGTACTTAACACTAAATGCATCCATTTTGGTATACTGACATTGCCTGGGACTACAGATAAATTTCAGCAAATCACACTCATACACTAAGGAATTGGGATCTCATTCTCTGAGGCACTGGAGGAAAAGGCTCTGCCTAGGGAGGGCACAAAATGAGGGTTGGCATTATCAAGACACTGCACTGAAAAGGTGAAATGTTCTATCAGCTACTGTGAAAAACCCCAACTGTGTTCACTTGCATGACTGGCTGAAAATTCATTTTCTTTTCCCTCTTGGGTCTTTTGTGGCAAAGGAAAACATTTGGGAAAGGCTGGTATGAGGACTAACATAGCGTACACAAAGAGTCAGAGAAGGGTCATGTGGTTAGCACTAAACTAACATTCACATTTAGATAGATGCTTTAGTCCATTTCTGCAAACCGTTCTAAATTCATATTTGTACTCTCGCAGTCTTTTATGACTCAAGATCCGAAGTTCTGAAGGTGCTTGTGAAGTACAACACTAGTTTTTCTTTGCCTGCTTGAAGTTTAACATGCCATTCTCTCCCTGTAGAGCCTCCCCAGTGCTTTCCAGTGTGATTCCCATCTCTCCCCTGGAGGTGTTCTTTGTGTGTGGTGATGATCTGTGAGGGGATGCTTCTGTACACACAAATGATTAACTGCATTGAGGCCATTTTTAGGATGAAATATGATGACCAGAATCAAGTGATTTATTATCACGTGCATTGGTTATGTTCTATCTAATTTTCCTTGTCTGTAAAAAAAAAAATGTTTTTCTCATATCATTTTTAAGTTAATTCACATACCATAAAATTCACCATTTGAGAGTGTATAACTCCGTGGCTTTTCGTATATTCACAAAATTGTGTGACCATCAGCACAATCTAATTTCAGGACGTGTTCATTATCCCAAATAGAAACCCCACACCCATTAGCAGTCACTCCCCATTTTCCCTCTTCCCAACTCCTGGCCACCACTAGCATGATTTTTGTCTGTGTGAATTTACTTATACTTGGCATTTTGTGTAAATGGAATCATTCTACAGGTGGTCTTTTATGTTTGGCTTCTTTCATTTAGCATGATATATGCAAGGTTCATCTGTGTTGTAACATGTATCAGTATTCCAATCTTTTTAAGACTTTATTTTTTAGAGCAGTTTTAATTTTACAACAGTGAGAGGGAAATACAGATACTTTCCATATACCCTGACTCCACACATACAGAGCCTCCCCTTTTATCAATATCACTCATCCAAATAGTTCATAATTTACCAAGGATGAATTTACAGTGACATATCATAATCATCCAGAGTCCTTAGTTTATGTTACAGTTCACCCTTGTTGTACCTTCTATGGGTTTGAACAATTATGTAATGACATATATCCATTATTATACTATCATATAGAGTATTTTTACTGCCCTAAAAATCTTCTATGGTCTGCCAATTCACTCACCCTTCCCACCAGCCCTGGCAACCACTCATCACTTTATTGTGTCCATAGTTTTACCTTTTCCAGAATGTCATATAGTTGGAATGATACAGTATGTAGCCTTCTCAAATTGGTTTCTTTCACTTAGTAATACACATTTAAGCTTCTTTCATGTCTTGATAACTCATCTCTGCTTACTGCTGAATAATATTCCATTGTGGGATGTACTACATTCACCTGGTGAAGGACATTGTAGTAGTTTCCAAGTTTTGATAATAATGAATAAAGCCACTATAAGCATCTGTGTGCAGGTTTTTGGATGGACATAGTTTCCAACTCCTTTGGGTAAATGCCAAGGAGTGTGATTACTGGTTCATATGGTAAGAATATGATTCATTTTATAAGAAACTGCCAAACTGTCTTCCAAAGTAGCTGGACCATTTTACATTCTCATTAGCAATTGATGAGAGTTCCTGTTGCTTCACATCTTTGCCAGCATTTGGTGTTGTCACTGTTCCAGATTTTTATAATATTACTAGGTGTATAGTGGCATGTGACTGCTTTAATTTACATTTCTCTGATCACATAATGTGGAGCATCTTTTCGTCTGTTTGTTCTCCACCTGTATATCTTCTTTGGTGAGGTACTTAGTAAGGTCTTTGGCCCATTTTTAACTGAGCTGTTTGTTTTCTTGTTGTTGAGTTTTAAGGGTTCTTTATATATTTTAGATAACAGTCATTTATCACATGTCTTCTGCAAATATTTTCTCCCAGTTTGTGGCTTGTCTTCTAATTCTTTTGATTCTGTATTTCACAGAAGTCCAAAATTTTTAATTTTCATAAAGTCCATCCTATCAATTATTTCTCTCACGGATCATGTCATTGACATATCTAAAAAGGCATTGCTATGCCCAAGGTCATCTAGGTTTTCTCATATCTTATTTTCTAAAAGTTTTGTAGTTTTGCAGTTTACATTTAGGTTTGTGACTCATTTTTAGTTAATTTTTATGTAAGATTTAAGATTTGTGGTTAGATTTATTTTTGTGCATGAGAATGTCCAGTTTTTCTGGCACCAGTTGTTGAAGAGACTATCTTTACTTCATTGTGTTGCCTTTGCTTTTTTGCCAAAGATCAATCGACTATATTTATGGGGGTCTATTTCTGTTCTGTTATGGGGGTCTATATTCTGTTCTGTTCTCTCTATTCTGCTCCATTGATCTATTTACCTTTTTTTTTTTTTTGCCAGTACTACAATATCTCAATTACCATAGCTTGTTAGTAAATCTTGAAGTTGGACGGTCTCATTCCTCCAACTTGGTTCATCTCCTTATCTCCTTCAATATTGTATTGGCTATTATGGGTCTTTTGCCTCTCTGGGCGCTTGGGTGACTAAGTCAGTTGAGCATCTCTTGATCTCGGCCTAGGTCATGGTCTCACGGTTTGTGGGATGGAGCCCTATATCAGGTTCTATGCTGGTGGTTGGAGCCTGTTTGGGATTCTATATCTCCCTTTCTCAGCCCCTCACCTGCGTGTGCCCACATGCATGTGTGCACTCTCTCTTTCAAAGTAAATAGATAAACTTTAAAAAAATGAAAAATAATTTGGAAATGCTTTGTTGATTGTTTTATTCTTTGCATGGCTGAATAATATTCCACTGTGTGGTGATATACCCTATTTTGTTTATCCATTTATCAGCTGAAGGATATTTGAGTTGTTTACAATTTTTGACTATTATGAGTAATGCTTCTGTGAACGTTCCCTACAAGTTTTTGTTTGAACATCTATTTTCAATTCTTTTGAGAATTTACTTAGACGTGTAATTGCTGAGTCAATGTGGTAACTCTATATTTGAGTTTTGGAGGGGAATTTCAGACTGTGTTCCAAAGCAGCTAAAATAGAAGTATTTATAATGGTAATTTATAATTCACATTCAACAACGTTTAAAAATTTCTATTGTTTTATCTATGGTTTGTTATAGCTTTAACTCTTCTACACAAAATATTCTTTGATCAGAACTCCATTTTATATAGGGGACGATTAAGTTGAATTGAGTTTTAATTTAAATGCCCATTCCTATTCCTTAAACTTTTTCTGACTCAAAACTTTTACTATGCCATTGCAGTCTGTATTAAAGACAAACCTAAAATACAGTTACTTCAATAATTGATAGTCAATATTATATGGTTGATTGGATATATATATTAATAGCTATTAGTAAAAATACATTGACAATATTTATTAATTATGGTTCTTTTTACTTTTTGTGTGTATTTTTGGTTTAAATAGTACCCTGTTTCACTGAAAAAGATTACCAAAGTTCATATTCCAGGAATAAAATATTCTATTTTATTTAAACATATTTATAAAAATCAAATACATTTTGATTCACAGTGAGGACAGAAACTTTAAAACAATAAAATATCATAATTAAAAGAAAACAACTATTAACCTTGATATTCGAACAGTAAATTAACCAATTTGCCAATTATTCTCCAGGTATGCAACAAATGAGCTAATTGACTGATTTTTTTTTAAATGTTGGTCTGAATTATGTTGTTGGAGTCAGTAAAATTTGGAGTGTCAATGCCTTTTAAACCATTTAATGATATTCAAGAACTTTCTCAGAAATAAGTACAAATACTGGAAATAAATCCTATTGTGTGTGCTTTTAGTAAATGAGAAATGGCTCTTTATTCTGGTCTTGCTTGTATTATCATGCTATTTTTAACACATTAAGAATGGGTTAGGAAAAAACAAGAATGGGATGGATTGTTTGCTAAATTTAGGAGATTGCCTCTCTTCTAGGTTTATGCTTAGATTCCATTTATCCAGCTTACCAAATTAACGACAATTTAGATGTTCTGCTCCTGCATATACCGTTTAGTGCTGAGAGTGGAATTAAAGACCCATGAGAAATTGAATAGGAAAAGAAAAAAAAAATCTTCTGAGAATATCAAGTGCATTTTAGAAAATATTAAGTTAAAGAAATCAATAACTCAACATTTCTAAAGGTAAATAACATTAGACAGAAAGAAAACAAGCACCATTATGGTCAGTGGTCAGATTAGAGACATTTTCCCCAATAAAGATCTTATGGCACCAGAGAAACCAACACAGACTCTGTTAAGCTGTTGGAATTATTATTCATTTAACAGAGTGTCTCATATAAAAGATCTACTAGGGTGTTTGAGACCACATACCCCACTCAGGTGGAGAGTTACTTGCAGGTCTAAAAAGCTTGGTTGTTATGTGAAAGGCTGATGTGATTTTGTGGAATAGCAGATCAATTTGAGTATATAGCGAATTAGTAATGTAGACTACATAGCAAGCTTAGGACAAGTAGCAAAGCCTTCTTGGGAAAAGCTTGCAAATTTTGCATGTAAAGATAATTAATAGTTGATTCTAATTTGAAAAAGGCATTCATTTTTCTGCTTGTCTACTATTGGGATTTATAATATTAAAATCATTGTTATTCCTGTTTCAGACATGAAGTCTCTACACAGAAGTGCATTCGAATATTTCTTGTTTTTGTTATGAGTCACGGTAGCAAGCAACAGAAAGCGCTTCTAGTCAGCTTAAATGGGCAAGAAGAATTCATTATAATGATAGAGGGATGTCTCATGGAGTCCAGTAGTGGGAAGGAATTTGGGCTTTGAAAGGAATTGATACTAGGGACCAAAAAGTTGTCTTTTCCTCTCTGAAGATTGTTTTCTTTTGCATGATGATAAATGAAATTTCTTCCCCGCATTTCTAAGTCTGTACCTCACTGGTCCAGACACTTCCAAAAGGACAACCTAAATCCAATTTCTGAGGGAAGAGACTCTTTTTGGCTGAGATTGAGACAGATGCACATTCCTGGTCCAATCAACCATGGCTAAGGGGATGGGGTTATAAATAAAATGGCTACGGTTGTGCCTACCATTGTGGATGGAAGGACAGGGAATGCAGGGTGCCTGAAAGAGTAATGAAGCGTGTTGTCTGTGATATGGGCAGAAATTGATCCAAGTATGCATCAGCCAGAACTAATTTCAAGTAAGTCACCTAGAATAAGATATAAACAAAAAACCATTTGTCCCATTCCCCAATAATAATAGCTATATTGTACAAATGTCCCAGAAAATTCTGCATGTGCTTAGCCTAAAAAAAAAACATATATTGACTTATATATAGTTTTTTTCAAAGTACAGACCAAAGGATGCATTCTTACGGGAGAGCATAGTAGATAACTGTTTACCAATCTTTTGAATACAGTCTCCAACTAGGGGGAAAATCAATTGCTTTTTTCAGTTGTTTCTATTAAAAGTCTTGTGAGGTCTTCAACAAAGAGCTTTCAGTTCAAGAAATTCAGAGCCAAATAACTATTCATTCAAGGGTAAAGTGTAAAAAGTACAATTGAACATAGCAATTGGGTAGTTGTTAGAGTGACTGCTAAACTATTTACTGTGTACAATGTTGTCTTTCCTCCACATCCTTGAGGAATAAAACTCACATAGACTGTGTTCTTAATGTAGATGTTTTAGAGGTATCCAATATAATATGAACACTCAAATAAAAAGCTACAATAGCATATTAATTGTTTTCCAGGAGCATTCTGCTTTAGAATTTTTCTATGTATTAAAAATAAAAGAGAAGTTCTGGTTTTGCCTTTCTTTGTGTATTTTACCTTTATTTGTATATGCATATGTTCTGTTATATCCCATTAATTTTTTTCATGTATATTTATCTATTTTGAGAGAGAGAGAGAGAGAGAGGGAGAGGGAGAGAATCCCAAGAAGGCTCTGCACTGTCAGCTCAGAGCCTAACCTGGGGCTTAATCTCACAAACAGCAAGATCATGACCTGAGCCAAAATATAAAACCAGATGATAAACTGACTGAACCACCCAGGCGTCCCTGCTATATCCCGTTTTAATCACACAATTCCCTACTTCCAAAAAAAAAAAAAAAAAAAAAAGGCAAGACAAAACAAAACCAAAACTGAAAACCAGATACATATTATCTTACAACAAAGGTATATTAAAAGGGGATTGTTGCTAAATCGAAAGGACTATTTTTTTATTATAGTAGGCAGAGGCTTCAAGGGAGGGAGGATGAGATCACCATAATTTGGGGAACAGGAAATGAGAAAATATCTTCATGAAGGAAGGTGAATTTAAAATTGTAAGGGGAAGAAATCACAGGGTAAGGAAATGTCATGATCTAAGTTACTGAGTGGAAGGGAGTGGTGGAAACAAATATTTCTTAAGCCAATATTATGTGGCAGAGATATTGTTGGGAAGGATACAGATATTTTAAATTGGTGATAATAGTATTTGGAATATGGAGCATAGAGAGCAGAGTTGTAGTTTTGCATAGTAGTGTGGGGTCATAAAAATGGCTGTGCAAGCTGAACCCATGCAAAGCAATCTTAATGGTCACTGGGAGAAAGTTACAATTGTTTAGCAACTTAAAAAAAAATTTCTGTTAAGGGGTGCCTGTTAATTGGTTAAGCGTCCAACTCTAGATTTCAGCTCAGGTCATGATCTTGCAGTTCGTGGGATGGATCCCCACTTGGGATTCTCCCTCTCCCTCTCTCTCTCTCTGCTCCTCCCCTGCTTGTACTCTCTCTCTGTCAAAATAAGTTAACATTAAAAAAATTTGTGTTGAAAAGTAAAAACTGTCGTACTGTCAGTTATAAATAAGTAGAGAAATTAAAACAGTGAAGCCAATTTAATATACTGTAATAAAAAAACGTGGGAAATATTGAGAATTAAAGAATATTATTGTTTTTGTAAAAAATCTATCAAGAGTAGTTTTAATAGTACTTGTTATCTTCTTGCTTCTAATTTATGACAGGGGGTGAACATTTTTCTATGCATTGGCATATTGTCATACTCCTTTCTAAGTTTTGATTAGCTTCCAACATTTTATCCTCCGTGCTTTCAATATCACAAAATATCTCTGAGAACGCCTTTAATATTGAAGTTGTTTGCCAGCATCTCCCCCTCTGGGACATCTTCGTCCTTTTTGTCAAAACCTCTTTCCTCATTTATGTTGATAAGTTCACCTTCAGTAAGTTCCTCTGGCTGTACATCCCAAGTCTCTCAAATGGTAGCCCTGTCAACAATCCTGTGGTCAGCTCTTTCTTCTATAACTCTTCACTAGATGAGAATTTCAGTTTTGACATTTTGCTGTCCATTTCTTTGCTGCATTTTTATCTCCCTGAACATTTTGATCTCTGTTAAGAGGCCAATTCCCTCGTTCAAATATCCATTTTTGTAATACGTCATCTGGGCTTATCACTGGGAAACAACAAAAGTGTATTCTTCACTGTCTATGCATACACTGAGTAACAGATGTCCAGGGGCTAATCACTGCCAGACCTTGAAAGAAGTGATGCGATTGGTCACTGATTATGATGCATATCAGTTATTTGTTATATGTAATTTGTGGACCAAAAAGCTAGATGTGAAGTTCACACTTTGTGTAATTACTCATAAATACTATACTGTGGTAACTGAAATTTGGGCCATTTTGTTGGGAGACTGGTATAATTTAACTTAGCCATAGTAGCTGAAATTCATGCCAGTACTGTGTAAAGTGAGGACTGCCTGTAGAGAATAGGAATATAGTTTCCAGAGAAGATGAAAGTGAGGCCAGAAAAGGGCTATTTTGATATCTTTTAAAAAGTTAAGGTAAAATTCATATAATATACAATTAACCATTTTAAAGTATACAAGTCAGTAGAATTAATGTATTTATAATGTTATATAACTACCACCTTTCTCTACTTTCAGAAATTTTCATCACACCAGAAAAGCACCCTGTACCCATTAAGTAATCACTCCCCATCTCCTCTCCTCAATTCCCTGATAACTACCAATGTATTCTCTGTCTTTATGGATTTGTCTATCTGGATATATTATATAAAAGAAATCATACAATATATGACCCTTGTGTCTGGCTTCTATCACTAAAATAACTTGTTCAAGTTTCACCCACGTTGTAGCATGAATCAGTACTTTGTTCCTTCTTGTAGTTGGATAATATATCATATTATTGATATACTTCAATTTGTTCTTCCATTCATCCACAGGCATTTGGGTCATTTCTAACTTTTGGCTATCTCCACCTTTTGGGTAATGCTGCTACAAACATTTGCAAACATGTTTCTCTGTGGACGTATGTTTCCATTTCTCTTGGAGGGAAATTACTGGGTGTTATGGTAATTCTATGTTTAACCTTTTAAGAAACTACCTGTACATGTTTTAGGGTGCATGTATGGATGCATTTCTTTTGGGTGGGATTGCTGGGTCTTAGGGTTTGTATATGCTCAGCTTTAGTAGATGAGGATAAACAGTTTCCCAAAGCAATTGTACCCATCTACACTCCCACCTGGAGTGTATGAGAGTTCCAGTTGTTCCATATCCTTGTCAACATTTGGTATTGTCAGGTTTTCTAATTTTAGCAATTTTAGGTGGGTATGTTGTGGTATATTATGGTCTTACTTCATATTTCTCTGATGACAAATGAGGATGAACACCCTTCCATATGGTCATTTTCTACCTGGATACCTCTTGTGCAGCACCTATTCAAATATTTTTCTTAGTCTCTGTTGGATTATCTGTCTTTTAAAAATTGATTTGTAGGAGTTGCTTATTCATTCTAGATATGATTCTTTTGTTGCTATATGTATTGTGGGTATTTTCTGCCACTCTGTGGCTTGCTTTTTCTCTCTCTTAATGGTATTTCAGATGAGAAGATGTTTCCAATTTTAATGTCTTTCAAGTCATCAATCATTTCCTTTATGGTAATGTTTTTTTGTGTCTTAAGAAATTTTGCTTTACTCCATGAAAATATTTCCTATGTAGTCTCCTAAAAGTTTAATTGATTTTCCTTTCACATTTAGATCTACAGTCCCCTTGGAATTGATTTTAGTGTATGATATGAAGTGTAGAGGTCAAGATTAGTTTTCTTCCGTATAGATCTCCACTTGACCCCAAAGACCACCTTTTTCCTCGCCACACTGCATCACCATATTTGTCACAAAGCCTGTATCCATGAAGCTGTATCTGGTTTCTTTTGTTCCATTTGTCTTTTTGGTTATCATTGTGTCAGTATTACCAGATCTAAACTATTGTAGCTTTAGAAGAAATTTACCTATATAGTTGTATAAAGCCTACAGCTTAGTTCTTCATCTTCAAGATTATTGTGGCCATGTTTTACCCCTTGCAGGTCCGTATACATTGTAGAATTTGTATGTCAATTTCTACACACATGAAAACCATGTATTCCCCAACAAAACAAAGTCAAACAAGACAAAAAAAAAAGTCTTTACTTGGTGGAATTTTGATTCACTCTATAGATCAATTTGAAGAGAATTAGGGTCTTTAGAACATTGGGTCTTCCAATTTCCAATCTACAACCATTATATATCCCTCCATTGTTGAAGTCTTAGTAATGTTTAATAGTTTTCTTTTGAAAGAACTTGTATAACCTTTTGTTACATAAATTCCTATCTATTTAATAGTTTTGATGCTATTGTAATTTTTAAGTTAAAAAACTATTTGCATATATTTTTCCTGATATATAATTATTTTTTATATATCACTCTTGTATGCAATGACCTTGCTAAATCTGTCAATTCTAAGAGTATATATATACAGATTTTTCAACCATAGTCATGTCCTATGTGAATAATGAATTCTCAATTCTTATAAAGTTCTTATTTCTTTGTTTTTGCCCTTCTGCACTAGCCAGAACTTCCAATATAATGTTGAAGAGAAGTAAGGATTGCGTAC
This sequence comes from Neofelis nebulosa, assembly GCF_028018385.1. NCBI lineage: Eukaryota > Metazoa > Chordata > Mammalia > Carnivora > Felidae > Neofelis > Neofelis nebulosa. The sequence continues at coordinate 67,777,375 of NC_080788.1, read as the reverse complement.
ATAATTGGCTTGTTCCTCATCTCAGTGGGGAGGTGTTGGTGATTGATTGTGTCATACACGTCACCCATACACTCAGTCCTCGTCTGCCTTGCTCAAACCTCCACCTTCTCGGAGTTCAATCCTCTTCTTTCCTCCACTTTTAAGGTACACAAACATACAGAATGCTAGTCAGAGTAGGCTGATAATATTTGAACTAACAAGTGTCTTTGTACATAATATGGAAGTGTTTTAAAAAGAAAAGAATACTCTCTGAGTCAGAGGGGAGAAAATAATGGTTTGTATAGTCAGTCCTCAGATGAGTGGAAAGGAGAGAGAGAAGGAAGGCTGAGCATGATTGAAAATGGTCACCACCATTTCTTCACATGCAAACTTCCAAGATCACTAGCCCCACCTGGACTTAGCTCTATCCTTCTGAGAGTGGCTGCCAGTAAGAACTATCTGGTTGAGTGATGTGTATGAAATGTGTAACATCTCCACTGTCTGTAAGTTAGAGGGCCCTTTCTGGCTTTTCATCATGGATCCATTCCTATGCAGTTTGTTGATCATCACCAACCTTCCTTCCAATAGGAAAACTCCCAGAATGTCTTGACATCCTGGCTGTTTCACACTTGCTGACATTGGAAACTCTAGAGAATTGCTGACTTTATGGGATTTGTTCAGAGGCCTAACTAGAGAGAATAGAGAGTAAAAGCAAGCAGCAAAGAACCATTTTGTAAATGTCTTAAATGCTAAGTTGAGATGTTTTGGGACTTAAGTGGGTACCCTGTGGAGAGCCACTGAAGGCTTTTGATCAGATGAGTGAAATGATCAACACTATATTTTAGGAAAAATAATTCCACTGTGGTGTGAAAGTTGGTTTGGAAGGGTAATGATCTATTATTAAACGATTTTAAGAATCTAGCTGAGGGGCGCCTGGGTGGCTCAGTTGGGTAAACCTCTGTCTTCAGCTCAAGTCATGATCTCGTGATTTATGGGTTCAAGGCCCACATTGGGCTCCGCAGTTGAAAAGACTGCTTAGGATTCTCTCTCTCTCTTTCTCTCTCTCTCTCTCTCTGCCCATACCCTGCTTGTACTCTCTCTCTCTCTCTCAAAACTAAATGAATAAATAAACTTAAATAAAAGAATCCAGCTGAGAATTAATAAGGTCCTGACCCATTGTTGTGGGCATGGGTAGAATGAAGGGCAGTAAGAGACACAAAATTCCATTCCCCAGTCTGGTCCCCTGCCCATAGTGGGTACTCATTAGCTGCTGAGGTATCAGGTAGATCTAGGGCAATAGAACAGTATATAGCTCTGTTTCTAACTGTAAAGGAAGGCTTACTAGATTATCCTATCATGGTTCTTCATCCTACTATGAGGCCATATGTAGCTGGTACATTCTTGGCAAGTTTACAGGACAGGGTCGCTGTCTTGTGTACATCTGTATCCAATATAGACTGCACAGGATCTTTTTATTTTCATTTCCTGGGGTAGGGTTCTTGACACTTTCTCCCCAGCTCCTCCCATTTATTATTCAGAATTTGCCTGAAGCATCAAGACTAGAGGGAGAAATCCTAGGAACAGATAGTGTGAGAGCTCCAAATTATAAACTGAAAGGTGGTTGGTTGTGGCTAAATTTTCTGTTATAGGATGCACTCCACTGCACTTTGGGGGAAAAAATGCCATGCTGAGCTGCTCTTTTAGAAACTCAGTGCATACCCGCTGTTCAGTCCTCTCATCCAAATTCTAATGACTCCGTAAAGAATAAAACAGGTGCAACCAAAAGCACCCAGGGATTCAATACTTATACTCCCCTGGAAATCTTGCTGCCAAAGGAAATACTGTAGAAATGGGTCATAAGACAAGGTAAGGGGAATCTTTGGCCTCACAAGCAGCTCAGTACAAGGAAAGTGAAGGGAAACTGTCTAATGAGAATATGCTCGTGTGGATCTGATGCCAAGCATTTGCAAGACTCACAGGGTCTACAGTGTATGAAGTGACATTATCTGGCTGGGGGGTTTCAGTGATGAAAATGTAATGTTGCTACTGCAGAAACCCCAGAGACTCTATCGAACCAGCAGACGTGTGTCCTTATATGAGCCGGGCCTCTAGACCTCAGCCTGTTACGAGGTGTAGAGATCAGTTAAACTGGAGGAGGATGGGGGGGAAAATGTAATTTGTATTAAGTGCAAAATCTTTAGAGCACTTGGCAATATCACAGCGTTGGGAAGGCATATAGATATTCAATAATCATAGTTGATTGTTGCAGTACAATATAGGCTGTCAAGCCCTGTCTTAGAGCCACTTCTGTAGATAAAGTCCCTGCTGTTACTCTGGGATTTCAAGACTTAGAATGGACTCTTGTATTTTACTCAAAGTATTTTAATCAAAATACTTCTATACATTTAAAAGTACTTTAGAAGTTTGCATAAATGACTAATTGCTTTGTACTTTAATTTCCTCAACTTTATGAGTTGTTTTTCAGTTGTTTATTTCCAGTGTCTTTAGATCTTTCTGTCCAGACACCAGCTTTGAATTTCTTGAGTTCTGTGGGTAATAGGATATAGATAAGGAAAAGTCTTCAAGATAAACTGTTAGAATTTAGACATGACACCTTAGTTGCAGGTTTTCTTGGTGAGGTTTCCACCTGACTTCATTTTGGATTATAATCATGAGCTTACCACATATAACAAACATTTGTGCTAAAGATTGCGCGTGTGGGTCCTCAATTTGCCTATGAAGAAAGTAAGGATCAGTGAAGTTTAGAACTTACCTGAAGTCATTTGGCCACTGAATGATGGAGCTCTGGTCCTCTACTCCAAATCCTTGATCTTTTAATTTTGCTGCCACATTATGAGAATTAACTAATTAGTCTTTTTTCATTCTTAATTTTATTTCTTTGGAACATTTCAAATCTCTTTGCTCTCAGTAGTGTCTAGCTTTTCTCCCAATATGATTTTGTATTTCTTCAGAACAAGAGGAATGTTACATACTTTTTAAAGTTTGTCTTTCAGAGCAAATGGTATCTTGCCTCTAAGACTTTAACAGAGGTCTTTTATGGGCTATAATGTTTCTTCCAGTTCCTTCATGGCCTTTTCTCTACTTCTCTTTTCTTGGTCAGTCAAGTCTGTACTTAGATGTTTGGTGATTGTCTCATTATTGTTGTCATGAGTCTATTGACTTGTGGTATGTAAGACTATTATCTTGAAAGTCGTCCAAGGACACAAAGGATTGTCTTCAGAGACACATGTAAATTATGCATGCTTTTAATGTAAATGTCTATGTAGTTTTGCCAGCCAGCTCATACATGTGGGCATGGTCCTTCAACATAGTGTAGTAGAAAACAGTGACAAAGGGGAGGAACACACATGAACTTTTTACTGACGGACTTTTAAAAAATATCTGAGATTACTAGAATCATATTTTGTTCATGTTGGCATTTTTTCTTGAGTCCAGATGCTGATCTTTCAGGCAGCCTGATGGATTTTGCTACATTGTGAATGTGAATCCCATGGTTTTCTGACCCCTAATGTGCTGAGCAGTCAAACACAAAGCATTTGGAATCTCTCTTATCTACTTTGACTAGCTCTATGGCCATTTTTTTCCTTCAGTGTCTCATTTGCAAAATAGGAATAGTACTCTCAGTTTACAGGACGGCTTCATAGGCTGCTAAAAAAATGGAGTAGCAAACATTTGCAAAGTGAGGTGGCACACGTTAATGAAATTATGGGAAATAGAGAAATAGAGAAATAGTTCATATACCTGCAGACAGCAGGCTACAGCTTCTGATGTTCATTTCCTGCTAGTTTTTATTCCTCCATTCTATTTATACATGGTAAGAATTTATATGCTTACATTTTCATGTGTAGTTTGGTAAAACTAGAGAGAAAAAAGATTTACTGAATGTATTATTATCATGGGGGGGCTTGCACTTTTCATCATACTCTCCATATTTAGGGTTTACAACTAGCCTATAAAATATTTGCCCCAGACTGAAGCTCGGCAGATGAGTTCTCAGTCCGTCCTAAACTGTGAATTTAGTGCCAAATTTCAAAACCTGTAGAGTGCCATGTTTACCATGAATGAGATCTAAATTATAGCAAAGTCTAGTTCAAAATAGCCTGCTTTAACACTAACAGGTTATGGCAATAGCTTTACAAATAAATTCTAATGGGTAGATGGCATCACTTCTATTAGGAGGGCCTGAGGGTTTACCAACCATGCCGGCTTTTATTTAATTATACAGATGTATCACCAGTTTCAGCCTTATCATATGCCTAAATGGTTTAACCACAAGTAAATGTATATTTACCTGGAGTCAGGGAACCATATTCTTTTATTTTTTTGGAGAACATACATTTTTAGAATTGGTGTCTCCATCCTTGGAGGGATGTAAGGATGCTAACTGTATATTCTGGATTATTCTATTTACTAATTTTGCCATATGAAAATCAAGTCAAGTTAGTATTGATAAAGTTTATTTGTTATTTTCTTTGGCTTCAGGTTAAAATAGTACTTTGCTCTAAGCTGGCCAGATACCTTTTTGAGGCTCTCCGGATGTTTCAAAGCATCAGGGTCATCAAAAGGAGTCATTTTTGGTCCATTTTACAGATAAGACAGGAGGTAGGACCTAAAGACTTAGAAAGTCACCTGATGGAGAGGAATTATTTAAATGCCAGTGTTCATCATAAGGTATGAAAACACATCACCTTCTGTGTGTGTTACACTTAATGTTTTCTCTTTACAAGTCATCTTGTCCATTCTAAAAATGTCCAAGATGCCAAGAGGATTAGAAACATTTCCTCTCTCCTTTGTGGAAGGAGTTGCATATTGAGGATTTGGCCCCTTCTACTTCAAAGAAGGTAAATACATTGCACGTTGCTGCATGGTGGGGTGCTTGCTACAAGTCTCTTTCTGATGGGATATTTAGTCCTATGGGGAGAAAAGGAGCAGGATGAAGGACAAAAGATAAAGGAAGCACAAATAAAGAGGAGATGCTCAAGAAAAGATGAGGAGAATGGGGGCAGGAGCAACTGGGCATTTGTTCTCCCGTCCCTGAAAGTTATCCACTGTTCAGCCTGTGCCCAAAGGGGGCTATGGCTGATTGCTTAGCAGAACTTTTGTGAGACTCAATGCTCAAGTACCCAGTAGCTTCATAGGCTGGTGAATCAGAACTTGACTCAAAAGAGAGGCCAGGGGCGCCTGGGTGGCTCAGTCAGTTAAGCACCCGACATTGGCTCAGGTCATAATCTTAAGGTTCTTGAGTTCGAGCCCAGCATTGGGCTCACTGCTGTCAGCGGAGAGCACATTTCAGATCCTCTGTCCCCCTCTCTCTTTGCCCCTCCCCTCCTCTCTCTCTCTTAAAAAAAAAATAGAGGCCAAAGAAGGATTCATCCTACCAGCATGTTGTCAAGTCATTACTTGAAGGGAGTCAGTATTATCATTTGGGGGCTGAATATATGCTTGCCTGATCTTCAGACCCTTGAGAAAAAAGCTTATTTGTGCCCCAGGAGACCGAGGATACCTAGCAGGACATTGGATCCAGCAGAATGGAAGGAGAGAAGCTCCTGTCCTTGTACTTTATGGCTGGAATCGGGCCCTTCAAAGCATCCCCAGCTGGGGTGAGCAGGAAGTGGATATCCTGGCACACACTTCTTAATTTATAAAATAGGAGTGTTATAAAGGAAATTTCCAGTTTATTCTTTTGGTCTTAATGCATGCTTTTCCTTTGTCCATGTTTTATTTGGTCATGTACTAAAGTTATTATTGAAATGTAGTTATGTTCACAACAATCATATTATTTTGGTATTCTGTCCCCTTCTTTGTTACATTAAAATTCTAATTGGAAACATTAATCATTCAGTTCTCATAATCATTTTTGTCAAGCAGAATATTGACAAAGGTTCTCTTTTTTTTCCTTAGAAGTTATCAACCAATGGTTATTTTGTTTTTTCTGCAAGGCTGTGAGGAGGAATTTATCCACAGTAATGTCTTTGTTGTTATTTACCTACTCTTGGTTGCATTCTTAATCTTTGCCATGCCTTCTAAATCTGTGTTCACCAGATGTGAACAAGTTTAGAGCCCCAAACACTCTTGTTTCATAAATAATATCAATAGAAGGATGAAGAGGAATATAATGGCTGCCTTTGTCATAAGGATAAAGCATCACTGAGAAGCGATTTTTAAATTCTTAATAATTTGGCATCTACTGGAATATCAATCTTCGAGTCAACTAGGACACCTGAAAAGCAGCATTTCATCTTGGAACCAGGAGGCACTCGCGGTCCTTTCCATTCTCCTGCTGTGTTCCTTTTTCCAGTTTTCATTATCTTTTAACCACTTCTCCTTCTGCAGTCACTATCATTCTTGGACTCCTGTATGGGCTTCCTTCTCTAGCTGTTCTACCCTGGTCTATATTCTCAGGTCTCCCTCGGTAACAGTGACTAACACACTCCCACCTCTGGGCCTCCTCTCTGTCCCACATGCCCCTGTTGTTACAGATAGCATGGTGGGATTGTGATGTGAGAATGAAAAAGTAAAATCCCACAGCATCCCTTCAATTCAATGCAGCAGGAAGTCTTACTAACCCATGAGTTCTTCCATATATTATATTTAGGGCTGGAAGTCTTTGACAAAATTGTTTTTTTTTTTTTTTTTTTACTTCTTTGGAAAAGTGCTATAAAGAATGAAGAGCTACATGTTCATCATCTTTTATGAACTGTTATTTGCATCTTACGATGCTGTTGTCTAATCAAGCCAGGATATCTGCTAAAAAGATGTTTATTTCTGTTAATAGATTGGCCTTTCCTTAAATTGCCCCTCTGAGGAGAAATACCAGACCTGAAACAAACCCAAATGTGTTGTCAAAAAATTAGGTTTGATCAGGATGATTGAATGCATCCAATTTGAATTCATTGTCCTACCTCTAGGTCTCACTTCCTTAGCTTCTCCCTTCCTGCCATGTCAGGGGGAAAATTATAGGAATGGCTCTTAATTTCTTACTTTCCTTTCTTTCCCAAGTCAATCCATCAGCAAGTTGAAATTATATCGCAAATTCATCTACTTCTCCTCCATCTCTAATACTGCCATTCTAGCACAAGACAAAACCATCTCTCTCTTGGGTTTCTGAATTGGCTCCTAATTTATCGTCTTGCTTCTACTCTTATTCTTCTTCATTCTACTCTCCACACGGCATAGCCAACATGATTGCTGACCCCTGCTTAGAATTTCCCAAAAGCATCCCATTACATTTGGAATAAAAATCCCAACTCTCACTGTGGATGAAAGGTTGATGCATGATTTGACTTCTGCACACTACTCCAATCCTTTCAGCTTGAGTATCTGCTATATGCTAGGTACTGACACACCGAGCGGAGAGAGTATCTAAGATAGATACGATTAATCCTCAAATAGCATATGTTCCAGGAAATGAATATATGCCATAAACAGAAACTTCAAAAGAATAAATATGATGTGTCAGGGCGCTATCTTAGACTGAGCCCTAAGGGAAGGCCTCATTTAGAAGGTGGCATTTAGGGGCACCTGCATGGCTCAATGGGTTAAGCCTCCAACTCTTGTTTTCGGCTCAGGTCATGATCTTGCGGTTTGTGAGACCAATCCCCACGTCAGGCTCCCCTCTGGCAGCACGGAGCCTGCTTGGGATTATCTCCCTCCTCTCTCTCTGCCCTTACTCTGAGCTCGCCACCTGTCTCTCTCTCTCTCTCTCTCTCTCTGTCTCCCCAAAATAAATAAATGAACATTAAAAGAAAACTAGAAGGTGGCATTTAAATGAAAATCTGAAAGACAAGGTGGAACACATGATATGGTTATCAGAATGAAGTGCAAACGGATGCTATTGGAGGATTTTATGCAGGTTACTTATGTGAACTGTTTTATATTTTTAAGATTGCTCTGGCCACTGTGAGGAGAATGGAATCAAAGGAGACCAAGTGGAAGTAGGCAGCCTAGTTAGGAAGCTATGGCAGTGGCCCAGGCAAGAGATGATTATAAACTAGACTAAGATGATGAATAGAAAGGAGTGGATAGATTCAGGAAGATGTGTCTAAGCCAACAGGACTTGCTGATTGATTGGTTGTGGGGTGATTTTCCAGGCTCACGCCCTTTGCATATATACTTCCTTTTGCATACGATACCCTTCCCATGTTTGGGCATGATAAATCCTCATCCTTCAGGTCCCAGCTGAAGTGTCATCTATTTAGAGACATCTTCTGACCTCTTGCCTAAATTCCATTATTCTCTATTTAGTTTAATTTGTAATTATTTTATTTGAAGATTTAAATAATTGTTTTATCTTCCCACTACTGTAAAAACTTCTTGAGGGCAGAGATCCCTTCACCTTTCTCCCCACTGAATTCATCCCCCCTAGTAGAGATGGTACACAGTAGGCATTCAATAAATACTTCTTGAATGATTGGATTATGTAGGTCACTGTGCCAGTTTATTAGTTCTGTTTACGTGTCCACAAATTGTCTGATTTAAATTGAATAGATTTAAAATAAATCAAATTAATTTTTTTTTTAAATTTATTTAGTTACTTTGGGAGAGAGAAAGAGAGTGCAAGCAGGGGAGGGGCATAGAGGGAGAGAGAGGGAGGATCCCAAGCAGGCTCTATGCCATCAGCACAGAGCCCAACACAGAGCTCAAACCCATGAACCATGACATCATGGCCTGAGCCGAAATCAAGAATCAGACGCCTTACCAGCTGAGCCACCTAGGCGTCCCTAAAACAAATCAGATTTTATGTGTCCCCCTTGGTTTATACACTGACAGAAAGTTTCAATGAATAGATTATTGGTTTCTTTAGGAAATAGACTACTCTTCATCTGTGAATGCCCAGTGCCTAGCTCAGGCTGACATGGGCAAGGCACTTTATTTTTCTCTCTAAGCCTTTAGATTCATAATCTCTAAGACAGATATCAACATCAGCCCTGTTTTAAAGAGTTGCTGTTGAGAATTAAATAGGATAATCCAGGGGCGCCTGGGTGGCGCAGTCGGTTAAGCGTCCGACTTCAGCCAGGTCACGATCTCGCGGTCCGTGAGTTCGAGCCCCGCGTCAGGCTCTGGGCTGATGGCTCGGAGCCTGGAGCCTGTTTCCGATTCTGTGTCTCCCTCTCTCTCTGCCCCTCCCCGTTCATGCTCTGTCTCTCTCTGTCCCAAAAATAAATAAAAAATGTTGAAAAAAAAATTAAAAAAAAAAAAATAAATAAATAGGATAATCCATATAAAGCACATAGCATAGTTCAGAATATATTATAAGCACTTAATCAATGTGACTATTTTTATTGTTATTATTATTGATATTCATTGCTGAAAAAACAGGAAGTTTGTGACATCTGAGGACTTTATTGACCAGTAAGCGTGCTGCTATTTATTCTTATTGTCTGTAGATAGAAGTCATTATGTTAATATTGAAAATCTGCTTTCCAAACAATATATGACAGGTGTATACTCTTCCAAGGTAATTCTTAGAACTGGTGTAAGTGATTAACTTCATGATTCTTTCTATGATTTGAACAGATTTAATTAACGGCCAGCCTTCTTAAGCTTCATACTTAAAAAGGTTTTTGTGGAATTAGAGTTTTAGAAATTCTAAAATGTAGAAAGAGAAAAAAACATTTGACTCCTCAGACATGTGCAAACAGCAGCAAGCAATTATATCTACTGAGTAGATTAAAAGTACCATCGAGCATTGGCTAAACATCTTTTTATTTTCAATATGAAATGCATATCAGAATTCTGAATAGCAGGTTACTATTGAGAATCATTTATTTTTCCTCAGCAAACATCTATACTTTTGATGATATGGTGTCATCACGAGGTAAAATATCAATATGCTTAAGGACCCAGCATTGTGAAACACAGTTTTTTAATATTTAAAAGGTTTGTGCAATTGTAAATAAGACAGTGCACCCAATATCAGAGCATGCTTCATGAGAAAAAGATGCTAAATTTCCTTGACCTACTTTCATCTTCATGTTTAGGAAACAGTGTCTAAGAAGTAAACAAAGTAGTTGTGCCTCACGTAGGAGATGATTATTGTTTGAATTTATGATTCATGCCTTGAGCAAAATTTTGTTTGTGGCCTCATTTGCAACCATAATTTACAACTTTACCAGGGATATGCTGTGTATTTGGGAGGTAATATATCAGACTTGCTTTGTACTGGAACAGTTCTGTAGCTCGGGGTATAGTATTTTCTGTGTTTCTGTTAGCTATAAAATTTCTAGGCATAACATTTATTGTGGCAAATATGGAAATTTTTTAAAAATTGTATTCCCCTTAGGAATGTCTCATTGTATTTATATTCTTATTATAGCTAAATCCAACTAGTGTTTAAAGGAGTTGTTAATCCAACAAATATCTGGTTGCACAGTAGGAAGAATTAACCTTTTCAGATTCTTTGAAAATAAAGATCTCCTCATTTTTGCATTTTGTGTACCTCTCATCTAAGAAACTAATAAACAATGTGTGACTCTGATACACTACTTGTGCGTGCCCTTAATATCCAGACTTTTTTTTTCTATGGCAAATAATAAGTAGGCTGTAATACTGAAAAATGAGTTTTGCTTTATTCTCTTTGATCTATGAGTTAGTAAAGAATTTCCCACAATACTCACTGGACGTTTTGTTGTCTGTTCTAGTTTCAACTGTCTTAAACAATACATCTGGAAATACTTGAGATTTAAAAAATAAATAAACAAACAAATAAATAAGTAATACTACTCCAAGTTGCCATGATCCCCAACTGAATGTGAGGTTCTTTTTATTTTTTTTTTTAATTTTTTTTAACGTTTATTTATTTTTGAGACAGAGAGAGACAGGGCATGAACAGGGGAGGAGCAGAGAGAGAGGGAGACACAGAATCTGAAACAGGCTCCAGGCTCTGAGCTGTCAGCACAGAGCCCGACGCGGGGCTCGAACTCATGGACCGCGAGATCATGACCTGAGCCGAAGTCCGACGCTTAACCGACCAAGCCACCCAGGCGCCCCTGTGAGGTTCTTTTTAATATTGACTTGTATCTTTTCATGTTCCTGTTTTGGCATTTTTATTAGCATGGTCTTGTATGAAGATGACTATTGATTACTCCAAGTAAATATTTAAAAGTTAACTTTGAACTTCCATTGGAAAATTGGAGGTAGGTTGGTTTGCAAAGAGTCATTTTCATAAGTACAAATAACAAACATGATCCCAAGTTATAGTTTGAATTTCTAAAATTATAATTTTCTATCTGATTATATACGTTTAAAGCACAGTTCAAACAAGAAAGTACTGCCATCTTTCCTGTTTGCTGATACAATCAGTGAAGAAGGAAGCTATAAGCCTGAAGGAAGCTTACAATTTTAGGAAAAAAAGCTTAATGATTCACATTAGTCTAATATGCTTCATGCTGCATGTGCTTGCATCATCAAATATAGAGCAACCTACAATACGACTCCTCCAGAAGTTCTCTTCTGTCCTCAAGTTCTTAGCAGAGTTTTTCCTGACATAAAGGCAAGTAGATGAGATAGTTTGCTGAGAAGGGAAATGGTCATTTTTATGGCTGGGCACGGTAGGGAAAGAGAAGTAGGATTATGCCTTTCATCTCCATGTTTGGACTTCAAAACCAGAATTAAAACTGTTTAGTAGTACAGAGGCTTGAGTCATTTCAGTGCTATTACATATTTCTTTTACTCCCCTGGTAATTATTCATTCAGCTATTATAACTAACCACAGTAATTTTCTTAGAACAAAGGAGAGCATGGCAACAATAGCTTTAAAAATGACCAAGTTTAAATGCCCAAGGTCAGAGTGTAACGTTTTGATTTCCGTAAGTATTTCAAATGCTACAGGCTTTATGTAATAATTTTAATGTGAAAAATATGCAGGCCACGCTTCACTGCTCTTTGCATATACTGCAAAGAGGGAAAAAAAACCTTAAAAATTGCTTAGCTTTAATTGAGCAAAAGGATTCACATGTGATCTGAACTTGTGGCTCATAATTCCTCTAGACAGCTTTGGTTGCCGTGTGATGATCCTAATTAAATTATGTAACGGCACTGAACTAGCTAAGCCAAAGGGCCTGTTCTTTCGTATCACCTGGCCATTTAACTCTTTGCAGGATTCTGGGTTTTGGGCTCTGGTCTTCTACCGCGATTTTGTATGTTTTTCATTGTTAAGGGTAGGAAAACACAATATTAATGGTATACGCCTTGAAAGTTTCGGCCTGTAGGTGGCAGCATTGTAAGGTTTTGGAAGTCTTGAGCTCTGAGGTCTTTGCCTGTTCTAGCTGCCTTTCCCCCACGCCTCAACCTCCACCGCCAGCGACCCCCCTCCCCTCACGCCCTCCCCCACCTCATCAGGCCCAGCTAACATCATTACACACTCATGTCAGGTAAAACTAAAATGGAGAGAAATGTCATAGCCAAAAAATTAGGCTTTGTTCACTTAGGTCTGTGTTTCATTATATCTCTGATAATATGGTACATTTGTAATTCTGACCTGAGATTCAGCTAAAGGAGGCTTCTCAGTAGTCCAACGTTAACCCATTGCAAACCATACACCTTTCAGATAGGCATTTTACCAAGTACGGGGGGGAAATTATAGTTTGGGTGAATAATTAATTTCACTTAAGCCTACCTATTTTAATCACTTGGGAACAAGTCAGGAGGCTCAAAACTACATTATGAGATCCCACAACAACCTTAGCATCCTGATAAAGGTTCTTTCTTTTTCTTTCTTTCTTTCTTTCTTTCTTTCTTTCTTTCTTTCTTTCTTTCTTTCTTTTTTCTTTCTGTCTTTTCTCCATGCGTGGCCACCTGTTTTAGTCTAGTTAAGTTAGATGATTACTGCTCTGATTTGGACAAAGTAGAAAAGAAACAAAGATTTACCAAATTTGATATATCTGATTTAAAAGTCATGATTCCTGGGGCTTTAATAATGAATCACTTTGTGCAATACTAATATTGTTTAATATTATACAAATCAAAGCATGATAAATAATAAATACATATATACAGATACTGGCATAGATTTCATTGACTGTGGTGTTTTTCATAAGATCCACAGAGATCTTACAGTTCCATCTTGTGTACTTCTCATCTATGAAAGTTATACTTGCAAAATTTTCCCTGGGTGATAATGGAAACAGTATAGTGTAAGGACATTGATATCAGGTCTTGTATGAAGTCTTTCGTTAACTGGATCCTTGGGGAAATGGTTTCCGAGGTCAAGATTGACAAAATTATTTAAGTATTATTGAAAATATAAAACAAAATTGTTTCCTCAATAAATATAATTAGCTGTATATACTGCAGTTTCAAGAACAAGCACTGATATTGGGACCAGCTCTTTAAATAAAATAGGACCTCTGTGGTCTCTGGAGGGAACATGCATAAAGCAAAGTAAATGATTTTCTGTCAACACTAAGTAGACAGGTGCTTACATTGAACAGCATTCTAATATGTCTCTGAATATTTATGTCTTCTTTTTCAAATGCATTGCCCATGAATGTCACAGCTGTCAAACGTCTGTACACAAGAAGATAAAAAATGAAATTAATAAAAGGCAGATCAACATTTCGTTTGTTTGGAACACTTTTCTTCCCTGCTTCTTTTTCCTTCCTCCCTTCCTTCCTTCTTTCCTTCCTTTTTTTTTTTTTTTTTCCTAAAAACTCAGCTGTTTTTTAGGATTTGGGCACATCTGCATTTTCTAAAAGGCCAAGGGAAATGTGAGTTGACTCGTATTTTAGGCTGGCACCAGGGTCTGTCTCAGTATTTAAACACCAAAATAATCAATGGAATTAATGACCAAGAGAACCAGGGCCTGAGGATTTTTCTAGCCATTTCCGCTGTCCATGTGCTTGGTTGGCTTGGGTGCCACAAACGAGATTCTGACAGGTTGTCACTGCCCCAACCCAAAACTCAAGTTTGTGAGGTGAGAGGCTCTTAAATCTTTCTGCTTCTGTAGCCCGGAGTTTTAGTTCTAAGAGTTAGTGCCAAAACAAGCCGTCGTGTGCCCTCAGAGTTATAGAGGAATTTGGTTTTCAGAGCAGAGATGACTAAATAGAATTGGTGGTAGATCAAAGCGATGGAAAAAGGGCCATTTAGTTGACAGATCCCTGCCTCTCTGCTTCTCGTGGTTACTGAAAGGACCATGTGTACAAAGAGTGCATGTTGGGATGAACTGAGCAGTCCCTTGACAAGAATTTATTTATTAAGAAGCAGCCAATTTTGAGGTGTCTGGTTACCATTACTACTAACTAGTCCTCAGCCAATATATCCCCCCAGCTACTTCTTTTTTTATTAAAATTTTTTAATGTTTATTTATTTTTGAGAGAGAGAGAGAGAGAGAACAAGCCGGGGAGGGGCAGAAAGAGAGTGAAGGAGACAGAATCCGAAGCAGGCTCCAAGCTCTGAGCTGTCAGCAGAGAGCCCAATACGGGGCTTGAATTCACAGACCACGAGAGATCATGACCTGAGCCAAAGTTGGACACCTAGCCCACTGAGGCACTGGGGCGCCACCCCTCCTCCCAGCTATTTCTGTATCCACTCTGAATTGTCTGAACAAACCATTGGGCCAAAGGAAAAGGTGTAATTTAAATGTTGTACCAGGGTTTAAGCTTAAGGACTCTGCCCTTGCTTGGTCCTTGATGAGAATTGTTCTAAACAAAAATTCTCCAAATAGTCCAATAGTTGTTATAAAAGCAGTTTATTAAGACTTAAAATTCATTGTCCAGATTTTGGTGACCTAATTGGTATTTCATTGATAACCACAGATATGAACCAGATGTAATAAATATTGGTTTAGCTCAGATTTGATTTAGAGAACATGCTGATTGCCCTGAGTTTGTTATATTTATAAAAGCTTAAAAAAATCAACTATAATGTAAACTATGGACTTGGGGTGATTATGATGTGTCAGTGTAGATTCAACAATTGTAACAAATGTACCATGCTGGTGAAGGATGTGGAAAATGAGGGCAGCTATGCATATATGAGGGCAGAGGATAGATGGGAAATCTCTGTTCCTTCCCCTTAATTTTGCTATGAACCTAAAACTTCTCTAAAAAAGTAAAGTCAACTAAAAAAACAAAAAACACCCACATAGATTCAGTTCTAATTTGATGTTCACCGGACACTTTTTTTTAAAAGAAAATTTCAGTTGAGTTGGCAGTCTGATTAAGCAAATATTTGAGTATATTTGAGTATATTTATATTACATGGCTTAGTTCAAGTCCCTCTGGTTGGTAGTGTGCTATTGTAATGGATCGCTTCAATATAATATCAACTTATTTCAAATAAGTAATTTAACCTCTTATCAGTAAAATTGTAGGTGATATGATTGCACGACTGGTAAGCATTTTCTGAAAGTTGCTGTTGATCCTTGGCTCCAGCCTAGAATTTCTCTCCATCTCTGCCCCTGGAAACCCTACTCCTTTATCAAGATCCAACACAAACACCAACATTTCCATCAAGCCATCCCTGATTCTCCTTAGACAGAAATATCTTTTTTTTCTTTTCTTTGTGCATATACTTTGTATGTAGTTTAATTAAAGTATCATATCCTGCTTTGGGTTACAAATAGTGGTTTATGTGTTTACTTTTTCTAACATGTCATGAGCTCTTTGAGGGCAATGGGTTTGTCTATTTTAAAATTTGTGCTGTCATAGTTCTAGTGCTTTTGTTTGCAGATTACTTATAGATGGTGTGGCTTTTGATGTTGGTTGAATCTTTGTTGTTGCCTGTTTTGTTTGTCAGTTTGTATTGGTGGGAATGGGTCCCTCGGAAGGAAAAATGCTTGTAGCTATAAAATGTCATCTAAATGCTTACCATCGAAAACCTTCTAGGACATTTCACAACATAGGCATAGAATATCTAAAAAAAAAAAAAAAAAAAAAAAATATATATATATATATATATATATATATATATATATATATATGCAACCATTATGGGCAGTTCACTCAAAAGTTCACATTTCAAATAGGTTGCATCTGTTTCTAATCAGGTAACTGAATGATTAGCAGGAGAAAACATATGATTAGAAAGCATGCAAGCCTTGCTGATATGTATTATTTTTAAAGCTCTCCAAAGCTAAGGTCAATAAAGAAATAGTCCATGCAGCAAGAAGAGCTAGATTAGAGGAAGAGTTTCAGCTGTAAACCCTTTTGTGAGCTGTTGTAAAAACAGAACTAATTTAACTGATGAGTTGAGGCATTTGGGACTGACATGCCAACTAAGGAATGTGCAAATAGACGAGAAGTATGGTGACTAGAAAAATTATGAGAGTTGTAGTTGAAGAAAACAACAAAAAAAGTTTACTGCATAGAAAGTTAATAAACAGATGATTTCATTCCTTTTTATAGAGCTGTACTTGAACTCAAAGAAAGCTAGTGAGAATAATGGGGAAAAGCCCAAGAATAAAGAGGGGCAATTCCAAACAAGAAACATTGGAAAGCCCTTTGTTTACTTTCATTATTAATGGGGGGAAAATGACTTTCTTGAGGTATTATATCATTTTAAGTATATCATACTTACCTCTTAGTTTAATCTATCACACTGAACTACCTCTTTTGAACAGTTTTTTACACCACCGAGCTTGAAGTTCGCAGAAAAAATGAACAAAAAGCTTGTTCTCTATTCCTGATTTGAACCAGACACAACCTACTTCCACACTGCATGCTGTCCTTCAGTTAATGACCCTCCTGAATTCTATCAGATGTCCCCAGTCTGCAAGCTACAGACAGTCTGCAAGGGTAGAAAAGTATGGTGACGTTTGCTCACAATAACTTGCTTTTTGAATTGACTTGGTAATATTCTTCCACAGTTTATTACAGAAACTGGCTACATTTTTGTGCACAACATCCTTACTTGGGGCAGTTGAGACTCTCATGGGCTTAACAGAACATAATTTCTGAGAACACTAGAGTATCTACACAGCTATTCTGAGAGGATACATTCAGTTTAATGTGAGAGTCCATGCATACAATGCCTTATAACACTGGGTTTATTATTATTTTTAATTGGATTTTGAGACTCAAGTGAGACTTAGAGTTCCAAGCTCAAAGGAACTTGAAGCCATGGCACCCTTAGCCTTGGGATATTCTCAAAATCTTAGAGGGCATGGACCTTCCAAGGGACAGGCAATAAGGACCTTGAGCCAATTTTAGCTAAACGTAAACGACAGAATGGCTTCACCTGACACTGGGTTTACCTTTCATCATTAGTTTTTCATTTCTGGGTATTTACAAGCTTATAACTTAATTACATGGTATAGTTAATTAACATGATTTGAGCAATTGTTTTCCAGAAGGCTACCCTACTGATCAAATTCAAATGCTTAATAACCAAACTTTATAGGAATTTTTAATATAAAATTTGAAATATGAGTCTATTTTCTATATGAAATGCCACTATGTCATTTATAGAATCCTAGTACCTAATTTTTTTAAAAAAGCAAAACAACACTTTAAGAAAGGACATTTATTGATTCTTATTATTTCCATCCCAAATTATTTCTATTGCAGCTTTTGCCAGTTAAACTCTGTGTTCATGTTCAAATAGAATAGATGGTGTCTGTTTCCTATATGGTTTTCATAGGCTTAAGGATCATTTATATTAGTTTTTAACCTTCCTTGCTCCAGCCCAAATAATTCCATGTTCCTTGATCTCTTCCCAGGGATCTTATTTTCCATAAATAATCACAAAGCCTCTAGACCCATAAAATCTTATAATCCAGTATCTGTTATATTTCTTTTCTTTATTTCTCCTTTCTTTCCTTTTCTCTTCTTGCTGATGGGAATAAAGAGGCTAAGAAACAATTCTTCAAAAGTTGTGGGAAGACAGAGCATGTAATATTTTAATTTTACCATTAAAGTTGTAGATTTTCCTCATAGTTTATCTTTCGCTCAAGACATTCAATAAAACCTCTTTTCTCAAATCCAGACTACACATTTA
The DNA here is from genome assembly GCF_028018385.1 of Neofelis nebulosa. NCBI lineage: Eukaryota > Metazoa > Chordata > Mammalia > Carnivora > Felidae > Neofelis > Neofelis nebulosa. The sequence continues at coordinate 67,759,441 of NC_080788.1, read as the reverse complement.
TGTCAATCAGTTTACACCCTGCAAAACAGACCAGCTTACCACTCAGATCAATCTCTAAGCACATAGGAATCTAGGCAAGCACTTGTCTTTATAGAACAACTTAGTTTAAGCAATTAACAATCAAGCCCCATACACATAAACACACTGTAATTAACTGTTTAATAGTGGAAGCTTGCTTTTCACATTTTTCCCTTTGAGTGTAGTCAAGGTGAATTACTTGGTTTTTCCATCACTAAATGCTACAGCAGCTCAGTCTTTTGCAAGTCTCCAGTCTCCACATATTTTCCTATGCCCACTATATTTGACAGTAAAACTGCCAAGCTCCATTATTTCCAACTGGCAGCAATTTAATACATAGTTGAGTCAGTTATTTAGCTAAATAAATTGCTTAAAGTTAACTCTATTTGTAAGACCACAAGGTGTTTCTAAAATGTGCTGCCCTTTTATATCATAAACCTGGATTAGGTTTACAACCCCATTTCCCCTCAGCAGTTTATAAATCAAACAAAGAACGTAGAACAATGCATAAAAATCCCCGTGAAACCACCCTCAGAGTTTTTGTTAATGACAAAAGCATACTGGGAGCTGGATTTACTCTGTATGGTAGAGAATAAAAGTTTGGTTTAAAGTAACCAGCGTTTGTAAGGGTTATCCAAGCACCTTTAAGAGGGATCAACTTTGAAACCAGAATTTTGTGAAGCCACAAGCCATCTGTTCCATGTTTTATCTAGAAAAAATGTCAGGTTGTGCTAAAAAGCTTTGAGCATGCTCCTCCATGTCCTTTGCTCCTACCTATTAACAAACATGCCAAGCGTTCTTAAAAGTACGTGGGAGAATATGTACTGACTTACTTATGATGTCTCGCCACAGGCGCTCATTAAATATAAATGAATGAATACACATACACACAAACACACAAACACACACAGTGCCCACAATGAGCACCATGTAATCTGGCCCGGATGTGATGTTTTCCTTTTCCAGTTAATCGCGATAGGTTTCTGAGCTGGATTAAATGTAGCCACTGCTTTCACCGAAGGTATATTTGAAAGAGTAGAAGGAAGCTAAAGATTGGGGTATCTTCTCCAAGAACCCCAGTGACTAACCCTCTTCTAAGAGTGAACATACTTTGGAGCGCCTGGGTGGCTCAGTCAGTTCAGCATCGAACTTCAGCTCAGGTCATGATCTCTTGGTTCATGAGTTCAAGCCCCATGTCAGGCTCTCTGCTGACAGCTCAGAGCCTGGAGCCTGCTTCAAATTCTGTGTCTCCCTCTCTCTCTGCCCCTTCCTTCCTCCCCGCTCACAACCTGTCTCTCTCTCTCTCTCTAAAATAAATAAACGTTAAAAAAATAATAAAAGTGAACATACTTCATTCTTTTGACCTATTTCAAGATCTATCTAAACACGATAGAAAGAAAACCCGTAATGGTTCAATCTGCAGGGTACAAACCCAGAGAGTAGAAACCCAGGTCATTTGTAAATGTGTATATTTTGTTTAAATTTAGAAATCTAGCCATGGTAATGTTTTTAGGGAATGATTTTATTTGCCAAGTGACATCCTGAGTGCTCTGTAGAGCTGAGCATGGAATTTCTTGGCTAGTCATGCTCTGAAAGGACAAGGACTGCAGAATAGGTAACCTTGCCTAGCAAGTTATTGTCAAGTCCTCCATATCTACACTAATAGGAAGGAGATAATCCCCAAAGTGTTTGCTTTTGTCTCTGGGTGGACATTTTTACATTCATTTACATTTGAACATGAACGCATCACACACTTGAGAGAGATGAAGGTGTTTTCATTGTCTCTCCTCACCAGTACCTAGAAAGTCTACCACTTTCTCAACTTCCCTGCTCCCACCTCAGTGGGGGAGACCGATGTCTGGTAGGCTGAGCTCCAGTTGAAAAGATTTGTGTGACTTAGTTCTTAAGCTCAAATTTGGGAGCAGAGACTTTGAGAAATGAAGATTGATTAAGTAAATCTTTAAGCAATCAATTATTGAGGTAGGATAAGTTCCTCAGCAAAAAAGAAGGCTGGAAGACCAGCCTCGGGTTTGTTTCCTAGGCTGTTCTAAACCCCACCGTTCTGTTGCGGGCCACCACTGGCTGTAATTTAGGCTCTTCAGTAAGTCAAAAGAGATAATGAAAAATTCACTAGTGAAGTTAAGGCCTCACTAGGTTGTTTGACTTTCAGCTTTTACTGGTGAGAACTGAAACATGTGCAGAAGACAGCAAAGCAGAGAAACACCCACAGCTAATCAGGGATATACAGAGCAGGAACAAAAGCAATTATTTACTAAGCCAACTTTTACTTATAGGAAGGAAAGAAAAGAAATACAATATTAATGAAAATACACAAAATACAAGAACCTGAGTTAATTTATCTTAATTTTTCAGTAGGCCTACCAAACTGTCAATAAGCAAGCCAAAGGGAACATTCTGTGATTTATCCTCTTTTTTGCCTACCTTGACTCTTCACGGAGAGTTAGAGAAATGTAAAATTTCCAGAAATGAAGCAAAAAGGAGGAAGAAAATGATCTGAAGAATCCTTGAATTTGCTCTACTCAAGAAGCTGGAAAGCAATGAGTAAGATAAAAGTAGCAACAAAGGAAGACTACCCCCCAAAAACACTGCATAAAAACTTTGATATGAGTCATCTTTAAGAATTCTTTCATTGCCTAGAGAGAAGGAAGTTTGCAAGGGAGGGGGAAATACCACCCAAAGTACACATTAAAGAGACAGATTTGGCTGAAATAACAACGTGTTATATGAAGGAGCACTGATATACTTCAGATCTCAGAATAGTTGCATCACAGTTCTTTTTAAATTTATTAAACCTGTATGGTATAATATTTATATACAGTAGACCAATCCCCTAAGAAAATATATATGGGAATCTTCACTAGGAGCTATAACTAGAGGTGACTGCGTCTTGCTTCTGATCTGAGTTCTGCTCCTCGTTGGTCTCTTCTCTCTAGATCACTGCCTGATTCTCACTTGTTCGGCCACTCTCCACTATTGCTTATGTTGTTCCATGTCAAACCCATGATTTTTAAGACATTTTCAGTGATGTACCAATTACAGACAATTCTCCATCTTTGTAATTGTTCAAAGTTCATAGTTTATGCCGTGATGGTTTCAGTGTTTGCATTTATTTCTGTAGGCTAGTTCTTCCACTTCTAATTTGTTACTACATAAATTCTTGCACATAATAGAACTTCAAGAAATGTCAAAATCCTTTCATTTCTTCAGATACACCTACACCATTGCCCTTAAATGCTTTCCCCTCCCTCTGTGCTGCTCTAGTGGGAAGGGATTTTATATATAGTGTTGCCTCTTGAACAAAATAGAAACTCTCTGGAAAGGACTCCACAGTTAAAAGTCCTTTATGTCATGTTTACCACAATGTTAGGTTTCTTCTTTCTTTCCTGTGCCATTAGTTTGGTTAAAATACCTTGCCATTTAACTATTTTATGGATTCCTGAGCCTGTCACAATAATTTTTATTAATTTTTTTTTTGAGAACCAACTACACTAGTGATTAGGGCAAGCCATCAACTCGGGTTTCTGACCCTGAAGTCCTCCACCAGACCACAAGTCTTGCTTGCCATGGATTTACACTATACAGTATAGGATATGCACACCATTGGAAATAGAAGATAATCCTTTATGGAAGCAGTTTCCCATATTGTTTTAACAGATTCTGGGCATTTTAATTTTATAGCCAAGATCCATCAATTTGCTGGAGCATGTGCTCCAAGGAACTCATTGCTGAGACAGGGATGTTTGTTTTAAAAGGTGATGTTAGTTTTGAGAATGGGTTGATATTTGTTTTAGTGTTTGTTTGTCTTGCTGATTACTTGTATGGCATGTTTTGATTTAATTGTGTTAAGAATTTTTTTTTTTAATCTGCCTAAGGGCAGTAGGGATGGGTTCATTGAGAGATACAAATTGGGGAAAAATAATAAATTCAGAGCCTATTTGTTTGTTACTGCCCTTTGGAAAATAGATGAAAGAATGTCCTACTTTTCTAATATCATTTATACACTAGAAATGACATCGATCTGTAGAAACAGATACTTCATACACTGGAGTTGTAATTGATGGAAGAGAGAACTACCAATAGACACAAATGTTCTACTATACTGAAAATACCGAATTCCTAAGATCTCAAATGATTTTGCAAAAAAAAAAAAATAAGATTTATCACTCAGTTACATACACATGATCCTGAGGTTTGATGCCAACCAAAGGTCACATGACCTCTGCCTTATGTGGCAGAGCTTGACTTAGATTGATTCTTTCTAAAAATTTACAAATCAAATAAATCTATATTTCTTGCAAGTTTGCATTCAAGACCTTTTATGGCACTGATTCAGAGTTTGAGTTCTTACCCGGAAATTTTGGTAAATTTTCTGTTAGCATTAGGTTGAAAAAAGACATTTTGGGAGAGGAGAGGTATATACTGTTAATTAGTTTTTACTATGTGTCTGTCACTGTGCTAGGCAGCTTACATTTATTATCCCATGCAGTCTTCATCATAGCCTTTTCCCTTTTCAATGAATTCATTATTATGTGGAATACTTGTGGATATTTTTGATCTTAAGAAAATATGTCCTTAGACTTAAAAACTTTGGAAAGACATAATCTTATTCATGCTCATTTATTATATGAACTTACAAAATTGCTGGACAATTGGAGGTATAATATATTTGTGAAAGAGTCTTGCCCCTAAGTGAGATTAATTACGTTTTTAACTTCTAACCGTGTTTTTAGTAGTGCTGGGATGTAGTTTGCTAAGCCAATGAATTCAAGCTATTTCAAAATTTATAACCCATAAGTAATGATAAAATAATTCTACCTATGACAATTAAGACAATTTTTTAATGTTTATTTTTGAGAGACAGAGCACAAGCAGGGGAGGGACAGAGAGAGAGGGAGACACAGAATCCGAAGCAGGCTCCAGGCTCTGAGCTGTCAGCACAGAGCCTGACGCGGGGCTTGAACCCACGAACTGTGAGATCATGACATGAGCGGAGGTGGACCACGTAACTGACTAAGCCACCAGGCTCCCCTACCTATGACAATTTATGTGCAGTGGTTCCCAAAGTGTGGTTCAGAGACCCCTATGGGTCTATGAGATCCTTTCAGGATATTTTCAAGGACAAAGCTGTTTTCATAATAATATTAAATGATATTCGCCTTTTCACTGTCATTCTCTCATGAGTGCACACTAAAGCTTTCCAGATGCCACATGACTTCTCCTACTGTTATTGATTTAACAACTAATAGATTTGGGGTGGTGGTGAATTCTTATTTTTAATAGAATTTTCCAAGGTAGTGGTTTGAATGTATAAATATATGTGAGCTTTTAGAAATTAACTCAATTTGTTCTCAATTATTTCCATCTTATTTTAACCAGTTATTTTTGGTTATGCCTTCTGTAGTCTCTATAACTCATTATTACTCACTAAATTGTTAATTTCAAATGCTAAAATTTTCTTTGCAACTACAATGAGCTTAATAGCTTTCCAATACTTCAGAAAACTTTTTCATAAGCTTGGTGGTGTTGTAATTAAATGTGATGTTTTGATATTGTACAGTAAAATGTGTCAACATTCGGAAGATCTGCATGATTTGGTGAAATGATATTTTCCTTTTTTTTAAGGGAAAAAATTTTTAAGTGTATTTATTTATTTTTTTGCGGGGGCAGAAAGAGAAAGAAAGAGAATCCCAAGCAGCCTCCATGCTGTCAGGGCAGAATCTGACATGGGGCTCAAACTCATAAACTGTGAGATCATGACCTGAGCTGAAATCAAGAGTCAGATGCTTAACTGACTAAGCCACCCAGGCGCCCCAGAGAAACGATACTTTCTAAATGACCAGTTTATGATGTTACACAATTCTATATGAATAAAGATCCATGGAAATGAAGGATAGGCCAGTGAATTTCAATGTAAGAGATATGAAAAAAGCTTATTCATAAGTTTCAGATTCCATATGGCCACTAACCTTTAAGTAATTACAAACTGTCAAGTTTTGATATATTATCAAATAAGAATAACCATAATTATCTGAAATGACTATTCTATTACTCTTTCCTTTTCCATGTACATCTCCATGTAAGTTTGGATTTTCTTTAGGTACTATACCAAAACAGAGTGAATGCAGAAGCAAATATGAGAATCTAGTCATCTTTTATTAAGCCAGATATCAAAAACTAAGTAAAAAATGTCCCCCTTCTTACCAAACTATTTGAGAATTGGTGCTATAATAGAAGCAAACTAATAATTATTGTTGCTAGAGATATAGAACATATTCTCCTAATCAAATGACTCAGAGACTATTTAGGAAATAGATGACACTTAAACAGAATGACAGAAGAGAGTTTAACAAAAGGACCATTTCAACAAATATGGGAAGAATTAAGGGAAACCAACAAGAAATAGTGAAGCTTATTGGGTGTACCAGAGGCCAGGTGCCATTACTATTAAGTTTGAAGGAGCAAGAAGATAGAGTATTTCCAGAACCTGGAGGGAGAATGGTAGCCGCAACTGTAGACTGATCAACAAGAACCATGAACTTTGTTGGGGAAATGTAGTCTTTGCCAATCTGCAGTCTATCATAAAGAGATCTTGGACAATAAGTACTCTGATCTCTTGCTTTCCACCTCTGATCAATTGCTGATGCCTCCCACTGTCTGAGCTCCACTGGGAGCCAAGCTGGTCCAGTCTATTGAGGTCAGGATATAGAGAAGGTAGAGAAGGATGGAAGGTGGATCTGGAGGGAGGACAAAGAATATCCAAAATAATCATTGTTGGCAGAAATAGTAGCAGGCAATATTGAATGTATATCATGGAATTATGAGATGTATTACAGATTCTTTGCCTTCAAAGAGCTTGCATACTTTTTGTATTTTGTTTGTATTAGGTCCTTTCTTTTTTTTATTAAAACTAAACTCTATACCTTATTCAGATTTCACTAGTATTTCCACTAATGTTCAAGTATTACTTTTAATAATATTTTGGATACATAAGTGAATGGGGGATGAGAGAGTATACCTTATTCAGATTTCACTAGTATTTCCACTAATGTTCAAGTATTACTTTTAATAATATTTTGGATACATAAGTGAATGGGGGATGAGAGAGTATATGAAAACAACACTGAACAGTGAGAGTGGCATTCATCAATGAGTATGGAAAGTGAGGATTAGAAAGACTCTCTCTCTCTTTCAAAATGGATATATATATATTAATCACAGACAGTGCTGAACCCAATATATTTTTTTTCCTAAATATACATAGCTATGATAAAGCTTAATTTATATATTTGGCACATAACAGATTAACAACTATATATATATATATATAACATATATACATATATATGTACAACATATATACATATGTATATGTACATATGTACATATATATATACACAAAATATATACATATATATACTATATATATCATATATATAACAACTATATATATATGACATATATGACATATATATATATGACATGTATATTATATATATTACATTTGAGAGAGAAAGAGAGAGCATAAGTGGGGGAGAGAGAGCAAGAATCTCAAGCAGACTCCACACTCAGTGTGGAGCCCAATGCAAGGCTCAATCCCATGACCCTGGGATCATGACCTGAGCCTAAATCAAGAGTCAGATATTCAACTAACTGAGCCATCCAGTGCTCCTTAATATTTTTATTTTATGTTTTTATTTTATTAAGTACTTTTATTTTGTACTTCCTATAATTGCATGTCTTTAGTCCTTATAAATTTCTCCTATACAAAAGCTGTAGATAATTTATGTATACAACTTAATAGGTTTAGAAAGGCGTATTAGTTTCTAATTTGTATTGATTTGTTAAGAACTATAAATGCTTGGAAGCCAGTTAGGGATGAGGAGAGGGACACCTGGGTGGCTTAGTCAGTTAAGCATCTGATTCTTGATTCTGGCTCAGATCATGATCTCACAGTTTGTGAGTTTATGTCCCATGTTGGGCTCTGTGCTGACAGCATGGAACCTGCTTGGATTCTCTCTCTCCCTCTCTCTGCCCCTCCTCCCTTGTGCTCTTTCTGTCTCTCTCAAAAAATAAATAAATAAGCTTTAAAAAAAGGATGAGGAGAGATGAGAAATTGGGGTCAATTTGTGTTGTTAGAAAATATTTCATGGTAAGTATGGACATGAGTAAGATTGGAACACAAAGAGAGGAGAGATCTTTCAAGGTGACAGGGGCCAATCTATGAGGTAGGAATTATGTGAATAATAAATAGACATAGGGCTGACTGTACTATGAGGGTTCAGAGGGATAGAGAGAGAAGAAATAGATATCTGTACATTAAGGCCAGCCCAAATGCTTTGAATGACAGAAGATTGTACATGATTTATCTGGCAAGAAACAGAGCCATTGGCCATGGCCAGCTTACCATGGGCTTACCAACATGGTGTGTAACAATCAGATAGGTGTACACAATAGTCCCCCCTTATCCATGCCAGATACATTCCAAGACCCCCAGTGGATGCTTGAAATCTCAGACAGTGCTGAACCCCATATATATATTTTTCCTAAATATGCATACCTATGATAAAGCTTAATTTATATATTAGGCACATAACAGATGAACAACAATAGCTAAGAATGAAATAAGACAAATATAGCACTATACTGTAATAAAAGTCATATGAATGTGGTTTCTCTCTCTCTCTCAAAATATCTTACTGTACTATATTCACCCTTATGATGATGTGCGATGATAAAAGTTCTATGTGAGACATGAAATGAGGTGAGGTGGGCTACTCTTGACCTTCTCTGACACATCGGAAGGAAGATCATCTGCCTCCAGACCACTGTTAACTGCAGTAAGTGAAACCGTAGGAAAGAGAAACCATGGGTAGGGTGGCAACTACTGTAATTACAGCAAGATGTCCTTACATGGTAGAAGGGTGGACTGTGACCACTTTTGAGTAAGGACATAGCCACTCATAGAAAGGGCAGTGAGTCCCCGATCCTGGGTTCCCTTCTCCTGGAATATGTTTCACTGTGTGTTAAGTGGATCACTGAACTTTAGGGGGTCTCTGCGAGGAGCCTGAGAAGCATCAGTGAGCTGTGTGTATTCGTGCATCTCCTTTTTTTTTTTATATACCTTTCACAGTACTTACTGGTCGGCTCGGTGGCCAATCAGAGTAAAAGCAAAGTTCATTTTAGTCTGTATTGTCCTTCCTGCTGGTGTTGAAGCTCAGAACTGACTTTGGGTCTGCCGTAGGTCAGTTAATCACCCAGGATGCTAAGTAGCGACACCTTAGAAGTGTTTTCAATCCTGGTCTCAGGGAAAGGAAATTCTTGAAAGTAAAATGCATTGACAATCTCTTATAAGTTAAAACATAAAATCTTTATTCATAGATTTGGCAAAACTAGTCTTGTTATGCAGGAGCAGTTTGCTTATTCATTTTTGACAAACAATGGACACAAGGCATTATTTATATGGGTTTCAAATAAAAATCTATTGTAAGTGATGTTGAATTTTACATGACAAAAGAAGTGAAAAGCAAGTAAGAATAGAAGGAATACAGGCTATGACTTTATTCTCAGTAGTGAAAACTTTTTTTTTTTTTAAACATAAAAACCCTGCAACAAAGCATGGTCCTTTGTAGACTTTAAAAGAAATTGATAACTCATTGTAAAGCGTTATCGATACTATAATTTCATGGAAGTTATGCTTTTAACCTGAAAACAAAAAATGTTTACTGATAAAGAACCTGCCTCCCCTTGGCCCATGAAAAGAAAATGACCAATATTTGCCAAATACCTTTATTACTTAATGCATTGCAAATAAACAGATATTGCATTTTCAAATCACTTCTTTTTTTCACCTCAGAGAAGCAAGACATTAAGATGAAAACAGTGCCATCATTTGTGTGTTTGTAACATTGTGGATTTTAATGTTAGGAGTTAATGATCTTCTAAAATCTCTGCCCTTATTTTCCCCACTGAGATAAAATATTCTTTTAAAGAGATTTTTTTTTTCTTTTGTGTTGGAGACCACCTGCTCTGTGTTCTCAGAATCTGCACCTAAGGAAAAAGCTGGCATTAACTGGGAGGGTCCTCTTCTATTCTGGGAGGGTCCTCTTCTATTCTGGGCAATACAGCAGGCCTGTAGGGAGAAGCTTGGGAATGTCGCTTTATGGTGATGAATACAACTAATGGAAATTAATCACACAACCTAAAAAAGGAAATGTAAGAGGAAGAAGCAGAAGTCAATTAGTAGCCTATGAGAATTAATGTAATGTAGATGTCTTCCTATGTATGAAACCAGTCCGTTGGAAGTAGCATGCCAGTTAAAGGCACAGACCTTAACTAAAGTGGCTACCCAGGTTGTAAGGAAAACTTTGAGGCTGATAAATAACTATCTCATGCGAGGATTCGTAAGAGACCTGACCTGTGCGAGGATGAAAGATAAGACAGGTAACGTTTGTCTCTCGCTACCAAAGAAACTGCATTTGATGATACTTTACAAACCATCTGAGGATCATAAGAAATTCTTACTGGTGTTTGAACGACACTCAGTGGGAGCTTTCTCAACAGGAATGCAGATGGTATTCTATGTTATGCAGATTTCATAAGTCTCACAGAAGTTAGACTTTACCCAAGTGTCTAGTTTGTTAGCTCCAAACATTGCGTCTCAGACCTCGTAAAGATGCTTCAAATCTTTTTTTATGGTTACAAAGACTTTTTAAAACTCGATAAACTAACAGAACTTGTTTTGAGAGCCCTCACAGGTAATTTAAAATTTCTATTTCCATGATGCATTTCTGAAGGTGGAAGCAATTGAAGAAGTGACTAGGGCAACATTCTAGATTGTAAATATTTCTCTTTCATTTGTGGCTTACTTTTCCCCAATTAGGAGAGCGAAAGGTGTTTCTGCCGCTAACTGTTAATTATGTAAGACAAAGAGTAGGTTATAAGCATATCATTTTTCTCCTTCCCAAACTTAAGAATCATGCATTTGATGTGCTAATAAGCTGTAAGAAACAGTATCAATTAGTTAAGTAAAACATGGTGGGGAAAAAAGTGTCAATGTGGAATTAGTCTGCTGATAAGTTGATGCTACTGGATATTCACTGGTTGGAAAACTGGTCTTAGCAAAGGGTGTACACTTTTAAGACTATTTTAAGTAGACATGTTTTACAGAACTTTAGATCCATTAAATTCCAAAAAGCGGGGGGCGGGTACTAATTAAGGTCATGACACTATTTTTTGGTGCCTGAAAAATATCTTCAACTAAAAAAAGTAGGAGCTGTTATGATAACAGCAAACATTCATTGAGTCATCCTTCAGTGGCAGGCACTGACCAGACTTAACTCCTTTAATCCTCAACCTTTGGGATAAGGATTATTATTATAATTCTCACAGAAGAGAAATCCTCAGCATAGGGTGTGAAGTTGCTCAACCAAAGGTAAATAGCAAGCAAGTAGCAGAGCAGAGATTTGAACTCAGGCAGGTTGGCCCTGAAGCCCACTTTCTTAGCCATGATGCTGAGATGATTAGAAGACATGTATAATGGAGAAAAAGATATTAACATAGCCCCATTGTACGGATTTGTGGAAACCCAAACTAAAAAAGGACTGGAAGAGATAAGTTCTAGACTCTTTAGATGTGTGTTAGAGTGTCATTATTAGTTGTAGACATTCTTATGGCTGGAAAGGATCGAGATGAAGAAGAAGAAAGAAAAGCAAGTAAATGATGAAGGAAGGATGCCACAGCTAAGAAGATATTGCTAAGTATGGAAACACTGCTCTTCAACTCAGCTTTTCTTTCTTTTTCTTCTTTAAGGTTTATTTATTTATTTTGAGAGAGACAGAGACAGCATTGGGGGGCGGGGGGCAGAGAGAGTGGAAGGGAGCAAGAGAGAATCCTAAGCAGGCTCTGAGCTGTGAGCACAGAGTGCAACACAGGGCTTCATCCCACAGACATGAGATCATGACCTGAGCTGAAACCAAGAATCAGACGCTTAACCACCTGAGCCACTAAGGTGCCCCTCAACTCAGTTTTTCAATTTAATTACTTCTGAGATGTTTTTCTTTTCTTTTTTTGTGGAAAAGTCTTGGAAAACAATGGAAAACGTAAGTTAGATTAAGTTTGCTTGAGTGATATTGACTCAATAGCCCTCTTCTCTTCCATAAGATATAAACTTATGGATTGATTCTACAAACTTAAGGATTGATTCTACATACATTCATGTACTTAATTGAATAATAAGAATATATTATAACTGGACAGATCAACTTGGATATTCAGTGTTTAAGAATAAAAGTAGACAGCTTGCTGCTTGTCTAAATATGCCTTGTTATCAAAGGTAACTCTGAAGGTTAACTTCAGATAATCTTGATTGACAGTGATACAACCCTTTAGTTTCTCACAGGGGCTATAAGTAATTATAATAATTGCATAAATTGTTATTAATTGTAACAATAATAGCTACTACTTACGGAGTATATGCCAGTCTTAGGCTCTATGCCAGGTGATTTACATAAGTGGTCATGTACAACTTACAATCACCCCATGCGTTAGGTGTATTCAAATCATTTTAGAGATGAGGAAACTGAGACTCAATGAAAGAAACTAGCATCCATAGCTGCATGCATCCAGCATGCATCATTTGCTTTCCATCTACTTGAGCAATGCAGTTGAATTTATTGTGCTTAGATATTTCAGAGGCCTATAATGAAGTCATTATAGTGATACATAGTTTTTAAATTTCAAAGCAGGATTTGCTGAGATAAAGTAGAGTAAAATGAATTATAATTATTCAAAAAGAATTACTCAGGGTAAGCAGTGACGATCTGGTAAAATTACATTTTCCACCAAAGAGCTATATTAGATTAACTTTACCTTCATAATGGTCTAATTACTGGTACATACATATTATTCTGTTTTTCTTTTTTCTTTTTTACCTCTAGTTTTAGCTATAGATGGGAAAAGAGGGACTCTATCTGTTGGTTGAGGTACTTGAGCTCAAAAATAAATTTCTGGACAAATATAGCAGTCCCTTAGAGGGGAAATGGGCAATGATAGGATGTTCAAAAAATTAATGTCCTTTATTAATAAAAACTCTTCCCTAAGTGAGTGTACTCTTCAATGCTAGACACAAAGGAAACTGCTTTTAATATGGCAGCACTGAAGCACAGACACACATCCTATTTTTCTTACTTTTTTGACTCTGTCAGCAGGTGACGTGACGCACTGTAAAGGGCTGATGTTTTTCTTGTGGGTGGAGACCCAGCCAGCTGTGATCGGAGTGGTGGGTGGGGAGCCTCATGCTTGGCCTTCTGTGAATGTTGATAACTTAACACTGACAAATGATCGCATTGTCATTAATCGGGGGGTTTGATATGAGGACCTGCATATTCATCATGTAGACACTAGTTTTAAACTCAAAACGTTCCTAAATAATCATATATATCAGGTTTAGAGGAGGGGCAGAAATGACATGGATATATGAACAGTAAATTTAAATTACCCTTCTAACTTGAAAATCATTTCATTGATTTGGAAACAAGACCAAAAACTCCATCCAGTTATTCATGCGCTGAAGTTAAATAATGAGAATGGGAATATAGAGGTACCTCCAGCCCTGATGCCCACGTCTGGCTCTGTGGTATCTGTCATTCACATTCATACTTTTTTAAAAAGAAAATTATCGCTTTTTCAATTCCCTTTACTACTTATTAGACATAAAAGAGATATAAGCTTGTATTATATATGTGGTGATGGGCTTTATGGAAGCACTAAATCAACTAATTAAATCAGCACTTTTAGTGTTGCCCAAATATAGTTGCTGGCTTCAGGGTATTCTCATAACATAAACAATTGGTGCAGGGTAATGTTAAAAGCATGAAATAGACTCCTTGTGTTTGTGTCCTGAAACTACCATTTGCTGAGCAGGTCTCCTCATCTTTCAATAACAGCAGCTACCTCATAGGGATTCATGAGGTTTAAACAAGTTAATACACGTAAACACCCCTGCCTGACACGTTATAAGGGTTTAGTAAAGATAGCTTGTTTTATTTCTACATACATCTTTCATAATGGCAATTATTCTTTGGGAATTCCTTTGGAGTACGTAAGTAGGATGATGTCTTGTTCATGTTTGCTTCCCTAATACTTCATGCCCAACCAAATAAGGTCTGCAGTTACGTACATATCCATATCTACTTTTGCATCTCTCTCTCTCTCTCTCTCTCTCTTTCTCTTTCATCATCATCATCATCATCCTGAGTCTTCTATTTGCTGAAATGCCAAATAGAGTCCTGTATATTCTGTTTGTAAGGTTCTTACTAAAGGTATTTTAATAGCATGAAAAGTCCCCAAACTTTTTGTTAGTTATGAGGAGCTATACTGCTTCTCATTTGAAGCCCGGTGGATGGTTGGTATTTGGGGTGGCAAGGTGTGTTATGAATTTATTCAGTCAGGACACATTTATTGAGCCCTGACTATGTGCTAGGCACAGTTCTAGTGTTTTAGGGATGTGCAGGTGAACAAGACACATGATGTCTCTCTTCTTGTAGAGACTGAGGGTGGGAAAGGGCAGTCAATAGCTTTTAAAAATGAACAAATAAGAAAATGCCACATAGTGATAATTCTCTGCTATTGAGAATGAAAGAATGTCTTAAGATACATGGTGATTGAGCGGCCATTTATGTCAGATGGTCGGAGAGAGCTTTTCTGAGCCTTTTTGAGTGACACTTGAGCTGAGCTTTAAATTAAAGGAAAGACCCAGGAAAGTGAAAATAGAGGGCAAGGCATTTCCAGAAAAGGAAGTGGCTTGTACAAAGACTGAACAGGAAGGCATTTAGACTTTTTAACCAGTCAGAGAGGACTGGGAGCAAAGGGGAGACTGGATAAGGGAGGAGTAAAAGATGAATGCAGAGACTTTTTAAACCATCATAAGGAGTTTTGATTTTATTCTAAACACGGTGGAAGCCATTGGGGAATTCTAATAAAGCAGAGATGTTTAAGCACATCACCCTATGCGGAAAGTAGACCATGGAGACCAAGAGTGTTAGACTTCTTTGGTTAAGCAGTAAGCAGTTTTGGCAAAAGGGGTCTGCCGATGAATGGAGACCTAAGAAGGGTTGAAGATCCAACCCACGGGAAGGCCAGAGATGCCACTGGCACAACTGATAATTGCATGCTATCAGGAACTCGCTCCATCTTTTTATCTTATATCTCTTGTATAAAAACCTTATATTTTTCTTAATCCAGATGGAACTTTTTTTTTTCTTTTTTGAGGCCCCATGGCTACAGACAACTCCTAACTTTTATATCTTCATGGCTTCTACTACCAGAATGGATGAAATCTATCTCCCTGTAGTAGATTAAAATATCTTAGGGGAGAACTCAAACTGGCTACTCTTGAGCTAAATTGTAGTCAGGGAATGAGCTCATGAGTCTCACCATGTAGATGTGAGGGACAAACGGTGGGGGTGGGGCACCAGTGCAGATCCAAGGGGAAGTAGAAGGGAGGGACTAGACAGGCAGTCCCATATTGTCACTACCCAAAAGAGAAAGTATCTTTAGGAGAGGAGGAGAGGGAAAGGTGAATACTAAATATTATTAGAGTACTGACTTCTAGGTGCTGGGGATACAGAAGCAAACAAAACAGATTAAAATCCCTGTGCCCATGAAGGTTCCATTCTAGATTCAGTGTTTAAAGAATGCTATTTAGGCGGGTGGGGTGGGAGGTAGCACCTGGGTGGCTCAGTCGGTTGAGTATCCGATTTTGGCTCAGGTCTTGCTCTGTGAGTTCGAGCGCTGTGTCGGGCTCTGTGCTGACAGCTCAGAGCCTGGAGCCTGCTTCAGATTCTGTGTCTCCCTCTCTCTCTCTCTGCCCCTCCCCCACTCATGCTTTGTCTCTCTCTGTCTGTCAAAAATAAATAAACGTTAAAAAAATTAAAAAAAAAAAAAGAATGCTATTTATGGTACCACTAAACAATGCTCAGTGCCACTGTAGCAGCTGGGAACACACCAAGGAAGCAAAACAGAGACAAACTTTCTGCCTTGATTGAGCTTAGCACCCACTGTGAAATATAAAAGGACAGAGAAGGGTGTTCCTGCTATATAGTGTTCAGGGATGAAAATGAAGAGGGAGGAAATTGTAGAAGTTGATTTCTCGCTCTGCCATTTATTCCCAGGCCTTCATCACCACGTAAATAATGAGGAGGAGGAAGCTTCCCTGGGCAGAAGCTGCCAGGGTTATGGCCCCTTCCCTGTGCCTTGCTGCCAGCCTCTCTTTTGTAGGTCTTATATTCCAAATGCCATGAGGGAGGAAGCCACTGTGCCATAGTCAGCCTGTTGCGAATCTCCTCTCTTAGTGTAAGCATTGCATTTGTAAAACAACACATTCTCGGTTTAATGCACTGGGTTGTTCACTGCCACATCTGTCAATCACTTTCAGTCACTTGCCAATCAGGTAACGGAGCCAGAAGCCAAGAATCTGCCCAGGGCAGAAAAAGACCTAATGGGTTTGTCTGTCAAATGCATCTTAATCCTCTGTTCTAGTGAAATGTTTTGAGTCAACTAATAACCACAGAATGAATGACTCAACTTTTTTTTTTTTTCTTTTGGAAAAGAAGGAAAGAAACTATTAGAGATAGAAACACAGTCTGATAGAATAAATGACAGGTAATTCGATTGACAGAGCTTTATATTCTAGCTATATTTATTGAACTAATTGAAAGATTAGACAATTGGGCCTAAGGCTGTATTTATTGTGGTCAAGAAAATGGGGTGTTAGTGCTCTACCCTTATGCTGGCTATACTTGAATGGAAACCAGAATGATAGACTAAGATTTTAAATGTCATTTTTTTTTGTCTGGGCAAAAATAGAGAAATAAATGTTAATGAGGTCAAATTTGGATTTGAGCTCAGTTTTGTCCAATGCCTTCACCCCATTCCAATGCTATTGATCTTGGTAGCATTTATCAATGTATTACCCCCAGCTCCAAGTTTACCCATTATTGACTGATTTGTAAAAATAGAGATGGGCCCTTCAAATAAATTCTCCTTTTTTCCTGATTGTACCATGTTAAACTACATCCATAAAGGGCACTGAAAAGACACTGCAGGAGGAAGGGGTTTTCCTTCCTGGTTCCCTTGTACTTCTCTTATCAGGCTTCTAAAGCACAGGGGTCTTATCTAGTGCCCAGTTTCTATACCCAGAGCCACTTTTATGGGCATGTAATCTGTGCGGTCATCTAAGGTCCTTGCTTCGTTCATTAGTGGTCTGCTGCCACCATCTTGAAATTCTTTTTTTTTTTTTTTTTTTTTTTTTTAAATTTTTTTTTTTTCAATGTTTTTTATTTATTTTTGGGACAGAGAGAGACAGAGCATGAACGGGGGAGGGGCAGAGAGAGAGGGAGACACAGAATCGGAAACAGGCTCCAGGCTCTGAGCCATCAGCCCAGAGCCTGACGCGGGGCTCGAACTCACGGACCGCGAGATCGTGACCTGGCTGAAGTCGGACGCTTAACCGACTGCGCCACCCAGGCGCCCCCATCTTGAAATTCTTAATGGGCATGAAGCCTCACGTGTTCAGGTTGAACCAGGCCCTACAAATGATGGAGCCAGTCCTGCCTGCATCTCAGGGTTACTTCCCCAGTGCCAGGCTCCTGCAGCATGGGCAGTTCTCCAGCACCCAGGTATGATGGGGCCCTGTGGTCAGCAGCACCCACTGTCCAGCAACTTCTTCCAGTACCTGCAGAGGCAGTTTGATAGCAGACTCCTCCCTGTGGATGGCTTTCCCCAGCACTCCAGAGTTGAAGCATCTCCTGGCCCCATTCTTTCATGACCTTAGTCTGGCCTGAGTGTATTAAGTCCTCTGTCAGCCTTGGGCTTGACAAACCAGGAGGCAGAACTGTTCCTGGGCAGCACCCCTCCTGCTTTGAAGCAAGGGGCCCCGAGGGCTGCCATGGACATGGGGCAGTCCTGGAAAGGGGAGCAGCACAGTAAATGGGAGAACAAGGGAAGGAAGAAGAGAGAATGCTCTAGGGATTGGGAGTGGTCAGGAATTGGTAGTAGGAAAGGCTGGGGAAGCCATCCAGGCTGCAGGAAAGCATGCTGGACAGCACTTGTGATGATGTCAGCTGCTGCTAGGGCTTTGATATCCTAACTGTAAAGGACAGAACAGACCCATGTGTCTGTCTTAGGGACACATTCACACACAGACCCCGGAATAGACTCTTCTTCTTTGTTCTGTCCTTCTCTCTGTCTTTCTTTTCTTCCTTTATGCCAGGGGCAACCCCTTTCTGCTTTGTTCCCCCTTCAGGGATAAATAACAGCATCAGATAAGACCTCCAGACACTCAAATGAACTGAAATAAAATGCTGATTACTTGGGAACTAATCACTTCCTATGATTTTTGTAATCAGCTGAGTTTGATGGCCCTAGGTTTTCACGTTTATTCATTTTTGAGAGACAGAGAGAGACAGAGCATGAGCAGGAAAGGGGCAGAGGGAGGAAGACACAGAATCTGAAGCAGGCTCCCAGCTCAGAGCTGTCAGCACAGAGCCTGACGTGGGGCTTGAACTCATGAACTGAGAGATCATGACCTGAGCCGAAGTCGGACGCTCAACCGACTGAGCCACCCAGGGCCCCCCCCACTTTTTTTTAAATTTTTTAAAAATGTTTATTCATTTTTGAGAGACAGAGAGAGACAGAGTATGAGCGGGGAAGGGGCAGAGAGAAGGAGACCTAGGTTTTCAAAATAGAGACAAATCTCAATCCTTTTGGCTAGTTCCTTCTATAAGAACGTGGTGAGAGATAGTTTCACACGCACGGGAAACTTCTCAGAAGCTTTAGTGTCTCAGGCAACCTAATTATGCCTCAGAACAGATAACCAGCTTCCTATCCTATCATTTTCTGTGAAAACTTGCTTTTCCTTGTATTTTGTTGTCTTCAATGGCAGTGTATATTACAGAGTTTCTGGAATTTAATGTTTGCAACATGAACAAAGCTTTATGCTAAATACATTTAAAATTGCATAAATGTTGGAAGTAGGTTTCTATATTTAAATTGATTTTTATGTTTTCTTCGAAAAGTGGCAGAGGTAAAGACAATTTAACAAAGAAATTAAATGGTGAGAAAAAAGTTTTTAAAAATAGGAACAAAATTGAACACATAAAATATATTAAATCATGGGCTAGAAGTATTACGTAAACAATTTCACATTTATTGTTTGGGATTCTACTTTTGGAATGCTTTTTAAACTCTTCAAAAATAATGTTAAATTTGATAAATTCTGTATTTGAGACCATTTTCCCAACTCTGTGATTGATATTTGTAATTGTACTATACCTGTCTGTCTTCAATCCTGGAATAATCCCAAGCACCATCTGGTGGGCACAGGTAAAGATCTACTTATCTTGTGGTCACTCAAGACAAACCTCATGAGTAAGTTCCCTTGCTTATTAAACATGTGACCTATCAATCTGGAGTAGTGGTCTGCCTCCTTCAGACCACTGGAGGCTGGTTTTAGAATCCCCCCAGAAGGTCTCAAGATTGCAAGCTAACATCCAATCACCCAAGGAGCATTTTAATCAACACATACTATGAATTAAGTAGAACACTACTTCTTGTGGGTTAAGTGGAAACCTCCCTCCAATGCTCTCTTAGGCCAATGGAAGAATAGGAATAGACAAACTCCCTTGTCCCTGATTTTGCTGCAAGTTTGACCTATGATGTTTCTATTTAATTTTGAAATTTTAGAAATTATTGTGCACTAATCCGGTTCAATAAATAAGCACACTGCTTTGTCAATTTATGAGAAGTCCTCACCAGGTCTGTGATGTCATTACTGAAGTATATTGAAGAACATGAAAGGGTAATGCCACATGTCATGTACATGTCAAAGGATTGCGTAGATTTGGCTAGCACAACTGCAAGAGTTTAGCTTTTTCTCATCTGTTCTTCCAAAATCAGCACAGCTTTTGATATACTTATGAGAATAACTGAAACTTTGAAACTCTAGCTTTTATTTAAAGAAATCAGATCTAACCAGGATTAGTAAGCGGTGCCCAGATTAGCTTTATTAGTAATAAATGGTGAGTCAGAAAGGAGAAGCACCATCAGGAGAACCAGCAGCTGTGCCCAACATGTGCCGGTTTTCCCCATTTTTATCTTTTACTTGTATTGTTTTTGTAAAATAAAGAGGCGAGAAAGAAGGAAAAGACAGATGAAGTAGAGCAAAAACATTGAGGAAGGAGAATGGTTGCAGAAGGAGGAAATATTCCATAAAACAAAGAACAGAGAGGTTTATTTAGGATAAGAAAGAAAATGAGACAGGAGGTCAGGAAGGAAATAAAATCAGAACAGGGACAAATGAACTGTCCTTTCCTTCACATGCATGGAATATTCTATATACAACATCCCCTTTAACTTGCTAGTCACCGTCATATATATTCAAGAGAAAGCACACCACAAAGACATCCTACTTTTCAATACAAGCAGGAGGATAGCTCCTAAATAAACTCATCTCTCATTCTCCCTGTTCCCGCAAGTCTTAAATGGATTCATTCTCCTAGGAATAGAAATTATGGAATCTAAGTGTAAGACAATAATCTGGAAAAAGAGAAAGGAGAGAAAGGGCAAAATTTTCTTTTGTTTGCAAATCTAGTGTATTAATTGCATTCCTGGGAGACTTTCTGGACAGAGCCTCTGGTAAACAAATTAGATATAAACCGAAGGCGAGGGCATCAAGGTCACCGTGGTGAGGGAACATCAAGTGACAGGCACTGGGACCCCCGATGCATGGCTTGCAGAGCAGATGTTCGCAAGGATGCAGTGATTATTGAACTGGTAATAAAAAAGCATCAGCTTACAGGCAGCCACGATGGATGCTGGTAATTATAAAGCATCCCCTGGGAGGAAAGTGACACAAGTCAGCCACAACTCTGCAATCACCGGGGCATAATTAAAGCTCCAGTAACAGTTGTTAATAGGGTGCAAATAAAACAGGGGGAAAATTTGAACACAACCTTTCTTTTTCTTTCTTTCTTTCTTTCTTTCTTTCTTTCTTTCTTTCTTTCTTTCTTTCGAGACGGCAAAGGGCAATGTAATTGCAGGGATAGCAGATTTTATAATTTTGCTCTAAATCATAAAGCGAAGGGTTGGGGCTATTAGGTGGTCATAGATATTTAAAGTATGGAAACCCAGATACACCTACATATACATACATACATATATATATATTATATATATATTTACACACACCAAAGGGAAAAATTGTGTTTGCTCTTTGAATATGTAGTATGTGGGGGAGAACAGATTTTTAAACAGAATGTTTATATTCTAATTTTCAAAATGGTAGAAATACAAATATGTAAAGAAAACGGAATACATGTAAATATTTGGCCATTTCATCCTTTCCGGAAGATCTGTAGTGGTATAATGTGCCAAGCTATATGATACTGTTGGTTAAAATGGTTTAGATATTGTTAAATAAAGTCAGCAAATCACTTATAGTGTTGAAAGTGTCACTTTTTCACAGAATGCTGCCAGCCACTCCCTAACCTAAAACATTAAGCAAAACAGGGCTCATTTTCCATGGGCTAAATCACTGAAGCTATTTGCCAGTACAGCTCCTAAGAAAAATCATCTACACCCATTGCAACCCAGTTGCTTGGGTGATTGGGCAACTAACTATGCAGCAGGGTATGCATTACCAATTAAGCCTATGTGTACATCTATTTTAAGAGGCACATGGGTAGTGCGACGAGAAGGCAAGGAATGCTCTTGAGCTCCTATATAGCCAGTTTTCCATTCATGGATATTTAAAAGATTGAGTTTAAAGGGCTAACAAACGTAGAAAACAAAGTCTATGTCCTTGCACTAAACTTTGCGTGTGAAGTACGTGGATACCTGTATGTGCTATGTTTCAATAAATCGTAGGAAATAAAGGGAAGAGAATGGCAATTTTCAGTAGACTTTCTAGGTTTTAATATGATTACAATTAACTACCAGAAAGCTTTCTCTTGCTTCCTTTTGGTATTTGGAGAGCTGGCCAATTAAAACATAACTACACACTGATGTATTTGGTATGGAATGCATGAAGAATAAATTATATTTCCAATATGAACATAGATTCCTAAGGCTGGAAAGGACCCTAGAGTCTATAACCAGAATTACTCTTGAATATCTACTGTTTGCAAGGCACTGGTAAACATGAAATGTACTAAGACAGTGCCTGCCCCAATAAAAGGCTCGACATAGACATGGGAAAAGTTAACAAATGATAAAATGGGGAAGTCTTTGGCTTCTTTTGGGCCCTCAGTTTGCAGAAAAATAATAAAAGCTTCCCGAGAAATGTCCCTTATTCCAAAAAAGATTCAGAGACACAAGATATACTACCCCAGGAATAAGATAGAAACAAATGTGGATATTTTGACTTTGGTGAGGAATAGGGCTTCTTTTAATTGAGAATTATGACCTAAAGGAGTATAAAAGGTAAAACTATTGAGCCCCTCCGGAAAGGAGTAGAACAAAGAGGAGTAGGGAAGAGAGAAAAAGGATATCCTATCTTCACCTAAGGGAGAGAACAGGAAAGAGTGTTCTGCAGGTGGCTCAGGATTCTATAAGGAAAAGAGGGGTTATAATCGAATAAGTGGGGAATGCTGTTTATTGCATTTCCCTCTTGGAGATTCACAATCACATTAGCCTATTAAATGCTCTGATAAAATCCAGCAGGGGGCTATATATCAAACTGGTGAAATGTGCAGCTTGGCTTTGGAGCTAAATGATCTTAGTTTGAACTTCAGCCCTGCCAAAAGCCAGGCAAGTTACTTACCCTATCAAAGTAATAATCAAGACAGCCCTACCCTTGGTTTCTTCAATTACCAAATAGGAAAGATTATAGTATCTAACCTCTGGGTTGTTGTGAAGATTAACACATTCCATATAAAGTATTTAACAAGTTTCCAAGTGTGTAAGGAATGCTTGTAGTATCTTAGATTTTATTAGAATTAATTTTATATTGCATAATAAATAAGTCAACCTGTTTAACTTTACTTGGTATTGTCTAGCCTTTGACTATGGAACTATTTTTTAAAGAACACATATAAAAAGCTGAAGATATGCTACTAGTTTTTGTTTTTGTTTTGTTTTGTTTTGTTTTTGATAAACAGATTTTAAGCATTGGTGCTGTGAGTGAATCACATGGTCCAAAGGAGATACTTATGATTGACTTCTTCCTCTACCCTGAAGTTATTCAGGGTTGCTATAGGGAATGGAGCTCAGGGTAGGAAGAACAGTGGCTTTGGGGCATCAGAAGGATGAGTAGAAGGCAAGTGAAGGAAGGCTTTAATAAGGAAGGAGAAGACCTTTTAATCTATTTCTGCTTTTGTAATTGCTGGGCAGTAGTCAAACAACAATTATCTTACGTTTCATTTGTAAAGTTACCACTGTCTGTCTATGTCTATCTCTTAAAACTTAATCATGACATTGTCTTGATTGTCTATTACTTACCTTTTGTATTCTTAATAACTTCCCCAAGGCTTCAGATAAGGCCTTCAAACCCATTCCTTAGATGGAGAAGTAAAAGATTATTCTCCCGGTTTCCTTCTATCTGGTCTTGTGCTTCAGGAGTCTCCAATTCTACTCTTATTTCATTGTTTTCTTTTCATTTCTCTTTTCTCTTTTGCCCAAAGTATGGAATTGCAGAAGGATGAAAAATGTGAACAGAGTTAATTGGGGTGAAGGAACAGGGTAGATGAGGAGGTTTGTCAAGATACGTGCAATACCATCAAGGTCTTTCATTTTCCCTGATCCCAAAACAAATTAAAATACAAAGGGTCTAATATAACTTCTTCTAAAACTTTCTAAGAGGATCATAGAATCTAGGAACAAATCAGAATGAATGTCTTAACATGTAAAAGAAAATTTCCTTGGAAGAATATTGTCATTTTTAGTATATCAGATATAAATCCAGGGATTTTTGTCCCTTTTAAATTACTTATTTATTTATTTTAAAGTTTATTTATTTATTTTGGGTGAGGAGAGGCAGAGAGAGAAGGAGAGAGAGAATCCTTAGCCGGCTCTTTGCTGTTAGCACAGAGCCTGATGTTGGGCTCAATCTCACAACCTGTGAGGTCATGCCATGACCTGAGCTGAAATCAAAAGTTGGACACTTAACCGTCAGAGCCACCCAAGCGCTCCTGTCCTTTTTTTAAAAAGTAAGTTTTCCAACCGGGGCGCCTGGGTGGCTCAGTCGGTTGAGTGCCGACTTCGGCTCAGGTCACAATCTCGCAGTCCATGAGTTCGAGCCCCACATCGGGCCCCTATGCTGACAGCTCAGAGCCCGGAGCCTGTTTCAGATTCTGTGTCTCCCTCTCTCTGACCCTCCCCCATTCATGCTCTGTCTCTCTCTGTCTCAAAAATAAATAAACGTTAAAAAAAAAAGTAAAAAAAAAAAGTAAAAAAAAAAGTAAGTTTTCCAAGGACATTATGAAATGTTTGTTAACAGTAGTTTTCAACTATTATACAAATTGTACTTAACAATATCTGTTTTGGATTTAAAATAGTCCTAGGATAAAATATATTAATTTTAGGGAAGGCTTTGGCTAAATTATAATATTTATAGCTTATCCCAAATAATGGACAATTCTATAAATTTCTTTTGTTTCCACAGTAGCTCAATACAGAGCAGACTATTTTGACATCAGAGAGACAAGACCTAGACACATCAGAAGAGAAAATACAAATCAGATCATTTTCAATTTTTTAAAGTGGTTCAAGCAGTGGTCTTAAGGGCTTTATTTTTTTTTCTCTTATTGCCTACAATTTCAACCCCTCAACATGCTTAGGATACTTGCCAAGAACTTTAGCCAAATTTGTTTTAGATTTCTGATAGGACGTCTTTAAAGCAGATTTATTTTTAATTCTTCCTCTAGGGGATTTGTACTCTATTAAAAAAAAATTGTAAGTACCCTCTGGGATATTACTAATCTTTAGGTTAATAATATGAGAAAAAAGAGCTTGTCCTTGAACAAAGCTAAAGGAAAACTAATAACCATTCTGTTCAATGAAACTTTAAATAGAATATTTTAACTAATGGGTAATAAATGTTCATTCATTAATTTTGGTCAACAAAATTAATGGTTATGTTTTATATTTTAGTGACTACAGAAAATATGGAGGATGCAATGATGATTAAGACAGTTGCAACCTCAAGAAGCTTCTAGTCTACTGGCATGTTAAGAAAACCCAATACTGGGGCATCTGGGTGGCTCAGTAGGTTGAATGTCTTTCGGCTCAGGTCATGATCTTGCAGTTCTCAAGTTGGAGCCCCATATTGGGCTTGCTGCTGTCAGCTCAGAGCCCACTTTGGATCCTCTGCCCCCGTCTCTCTGCTTCTGCCCCTGCTTGCACTCTATCTCTCTCAAAAATAAATAAACATTAAAAAAAAAAGAAAAAGAAAACCCAATATGGTGCCTTTTGTGCTATTGCTATGTGTGCTGTGAAGCAGGCAGAGTAGGGAGGGTTTGATAGAAAAGCTTACTATTTAAATCAAATCTTAAAGAATAAAGTGGAAATAGGAATGGGTTATGTACGGAAGTGATAAAGGTTGATTACTCCCCAGCTCCTTCCTTGGCTCTTTTCCTGTTTCTCGAAACTCTCAGTTTCTAAGACATCTCTTCAAATTACATCATGGTGAATTCCATGTATGTTCATGTGATTACATTTATTTCTTTAGCTCTGACCTTTCTGCTAAATTCTACATTCATATCTAACTGCTTATCTAATATTGAACCTGGATATTTAATATCACATGTTACATGTTTAAAATAGAACTGCTTTAAACCACCTGCTCAGCAATTTGTTCTTCCTCTGGTGTTTCTTGTCACATGAAATGACACCATTTTTCACCTCACTCCTAGATATCTCTTGCACCATATCACATCCGATCTCTCAGCAAATTCCATTGGATTTACCTTCAAATTATATCCTGAATCTGACCACTGGCTGCTACTGCTCTGTCCAAGTAATTTCTCCACTGGATCACTGCACTAGACTCCAAATAGTTTCCCTGCTTCTCTTCTGAGCCTCCTGCAGTGCAAAGATTCCTTCTTTTGAATCATAAGCCAAATTGTCTGGCTAAAGACCTCCAGTGTCTTCCTATTAAAGAATAAAACCCAGAGTCCTCATGTGGCTCCTATACTGCCCATGATCTAGTGGAATACCACTCTTTCTCCTCACTTGTCTATTTTTGACTACACTGGTCTTTCTGCCATTTGTTGGACATGGATGCCACACCCTAAGATTTCTACACTTGCTCCCTTTCAGAAATGTCTTTCCTCCTAGAGCCCATGTGGCTTGTTTCCTCTACTCAAGTCTCAACTCGAAAGTCAAACTTTGGAGAGGTCTTCTCTGATGAGCAAAATTAGCAAACCCCTCTTTCTCCAACAGTCTTAATTCTCTCTAATTCATTCTTTGTCACATTTATCACCACATGAATGTTATCAGAGATCTACGTGAATTCCATGGTGGCTGCAGCTCCCTTTGTTTCATTTTCTGCTGTATCCTCAATACACAAAAGAGGATCTAGCATATAGTAAGTGCCCAATAAATATTTTTTAAATGTTTATTTTATTTTTGAGAGAGAGTGCAAGTGGAGGAAGGGCAGAGAGAGACGGGGGCAGAGGGTCCGAAGCAGGCTTCAAGCTGACAGCAAGGAGCCCCTTGCAGGGCTTGAACTCACAAACTGTTAGATCACTACCTGAGCCAAAGTCGGACGTTCAACTGACTGAGCCACCCAGGCATCCCCAATACATTTTTATTGAGTTTTGAGTTTCATATTCTCTTGGCAGGAATGTCCAGTTGTATGCATGGGTATGAAATTAGATAGATCTGTTTTAGAATGAGATATACCCCACATAGAGCAAGTTACCTAGTTCAGACAAAAGGTGAATGCAGGCTATGTGGGTAAGTTCTTAAAAGATGAGACGGGAAGAAGCCCATAGAAATCCACCTTCTTCATCTAATAGGTGGTCTGTGTAGAAGCAAAGGTTACATTAGCAAAGTTGTAAAATTCCTTCCTGCCTCTGTGACTGGTGAGGTTGCTCCTTCCCTCCTTCCCTGCCTCCTCCTGATACTCATCTCTGAAGCATATTTTATTTATTTATTTATTTATTTATTTATTTATTTAGAGAGCAGCAGAGGGGCAGAGAGAGAGGGAGAGAGAGAATCCCAAGCAGTCTCCAAGCTCAGCTCAGGGTCCTATGTGGGGCTTGATTCCATGAGCCATCAGGTCATATCCTGAGCCAAAATCAAGAGTCATACACTCAATCGACTATGCCACCCAGGCACCACCCCCTGAAGCATATTTTAGAATCTGCTTCATTTTTTTGTGTCTCGTTCATCTAGCATAGCAAGGATACTCTACTTCAGCAGCTTATTCAAGAATGGAAGATACGCGTATGACATATATGTATAGGTACACATATGTAAACATATAATATTAATATGTTAGAAAGTACTACATGACTTCATAGAAATGATCAAATACCATGAGAATTTGGAAGATGAATCTAAGGTGGAGATTCAAGGAAAGGAGAAAGCATTCAAGTTGGGTCCTAAATTGGTAGGCAGGATTCACTGAGGCAGAGAAAAGGACAGCTTGGACACATGCAGGGAGGCAGGAGAGTGCAGGATACATTTGAGGAAACATATTGCTAGATGGCCAGATCATAATCTAAGAGTTCTTATTTTAACAATTGAAGTTATATGACATTCTTAGCTCTTATTTGCTTTTTGCTCACATATCAAAGAAAATAAAATAGGAGTTATTTTCACTGTAACTTATGGCATCATTATGTGGCAAAAGGCTATGGTTTTGTTTAGCCCATATGTTTTTGAATGTCAGTATTACACTGTGTTGAAGGAGTTAAATCAGCAGTATTTTATCAATAATGATTCCAATCTCACCCAGACTCAAGGCCACACCCAAGATAGTGACTCCTAGTATGATTTGAAAGTGTCCTTTCAAGGCAGAGAGAAAGGGAGAGAGAATTCCAAGCAGCTCAGTGCTGTTAAAGCAGAGCCCAATGCACACCCCTGCCCCCACCTTAGTCTTTTTGCAGTCCCAGCCCAGTCTTTTGAGTTCTATCAAGGCTTTCTTTAACAGTGATTCCCTACATCACTGCCATAACAATCACCCAGGAAACGGTTTCATATGCAGCCCTTCTGATTCAATAATGAGCCGAGACATGTAAATGTTTAGCATGGCATGAGATCCAGGAATCAGATTTTGAGAAACGCTGTCTTGAGGATGGACAACTTAAGAGGCTAGTGATTCATACCTTAGTGTGATTTCATTTAGTTAAATTGTTTGCTTTTTGATAGCAATTTAGAATCAACTAGCATTTACTAAATAAAAATAAGAAAGAGAACTAGAGCTTTGTCCTAAGTAGGTGTTGATTGAATGAGAGGCTTGGGCACCTGCAGACAGAATTACGTGTGGGCTATTTTTGTTGGTAAGTGGGAGAGGGATGCCCAAAGGTGAAGGAAGCACTGGCGATGCTCTGGTTACTTCATGGCTCTATTTCCTGCTAATTTCTGCCAATATTTCTGTTTGAACTGTTTCATAGAACTCCCATCGTCTTTCCAGTGGGCATTTCTTACATATAGTTGAAACCATTTGGGAATGCACCGAAGAAACGTTTGTTTGAAAATTGAATGACAGTATTTTGGTAGGAGAAAACTATAATGTGTAAATATTTCTGTTCAGTATACTAAGAGCCAAGTGGATTTGGAAAAGAAAACGGTTTCTGCACAATATTTTTTCTGGTCAGTTCTCTATAATTGTTGAAAATGTCTTAAAAAACCCACCATATTCTATTTTTTTAAAATTTTTTGTGGTATTTCTATTTCTCTCTGCTTGGAGCTTATCAACTACATGAACACATGCATGCCTCTTAAGACCCAGTTGCTACTCTTTGGCAGCCCTTCTTGTCAAAAAGACTTATTCACTAGTCTCCATCAGTTTAAGCATTAAGAATAATGTCTTTGGCTTGACCAGCAAGCTATTTTATTGTCTAACTAAATGTTTAATCTTGGCAGAAGCTCTTCATAACTCCTACTTCATAGCAGCGCTGGTGACACTTCTTATTTTAACAGTGTCAAATTATGCCCAATTTATTTTGTTTGATTTCCTTGTTGTGAACGGTTATGTGTTCTCCAAACCTTCTTTCTGGAAGTTAACCCACAGCAGGGAGACACTTGTCACAAGGTGACTTTACTGGCAGTACTTTCTCCTCAGTGATAGAACTGGCTCACCTGCCAGCTTCAAATGGCTTCCCCCAAACACATAATGGCTGCCTCCCACTGAGATCTGAGGCAACCTCCTACATCTTGGAATCTGGCCAAAGTGCCACTGCTGAGATACACAACTAGGAACTTTGTTATGTTTTCTGGTGTGGAAATGGGACAGTGGAGCAGTGAACAAATCTCCCTATTTTGAGACTTTCCTTCTTGGTGGATATATGTTGTAACCTTAAATTTTAAATAGGAAAAAATTCTACATGTAACTTGAGGTTTAAAACTAGGGATATAATCTTGTATAAGGAGATTGGAACAAATGAGCAGTCAATTTATAGAGATCTGAATAGAAGTCCTTAAAACATATAACACATAGTGTTACCACCTAGCAGCTTATAGCTATTTTTGTACCATTGGCATTTTTGTTCAGTTGTATTATGAGATGTTTAGCTATTTCTGTCCTACGCTTGAAAAAGGTAATTTATTATCTTCAGGAAGATACCATGCCCTAAAATATATCTGTATCATATTTTGACTTATCGTAGTTTATGGTGTTGGAATCACTACAGATTAATTCTCTATGACTGGAATTTCTTGTGACAAGAGATCCTAGAATCTGAGTTTCAAGGAGTCAATTGTTCTCTTTGTGTGATTGCTTTGGTTCTCATCTCAATAGTGA
Organism: Neofelis nebulosa; assembly: GCF_028018385.1. NCBI lineage: Eukaryota > Metazoa > Chordata > Mammalia > Carnivora > Felidae > Neofelis > Neofelis nebulosa. The sequence continues at coordinate 67,729,440 of NC_080788.1, read as the reverse complement.
TTTTCAGTTTGTTTGAGGCCAAATTATAGAGATATGCATGCATAGTTCCCATTAGTGTCAATAGGAATTACGCACAGTGACGGAAGAATAGACCCCATATGTTTATGAGAAATGAATGATTTGAAGCATCTGTGAAACATTCTTAAAGCCATCTCTATCACTGCATGCAATCACAGCAAGGTTTTTTTTAAAAAAAGCAAAAAATATTTCCCTCATTATGTAGGCTTTAAGGAGCTTATCACTATGACTAAACTGCATTAAAAAAAAACTATAGCTTTAAACACTACACTACCTAGAACACTTCTATAGGTGTCAAAGTAATTTAAAATATGGGCAGCCTATTAAAAATGTTTCTTTTGTGCAACTTCATGTGTGTTTTAGTATCATTTTAGCATTTTTATTATAAAACTTTACTCAGAGATTATAGAGTCATGCATGGCAGATAGTCTTTAAAACTTTTTAATTTTAGATTTATAGAAAAGTTGCAAAGATAGTATGGAGAATTCCTCGTATGCTCCATTCATTATCCCCTAATGCTAACTTTTCATATAATCATGGTGCATTTGTCAAAATTAAGAAAGTTACATAGGTTTGATATAATTAGTAGATTTTATTCAGAATTTGCCACTCCTTTTTCTATTCTAGCAACAAATCCATGGCATCATGGTACATTTAATCCTCATGTCTCTTTATTTGAGCCTCATGGCAGTTTCTCAAGTCTTATTTTTCACGACATTGACAGATCGGGGGAATGAGTCAGATATTTTGTAAAATATCCCTCAATTTGAATTTGTCTGTTTTCTCATGATTAGAGTGGGATTATGGTTCTTTTGGAAGAATATCACAGAGATGAAGTGCCCTTCTCATCACATCAGGGAGTACATGGTATCAACATGACTTACCAATGGTGATATTCACCTTGATCATCTGGTTAAGGTAATGTCTGATAGGTTTCTTGAGTGTAACAGTTGATCCTTGAACAACATGAATTTGAACTGTATGGGTCGACTTATACATGGATCTTTTTCAATAAATATGATACAGTACAGTAAATGATTTTTCTTTTTCCTTATGATTTTCTTAATAATTTTCTTTTCTGTAGCTTATTTCATTATAAGAATACAGCATATAGTACATATAACATTTAAAATATGTGTTAACTGGAGGCACTTGGGTGGCTCAGTCAGTTAAGTGTCCAACTCTTGATTTCGGCTCAGGTCATGATCTCATGGTTTGTGAGTTCAAGTCCCACATCAGGCTCTGCACTGGAACCTGCTTGGGATTCTCTCTCTCTCTCTCTCTCTGCACTTATCCCCCACCAAAATAAATAAATAAACTTTCAAAATAATATGTGTCAACTGTTTATGTTATGAGTAAGACTTCTGGTCAATAGGAGGCTATTAGTAGTTAAGTTTTGGGAGAGTCAAAAGTTACACGCAGATTTTTGACTTAATGGGAGGAGTCAGGACCACTAACTCCTGTGTTGTTTAAGGGTGGACTGTCCTATTTTTCTTTTTCTATACTCAAATCATTGCAGTGTGTTGTTTAAGGGTGAACTGTACTATTTTTCCTTTTCTATACTCAAATCATTGGCAGTGATGAGAGCAACTTATTCTCAAGAGGAGGGAAACTAAGCTCTACTCCCTAGAGGGAGGACTATCTACATTCATATTATTTAAATTTCTTCCACAAAGATTTGTCATGTTTAGTTTATTTATCTATATATCTATTTATTCATTCAATCATGTATTTATATAAGTATAGATTTAAGGGTATATGTTTATTTTTTGGTCATAACACAATACTATGGTTATGAATTTTGATGCTCAAGCAATACTTTAACCAATAGAAACTCTTTTAGGTTGGCTCCTACATCCTTTTGACATGCTCCCATTCTTTTTTATTTTTATATTTTTGAGCACTTCTTTATTTGGTATTACAAGACGCTATAGGTTCATCTTGTATTTTCTCTGTCCCAGTTCTAGAATCAGCCTTTCTCCAAGGAGAAATGGATCCTCTGATTGGAGAGTGGTGTTTAGAAAACGAGATGTAACTGCTGGGTGTGCTCATTGCTATTGGGGTATGACTGCATCTATACCCCCTCAGTAGGCAGTGTTAGAAAATTTTTCATGTATATTTACATACATTCACATGTCTGTATCTATCTATCTATCTATCTATCTATCTATCTATCTATCTATCTATCCATCCATCCATCAGTATATTAAAATAAACATGACTTTATGCTGATATCTATAACTGTAATCCAGCATAATAGGGTTCATTCAAATTTGCCCCTTCCACTTTATTTGCAATCTCTTTCTCTTACAACAAGAAATATGTCTCCCATTAACATCAATTTATTTGCTTATTTGTTCAAACCTGGCATATGTATAGTTTCAGAATTGCTAAATCATCACCCTGTGGGGGGATAAATGTACCATTTAAAGTACAGTGTTTATGTACCATTCTATTTGTCTTTCCAATGTCAAGTATTTTATAAGGTTACTTAGGTCAGCTCATTTTTGCCCCATCACTCCCTTAAGTGAGTTTATGTCATAGACATTTGTAATACAGTTAGATTCACTTGTTACTATCTACTTTCCATCCTGAGTCTGTCAACATCCTAGTTGATTTTTTAAAACATTTAAATAAAGTGGTATGCAATTCTATGTCCCCACTTCTGTTTTCTATAGGTTTAATTTGCTTCTCTGTTGCTAGTTTCTCAAGTTGGAAGATTGGTTATTCATTTAAATCTTATTTATTTTCTAATATGAGCATTTAATGCTATAAGTTTCCCTCAAAGCACTATGTTAGCTGCATCCCACAGACTTTGACAATGTCTTTTCATTTTCCTTTAGTTAACAATATTTTAATTTTCCTTGAGTCTGCTTTATCTGAAATTTATATAGTTATTCCAGCTTTTCGTCTGGTTAGTGTTTGCATGCTGTACCTTTACCCTATCTGTCTTTATATTTAAAGTGGGTTGCTTTGAGATAGCTTGTACTTGAGTCTTACCTTTTTATCCAGTCTAACAATCTTTTATTTAATGGGTATATTTAATCATTCAAATATAAAATGATCATTGATGTGGTTGGATTAAAATCTACTATTTTGCTAGCCTCTTACTATTTTGTTTTATAGTTCTTTGTTCCTTTTCTCCTTGTTTTCTGTGTTCTAGGGTTTATGTGAACATTTTTTTATAATTCCATTTTATTTCCTCTATTTACTATTTAGACATCTTTTAAAAATTTTAATGGTTTCAGTATGATTTGCAATGTGAATTCTAATTTATGTAAGTCTGTCTTTAATAATTTTATACTGCCTCATGTTGTTTCTACATCCTCATAGTATTTTCCCAATTCCTCCTTCCTATTCTTTGTGTCATATTTTGTTACTCATTTTATTTTTACATATAGTATAAACACATAACACATTGTCAACAGTAAAGATTTTAACAGTTATTTAACTTTTGTAGAAATTAAAAATAAGAACTAGGAAAACATATATTTTACCTTCACTTATTTCTGCATTCTACATTTACTTGTGTAGATTTAACTTTCTGTCCTATATCATATTCCTTCTGCCTGAACAACTTATTTAGACATTTCCTTTGGAAAAGTTGTGATGAAAATGCATTCTCTGTGTTTTGGTTTATTTCTGAGAAAATTTTTAGTTGTCATTAATTTTTTAAGGATATTTTCACCGAGCATAGAATTCTAGGTTGAGAGTTCTTTTGACTTAAGTACTTCAAATGTAAAACTCCACTGTCTTCTTTGTGTGTGTGTGTGTGTGTGTGTGTGTGTGTGTGTATTTTCTAATGAGAAGTTTGATATAATTCTTATCCTAGTTACTTTAGAGATAATGTTTCACTCTCTCACTGCCTTTATGATTTTTTTTTATTTTGGTTTTCAAAAATTTAAATACAGCATGCCTAGGTGTGTTTTTATTGCAAATTTTTTATTCTCTTTGTTGTTCTCTGAGCTTCTCAGATCTGTGATTTGATGTCATTACTAATTTGGGAAAATTCTTCATATTTTTATTTCATAATATATTATTCATTATATCTTCATATTTTTCCTTTATTCCATTTACTGTCTTGCTTCCTCCTTCTGGGATTTTAATTACACATATTTTAGATCATTTGAAATTATCCCATAGATGTTAGATTCTCAGCTCTGTATTTTTTCCTCCACCTTTTGTTTTTAATTTGTATTTCTGTTTGGCTAATTTCTATGGGCATATCTTTAAGTTCACCAACTTTTTTCCTTGCCTATATCAAATTTAGTTTTAAAGTCGTCAAAGAAATTATTTCTTTCACTGTGTATTTGATTATTAGCATTTTTATTGATTATTTCTTATAGTTTTTACCTCTTTGCTGAGATTACCTTTTCAATCTTGCATTTTGTTTACTTTTTCCTTTAGGGTCTTTAAAATATTAATCATAGATGTTTTATACTTCTTGTCAAACATCTAGTCATATCTGAGTCTGATTCTGATGATTTTATTGTCTCTTTTGTTTTCCCTAGACTTTTTTTATGCTTCATAATTTCTTGTTGAAAGGCAAACATATTATATAGGACCATTGATACTGAGGTACATTTTTTTAATGCTTTTAGAGATGGGCATGACCTTCCTTTTGTTAGGCCTTTAGTGTAAGTGTTTGTGTTAAATCAGTTAGGGTTTGGGCTGGGTTTGGAGTTTGTTATTGCTATGTTTACCCTCATTGCACCAATTTTTCTGTATAATTCCTGTACTCATTTCTGCCTTACGCTTTGAGTCTCCCTTTGTCCCACTTCCAGAGGACACTTTGTCTCTGGCTGCTCCCACAGCTGTATTCCAGTTATTTTCCCTACGCACTTAGCACAATGATGGTGGGTGAGGAAAGGAGATATTCTCACGTTTTGATTAATTCTCAATATTAAAAAGGCCCAGATGTCATGCTATGTACTCCCAGCAAATATTCATACACATTCCCCAAGAAGAAAGCTTCTCTCTACCTCTTGTCCTACCTCAGTTGCAGTGGGTTTCTCCCAGTGTCTTTAGGTTATGGTTTTGATGTCTTTCCATTGCATACTGAAGCTTTGTTTTTCCTTAAGGGAGATGCCTTTGGGAAGAGTCTCACAATGGCTTCCATTCATTCCCCTAGCCAGCTCCATGAGACAAGATTACTTAGGATTCATTTTTTACTTTCTTTGCGGCTTCCTGGAGTAAACCTGCAAGAAGGTGCAAACCCTCTATGTGTATGGCCCTGTAGGATTTTATACTTTCACACTTTCCCATATGAAGCTTTTAGCATTTGTTAGACATTTTTTCTATCTTTCTTTCTTTCTTTCTTTCTTTCTTTCTTTCTTTCTTTCTTTCTTTCTTTCTTTCTTTCTTTTCTTTCTTCTTCTTCTTCTTCTTCTTCTTCTTCTTCTTCTTCTTCTTCCTCTTCTTCTTAAGATTTTGTTCTTAAGTAATCTCTACATCCAATGTGGGGCTTGAACTCACATTGTGTTCCACTGACTGAGCCAGTCAACCAGTTAGAAATTTTCTAGATTAATCTTCTTAATGGGTTATTTGGTGTTTGAGAGTGTCTTTCAAAGGTAATCAAAAACTCTGTTCCTATTTCCTCTTGCAAGTACTTGTCTTCTTCTAGGTTTGATGTTAGTTGTTTGTCCTCCTAACTCATTGCTCTGATAGGTTCAAGAAAAGTCCTTTATACAGTTTGTTCATCTTTTTTCTTACTGTAAAATGAGGGGAGCCCTGGGCAGTTCACTGGGTTAAGCATCTGACTCTTGACATTGACTCAGGTCATGATCTCACAGTCGAGAGGTATCAAGCCCCTTGTCGGGCTCCATGTGAAGCATGGAGCCTGCTTGAGATTCTCTTTCACTCTCTCTCTGCCCCTCCCCCATTGCGCTCCTGAACTCTCTCGCGTGCTCAAAATAAAGATACAAATATTAAAAAAAATAAAGGTGAAAACAACTCTTTTTAGCTTTCTGCTTTCCTGATTTGAGACCGGAAGTCTTATTGTTTTTAAAGCTTTATTCACATGTGATTTTGAATGATCAAAACAATCCAAGTCAAGCTGTTTATTTGATGGATTAGACTGTTTCTTTGACTGATTTGATAGTTCATGTCCAATTAGTCAAACAATATTGTGCATGTAGTTAAGACTGGAGTGTAGGACAAAGATATAGTACATGTATAAAACCTTTTGCTCCTAGAGGCAATGAGTTTGGTGCTGTACTCTTTTTACCTGTCTGCTTCTTTTAACTTTACTTCCATGTTTTAAAGGGAGTGAGATCAAACTCTTTTTTCTTCTCCTTCAGTTTCTTCTTCATTTTATTATACACATTGCCAAGAATAGAAAATATAGAGAAAAATGTCATGAGGGTTTGAGCAGAATCAGGCTGGCCTACTGCAGATTCCAAGAAAAAGTGGCCTGATGCAGGCTGGTGAAATGGACAAGGACCGTGTGGTATCCCAGTCTTAATCTTTTCTGTGTTAGATTTTGCTAAGGAAATATGATATCTAATGTTGATATATTTATTAGGTATGTGGACACAGGACTAAAAGCATTAAACATCTTAATTTATATACTCCTTTCTTTTCGTTTCATTTCATTTCCTTTCCTTTCCTGCCTCCTTCCCTCTGTCTCTTTCTTTCTTTCCCTCTCCCTTTCTTCCTCTCTCTCTCCCTCCTTTTTTCTTTCTTTCTTTCTTTCTTTCTTTCTTTCTTTCTTTCTTTCTTTCTTTCTTTCTCCCTTGTCTTAACTAGTTACATAGATAGCCACTAGGGCCTTGGGCTATATTATAGAATTTGGGCCTCAATGCATCGTAGAGATAGTTCTATTAGTTCACTAGTGGTTCCATTAAACGTGCTGGTGGTGACTGTTCTCAATGGTGCTGCTGAATCTGGATGCTCTTCTTATTGTTTATGGTAGGATACCTCTTATTTATTTATTTGGTCATGGAAAGTATACTTGTTCCTTCTATTTGCATCCCCAGTTGACCATCCTTCAGGGACTATTTTGTACTATTTGCCATAAGTTTTGCAGAGTACCACGTTGAACTTGAATGTCTTTCTTGATAGAAGATCATCTTCTGTGGCAGAGACTGCTGGCTGCTTGCTAAAATCTATGCTTTTTCTTCTTTCCAATAACCCAACTATGGTGCATCTTCCATCATTCTTTGCAGTTAGGTGAAGCCATTTGATTGGGTTCAAGTGAATAAAAAGTGAAAGTGTTCTGTGCCATTTCTGAGCCAAGGCTTTTAAGAAGCAGGTATATATCCTCCATGACCTCCAGCCCTTTCTGCTTTTGGATGCCAGTGACAGACAGGACTTAGAGGACTGTGGAGCCACAAAGTAGAGGGAGTCTTGGCCCTGAATCATCACACGGCAAGAAGACACCTGCCTTAAACTCATGTGATTAAGAAATAAATACTTATTTTATATGAGTCATTTGCCTTTTATTTATTTGGTTTTTTCCCTTCTATTTTAGGCTACCCTAACATATATCCTTAAGTTTCTTGATACCTGGTTCGTCATACTCTTGTGTTCCTCCAAGTCAAAATCCTTAGAAATGCCACTCTGAGATTACTCTTCACCATTCCAAGCACTGGGAAAAAAGACAGACTAAACTAGTTCAATTTTTAGTTGGTGATATGGATTATGGAGGTTTGGATTTCTCTGTCTCTGGCACTAAGACATTAACGAATTGCTTCCACTTTTATGAATGATGTATCCATAGTCATGTTTAAATTGTGTTTTTGCTGTCATCCATTGCCATATTTCCCTTCAGCACCATCCCAGATGAGTTCAAAGTTTACTATGGCAAAAAAAAAAAATGTGGAGTATTTAAACACTTTCCATATTTTTCTTAGATAGTTTCACCTAGCCTGAAGGAGCACAGCAAAATTTAAAAAATCAGAAGTGGCCTCATTTCCTTACCGAGTTCCATGAGATCGATGAAAACAACCTGACCGCTGATACTGCAGTTTTATACTTCAGAGACTTCTGTGGCAATCCTTCCCATGCCCTGATCCCTGCCCTGGGCCCCAGAAAATCCGCAGACTACTTGTCTTTGCTCCACAAAAGCAACCAAATAAGTTTTGTATTGTAAATACTGAATATTATCCCCCCCACCCTTGGAATATCATCAGGTGTTTAGCGTATTCTAGACTCTAAGAGAGACATCCTGCAGCTAAAATCTGCTTAGCTTTATTTAGTCCATTCCCATATTCATGTGAACAAAACTTAAGCATGTTACAACTATTAAAGTTATTGAATTCTAGCACCTCTCTTAATAATATTGCCATTACTATATGTTTTCATTTTTTGGTTTGCATTTGCTTTATAACTCTTTTCAATTTTTCTTTTTCAGTTTAAATATATTACATGAGTATTCAGTTTAAATATATTACATGAGTAAATATATTACATGAGTATAACTATATAGAACTTGATTTTCTTTTGTAGACCTAATTTGACAGTGTTTATCTTTAATGGGAGATTTAGTCTATTTAGTGTGATGACCAATTTATTGATTTAATGCCTCTCATCTTACTTTATGTATTTATTCAATCTGTTTTTCCTCTCTTTCCCTTTCCTTGTTTTCATTGCTTTGATTAAGTTGCTATTTATTCTATTATTTTCCCAATGGTTCATTTGAAAATTCTTCTCTGATTTTCCATTTAATTCATGGCTACATCCTCTTCCCAGATCTCATATTTTTCTGCTATTATTTAGAAAGAAGATACCATGTTATTAAGCAGGATAATTTATTTCCTTTGGTTTCTTACTTCTCCATAAAAATGAAATTGTTGGGATAATTTTACATCTCCCACTCCTCCCTTATCCCACCCCACTCAAGTTTTAGAACATTATTTCTTCCTCTTTTTATCCCTACCCAGGTCTAAGTTTCAATTAGATGGTTAGTAATTTTTATTCTGGACTATAATGAGAATTTTCTTTACTATACGTTTCTTTAGTTTCAAAAGGCATTTAAAAACTCATGTAACATATTCCTGTTATCCTGCAGCATCTGTCTATCCGTATATCTCTATTAATCTGTCTCTGTTTATCTATCCATCTTTTCAAATTCATTGTTCAACTTAGTTCCTCATTATGAAGTCTGATTTTTGGCTCATTTGCTATTTGGTTATAGTGTGTATGTATGTATGTATATATGTATTATTGATATGGATTGAGTAATTACCCTCTGATTTATTGTATGTCTAAAATTATCTTCCATATTGATATGTGACTAGTTTTTCTCCATCAGTAATCTCTAGTTGACATTCCACCATTTTGTAGCCTCAGATGTTGCAACTGAATAGTCTGATGACTATTTGATTAATTTTTATATATTGATAACTTCTTTTCTGTCTTGATGTGTGATTTCTGCATTTATACTTAGATTTCAGTATGTTTTCCCAGAATGTGCCATATTCCATTTTAAAAATGGTAAGATACCTTGCATTAAACAAAACAATAAACATGTAAGATCTATATAAAGAAAACAACATGCTACTAATATAAACATAAAAATGCTATATCTGGAAAGTAAGTTTTCAGTATTACATAGATACACAATCTGTTATAGGTATCAATTACTTCTAAAATAATTTAGACATTTCATGGCACCCAAAAATTTTCTTGGCAACTAGACAAACTGATTTAAAACATGCTTTGGAATAATAAATATGCACAAATAGGTTAATTCATAAAGAGTAAAGTCATGAGGAGATTTATATCCTATTAGGTGTCAGAACATATTATGATGCTGCAGTAATTAAAACTATTAGCATTTAAATGAGTATGCACATAGATCAATGGAACAGAACAAATATTCAGAAGTGGCTCAAAATATAGTGGATATATAATAAGTGTGACATTGTATATCAATGAGGAAAAGGTTACTTATTAGATGAGAAGTGTTGGGACCATGAGATAAACATAAAAAAAAATTGTTCACTCCTTACTTCTTTCAACAAAATACATTTCATATAGGTCAAAGATTTGAATGAAAAGTTAAACTCATTATGTTATTAGAAGAAAATAGATTAAAAACAAAATCTCAGGGAAGAAATAAAGCCTTTTTAAATCTGACACCAAATTTAGAAACTTAAATAAGTTGATAAGTTTGCATGGGAAAACACAATTGAAAGACAGATAGTAAATTGTGAAAATATAATTTGTAAACATATAGAGCAAAGGCTAATGTTCTTAATATGTACAGACTTATCAAATTAGTAGTAAAATTACCAACAACTGAATGAAACACTGGGAAAGGAACACGAACAGTTTATTGAAAAGATAATCCAAACAGCTCTTAAAAAAAGATTTTTAAAAGCTTAACTTCATTCATAATAACAGAAATACTATTAACCTATAATGGGAAACCACGTATAAAGTTTTATACATCCTAATGCTGGTTAGACTGTGGGAAAATACACACTTTCATACATTGTTTTAGCGTGAGTCTAAATTGGTATAATTTCTGCTGTGGGCATTTGACAATTGTTTTAAATATAAAATACACATATCTCTTGACCCTGAAATTCCACTTCTAGAAATGTATTCTACAGATATACTCACACAAATGAAACTATATGTCTAACATTTATTGTAATGCTTATTATAATAACAAAGTATTGGAGTCAACCTGAATATCCATTAATAGAGAAGTGGCTAAATAAGTTATAGTATATTCCAACAAAAGAATATTATGTAGCCATCAAATAGCACATTTTGATATGAAGTGATCTTCACGATACATTAGTACATGAAAAAAAAAAAGATCCAGAGTAGAGTGTATAGCATTATCCATGGATGCATGTATCATATATTTGCCTGATGTAGAGCATAAAATCTCTTTTGGACACTAGATAAGAGTCTGTTAAAGTCGTCACCTCCAGAGAGAGGAGCTAGGCAGCTGAGGAGGAGAGTGGCAAGGGTGGATTAATTTGCTAGGGCCACCATAACAAAGTACCACACGCTGGGTGTCTTGAACAACATACATCATTTTCTCACAGTTCTGGAGGCTTAAAGTCCAAGATCAAAGTGATGGCAGGTTTGATTTCTTCTGAGACCTCTCTCATTGGCTTATAGATGGCCACTTTCTTGTCACACTGTCTTCCTTTTGTGAGTATACATCCCTTACATGTCCAAATGTCTTCTTCTTAGAAGGCCACTAGTCAGATTACATTCAGGCCTATCTGAATGGTCTGATTTTAACTTAACACCTCTTTAAAGACCCTGTCTCCCCTTCAGAGGTACTGCAGGTTAGAACTCAACATATGAATTTTTAAAAAATGTTCTTTCATTTGTGTGTGTGTGTGTGTGTGAGAGAGAGAGAGAGAGAGAGTAGGGGAGGGGCAGGGAGAGAGGGACACAAAGAATCCAAAGCAGGCTCCAGGCTCTGAGATGTCAGCACAAAGCCTGACATGAGGCTTGAACCCACCAACCACGAGATCACAACCTGAGCTGAAGTCGGAGGCCCAACCGAGTGAGCCACCCAGGCGCCCCTCAACATATGAATTTTGTGGAGGGGACCATAACTCAGCCCATAACAAAGGGTGACTTACTTTTCACCACAGTCCCATTTACAGTTTTTGAATTTTGTGTCAGATGGTGTTATACCTTGTGAAAAATAAATAACTTCATAACAATTGCCATGGGCCAAATGTTTGTGTCCTCCACAGTTCATATGTTGAAACCCTAATCTCCAATATGATGGTGTACAGAGATGGGACCTGTAGGAGGTAATTAGGTCATGAGAATGGGGCCCACACAACAGGGGCCCCTTTATAGTGCCCTGCTATAAAGAAACATGAGAGAGCTAGCTAGCGTCCCTGTAAGGACATAACAAGAAGACAATTATCCACCAGTCAGGAAGCAGGGTCTTACGAGACACACTGGATCTGCTGGTGCCTTGATCATAGACTTCCCAGCCTCCAGAACTGTGAGAAATAAATGTTTGTTGTTTAAGACATCCAGCCTATGGTATTTTTGTTATAGCAGCCTGAATGGATGAGCAGACTGAGATAATGACGCTATAGTAAAAGATATAAAACTGAAAATTTGACTTCCTATGGGCCCAGTGGAAGAGGATTGAATACAATTTGGTTAATATTTTAACTTGAATATTAAGATATGAAAATAAAGTTGAATATAGGTGAGTGTAGCCTTAGAAAAAATACACTTGAATTCATGAAAAAGATTGTTTACTTTATAAAGTATTTGCCTTATGATTCCTTTAGATAGAAAGCTTTCAGTGTGATTCATTTTGCAGACGTTTTCAGAAGTACTTCATTGCGTAAAGAGAATTACACCTGAACATTTTTATTAATTTAACAGTTTAATACTGCCAAAGTAATATAACAAGATTTTCATGTAGAACAATTTTCACTCTTTGACATTCTATTCTCCTTTGAGTTACGTAGGTTATGTATCTATTTAACAGTGAATTCACACTTATATTCGAATAGAATTTAAAATGGAATGAACAGAAATACTCTTAATGCAGTAGCCATAAAAAGGCAGTTGTATGTATTACTCACAGATATTGCATAGTTACCATGATAATCTAACGACTATATGCTTCCTCTGAGGTTTTAAAGAACAGCATGAACAGTCATCTTTCTGGTTTAAGTAGAGTCATGTCTACAGGCAAGGGGATATTTGGGTGGTTCATAAGATCCCATTCTGCCATGTGATTACTGTGGCAACAGTTGTAAAAAGAGCACAAAAGCTACACCTTCTCTCAAACTTGATTTTTAATTTGGAATTTTCACAAATATGATACCAAATATGTTTCATCTATTAAAATGATTTGTTTTATAAGGTAAATATAGGAATACACTAAATGTTAATGGAAAAAACATGCCCATCAGATCAATTAATTGCTGATTTTTCATGATAGTTCTTTAAAATCTACACTATACACTACTATCCCCAAGAAATTACAGACATGTTTATCTTTTTTACAGCTGTATTACATCAAGCTATGAACTAACTAGCATTTTTTCACCGAGAATGCAGTTTATGGAAAAGCTAGTTTGCAAATGGACTTCTCAGTTGTGTGATGTTTAAGGTAGCTACCTGCAGAAACATTCAGTTGTAACTAAATCAAAGAGCCATTTCTCCTAGGGATGGGATAACTCATCCTCAAGGAAACAATAGTTTTTGAGTGATGACAGTCTCATAGAGATTTTTTACAAACGCATAAATACATGGCCCATTTCTCCCCCAACTCCATGACTCCCAACTCACACTTGACAAGTACATTTGTTTATACCATAGTAGAAAGCTGGATTAAGTGTTTTGACAGTAGACATAAATTTGCACTTAACTCTGCAAGCTAGAAAAGGCTGCAGGAATTCTAGACTTAAGAAGAAAATATTAAGTCCAAGTAAGATTACAAATTATTGATATTTTTAGTATATGTTTACTCTAATTTGGACTGTCTAGTGATAGATGTCTTCTTTTTGGGAGAATTGGAGTTCCTTTCTCAAAAAACTGAAATCATACTAAATGTCTGGAGCCGAGCTAGAAAGACAAAGTTAAGTTACATTAAGTGACATCACCATCAGCACATTATGATAGTGTAGGCATTTTACTATGTCACTGCCACACTTTAACTTTGCGTTAACCGTGTTGATTTTGGGACACTGTCTACCATGTTAGAATAGATCTCATTTCTGGTGTTCTGCAGATGAAAATAATTCAAAATGATGTGCCTGATCATTGGTGCAACATACATGAGACCCAAACTAACATGGTCAAGTACAACAAATATTCTTGTTACTGTACTGGGACTTTTGATGTGGCCCCTCAGTTACAAAAAATAAAGGCACAACATTTTTGACACAGTATGCGCCATAAAGTAGGTGGTGACCCTTGTTCCTATGAAAGTAATATTTTTCCATCTGCTGGCTAACAGCTTATGAACACAAATGACAGGTTTCCCAAATGCCTGTTTAAAAGTTTTAGTACAGTGTTTGTCATGTCGTTTTACTTCACCTATAGAGATTGCTATCTGAAGCTGCCTGTTGTAGCAAAAAGGGGCAAAGCTGGAATTATGCACCCTACCAGCTTGTGTGTGTGTGTGTGTGAGAAAGAGAGAGAGCACCCTATCAGCTTGTGTGTATGTGTGTGTGTGTGAGAGAGAGAGAGAAAGAGAGAGATTTTTCTTCTTTTTAGTGTCCCTTTATTTTTCCTTTGGATCGGTTTCTTGATTCCCTAGAAGCCACGACGCTGTCCTTCTCTTACCTTCCTGCTTTCTGGTCCAGCTCAGGTATCTAGTTTCTAGCCATGTACATGTCCTCTGCTGGCTATTAGTCTTCTATCAAGGTTTGTGAGACATTCTCTTATCTTCACCCTTGTAAGATGCATGTTTGACCTCATGGTTACTAAAAACTAAAAACTGAAACTCATAGAAGTTTATATGATATTTCTAAAATCATGGTTATTAAACTTCAATCTGGGTCTGAATGTGTACTCACAAAGCCTTGCTGTTACGTTAAGCCTGATTCTGAGGATGGAGAATGAAAGCAAAAACAAACCACACAATGGTAATAACAAATCTTATTGAAAAATGCTGAAAAGTACCTAGGATTTGAACAACTTTAGCAGAATTAGGAAAATTTACTTTTTCAGGCTCTCCCAACAGTATACCTGTCCAAAGGATTATTTGATATTGCACTTAATCCACTGTCTGAAAAAGCACATTTTTAAGTTTTCCTTCAAATTTATAGTTTTAAATAAACTTTTAAGATAACAGACCATTCTTCAAACAATTCTTTCTTGCATCAAGCTTTTGGCAAGGAGCTACATCTGGCCAAAGGACGAGCAGTTTCAGCAGAGTTTCTGAACGTCCTGACTATTTTGTTACATGTAGCCTCACTCTTACCCGGTGAGGGTAATCTGGCAAAATCTTACAACAGCACTGTTCCATTAGAAACTCTCTGAGCTCAGCATGCAAAGAAACACTTTGGGGTTCAACTGTCTGATTTTGGTCCACATGAGACTTGATAAAGTTGATATTCATACTCATAACAAGATTGTGTTTTCAGAAAAAAGATGCTTTGGGGTGGGCTATCTGATACTTTTATTTTTAAGATGTTTTTATTAAAGAAGATAGTAAAGCTTAGCCTTTCCCTCTCCTGTCTGTACCATCAGTGGTATTTGAAGGAGATTTTCATGTTGTTTTTGCCAGGGGTCCACCTTCAGACAGCAGCTTTCATCACCAGGCTGGAACCCTCATTCAGCATTTTTAGAGCAGTCAGGGGTGAGGCCTTCCCACTCCCAGAGCCCCATTAATAAATGGAGAGCAAGCTCTGGAGCCACTGGCCACAGCTCCCAGTGTAGCCTACCATCACAGCCCGGTTGTAAATCAGCCCTGCGTGTTTTCCTAATTTTAGGTTTGGTCTGACTTAATCCATCTAATAGGAAAAACATCTGGTCTAGTTTTACTTTTAATCTGTTCTTTACATCAGGAACCTTATCGCCCTGGGACCAGGTAGTAACAAGAGGTCGGTTCTTGTACCTGGGCATGGCTATGCATGGTCCATGCCTAATAAGGGCCTGCTTTCCATTTGTGCTTTCCAGTCCTTTAAACGCCTTCGTTAACAATAACGCATTGACATCCCAATCAGTTTGGGACTGTAAATCCCCTGGTTAGTGGAAAGCCTGGGTTGTGACACAGTTTGGGGCAAGGGGAGCTGGGTATATAATCTGAGATGGGGGAGGTGGTTAAAGTAAATTTTAAGTGATAAATTTGTAAAGATCTGAGTATTTAACAGCCTTTCTGTTAAGGATAAAGATTCTAAAATATTGCATCTGAGTTGAGTTTTATTTTTATATGGTTGTATTAAGGCATACAAAATATTATTTTAAAAAATGTATGGGAATATCTTAGAGGAAACAATAAAATAATGTCATATGGAGTCAGTTTAGTTTCTGTTTATATTAGGCATACAAGATAGCACAGCCTATTTAGCTCTTTTGAAAGAACCATAAAATGACTCCGTTTTAACATTTTTGACTACAGTTAGAAGTGGTTCTGGGTTTTAGAAATCATTTAAATGAAAAGGGACCAGGGGTCATTTGGTTTCCCAAGTAGCATTTTCCACTTTGTTTACATCAGAAATGGGATTCATTTCTGATTCTTTTTCTAGATTCAGCTCTCCTTCTTCCTGACACTCTCCCTTCCAGAGTTCTTTCTCTCCCTCTTTTGTCTTTGAGTGAACTTTTGGTATACAGTCAAGATGGGTTTTCTGATGGAGCTGAGATCAATTGTTGCAAAGATGCCTAGTTCTCCACTTGGCTTTCTGCCCCTCTGAATTGGTTTTAGAAAATCACGGACAACATGAGGTAACAGCAGACTCTCTAGGAATTAACTTCAAATAGCCCCGGGCCTAAAAGCTCTTCCCAAATCTACAGTATGTTAGGGGACTTTCACTCCCCAAAGTAATGTAGCTGTTTATGCACTCCTGCCTCTGAGTTCCTTTTAACTGGGGCCCGAGGAGGAGCGCATAAGCAACATTACTTCAGCAAGCAGGAATTAATTATTGAAATCAATTATTGCGTCTTTCCGATGGCTGCAGTCAAGTCCTCAGTGAGTTGACATAAAAAATACTTGTCTCAATGGCTGTCTCTGTGAAAAGAGATTGAAATAAATCAAAAAGAAAAGGGAATGACTTTCGACTTGGTTCCGTTCCCTCTCTTAGGATTTCTCAAAAACTTTACTAGTTGGGAGTTCAAAACAGAAAAGATTTTAACTCTTTTTTTTCCCCCCATGAATGGAGAATTCTGTTCTCTACAGAGTAAAAAGGATTCCTCTCTGGATGTGGAGAGTTGGTTTGCATTTATGACATGGGTAACAATTGAAACTGATTTGAAAGTGGCACCAGCCTAGCCAGTGTTGGATGTTGTCTGAGGGCTAAGCCAGTATCTCTTGAACTTGTTGCCCATGTTATTTGCCTCCTAAACTTTGCCAGGCATCTATAGTCCTATTTCCATTTGTTTATTTTGGAAACATTGAGGATTTACTTGGCAGGTACTCTCTGATGTGCAAGATAGTTTACCATCAACAGTCTCCTAACATATAGGAGTAATATGTGTGAACATTTAAATGGAGTATTTCACAGGGCTCCCTGGAAACAGAGAGCCACTTATAAGTAAGAAAAGTTAAATATGAGCACAGTTCCATAAATTTCAAATTGGGCTGTCAACTGTTTCTTTTTTTTTTTTTTTAATCATGAAACTAACTTGTCATCTATAAGAAAGTGATTGACTACCAATAGCTTTTCTAATTGGAGATAGCATGATCCTTAGAAAATAAATGAAGATAGACACTAAGAGTGGAATATACCCATATTCCTTAGTGCAAATTTACCACTAAATAGCAGGCAAAACTTGGGTCCCCAAAACTGAGGCCTACTGACATCTGAAACTACAAGAAAAAGAGAATGCTTTTAAAGCAAACATTAAGAGAATGAGAGTGCTTTCACCTTAGAATAGAAAGGATTCCCCCGGCCAGGAGGAGGAGGAGAGATACAGAATAGTAATGAGAATAGAGAGGTCAGTAAACTCCTGTGAAAGGGGTCCAACAGACTGAATAATTGGTATGACCTCAAGGTAGGGATGGCTGAAATATGCACCTAAGTGGCCTCACAGATATGCTCAGGTAAGGCCCTATAGGGAGACCCACTGGTCCAGTGAGCCTGATGAATGGGAATCAGGGACAGGGCAATCACAAACTGTGTGACTGCCAGCCATCACTCCCTTCCCTACATCCCTACTCACATGTCTTTTCAATCTCCGGCCCTATGTAAATCTCCTGGGACTTAACCAACCTTGTAAAAGAGGAATGGGTGCCCCACAACCTGCCAAATAGATTAAATTTTCTGCCAACTCATCAGAATCAAGGGATAGAACTTGAAAGAGAAAGGAGGTTAGCTTACAGAAAAAGGAGATAACATATATTTCTGGTACCCTAAATTTCTGAACTATGATTTCCACATGTTTTAAATTCTATCCTTCATTCATATCCATTCAAACTGTCCCCAAATCTCTACAGCTCTAGACTGCCCTGTGACTTGTCTTCTTTCTGCTGTCCTTCTTTTGGAGCTCAGTATTAGCAGAGACTGTGGCACCTGAGAATTATTGCTATGTAATCTGGATTCTTAATAGAAATTCCAGGAAGCTCAGTTCTGGGCAGCATATGTGAATTGAAGGGAAATAAATATTCTCCTTTTGGGGTCAAGAAGAGTCATGAGTAATTTAATGTTGGCATCTTCCCTTGTCTCTAGTACTCTTTGGAGCCAGTGACAATGATTAGGAATGGGACTCTGTCTCTTGCCTTAGAACCTATATGAGAATATGTGATTTCCAAGTCTTTTTTGTCTAGCTGTACAGTTACCTAGCTCTAGTTAAATGGACAGCTCTTTTCCTGCTTTCTCTCATAGACCTCAATTACTGATTCATAGAGCCAAACGAGTAGATTTAACGAATATTTAATAATTCCCACTGTGTATATAGTACTGCTCAAAGCCTTGTCCTAGAGCTCATGGATAAAATAACATAAAATATTGAATAGGATGGCAGAGAGGCTGGGTAAGGAGGGAAGATAAGTGATCTGTATGTGCTGAGTTCAGAAGGAACCCTCGGCAAAACTACCACCAGAACATTAGGGGATGTCAAAAGACTAGGTATTGAAGTAGGAACCCATACTAAGTTAAAATTTCCAAAGCTGAAAATTGGAATTCTGTGTATGAAATTATTCAGCCACTTGCCACGGTTTCACTTTATTACACCAACCTTTCCCCCAGAACTGCCTATTAAAAACAGAACAAAACAAAATAAAACTGTTGCTAATATTTTCTTTATTAAGGAAAGGCTTCAGAAGTATTTTTTTTCTTGTATTTGGGAATCTAGCACTTAGTTGGTATCTTGTTTGGGTTCTCTAGAAGCAGAGCCTGAGACAGGAATTTGGGTGCATATTGTTGATTGAGAGTATGCTCTTCTGAGAAAGGAAGAGAGGAAGGAGAATATGATGGGGAAAGGATCTGAGCAAGGATGTGGTTCTAAGCTTGATCCCACAGGGAGTTCTTAAGTATGTATGTATGTATGCTAGATTTGGTCTCTATGAGTACGTGTGTGTGTGTGTGTGTGTGTGTGTAATTTCCCAGGTGGAGTGGTTCTCTTTAAGTCAAAGGCTATTTTACAATACTCATAGCAACTCACACCAACCCCATGAAGGGGATTTGGTCAGGCTCTGAACAGCACTCACTGTATTTGGGATTCTCCATTTTAATACCTTTAATATTTTTAAAAAAATGTTCTAAATTTAAAATGTTTAATTTAACATTAAACAAATATTATTTTATCATATTTAATCATTTTAACACCTTTCCTATTTAATATAGGAGATATGCATTTCATATTCTGATGCTTTGTTAGAGTTAAGTCATTTAGCTCTTCGATGGATTCTGGTGATAAGTGATTGAATGTTATACTGTTCTGAAGCAATATAAATATTAGTTATCCTTATGTCTACATTTTAGGGATTCCTTCCACATTCAATTCACACAGAAAATATTAATAGCATATGTGTTTTCAGTGAAAGAATTTGTTTCTGTTTTACCTAAACTTTTCCACAGAATGAAGTAATAATCTTAGCAAACAAAATAATATGGAGAATAATGGGGAGAAAAAGGAGGACTGGTATTTAGAAAATAAAAGAGCACTAGCAGTATTATAAGGATGTTATTTGGAACTGCCTTTTTCCATTGGAGATTGTGACTAAGATTTATAAATGGCTTGGAAGCTTCAAATTCCTTACAAAGGTTATCACTGAGCATTAGCCAATAGGTTCAGAGAATATGAATCTTGGTGAAATCAATAGTTGTTTTTTTTATTTCTTATAAGACACCAGAAAGGGATTTCAGTCTGTTAACATTAAGGAGGGAAAGGAAAAAAGTCTTGATTACAAGAGGTCATAAATCACCATGAACTTCTGACTTGGTTCCTCTCTACTCTTACCTTCATGGGCCATTTGGATTCATGCAAGAAAGCACAAAGCGCTTCAAGTTGAAATGTATTATTTTCCCTTCCAAGAGTGACCAAGTATAAGGCTTTGTATATCAGATACTATTTCTAAGGATGTGAACTATTAGCAGATTTGGAGAAAGATTCCTTCCACATAGTGAGGGTTAATGCTTCCTCACTGGCTGGCTAGGAACCATTTGAAGAGTTTGAAACTTGTTATTTTCACATTGGTACTGTACATATGTCTCCAGAGTGTGGGAGCTTCATAAATAACACATTTTGATCTGAGCAGATGTACTGCATCTCTGGAGGTTAGGAAGTTCATTATTACAGACAGCCCACCTAACATCCATTCGGTTAGACTCCATTAGGTATATTAAAATACAATGTGAAATGTCTGAATGAAAAGTTTATTTGGTGATCAGCAGGGTATTCACATCTCTTCCGGACTAGGAAAAGTTTAGTCTCAATAGCAGCGGCCACATTCAAGTGATATATATTTGTAATATTGACTACTGTGCGGGTACTACTGACAGCTTTTACTGTTCCTAAAATAAATGTCTCCTAGCAGCACTTAATAGACATGATCTTAGCCACTTTTATATTCCAGGGAGGGACTAATGTTATTGTCCTTATAGGGTAGAAAGGAAATATGGAAACAGACGAGGGGATACATGATATTCTTATATGCTTTTGATTCATGTTTCACATACGTGGTCACTATGCTCTAGCAGAAATGATTCTTTCTTCCAGGAAAAAAAAATCTACTTTAGGATTAGCCAGACAGCAAATGGCATCCCTTAAAGCAAAGGGCTTAAGGAGGAAATTATGAAATATATTAAATTTCTCTCAAATGAAATATGACTCCTAGGATGGCGATCAATTTTTAGTTGAGAGGTAGTGAATGGAGGTTAAATCATGAATTCACACTTTCCCTTGTGATCATCAAATCAGCACTCTTAAATTATCTACTTTAAAGGCTCAAAGTCACTTGTTGTTTTATGCTTCTCCCATGTCCCTGGTGCTAGCATATTAATGGTCTTTGCCATTTGTAGAGTAGCAAGCTGCCAGATCAATAAGCGTGCTTAGCTGCTTGCCATTAAAATTGATCTGTACTATCCTTCCGATTGACGTCATATCCAGCTGTAAATATCATCAAGTAAGCTGTCAACTCATTTTCATTATGAATGTTTTTCATTTCAAAAGATGGACTTTAGTTGGACAGCATGTTAGGATTTTTCTTCATTATTTCTGACACTTCCCCAATAGCATCAAGTGCATCTTTAAAGGAAAACCAGGATTGGCCAAGAACTTTTAAAAGGGAGGGAAAAATAACAACAGCAGCAGCAACAACAAAAACAACCGAGCAAAAAAGTCAACAACTAAAGGGAAATATATTTGCAAGCTAGAATGCTAGAAATTTCTAAGAGAATTGGGAGTAGCAATGCCTGGATACTCACATGCGAACCAGGCCCAGGAGGCCTTTATGAACACCTGGGTTTACATATAGCAAATTATAGTGTTATATTTTTGGAAAGATACATCTTCAACAGAGTTATCATTGGAACTTCAAAAGTATATTTGTTCATGTGGTAACTGACAAAAAAATTCTCCCTGAGAAAAATTCTGGTTATTGTCTGTAAACCATCTTGAGAATTAATGTCATGTGGTGGTAAGAGGACCCCCCCGGATGTCCACATTGTGAAAATCCTGTAAAGGCCACAGTATTTCTAATAGAATGTTAAACTTGCCATGTTAGTTTGATTTCTAAAGAATATTCCTCTGAAAACAAATAAAGGATATTCCTCCGTTCTCATCTAGGGGTACAGAACACAGATCCTTAGGTCTTTGTCTACCATCCAGCTGCCACTGAAAATCTGGCAAGAGAAATTATATTTGTTACAGATAATTTAAGGCTCATCTACTCCTCTAAAATTCTAAATTGGTGTAAATATAGCAAAATATATATGTGTATACATGTATATATAGCTTATACTTAAACAAACATGCATATAAAGATGTTAGGGGTGATAAGATACACACAGAAAACTAGAGAGCATTTTTGGGTTATCAGGTAGTCTGATACAACCACATTTGGACTGTGTTGGTTCAGCTTTTCACAGAATTATTACTCAATTGTTTTTTTACGTTAGAAATCAATTTTTAATTAAAAATATTACAAGAAATATTTCTATAAAATGCATAACTACATTTGTTACAAAAAATAATTATACTTACAATCTGTATCACTCCCTTTATCACTCCCTTTATCTTATATGAAGTCTGCACTAAGAAATATCTTTTAGAGTTTAATGCTAAGCAAGCTTTGTTTTTCTAATGAAAATCCAGAATCTTCTTTGTTGATAATGAGAATTGTTTAACTGATATTTTCCCTTAGTTGTTGGCTGCCAGGAAACTCAGAATTCAATTTGAAATGCACAGTAAAAATTAAATAAGTATGAAAGCATGTATATGTTCTGTATGTACACATTTTTGATTTTATATTTTTATCATTATTGTCACTTTACATAATATCCTTTGGTTTTTTTAAAGTTTATTTATTTACTCTGAGAGAGAGAGAGAAAAAGTGTGAGTCTTGGAGGGAGAGGAGAAGACAGAGAATCCCAAGCAGACTCCACGCTATCAGCACAGAGCCCAGTGCAGGGCCTGATCCCATGAACGTGAGATCATGACCTGAGCCAAAATCAAGAGCAGGACACTTAACTGACTGAGCCACCCAGACGTCCCTATATAATCCCTTTTGAAACTATCTCAGATTCTTTGTGAAATGAGACAGGGTAAAGTAAATATAAATAAATAAAATATTGTTTATCAGGGTGTCAGTTTATGTTGTCTTAAAGACTTGTCAACTTCCAGTAAAAGCAAAAGCCATGAATTATTTACTTCAAGAAAGTCCATATTCTCTTTGACAGAATGGACAGAATTTACAGTACTAATATAATAAGATCTATACTGTGGATGCCTAGTAACAGATGCAAAAATTTCTAATGTATCTGCTAATCTTTCTAACCACCTTGCAAATAGGGACAATGTGTCTCCATTTTTCTGAGGGTCAGAAAATTTGAGTGGCTTGTTTATATTAAGGCCACCTACCTGGTAAGTGATAGAGACACTGCTCAAATTCCTCACATAAAATGGAGGAATAGATTCTATACAGTATGGGGTGCAGAGTCTGGTGTACTTTAAATCACAGGAATGAGGGGCGCCTGGGTGGCGCAGTCGGTTAAGCGTCCGACTTCAGCCAGGTCACGATCTCGCGGTCCGTGAGTTCGAGCCCCGCGTCAGGCTCTGGGCTGATGGCTCGGAGCCTGGAGCCTGTTTCCGATTCTGTGTCTCCCTCTTTCTCTGCCCCTCCCCCGTTCATGCTCTGTCTCTCTCTGTCCCAAAAATAAATAAAAAACGTTGAAAAAAAAAATTAAAAAAAAAATAAATAAAATAAATCACAGGAATGATACATTCCATGCCTTGTCTATGTTTGTTTTCTTAGGTGTCAGTGCTTGGCAAAGAGTAAATGCTAAAGGATTTTTGATACATAACTAAAAGAACAGATGAGTAAATAAATTAGGAGTAATATAACAAATAGCAGAAGTCATACGACATATAATATAACGAACAGTATAATTATATAATGAATATAGTATTTGAGTTCATATTAATATTTGTATTATTTATACTACACATTATATTTCAAATGGCATTTCATAGGTGATCCTACACAAATTATTGCACTGAATTTCACAGAAGGTCTGTGCGGCAGATGTCTGGGAAACCAGTCTCAGCATGAAGGAACTAGTGAAGATAGTGAGTGTTGAAGTTGGGGTTTGAATCCTCATCTAACTCTAGAGCTTGTGATCATATGAAACTTTGCTGATAAGCCATCTTTATTTAACTGATGGTTTATTTAATTCTAATGAGTGAGTTCCACATTTTATAAGTCTATTCCACTCACTCACAGGTAGATGTCAACTTATTTGATTACTCCTTCCTGGAGACACTTTCTTCACTTGGCTTCCAGGACCCCACACTCTGTCAGATTTCTCCCTACCTTCCTTGTCAATCCATCAATCTTTTTTTTTAATGTTTATTCATTTTGAGAAAGAGAGAGAGGGAGGGTGAGGGGCAGAGAGAAGACTACAGAGGATCTGAAGTTGGCTCTGCCCGATGTGGGGGCTCAAACTCACAAACCATGAGATGGTGACCTGAGCCAAAGTCAGATGCTCATATGACTGAGCCACCCAGGTGCTCCAAATATATCAATCATTTTTGTCTATTCCTCCTCTTTTCTTCAAAGACTAGAATGCTGGTTTGATCCAGTGCTTAGTCTTTAATCCCTTTCAATTCTCTGTCAACCCTCATTCCCTTGGTGATACCCAATATCATGGCATTAAATACTATTTTTATGCCCAGTCTCCCCAATTTGTACATCTAGTCCAGATCCATTTCCTCCAGATTCATAAATTCAGCTGTCTACTTTATATTTCTTCGTAGATCTCCAGTAGACATCTCAAACTCAACATGCCCAAATCTGAATATCCGACTTTTCCTCCTAAACTTGCTCCCCATCTCAGGTGAAGGCAATGCCATACCTTGCAAGTGCTCAGGCCATAACCTTAGTGTCATCCTTGATATGCCCTCCTTCTTTTTTCATATCCCACATCCACTACATTAGCAAATCCTGTTGGTGTTACCATCTTAATAGATTCAAAATAGCATTTTTGTCTCTATAGGGGCCACTCTGATTTGATCGCTCATCATTTTTCTTCTGGATGATCACAGTCTCCTGCTAACTGGTCTCTCTGCTTCTGCCCTTGTCTCCTTACCAGCATGAGAGCAGGGATGGTGATCCTGTTGAAGTATAAGTAACACGATATCAGTTCTCTGCCCTGAAACCATATAGTGGTTTTCTCTTTTACTTGGGGAAGAAGTCATTCTTGACAGTGGTCTGCAAGGTCTACATGTCCTGGGCCTCTGTTTCCTCTTTAACATTTTTTACTTATCTATTCCACCTTGCCATTCCCTAAACATGCCAAGCCGGTATTCCTTTTAGAATGTTTCTCTGTCTTTTTTATCTGGAACAAGAACTTTCTAAATATGACTTTCTCAATTATTACCCCGTTGACCCCATTTAAAATTATACCCTTTCTCCCAGTTCTCCATATCTTGATCTACCTTTTCTTTTTCATCAACTTATTTCTAATATAATACATTAGTTATTTATTATGTTTATCTTGCTTTGTTTTCTTTTCTGTGTCAATCTGCTAGGATATGAATTTCTCAAGGACAGAAGTATATATTTATCAATATATCCCACTCTCCTAAGCAGTGCATGAGTCATAGTATACGCACAATAAATAGTTGTTTAATTAGCAAACTAATTCATATGCGAGGAATTGCAGTGCCCTTTTGCAGTTACTACAGGTTCACTGTCAATTATTCTAGGACAAAGTGCAGCTGACGCTCTGTGATTATAGATAGTTACTATAGGCAGGTCCATATCATACCCTGCCTTTAAGGTTAAGTCAGAGAAGTCTATGCTGTAACGCAGTGTGTTCGTTTGACCAAAGTGGTCCCTAAACCTGTTAAGAGCAAATATAGGCATTCCCCTTTCTCACCATTTGACACTTTACCACTCTGTTCATTGATCATATAACAAAGATCTAATAAAGTAGAGCACTGCTGGGGTGCCTGGGTGGCTCAGTAGGGTAAGCATCTGACTCTTGGTTTCAGATCAGGTCATAATCTCTCTGTTTATGAGTTCAAGTCCCACATGGGGCTCTGTGCTGACAGTATGGAGCCTGATTGGCATTCTCTCTCTCTCTCTCTCTCTCTCTCTCTCTCTCTCTCTCTCTCTCCCTTTCTCTGTCCCTCCTCCACTCACTCTCTTTCTCTCCCTCTCTCTCAAAATAAATAAACTTTAAAAAAAGTGTAGCGCTGATTATTACTGTTGGTGTCTGCACATATTTTAGCAGGCGTAACATCCTATTTGTAAGCAGGTACAGCCAGGGCAAATATGATTTTTATTTGTGGCATTCATTTTTAATTCCTCATCACTAGAAGGGCATTGTCCATAAGTGAGGACTATCTGGGGGCACCCAGGTAGCTTAGTTGGTTAAGCGTCTGACTTCAGCTTAGGTCATGATCTTGCAGTTCCTGAGTTCAAGCCCTGAATACGGCTCTGTGCTGACAGCCCAGGGCCTGGAGCCTGCTTCGGGTTCTGTGTCTCCCACTCTCTCTGCCCTTCCCCTGCTTGTGCTCTGTCTCTCTCTGTCTCTCAAAAATAAATAAACGTTAAAACAAAAAAAAAAAATTAAGTGAGGACTACCTAAAACAGGGTTTGTTTTCTTTTGTTTTCTTTTAAATCAGAATGATACGCATGTGACTTTAATTTTCATTTTGGGATATTTTACCCCAATTCCAGCTAATAGGTTTTAATTGACACATAATCCTTCATTGTTCATTAGGAAACCTTCTGATTTGTGTGTGTGTGGCAGGGTGGGTAGGGGGAGGGCACAGAAATATTAAACACACTTTAAAATAAAAACATCACCCTATAATGCAAATATTTTCATTTTAATATATTTTTATTATTAGTTTTTTTCCCACCTATATGTACAATGAGCACAGTTGAATTTGTAAAGTTTGTTTACACTTAATATTTCTTCTCCAAATATCAACCTCACTTTTCAGTCAACCATCTATGTTGATCAGTCCTGAAACACTGAGTTTCATAAACACTGGAAGCCAGTAACTAGAGGGAAACCCATAAAAAAGGGCACAACTCTCTTTTTATAATAGATTTTTCCTTCGACTTAGTGTGTTCATTTCCTTTTAAGCATCTGAGTTTCCTCTTTAACCATGAACAGAAATGAAGTGGTTAAATTTGTGATGAGTGCTATTGAGTACCCCATACTACAGACAATTTTTCTGGGCCTAAAACATGGAGTGAGAAAAATCTCAGTAGTTTTCAGAATTTCATATCTTATTTTTAAAGACTGCATTGGAACTGGATTTACTGCTTTATTATTACTTTGCATTCTCAAAAACAACAGGTACTTTCTTTTAATGAGTTGCTTAATTTTCTCCAGCCTTGATGAACAATTTAAATTGTCTTGGGTTTTCAATCTGTTTTGAGTTTAACTCCCCTCCCCAAGTTCTGTATTCATTTTCCTAGTTGATTTGATTCACTCTCAATTAATTAATTTACAATTAATTAATTAATCTTCCCTCGACGACTGCCTTAGTGGCATCACAACTCATATTAATGGTGGCATGCCTGTTCTAATTAAAATCAATATGTAGTTCCTAATGACATAGTCTTATCTACTAGAAATACTGAAACATTAGATGGAATACATTCTGTTTTTAGACCAAAATCCATATGACCTAATACCATTTGATAGTATAATTGCAATAAAAATACTTATTTTGTATCTTAAAATATAATATGACTAAGATAATTTGTATGCCAGTCACTATATATCCTAGTAATTAACACATTGTCTAGAAATTAAAATGACATTGCCCTTTTCAATCAGATAATCATCCCCCACCCCTCCCATACACGTTATTCACTTAGGATCTTAGGGGTATGCAATGCATTCATTCAAATGGCACCGAATTTGCTAGACTCTGCCTTATATAAATTCTAAATTTGTTGCAATTGTTGCTAAAGTTGTAGAGTAAGGGCTTTATCTTAAAAGACTTTTTAGTTCCAATTGTGAATCTGACACTGATCTAAAATAACATATTAGGAGGAGACAACATTACTTCTGTATCCACCCCTACTGGAGCAGCACTGATAAAATTTTATAGTGGGCTGGCATAGGGATTAAGTTATAGTCCCCTCTCAATTAAAGAACAGCCAGTTTATTATACTATGTATGGCAGGGACAGCAGAGAGAGCTCATTTGCTATTAGTTTAAATTTGGCATAGAATTTTATATAGTGTGGGCTTTGTCTAACTAATGATCGTGGATATAATTTTAACAAGATGTTTCAGATCATATGCATTAAACTGAAGGGAAGCTCTGCCTTCTTGCGATGACCAAAAAGTCTAAAATGTGTTGTTCGCAACAGCCCAACTTTCTAAAAAAATGTTAGTCTACGCTTGTTTCTCTGACCTATTTTCCCTGATCAGTCTTAGAATTTTTCCTTTTGCTCTTTGACTAGTTATGTATCATGTAAAAAATCTGCATCTTTAGACACCATCACAGTCTATAGAAAGCCAAGCAATCAATATTAAAACAGAGCTTAATCTATGCAAAGCTCTGTGTGGAAAGCTATATAAAATCCAAAGAATCCTGCTCTCAGGGAGTTAATGGATCTGTTTTCTTCTCATTGTCTATTTCTCCCTTCTCACCAGTCAGAAATGGTGAATTCTAATCTTTTTTTTTTTTCAAACTATCCCATTTCCCCCCCCCCCTCTCTCTCTCTCCCTCTTCTCTCTTTTTCAGTCAGACCCTTTTATAGGCTTCTTTTTGATAATTCTTTTTACTTCATCTGTATTGATTCTTGCCATAATATCTTGTTCCCCAATATAGAAGAGTATCTTTTTTTTATATTTAGTCCTTTAGTTTCTTCTCTTTAATGACCCATTGAGCAGCATAACCCCAGTCTCAAATGTAGTGAAATCATATCTTACGTGGAATGGTGAAAGCTTCCTCCAGTACCCATGCAAAACAAAAAAGACACTTTTTCTGTAATGCATCTGTGAGACACAATTCAAATTATTTATCTCTTGAGGATCACTGGTCATACAAAATAGAGAAAAGCACCTTTCAGGGGAATAACCTAGCCCAGGGTTTCTCTTTATCAATGCCAATATTAATCTTTATTGAAACCTAGGTGGAGGGTAATTCTCCTAGTAAATGTGGTGACCAGGATAGTTTGTGCATTCAGTGACATGTACTAAAATAGCATATCAACTTTGTAAGTTTAGAAGACTCCTGGGCTTTCTGTTTTTAATCAGGCTATCGATTCTCTTGCCCAATTGCTACAACCAAACACAGGCACACAATTCTATACACTATTCATTAACAAAGCCGACCAGTAACATTGACTTTTCACTTGTGAACACACTGAGATCTATCTTGAGGTGGTAAGAGTGATCATTGAGATCACTGATCTGATACTCTCCTTCATTATAAAAACAATATCCATAAAATAATGTGAGTATTCCTTTCTCCTTTCCACTGTTTTTTTTTTTTTACCTAGTTCCAAAGATGATTACATTTTACATTTTAAAGACTTAAAAAATAGGACAGAGTAAATTTTAGAAATACAAAATTGTATATTATATTCAGTTGCAAATGAAGTGTCTTCCTATCCTGTTTCACTTCCTCCTCCCAAAGGCAAATGTTGTTCTTGGTTTCTTATGTGTCCCTCCATATTCGTTCCATAGTCTTTTACACACCTCTATCCCTATCTATTGACCTATCTATTATTGTTCTTTTAAAAATACAAATAGCAATAGATTATATACATTATTACTGAATGAATTTTGTACATTAAAAAAGTATCTGTTGAACAATTCCAACTAATTTATATAGATACTTTCCCTCGAGGAGGTGGAACATAATTCTACTTCCTAAGTGTAAGATGCTTATATGGATTCTATTTTTACTACAAAGTAAAGTATGGAAAAGGAGGACAGAAATAACTCACGGTGGAGAAAATCAACAAACAGTACCTTCACCTGGTGGTCAAGTTTAAATGATAAGCCATGTTGATAAGTCAAGTCATCAGTAGTCGTGGTCACTTTGATAGCATATATCCTTGATATTATGTGATGAGAATGACAATTTACTTCTGTGGTCTTCCTTCCTAAATCCCATAACCTCTGTCTAGCCATGAGAAAGACATCAGGCAAACCTAAATTAAAGGACGCTGTACAAAATACCTGGCCAGTACTCCTCAAAACTCTCATGGTCATCAAAAGGAAGAGAAGTCTGAGAAACTTCCATTGTCTAGAGGAGACTAAGGAGACTTTACAACTAAATATAATGCAGTTTCCTGGAGGGAATCCTGGAACCAAAAAAGGGCATTAGGCAAAAACTAAGGAAGTCTAAATAAAGTATGGACCTTAGTTGTTACTAAAGTATCACTATTGTATTAGTTGTGACAAATGTATTGTAGTAATTGGGTGTAGACTATATGGGAACTCTCTAACATTCTTGAAATTTTTCTATAGTTCTAAAATTATTCTAAAATACAAAGTTTATTAAATGCTTTTAAATGAATCCTTTGTGTATGGCTGGATTTATATTTTTGCTATCATAACCTATGAGCTATATAATAATTTACATATTTCAGGTAATGCTTTAACTTTTAGAATTAAATTATAATTTTAAATAGAGTGTATGGAATATTTAGAATTACTCTGTAGACTTATTCTCTTAATCATCTTCAATTTTATATGGTATGTAACTAAAGAAATGTAAGCAAGACTGCTTCAATCATAACCCAGTATTAGAAAATAAAATGTGAACAATTTCCACAGTCAAGAGTATTCTACATTCTTATTAGTGTTTAATATTTTCATCAATGATGAAGTAGATGTCATGCAGTTCTCTTATGGTGAACATAACTCACTTGGAAGCTTAAGCCTGGAAATAGGTTGAAGTCACAAAAGAACAAGATATTTGGAAAAGATTGGCTGGATTTAAGCATAGCAATAGAATAAACTGTGTTACTGGACATATGAGTTGACCCTGAATCAACAATACATGGTAATTTACAAAAAGGTACAAGTCTGGGATGTGTAAATGTTGGACTAATGCCACCTCACAGATGTCCAGGGTAGGGCTAAGCAGGGATTCTGAATGGAAGCACAGAGCTTATCAGACTGATCAGACAGGGACAGAGATAAACCTGGAAGCCAGACCTGCCCAGAAAACCAGCTGCAGAAATGAGAGGATTATAGTGAGGCAGGTGGAAAATGGTATACTGAGAGAGGAAAAGGATCCGAGTTGGGAAGGTTCAACAAGAAATAACTTGGAAATTTATTAAGTAAGCAGTAGAGGCCATAAAACCAATAACAATGACAACATCGGGACCATTTGTCATAAGCACCTATTTTCGCATCTTTGTGCCTTTATAAATGCTGCTCTCTCTCCCTGGAATACTCTTCCTTTCACTTTTCATTACCTCCCTTTCCTTCTTTACAATTCAATTCCCATATTACCTTTCTGGTGGTGAGGGAAGGTCACTAACTGTTCAGGTGGAGTCAGGTGCCCCTCCCATGTGCCTCCATGGTCCTCTGAACTTTCTGATACACACAGATCTGTTGATCTGAACTGTGTCAATCTGTGAATCTCCTGCAGTCATTTTGTGAATTCCATCCTAGCATGGACTCTGCCTTTTTTTGTTGTTGTTGTTTGAGTCTCTGTATACTCCATGCATAGTGCAATGTGCAATCACAGTAAATACTCTTCCTATGCTTACAGAATAGAAGGGTTGGCAAAAATGAGGTAGGGTGCCCATAGTGAGGCCATTCAGGTATTTGACAGTTATCAAAAGCAAAAGATGTAGACTCTAATATTTTGTGATTCACTGCAGCCATCATGATCCACGGGGCAATCCTTGATTAATACCTTGCATTATTCAGATCCTAACATTTGACTGTCACAAAATCTACACACATACAACCAAAAGCAGATCTTAGGGACCTGAAAGGTGACAGGGACAAAAAGATGAGAATTTGTAGGGGAATAAAACTTCAGAAGAAAGGCTAAAGGAATTGGTACTTTGTTTCTTTAAGGGCCTAGAAGAGAAGGCAATTTAATAAAAATCTTCAAGCCTAGACAAGGAATTTCCATCTGAACTGAAGACGGAAGAATAGAAAATGAATTCAAACTTGACTACAAGGAAAAATTATCCATCAGTCACAACAGTTTATCATTAAGATACATTTAGGGAAGTGGTCATACAACTATATTCTGGATAGATTTTTATCTCTGGGAGTTAGTGTATGCTTAATCCTGTATGAAGTTGAGGCAGGGGGCCAAAAGACCGTAAATGCTTTGTCCAGTCCTAAGATTCAGGGATTCCAGTGGTGAGAGTACATTTCTACTTATAACATTCATCCTGCAGATGTGTGATTCTCTAAGTAAGCTTTAAGATAAAGCATTACAGTTTGGATCTTCCCAAATGATCTCTAAGTTGTTCTACACACTTGAGCCTCTGATGGTCATGAATCACTGCTAATCTCTTACAAACATATTTCTCCAGATAACATCAGCTTCTCTCAGAATACAGAAAGGAAAGAAGGACTGCATTTCTTTATGCTTCTGCTGAGAATAATTGTAGACATTTACTGGACACAGAAGAAGTTAAAATCACTTGGGGTCGGTATCTAGTTCATAAACAGGCAGGTCTTTGTATATAAACCCCACTAACCCAAAGCAGCATCTGGCTTCTTCCTTGCGGTAATTGTGTGCTCAGACAAAACTCTTCTTATATTTTTTCTTTAGTCACATTTGCCAGTCACACCAAACCAAACAAAATCTACCTCCTTTGTCAGCTTGGTGACTCATTATTTGCTGATAGTTTACAGCAATCTCTGAAAATGTGATACATAATAATGTTAATACTATGAGAACATTTATTTCAGGTGTTATTTAACTAGTTATGAAAGCACTTGGAGTTTTACAACAGCAGAATAAATTCCATTGTTATGTCATTTCAACGACTGTGAAATCTGTACTAAACAACTTCAGAAGTGATGCTCCCCTTCTGTCTTCCCCTTTATTTCTGTATTTAGATCTCTGAAAGGAAAAAAAAAAAAAACCATCCTGATGACCTAAAAACAAAAGGCAAGATGGACACATTCAACTTTCCTTTCGACCTCGACCTCCTAGCTCCGGTATGTAAGTAGCAAATTTTCACTTGAAAAATACCTCACCACTATGACCCTCCCCTTTTGTAAGGGGAGAGGGGGTAAAGCCCCAGGCAAACATAATCAGCTATTCTAGGAAAATTTAAAATATGTATGCAGCCATAGGGAATGTTAGTATTTGAGTGGAAACACGCAGTTCCCACTGCAAGCTGCTGTTAGGGTTACAGTGCTCTGACCACTTAGGCCGAAAGTGAAAGAGGCATTAATTAAGTAATAACGATCAAGGTATGGGGCATTTCCTGGGGATTAATGACCAGCTGGGGGAGTTGATAGCCCACAGTGCAGCCAAGGGCCATTAACCCCAGCTGGTCATCAATTCCTGGGCCCTGTGTTATAGTCATTATTGCTATCATAAGCCAAAAATGAAAAGCAAATGGGTCTATGGATTACTTTTATGGATGATACAGTTTCAATTGGTATCTACAGGGCATTCCTGGAGAATGAATGCTCTGTCCAGGAGCCAATCAGGTGCTTTGACATTCCATTCTACTTAGGATGCTGCCTGGAAGGAATGCAGGGTGAATGAGATAGGCAGCCAACGGTTGAAAAGTTTCAGGTCTCTGTTGACACTTGAGAGCTATTGAAGCCATAAAGACCACATGGAGGAGGATGCAGAGAAAGAAAAGTGCTATATAGGTAGGTGTGTGTTTTCTTGTGGGTGCCCCAGTTTAGTGCCTTTATCGAGAAGTGGAGAAAAATCATTGGATGATAATGAGACTCCTAGAAGACAGAAAATGCCAATTTGCAGAAGGAAAAAAGAGACATGAAAGGACTGTGTACTCTACTGAAAAAAAACCCCACATACATTAAAAATAAAGAAAACGAGAGACTGTCAGCCTACAGTGATCAGGTTGGACAGATAGAAATTAATTATATTGGGTTTAAGAAGCTGCTTCTGCAGCCTTGGTCAATTTTAAAAAGCACATTAGAAGATATCTCAGACTGACTTTCCAATTACCATGGATGGTAGCAAAGTGCATTGAAACAAAACTCATTTTAAATGGACAAATGCATTTGATGATGACTGACAATACTTTTAAAAATTATAAATTTAGTCATTGGCCAAGCTATTTTGAAGGTGATTCTGAGCAGAGTTGACCTCTGCAAAAGGGGAACAATATTAATGAAGGCCCTTCACCATCAAATTAATAATCTCAAGTAAGAGGCTGCAATGGGACAGTGTGTGTCTATGCACGTGGACATGCCCATTGGGGGGATCCTGGGAGTAAAGAAATGTTTGAATGGAAAAATAATTGTGTACCAGAATTTCAGTTTAATTGTAAAGTCACTTTCCAAAAACCAATACCCAAATCCACCTTTTCCTAGGACTTTGTAGTGATTGGAGAGATGAGTTCTCTGATGGAGATACGTAAGAAATAAAGAAATTGTGTTTCCGGCAACCTTTTGCACTGCGAACCAGTCCTTAAAAATTACTTTTTCAGTGGAGAACTGCTTGCAAAACAAAATAAAGTACATTGTGTGTTCATATACACACATACCTTCTTCTCACTCCATCAGAAACAAGGGTTAAAGCTGAGCTGAAGGTGGGGCGCCTGGGTGGCTCAATTGGTTGAGTGTCCGACTTCAGCTCAGGTCATGATCTCACGGTTTGTGAGTTCGAGCCCTGCGTTGGGCTCTGTACTGACAGCTCAGAGCCTGGAGCCTGCTTCGGATTCTGTGCCTCCCTCTCTCTGCCCCTCCCCCACTTGTGCTCTGTCTCTCTCTGTCTCTCAAAAATAACTAAATGTAAAAAAAAATTAAAAAAAAAAGCTGAGCTGAAGATTAATAAAATCTCAATGACCAAATAATGAATAGAATCTTCGTGTTTCCATGGCTTTGTGGTAAATAATAAAAGCATACATTATTAAATACAGATAAAATACAATTGGCATCCCTGTGTTTCTAGGTTGGCTTTTATCAGCACCATTTTCTCTATCTGTGATGGCAAAACATTTTGAGGAAGTAAATTCATTTTTCAGATGAACATCATTTTAACCTCAGAACATAGAGCATAGCCTGGGTTTACCTAAATTTCTTTGACTCACAGCTATGCAGAGAAGACTCAGCCTATGAATGGTTACCCTTGAATGTCTGAAATTTTCTTCAGCTCATCTAATATTCTTCTCTACATGTTCCTGGATCATTAAAGATGGATAAGAGAAATTCATAAACCTGTTTGTACCATCTACCTACTCATCCAGCAATATAATAGATGTGAGCAAAATAAATCATGTTGAGTTCATCATTTTTAACTTTTTAACTTTGCTCCTCTCCAAAATGTTGTCCACCATCGGGTTTTCAGATATTCATCCAAGTGGGTGACTTCCAAATCTAGATTTTCGGCAATGATCTCTCACCCAAGTTTAGGACTGGAATTATAATCGGCTTCAAGACTTTATATCTTATGGTCCTGCTGACTCCAGACAGTCAATAGGTCCCAATCCGGAATCCAAGCATTTCCCCTAACCTCTTTCTCTTTCCAAAGATCTCACTATTTCTGGATCTACAATTTTCACATTCATCCAGGCTAAAGACCTTGAGGTTATCCTTGATTCTGACTCTCCATCATCCTACATTACCAAGATGTTGTCAATAAACATTCTTTCATGTTCAAAGCATGACACACTTGTCCTTCCTTTCTCATGCCTTCCCTCCCTCTACTGCCAGATGAATGGACACCTTTCTCCTGTCTGGGATGTCAACATTTTAATCAATGACTTGGACAAAATATACAAGTCTCTATCAAATAGGCAGATGGCAAAAGTCTGAAAGGAATAGTGAATATTTTGCTTGAGTGCATCAGAATCAACAAGATGGAGATTTGTCACTCCCTTCCTTTATAAGCTCTTGATGGTTCTCTGTTGTCTTCAGCTTGGAGTCTATGCTTCTCAGCCTTGAATATCAGTCTTTAGTTCTCCTCATTATGTTCCATGTACTCTATGCTCTAACCTGCCCAATTCCTTCACGTGTCCAGCCTTTTCACACCTTGATAACTATTTTCAAGGGGTTTCATAATCTGGAAATAATCTTGTATTGCACATC
Source organism: Neofelis nebulosa (assembly GCF_028018385.1). Classification (NCBI taxonomy): domain Eukaryota; kingdom Metazoa; phylum Chordata; class Mammalia; order Carnivora; family Felidae; genus Neofelis; species Neofelis nebulosa. The sequence continues at coordinate 67,693,439 of NC_080788.1, read as the reverse complement.
TTCCTACTTCTAAAAAAAGCTCCTCCTTGCTCTTTTTTTGACTAAAAGTTTAAAGTTTTAATCCAAATTTGGACAAGTGTTGGGAAAACCTGCTCCTACCTACTCTTACAATACAATGCAACAATCACGCTCCTTGGTATTTACCCAAGTGAGTTGAAAACTTACGTCCACCCAAAAACCTGCACATGGATGTTTATAGCATCTTTGTTTATAATTGCCAACACTTGGAAATTGCCAAGTTGTTCTTCGTTACGTGAATGGATTAGTAAACTGTGATACATCCAGAAAATGGAATACCATTCAGTGCTAAAAATATGAGCTATAAAGCTATAAAGCATATAAAACATGCTGGAATTTTAAATGCATATTACTAAGTGAAAGAAGCCCATCTAAAAAAGGTGCATAATGTATGATTCCAACTTCTTGACATTCTGAAAAAGTCAAAACTATAAACAGTAAAAAGATCAGAGGTTGCCAGGGGTCAGGAGGGGTGGTGAGGTGGCAGGGATGAATAGGCAGAACACGGAGAAATTTTAGGACAATAAAAATACTCTGTATGATACCAAAATGGTGGATACATGTCACTATACATTTTTCTAAATTTGTGGAACGTACAACACCAAGAATGAATGGTGGACTACAACTCTGGGTGATTATTTTGTGTCAGTGTATCAATTGTAACAAATGTGCCACTCTGGTGTGGAATGTGGATAATGGGGGGAGGTAATCGGAGGGTCTAAGGGGAACTATCTATACCTTTCCCTCAATTTTGCTCTGAACCTTAAACTATGCTTAAAAAATCTAAAGTTTTCATAAAATAAAACAAGCAAAGACTCTTATTCATCTTTCAAGGTCTAGCTGAATGTCATATTCTCTCTATAGTTTTCCTCAAGGCACTTAACCCTCCTAATAAGATTAAATGCTTTCTCATCTTTGTTACCAGAGCATTTTCCATAAGCATTCCACTTTAGTGTTCATCATTTTGTGGTTTCTTTTATTTACTACTTAGTGTCCTTGTAGCCTGTATGCTACTTGATGGCTGGGAATTTTATATTATTTTTTTTTAAGAGAGAGAGAAAGAGAGAGAGAGAGCGCATGAGCGATAGAGGGAGAGAGAGAATCTTAAGCAGGCTCCATGCTTAGCATGGACTCAATCTCACAACCCTGAGATCATGACCCGAGCTGAAATCAATAGTTGAACACTTACTAAGCCACCCAGGTGCCCCTTATCTCATTTATTTCTAATTCTTAGCACCAAAGAAATGAGAGACACACAATGGGTACTCAAACGTTGGTTGCATTTTGTTTAATAGAGTGAGGGGCCAGCCCTAACTAGGTGAAATTGAACATGAAAACCTGTATTGTATTGTTTAAGTATAAGGTAGGCTACATGGCTTTCCAGCATCGTCAACAAAGGTGATCTGAAGGGTTAGTCAATAGTAACCTCATTGTGAAGCAATATGATTTTAGGTGGCATCAATAGGAATAAATAATGTAGACAATGGGAAGTTATAATTCCATATTCTCTTGCACTGGTGTGAAACCAAGTTTAATACCTATATTATCTAAAAACCTATAATATTGTATCCTATAAAATGTTGTGAACCACATTTTAAAAAGAACCCAGAAAGGGGAGCCTGGGTGGCTCAGTCAGTTAAGTGGCAGACTTCAGCTCAGGTCATGGTCTCAAGGTTTGTGAATTCGAGCCCCGCATTGGACTCAGAGCCTGGAACCTGCTTCAGATTCTGTGTCTCCCTCTCTCTCTGTCCCTCCCTGTTCATGAAGTTCTGTCTTTCTTTCTTTCTCAAAAAGTGAATAAACATTAAAAACATTTTTATAAGAACCCAGATAGAATAAAATGTTTTTTCAAAGGTAAACAGCAAGGATGGTGAAAGGAATGAAACAAATATTCTAAGGAGGCACTCAGAAGGAGACCAGAACACTGATATCTGATGTTCCAGTGAAGGGTGTGAGTGGAAGTACAACCTTAAGGATGAAATTAACAAGGACTGGTGTGAGTTTCCAGGAGAAAGATGTGCTTCTGTGAGAGAATAGTTTCTGATCATCAAAGCAGAACCTAAATAGCCTGGCCCACCTCTGGAAGTGGTATCACTTGGCATAGGTTGGACACCTACTTTTTAGGAATGATATAGAAGGGAAAATGAGATATTCTCATAGATGTCTTTTTTGTTTGGTTGGCCCATTCATTACCATAAAAAATTAAAGAAAGAGTTTACATACATTTATTTTTTTTTTATTTTTTATTTTTTTTTTCAACATTTTTAATTTATTTTTGGGACAGAGAGAGACAGAGCATGAACGGGGGAGGAGCAGAGAGAGAGGGAGACACAGAATCGGAAACAGGCTCCAGGCTCCGAGCCATCGGCCCAGAGCCTGACACGGGGCTCGAACTCACGGACCGCGAGATCGTGACCTGGCTGAAGTCGGACGCTTAACCGACTGCGCCACCCAGGCGCCCCAAGAGTTTACATACATTTAGATGGAACATGAACTCATGAGTTCATTAGTTGCCACAGACTCAACCTATTTTATTGTCATAATTATTTGTTGGACATATTTATGTTTTTGCCTCCCTGGATCTTGCAGGTTAAAGTCTGAAGGCTCTTGAAGGTTCAAGTTTTCAACCTCTGATTTGGAGAGTTTCTTCTAACTGTGAAATTTTAGGCTTTGCTTCCTCAACATAAATTCTCTTCTCTGTCTGTTCAGTCCAGTGTCTTCATTGGTCTGTTGAAGTTTTCCTTATTGTAACAGCTTCTTCTCCTCCCCATCTATGCTTTTAGTTATTTTATTCTACTTTTTCATGTTTATTTATTTTGAGGGGGGCAGAGAAAGAGGGAGAGAGAGAATCCCCGATACAGGGCTTGATCACATGAACTGTGAGATCAAGACCTGTGTTGAAATCAAGAGTTGGACACCTGAGCCACCCAGGTGCCCTTCCATCTATGCTTTCAAGTGGTATTTGAAGGCCCACATTCTCTAAGAACCAACCCCTATTTTGAGTCCCAAACCTTCCAGAAATTACTGTCCATGTTTCCACCAATATAAAGCACTTTTATTTCACAATATAGAAGTAAACGATTTGAAGAATAAAACAAAAAAGAAAGACTGCATTGGAGAGCCTAGTATAGAATGAGAACACATTGGGCCTTGTAACTAAAGCTCCATATTGGCAGACTCATTCACTTTGTCTTAGTCGGTAAGACTTGGGGCATGGAGGTACATAGGTGAACTTGAGCTCTGTTCAGTAAGGGTTGCTCACAAGAGGAAGAAGGATGGAGCACAACTATGCATGCCCAGTGATCCTATCTAAATTAAACTGTAAGATAAGGAACTCTACCTCCCACGGGCAGGGTTAAGCCCAGAGGTACACTTTTGCATTGACAGAAAGGAAACATCAAGAATGGGAAAACGTATTTCCCATTAACATCATTTTTCCCCCTAATTACTTAGTAGGTGTAGGTCTACTCTCCCCCAAAGATAAGATGTTTGAGAGCAGACACTTACCATATTCTTTTTTTTTTTTTAACTCAAAGTGCCCAGCACTGCACAAAGACCATAAATACCAAATGCCATCACACAATGTAAAGAGCAGTGAATGAGAAGCCTAGAGACTTGACTTACAGTTTTTAGCTCTGACACTGTGAGATCTTTCTGCCTCTGGGCCTCAGTTTCTCATCTGGGAAATGGGGGGATTTGAAGAGAGTATGATTCAAGAGAGAGTTGTAGGCCTAAGACCCATATATATATGGTTGAAACAGATTCATTCCATGATTTGGTTAGAAGAATCTGTTCAGAGGTTAAAATGGAATAAAATATAGTTATTCATTGATCTTGCAGAACTGAATTGCCATAATTGAATTTAATATAAGTGAAAGACCTGAATGTCTACATCAGCATTTGATAATGACATAAAAGTCTTTTCTGCACAGTTAGCTCCTATTTGCAGGTACCCAGAGCTGCCTGCCTGGCTTCCTCTTCCTGGACAGGGTTTTATTCTCCGTGATAAGCTTTTTCCATGTATATATATATGTTTTTACGTTTAAAGTATTAATGTTCTGATCTTGGCAAGGTGTCCTAGAGGAGAAGGGTCTGGTAACCTAACTCACCCAAAGGTAAGAGTTTCATAGTATGTATGCTTTCATAACAGAATTTTAGGAAAGTGTTACACACTAGGTGGGGAGGTATTTTTGGACATGGTGTCTTTTTCCAGCATCCCTCATACCATATTACGTAGGCATCTGTTCAGTCTACGAACACCCATAAAACTTATTCAGGTTGTGTTCGAGAGAGACGGTGAGTGTGCACGTGCGTGGGGTTGTGTGTCATGCACCATCAAGTCAGGTGGACAGGGAGGTCCACGGCTGGATGTTTCACCTACAAGTGGATTATCCTGTGAAGTATCTTGAAGGGTATAAATCTGCTTGGATTCTCAAGAGATGGACTAGATGACTTGGTAGGTTTTTTTGTCTGTCTCTATTTCCTGAAATCTTTTCTACAAAAAAAAAATATGGGGGGTGGGGGGCTCACATGTTGGAACAATTATCCAAGAATATTTCATCCCTGAGAAAAATATAACCCCAGAGTCGCTGCCAAAGTCAGTGAGATCCATGGCAGCCTGCCTTCTGCACACAGACCTTGCACATTAACACTTTAAGGACTCGAGCAGAGAGCACGTTTCACTGTCTCCTGCAGCTCACTTGTGAATGAAGGAGACTGACTAGGACCTCAGGGAAGGTGTCCTATGGCACCTAAAGAAATTTTTCTTACAAAATATGTACTAAATGGGCTCATTCTATTTTTAGGGTTGCCAGTCATATGCTGTAAACCTCATTTCCTTTCACATAACTGACAACTTGGATAAAATATTAAAAAGGCATCCTTCAAAGTTGGAGAATACTGTGACACAGATCACTGGCCCATTTCCTCTACTTCCTGGACGCAAAGCTTAAGTCCATTTCCTGGCCCTCCTTTGCAGTTAGGTGAGGCATGAAACTGAGATGCAGTCAATGGAATGTGACCAGAAATGACATACCCTACTTCTGGGCCTGACCCATAAAAGCTTCGCACTCATGACCCTTCATCTTCTTTTCCCTTTGTAGTTAGCTGGAGTGGAGTAAGCCCCCAGGGTGACGTTGGGAGCTACATGTTAAAGATGGTGGAACCTGAGTCTCTGATAGATCTCTCCAAGGAGATCTACCCAACTAGAAACTCCCACAAGGACTCTTATGAGAGTGAGAAATAAGCTTTTTCTGTGTTAATCCACTGAAATTTGTAGGTTTATCTGTTACAGTGGTAAACATCGCTTTGACCAACGCAATTATGATCACATTAATTTGCCTGAAGGTTATTTACATTGAATGCTTTTTAGTAGAGATAACATGTTTCTGTGTGTGTGTGTGTGTGTGTGTGTGTGTGTGTGTGTGTGTATGTGTGTGTTTGGTATGTTAAAATTATATCTGTCAGGAAACTATACTCTGACACTGAGATTTTTCCTTCTTCCACACCTGGCATATACTATCTCAACATTTTCTGTTTCTGCCTAACCTCATCTAAGCTTATACTGATGCCCACTTACCTTCTTGTTTTATTCTTTCCTCTGTTTCTTGTCTTCCTTCTTCAACACTTTTGGCTCCCTTTTCTCATTTGGCACATTCATTCATTTAGCTCAAATTTACCGTGTGGCTATTATGCATCGGACATTTGCCAGGTAATGAGCTGACAGCGGTAAGTGAAACAAATTGGGCTCTTCTCCCCTCTCATGGAATTTTTGGGAGGATGTGGGAGATTGTCCAGGGATGGACAACAATTATGGAGGGGTACAGAAACTCTGCTTATAGAGGATTATCACAGAAGGTTCTGAGGGAGTGGACTTCAGCAGTGAGCAGAGGGAAGAGGAAAAGGGAACCATGGAAGGAGAAGGGGAGGAGCAGTCTGACTTGTCCAAAGGCACTGAGGCAGAAAGTATTATGCAGGCTCAAAGAGTTTGGAAGGAGGCCACTGTGACTGCAGCTCTGTGTATGATGGAGAGAACTGTACAGAAAAGTTGAAATTAGAGGGTACAGGGAGTTGTCTGGGTTTCAAATGTTATGGAAAGGAGCCTAGCTTCCCATGGAAGTGCAATGAGAAATTATTGAAAGATTCTAAGTGGGAAAGGAAAGTCATACAATTACTGTTTTAAACATACTCTAGCTTTTGTTTAGGAAATAGATGGTAGGGAGCTGAGGGCTGAAAGAATGGTAGTCAAGTCTGGTGAAACATGATGTACTTTGGACTGCAGAGGACGCCGTGGGGAGTAAGAGATATAATGTATTTGTGGCACAATTTTGAATGCCTGTGTGACAACCAAGTTGAAATGCTGAATAGACAGTTAGATACATGAGTCTGGAGATCAGGGGAGGGGTCTGTGCTTTAAACGTAAATTTGAGAGTTGTGTTAGTGTATAATATTTAGTCACAAAGAGTAAAAGACCCAAGGCCTCAACTTACACTCACTGTGTGCTTTTTGGGTTGAAGGTCCTCATGGCTATAAGGAGGGCAATTTGCTCTTCAACCCATGTTTCCAGGTGGTTCTCTGAGAAGGTGAGGGGCTGCATCAAGCCTTCTGCATTCCCCTTCCAATCACCGTTGTAACTAAATGGAAAAAAAAATTGACCTCAAGATTTGTAATTTTTTTTATGCTAGTACTTTTCCTAAAGGGGACCGGATTGTATTTGGAAGGAAATATGCAGGCATTGGGAACTTTCTGGGTGGACAGTGAGCTGCCTTAACCTGAGCTGAGCTCTGTAGACCTCATTCTATGATGTGGGGTGAATAAGGTCCACCTCAGTGACAGTCAAGAATGGTTTCTGGCGCGAGAGCCCTTGCCAGGCGATGTTTTGCTTTAGTGCCAGGGCTCAGGAGTGGAGATCCACACGTGGTGGCCACCTGAGACTCAGGACAAAAAGTGCCCAGAGATCAAGACCCCCGTGGAAGGAGTACGCTTGGCTACAATGTGAACCAAACCCTCTCTCCTTTCTTAGGCAATTAAAGAGCCTGGTTGCACACTTGGAGACACTGTTCACGCAGGCGATTCTTCTGCTATTAGAGAAGCAGATTGACTCCATTTTGATCATCCTGCCCTCGTCTGCTTGGCAAGCGCAGTGTGATGTCCATATGCTCTATTGTTCCCGTCAGCAGGGCGCTAACGTTTCTTTTGCTGCTGCTCTCACTTCTGTGGGGGATGTTTTTTTAGCCCCCTTTTCAATGTTGCCAACACATACATATATATTTTTAAAACATAGCACTTATTCTGGAGCTGCAGAAGGTGTGAGAGCTGTGTCCTCCAGCCATGGTACTGCATTTTCATTCAGACTCTGCTTCCTGCCTTTAAATGCAGCGTAGATTAGTTTTCCAAAGAGGTACCGATCACCAGTAAGTGGCAGTAGCCTGGCTTCAAGACAGGCTGCACTTACACTTCAGAGGCGACTGCCTGGAACTGGGAAAGGGTTGCAGCCAAACGGAATTTATTAGCGGGATCTATAGAATGTGTTTGAAGAGCTTCGGTGGTGTGAGCCTGCAGGCACACAGGTTGGCCCACCATCACACAAAGTCAACCAGGCCAACTGCTCAGGGGATTCAGCCTGGCATGCCTTGTCAGCATTTCTTTATTTCTTCCTGCCGAGAGACACAAATGGAACAAATTTTCAGTCCCAGTGACTTATGCTTCTTGTGCATTTTTCCCTCTTCCTTAGAGCTTCCTTCCATGTTCTCAGCCTCCACGCCAGCTTCTCTTCCCCAGATGGCGTTAAGGAAGCAATTGTTTCTTTAGTGGTTCCAGCTGATTCCCTTCCCCGCCCGGTACCTGGATTTCCTGTTGGGCTGGATTTTTAGCTGGGGAGAGTTTTCTCAGTTCCTCAAGTAAGGATTTTAAACTCCATATTCAGCGAGAGGGCTGTGGAACTTGGCTTCTCTACAAGAACTAATCAATGTGAAGTGTGGGCAATGCCGCACCTGATCCTGAGAGACCCCCACAGGAGTGGGAAAGATCATTTATTCTTCTTAGGGGTATGAAGCATTCAAACCCCACTTCGGAATGTTGATTTAGTTCTTCCAGATGACTTCTTTGCCGAATGCTTGCCCTGATAGGGACCACCTGAACTCTGCCGGAGACAGCAAGGTATGGGAGGAAGAGGACGGCCTTTGTAGCCAGACTCATGTGCACTCGGATGTCAGCTCCGTCTTCACTGACCGGGTGACCTTGGAAAAGCCAGCCCCCACTCCCCTCAGCCAACTGGGGCGAGGACGAAGTGGTAGGACTAAGGGTTTGGGGAGCAGCATGGAAGAAACAATCTGACATTGTACTGTTGAGACTTCCTGTGGGATGACACTCACAGATTTTCATCTTTTTAAATTTCTGTCATGAAGGAAATCTTGCAATTTTGACAACTGCTGAACAAATAGACTCATAACCTTTTATTTTCACACGATAGGTAATTTTATGCTAATGCATTTCACAACCTAGTCCACTTATGACGGAAGCCTGAATTCTCTATCCTGGGGACTTGGATTGGGATGCTGGGTGAGACATGCTCCAATCTGTGTGTGTTTCGTTGAGGTAGGAGGGTTTTCCCTCCAATTCTCCCCTTCCTCCCCACCAGCCCTCAGCATTGGGATTAGTGCAGTAATGTTTGTAAAACACCTGGGAATCAGTTTGAACTACTTGACGTTTCAGGGACTGAACTGACTTATTATTATCTCAATTTCCATCCACATTCAATTTTATTTTTCAATACCAGACTCTCAAAAGCAGACTGAACCTTCTCATTTGTACGACAAGGAGATTGCAATTATCTGTAGCTATTCTGAAGCTGCGACTACTAACATTGTTGATAGAACATCCCTATAATTGTGATGGGAATTTATTTTTCCTCTCGTCTTTTATAATTTGGGTGAATTTTATCCGAGTGTGAAGAAACTCACAGAAGTAGTCTATTTAATTTTTTTAAGTGTATTTATTTTGAGAGAAAGAGAGGGCACAGGTGGGCGAGGGACAGAGAGAGTGGAGAGACAGAATCCCAAGTAGGCTCTGTGCAGAGCCTGATGCGGGGCTCGAACTCAAACTGTTCTGACTGACCTGAGCTGAGATCAAGAGTCGGACGCTTAACCAACTTCGCCACCCAGGCACCCCTCTCAGAAGTGGTTTAAAAAGAGAAGCACAGTGATGTCTGGACATTCCCACCAGACTCCAGCCCATTCCCACCAGATGGATCTCTGCCACATGAATATTCAGGAAGCCCCGAAGAGTCCATTAAAAACAAAGTTGAACTCTACCTGTTTATAGATTACTTCTCTTTGTAATTACACTATGTTTCAGCAACTAATGGGAATGAAACTTCTTAACAAAAACAACTGACTTTCCATAACATGAATTAAAGGAGAAATTAAGGTCAATTCTGTTTCAAATAACTGTCTCGAAAGGAAAAACAAAATCTCTTCATTAATCAAAAGCATCCAGACCTACTTCCCCCTATTAATCCAGGTATATAGAAGCGCCTAACACTTGTAACCAATCTCTGTCTGCTCTAATGGATATTTGGAACCTTTATTGATTTGGGTAAATTTGCTTCTTCTAGGGTCAATAATGATAAATGAGTCATGTTCTGCATGAAGTGACTTGGTACTTTGAATTAAATGATTGTAATTATCTGTAGTTATTCTGTAACTGCTACTGTTACTGCTGTTGACAGAACATCCATGTAATTGTGATGGGAATTTTTTTTTCTCAGCTTTTTAATAATTTGGGTGAATTTGATCTGTGTGGAAATGCTCACCACGGCGGTTTAACGGGAGATACTACCGGGCGGGACACCTTCATGTGAGGTTCTGTCCCTTCTCTGCCACGTGCCCCAAGTTCTCGCTCTGGGTTTGGTGCCAATCACAGCTTCCCTTCAAACCTGAGACCTGGGGACTTCCAGGAAGAGCCAAGCGACACGGGGCCACCCAATGCCTTTCCAGTGGTGCACTGAATCAGGCTCAGAACCCAGAGATGAGAGGTTAATCACCCCGTGTTGCCAAGGCCATCCTTATAGGATATCCGTTTAAAAGTGATCATCCACCCTGTGGTGTGAAACACTCACTGGCGATGAGAAAACCCTGCCTGCCCACAGCAATTGCTGTGTGCCCCATCTGCAGCCGCCGTTTAAAGGGAGTCATCTAGGGGTGCCTGGGTGGCTCAGTCGGTTGAGCGTCCGGCTTTGGCTCAGGTCATGATCTCACAGTCTGTGAGTTCAAGCCCCGTGTCGGGCTCTGGGCTGACGGCTCAGAGCCTGGAGCCTGTTTCAGATTCTGTGTCTCCCTCTTTCTCTGACCCTCCCCTGTTCATGCTCTCTCTCTGTCTCAAAAATAAACAAATGTTAAAAAAAATAAAATAAATAAAAATAAAGGGAGTCATCTACGTACAAAGCCCTGCGCTCTGCCTCTGCGATGCAGGGCTCCCCAAATTACAGTGGGTGCAAATGAAAGGTATGCTCTCAGCTGACCTCTGACTTGAGGGTTTTGCCCACCTGCACTTCAGCCTCCAGGTGAGGACAATCCAGAGGCAATCTAGGACAGATTTAAAAGAAAGACCGGCTTCATACCCTCCAGCTATATGCTTCTCCTCTAAACCGAGGGACTAGAGATTCATGTTTTAACAAGTATAGAGCAAATTTTAAGTTTTTTTAAATAAATGTTTTAAGAGAAAGACATTAAGTTGGGCAAAGTAGTTCCTCTTTCTGTGCCTCAGCGTCAGCCCTCGCAAAAGGAAGCTGAAACAAAGGACTGCCTTTCGAAGATTTGTGGCAGCTCTAACCCAGGTATCTCGGGACAGTGGGGCTTTTAGAGATACTACCTTTGCATGCAAACCCATAGTAGAAATGTCTTCATTGTGGATGTTCCTGGCCAGCATCAAGTGGTCCGGTGAGGGTTCCTGTTTCAGTTGTGTGTGTGTGTTTCAAAACTCAGCAAAGAGAGAGAGATGGAGTGAAATCTTGCTGAGAGGAGGCAGCAATTTGCTGGACGTGAAATGGGAGAGACAACCAGTCACTGGGCTGGGCCCCATGTGTGCCAGTGACCTGGATTGAGAAATGCCTTTAAAAAAACAGCAATTTAGGACAGAATACTAAGTTGGAGAATAGGACATAATTGGCGCTTCCAGAAAATAGAAGGGCACAGATGATAAGAGGTTGCTTGAGTTTAAATGATAGGCTGAAAAGGAAGAGATGGATGAGAGCAGAAGTAGTTTCGAAATTTGAGAGAGGCCCTTTAATGTTGCAAATCCTTGTAAGGAGGGCGCTTTGTAACTTGATGCAGGTTGCACAGCCAGGCCCCAGCAGGATGGGGAAGTGGATGCTTCGGTCCCACGTGCTTCCTCGCTGCGCTGCCGTGGTGATGTTGGGACTTGCCTTCCCTGTGGAGGAGCAGCTCTAAGTGGGGGCAGGACATTGGGACTGGGCCCCTCTCTGCCTTGAGAGTCTTTCGTGGTGAACATGGAGGGGGCAGTAGGATTCATGTGTCAGATTCCAGGACCTCTCATTTCCTCCCTTCTTCTCCCACTTCTCCTAATCTCTTAGACTAGAGAGTCCCAGCTGAGATCCATTCCCATTTGTTTGTGCTGTTTGAGGAGTAACCCTGCAGACATTGCCTTTTTCCCACGTAAGTCTGAGGCCTCCCTGAAACGTGGGGGGATTTTATTTCCATGAGGCCAGGAGAGTAGGCCTTCTCCATCACCACCCCAGCTTATGTGTGCTGATGAAAAAGGAAAATCTATAAATAATTTTAATAATTTAAAGTCCCCTTCATGCACGTCTGGCTCCCTCCGATGAGGAAGGCGTTTGTGGCCACCTCCATTGGTCGTACTCGGGCAGGTATTGGTAATGAGTTAGAAGCCAGAGAGAGGACAGCCGTGCTCGGTCACAGCGTGGCTGTGACGGCAGCCAAATGAGAAGAGCCACCGAGAAAAAAATGGCACGCCATGATAGGGCCACTGCTCCCTTCTCCATCTTTTACTGCACAAACTGTCGAAGCACCCGATGCTGCTGTAAAACGAGCAAAAGCCAATGAACTGGCAGCAGGTGTTAGTGCTTGTAGTCCTCTAATTTCAGCTTCAACCTCCCCAGTCCCCCGAGAACATAGTTATGGAGACAAGGGGGAAAATGAGAGCATTCCTGTTTAAAGTCTGGAATCAAAGGTTTCGGCTAAAGGCCAAACCCTTTAACCCGATTAACTCCTCTCTGAAACAGGAGAACATCAAGAAGAAACTGAATCTACTACGTTTTACAGATAAACCAAGTGGAGGGTCTGGTTCAAATAGTGAACTTGTTAAGAAAGAGGAGAATTAGCACAAATGGACTGTTCTTTCTCTTTCTGCACGTGAACTGTATCAACTGCAGCCCCAATCCAACATCTGCCTGCCAGATAATGTGCACAGCTGTATGTGGCTCATGATTTGTCTCCACACAGAATATTGCATGGTAGATGCTGTGCATTTTGGAGGAATTGACAGGAAATCTGTCAGAGAGGCAGCGAATAGTCCTGTGTTCCAGCTCAGCCTTGGTAGTGATTTTTCTTTGAGGGCCCCTTCCTCAGTGAAGAGAAATTTACTTTAGAAAACAGGACAGGGGAGCCCAAGTGGCTCACTTGGTTAAGTGGCTGAACCCTTGTTTTCCGTTCAGATCATGATCTCACAGTTTGTGAGTTCAAGCCCTGCGTCAGGCTCCACACTAGATATGGAGCCTGCTTGGGTTTCTCTCTCCCTCTCTCCGTCTCCCCCCCCCCCTTACTCCCCCCTTCTCCTTCTCTCTCTCTCTCTCCCCCTCTCTCTCAAATAAATTAAAAAAAAAAAAAAAAGAAAAGACAACATGACACTGGAGTGGGCATTTAGAGAAGCCAGCTCATTCACTTGTCAGGGTGTTTGTTCTTCATCAGCTCTTGTTGCAACAAAATACAGCCGTTGCATCATCTGTGCCCTGACTCCCTTGCAAGTGTTCAGCTTGAGGAGTGCAGATGGAACTGGGTCTGCTGTGGCCTTCATAGACATCAGCTTAATGTCAGACGAGGAGGTGATGCTGAACAGAAAACAGCGACCCTTCCACATCATTGTTTCCCTGTCCTATTATTAAAGGGGCACCTAGTGGATGCTTGGATCTTGCTGTCTTGTTCGCTGTTATTTTTTCTCCTTTCCTCCCACCAACGATGGTGGGGGAATCTCTTCTGCCCCCTCCTTTTCCTTCTTTCTTCCTCTCTTCCCTACCTAGAAACGGATAATATATTACAGGTCAGATATTTGCAAATGGTGAGAGGGAAAAGTGCATGGTGCTGGGTACAATGTAGCATGTTATCTTCTATCAACCCACAACACACAGACACAAACATCACCAGAAACACTTAATTGAGCCCATGTGACCATCCCTCAGCAGGGAGTCGTTTAATAAAATGATGTGTAATAACACACCTCCTTCTTGAAGGACTTCATTCTTGACTTTTGTGCAGGTCAGGGATAGGGGCACAGGGAAGACCGAGTTGGGGCTCATGTTGCAGCTGCATTGCCTACGTGCATCAAGGTGACAAGGGGGTTGGGAGAGGTGGGTGAGGATAGTTCACAGCCAGTTCAACACTCAAACTGAGAAGCCCTTTCCCTGCTGTGGATAACTGAAAAGGGAGAAGGCAAACAGACTCAGCAAATGGAGAAGAAGCAATTATAAACACATGGGCTCCTGAAACATCCCATGGAAAACATTTCACTTTTGTATCTTTGTGTGGCTTGTAATCTTTCATTTAAAAAAAAAAAAGCCATGGGATCAGTGCACAGCTATTTATGAGCTGTGATCCAGCAGCCTTTTATCTTGCCCTGCAGAGTTCTAGACTCCTCTGGAGCAGTCCTTTTGGATGAAGTCCTCACAAAGATCTGGTTACACCAACGAAGCAAAAGAAAATGTAAATGCTAATGGATCATCCCCAAATGCTCAAGCGAGCTAACTTTGGAAAAGAATGGGGTCCCACATCTCCCATTTTCTGTAAACCGAAATTCCCCTTTATTGGCAAAAATGGCCGATAACAATGCGTGGTTTCATTTTCCTCAGAAATCCAACACCTCTGGTTTGTTTAAAGAAAAAGGGCTAGGAACTGCAGCCTCTATCCCTCCTTTTTTGAGTCTTGAAGGGGAGAGGACTGTTGATGAACAGTTACCCTCAGCAAACGGTCAGTTCCTGACTTAGGAAGTTAGAGAAATTGGACACAGCACTGGCTCTAGGTCTTTTTCCCTTTCCCACCAAAATGGAATCTTCAGTGGAAAATTGCCGCATCTCCATCCTGTAATGAAATGTGCAGAAGAAGTGAAAAATGCATTACTTTACCCCATGTGTATGCACTACATCATTACACCACTGAGAATGTCTCACTAATGATACAGAACATATGGGGGTCTTCCATAATGAACTACAATGAGGTACATTAAAAATATAGATGAGTTTAATTTGGTATATTTATTTAATTGATTAAAAAAACTTTTACCAGGCAATTTCTTAAGACTTCTGCAAATGGCAATTATTCCTATTGGTGGAATCCAGGCTCTGTGTTACTATAAAGCATACACCAACATCAGTGGAAATGTGATCTAGTTAGCCAAAATGAAGGATATATACTAAGGTCCAAACTCTTGTCGTTTTGATAGCTTGGGTTGTGAACTCATTCTGTTCATTATCTTTTTTTTGGAGAGTTGGTACTAACTCTAGGTAAAGTTCAGTTTAATATGTTTGCATTTGTGATTACCATTTCCATTTCTCTATAGGTTGAAGGGAGGTGTCTTCTCCCTTCCTTACCTCTGACAAAAAAAAAGTGGGGGACCTTTTTCAAAAGTTGTCATTCTGGGGGCACCTGGGTGGCTCAGTCAGTTAAGCATCCAACTTCGGCTCAGGTCATGATCTCACAGTCTGTGAGTTCGAGCCCCATGTTGGGCTCTGTGCTGACAGCTCAGAGCCTGGAGCCTGCTTCAGATTCTGTGTCTCACTCTCTCTCTGACCGTTCCATGCTCACGCTCTGTCTCCCTCTGTCTCAAAAATAAATAAAACATTAAAAAAAATTTTTTTAAAAAAGTTGCCATTCTGATGCCAGAGAGATATGAAAATATAATTTGATAGAGAATGTTCATGCTTTCTAATATAGCATATAATTAGATTTTATACCCGTTAGGAAGTAGGAGGTAGTTTGGCTTATAGTTGGTATTGAATGGTCAATGTGTTGAATTTAGATGACTCTGTTTTTCATTGGATTTACATCAAAGTATTTGTTCAGCCTCATTTGTGTGTTATAACCTAAGTCATGAATATTTTCAGGGTGAAACTTTACATAAGGATTTTCAAGAGGAAGAAAAAAAAAGCTTTTTTAATTTTAATTTATTTTGTTTTATTTTGTACAGTTCTGATTTTTGTATAATTGCGTCTAAATTCAGCAACAGGTTTCAACGATTCAGAAACCTCATCTTTGCTTAAAATTCAGACTCAAACTCAATTTTCTGTTACGATAATTTTATATAACCCCTGTTACATCTCAATTTATGGAAATAATTAGAGCAAATTAGATCACAGGAAAGTTTAATTAGCCAGGCATAGTTTTGAATTAAAGTTCATTTTCTGTGAAAATTAGAAAAGGCTGAGTGCTTGGTTCTTCATTATATGATGACTTAGCATCATACATCACTGGCATCCTGGGCAAGTGAGGGCGGGGCTGTGGCCTGGAGGGTAGTATGCTCACTGACCCAGAACTTGAGATGGTAGCATGAAAGCTGAATGGTCAGAAAAGATCACTGCCAATCGAGATCCAACTATTTCCAGTGCATTAAACTCCAGGTTAAAATTTCTTGCTCTTGATTATGCATTTTGTAACTTATGCATTGCTCGAGAAGCTGTTGTTTGATTTCTTTTTAAAAAAACAATCAGCCTCTTATTCCCATATTGTGTATCTGCTGGAAGCCATAGGATAGTGTTTGTATCTGCATATTTAGGTGTGGGGATTAGGTCTGATATGTGAGGGGGTAACTTTTCTCATGTTTACATTCACTATTGTGCTTTAATTTTTCTAATATTTATATTATGGGGTTTTCCACAAATACAATATACTCCAGTACATGGTTTCATATTTCCTTTGTATACACATAGGAGACTTGGCAAATGTTTTACTGAGGATGAAGGCCTTTGATTAAAATTTATTTAGTCCTCCCTCATCTGCTCTGTCTCTCAAAATAAATAAACTTAAAAAAAATTTTAAAAAGGGGGTGGTGCCTGGGTGGCTCAGTCAGTTAATCATCCGACTCTTGGTTTTGGCTCAGGTCATGATCTCACAGTTCATGGATTCAAGCCCCACATCGGGCTCTGTGCTGACAGCATGGAGCCTGCCTGGGATTCTCTCTCTCTCTCTCTCTCTCTCTCTCTCTCTCTCTCTCTCTCTCTCTGCCCTTCCTCTGCTCTCTCTGTCTCTCAAAATAAATAAACTTAAAAAAAAAAACTTAAAAGAAATTATTTAGTCCTGTGACTTAATTCAGACTAAGGTAGTTAATTAAGGTCTGTCTACCTTGAAACCCTGGCTCAAATCTCCACTCTCTCAAGAAGCCTCTCTGAATCCTCGGTTTGTCTCCCCTGCTTTCTTACAATGCACCTCACAATCTGCCTTGTTTTAAGGTTACTTTTGCACACTTCCCACCCTCTTGTAAACCAGGGACTTTCTGTCCTTCATCTTGGCACATGCCACAGCGTTTTGCCCACGGGAAGGCACTCGATAAGTATTTATTTTACTGATCATTGGTGGGAGGAGCTGTTCACTTCTCAGACCACATGGTTCGGAAAGTCATCTATGTTCAGTGAACACCTTTGAATTTCTTCTTTCGGTGTGGCAGCAAGGACAGCAATGACCAGTGTGGGACCTCCTATTGAAGTGGCCACCAGCTCAGGGTCCCCATGTTCACTACTACCCATTTCCTTTGACCTCACTCTCCACCTCAACTCAGACCAGAGATCCCAGTGTGAAGAGCAGTAGCCCTAGCTACTGAGCAAACTAATGAAGTTCAACCATGAAATTAAAGTTGACTTCCCTGAATATGGTGAGACATATCCAGAACCTTCTTGTACAAGGGGAGTTCAAATAAATGTAGTAAAGGAGTACCACAAAAATAAATGGAAGCATTTGTTTATAAATTACTCTGTAAGAATATGAATTTTTTATATCATTTGACCAAATAAAATTTTTTTCTATTTCTTTTCTGTAATCTCAGCATAAAATTCCAACCGTGGCTACTGGTTCCCAGCAAAACACACACATATATATTTTAATTTGTTTTAAAGTCTATTTATTTATTTTGAAGTGGTACAGAGAGAGAGGGAGAGAGAATCCCAAGCTGGATTCACACTGTTAACGTGGAGCCTGATGCAGGGCTTGAACCCACAAAACATGAGATCATGACCTGAGCTGAAATCAAGAATCCGACGCTTAACTGAGTGAGCCACGCAGGCACCCCCACATACATTTTTTAAATCTGTTTTTAATTACATTTTTTTGCTCATTATTGTTGACCCCTTTCACCAGACCCCCAGCTCTGGCAAACACTATCTGTTCTCTGTAACTATGAGCTCAGTGTTGTGTTTGTTTTATTTTGTTTGTTTTTTAGATTCTACATGTAAGAGAGATCATATGGTATTTGTCTTCCTGTCTGACTTATTTCAGTTAGTGTGATGTCCTTGAAGTCCATCCCTCTTGTTGCCAATGACAAGATTTCATTCTTTTATTATGGCTGATTAATATTCCACTGTAAAGATACGACAATTTCTTTATCCATTCATCCATCGATGGACACTTCAATTATTTCTATATCTTAGCTATTGTAAATAATGCGACAATGAACATAGGGTACATATATCTTTTTGAGTTGCTGTTTTCACTTTCTTCAGATAAATGCCCAGAAGTAGAATAGTTGGATTGTATGGTGTAGTCCTCTTTTTAAGTTTTTGATGAACCTCCACGCTCTTTTCCATACTGGCTACACCAATTTACTAACAGTACACAAGGATTTCCTTCTTTCTACATATTTACCAACACTTATTTCCTTTCTTTTTGATAATAACCATTCTAACGACTATGAGGTGATATATTAATGTTTTTTAATGTTTATTTATTTATTTTGAGAGAGAGCACGAGTGGGGAAGGAGCGGAGAGAGAGAGGGAGACAGAGCATCCCAAGCAGGCTCCACGCTGTTAGTGCAGAGTCTGATATGGGGCTGACCTCACAAACCATGAAATCATGACTTGAACTGAAACCTAGTCAGATGCTTAACCAACTGAGCCACCCAGGTGCCCCTTGAGATATTATTGTGGTTTGACTTGCATTTCCCTGATGTTTAATGCTGAGCATCTTTTCATGTACCTAGTGGCCACCCATGTGTCATCTTTGGAAAAATATTTATTCATATCTGCTACCATTTTTAAATTGGATTGTTTGGATTTTTTGGTATTGAGTTGTGTGAGTTCTTTATTCATTTTGGATATTGGCCCCTTATCAGATATGATTTGCAAATATTTTCTCCCATTCAATAGGTTACCTTTTCATTTTGTGGATGGTTTTCTTTGCTGTACAGAAGCTTTTTATTTTGATAAAGTTCCACTTGTTTATTTTTACTTTTGTTGCTTTTGTTTTTTGGTGTCAAATTAAAAACATCATCGCTAAGATTTATGTTAAGGAGCTTACCACCTACGTTGTTTCTAGGAGTTTTATGGTTTCAGGTCTTATGTTCAAATCTTTAATCCATTTGACTTAAGTTTTGTGTATGATGCAAGATATTGGTTGAGTTTTATTCTTTTGCCTGTGGCTGTCCAGTTTTCCCAACACCATTTATTGAAGAGATTGCCCTCTCCCCCATTGTATATTCTTGGCTCCTTTCTTGTAAATTAATTGACCAAATATGCATGGATTTATTTTTGGACTCTCTATTCTGTTCCATTGATCTGTATCTCTGTTTTCATGCTAATGTAATACTGTTTTAATTACTGAACCTTTTTACTATAGTTTGAAATCAGAGAGCATGATGTCTTCAGCTTTGTTCTTTTTCCTCAAGATTGATTTGGCTATTCACGGTCTTTGTGGTTCTTTACAAATTTTAGGTTATTTTTTCTATTTCTGTAAAAAATGCCATTAAAATTTTGATAGGGATTGCATTGAATTTGTACATTGCTTTGGGCCATATGGACATGTAACAGTACCGATTTTTTCTAATCTATGAGCACAGAATATTTTTCCATTTCTTTGTGTCTTCAATTTCTTTCACATCTTACAATTTTCAACATACAGGTCTTTCACCACCTTTGTTAAATTCATACATAGGTATTTTTTTTTCTGATGTAATTATAAATGGGATTGTTTTCTTAATTTCTCTTTCTGACAGTTTGTTATAAATGTATAGAAATGGAACAGATTTATTGACTTTGTATCCTGCAACCTTACTGAATTTATTAGTGTGAGCAGTTTTTGGTGGAGTCTTTAGGGTTATCTGTATGTAATATCATGTCATCTGCAAATGGTGATGTTTTACTTCTTCCTAACATGGGTGCCTTTTTCCCCCCCATTGCCTCTTGCTCTGGCTAGGACTTCCAGTACTGTGTTGAATAAAAGTGTAAGAGTGGACATCCTTGTCTTGTTCCTGATCTTAGAGGAAAAGCTTTCGGTTTTTCACAGTTGAATATGATGTTAGCTGAGGGCTTGTCATGTATGGCCTTTATCATGTTGCAGTGTGTTCTCCCTATACCCACTTTATTGAGAGTTTTTATCATAGATGGGTGTTAAATTTTATTAAATGCTTTTATGCATTTATCAAGATGATCATATGAATTTTGTCCTTCATTTTGATGTTAGTGTGGTGTATCCATGATTTGTGGATGTTGAACCATCCTTGGATCCCTGGAATAAATCCTGCTTGATTATGGTGTGTGATCATTTTAATGTATTCTTGAATTCAATTGGCTAATATTTTACTGAGGATTTTTTACATTTATGTTCTTCAGGATATTGGCTCATCGACTCTTTTATTAGTGTCCTTGTCTGGTTTGGTATCAGGGTAATGCTGGCCTCTTAAAATGAGTTTCAAAGTGTTTCATCCTCTTCTATTTATTTATTTGTGTTCTCTCTCTCTCTGCCTTTTATGAGTCTGGCTAAAGGATTATTAATTTTGTGTATCATTTCAAAGGACCAGCTGTTGGTTTCATTGATCTGTTCTATTTTTTAACTGTTGTATTTAGTTCTGCCCTAATTTTTATTATTTCCTTCCTTTTACTGGTTTGGGCTTCATTTATTCTTCTTCTAGCTCATTTTAGATTTAAGTTTAACTTATTTATTTGAGATTTTTCTTGCTTCTTGAGATAGACCTGTATTGGTGTAAACTTACCTCTTAGAACTACTTTTAATGCATCCCAGAGATTTTGAACCACAGTTTTTTGTTGTCTCCATATATTTTTTTTTCAATATATGAAATTTATTGTCAAATTGGTTTCCATACAACGCCCAGTGCTCATCCCAAAAGGTGCCCTCCTTGATATTTTTGATTTCCTCTTTGATTGACACATACATTGTTTAGTAGCATTTATTTAGCCTCCATGTATTTGTGATCCTTCCAGATTTGTGTATGTGTGTGTGTGTGTGTGTGTGTGTGTGTGATTGGCTTTTAATTTCATATTGTTGTATGGAAACATGCATGGTATGATTTCAGTCTTTTTAATTTATTGAGACTTGTTTTGTGGCCTAATATGTGATCTATTCTGGAGAATATTGCATGTGCATTTGCAAATGTGTATTCTGCTGCTTTTTGGATGGAATGTTTTGAATATATCTGTTAGGTCCATCTGGTCAATGTGTCATTCAAAGCCACTGTTTCCTTGTTGATTTCCTGTCTGGATTATGGATGAATTGATGTTAAGTGGGGTGTTAAAGTTCTCTACTTTTACCGTATTACTTTCAACTTTTTTCTTTATGTTTGTTATTAGCTGCTTTGTGTATTTAGGTGTTTCTATGTTGGGAGCATAGATATTTACAATCATATCCTCTGATTGTTCTCTTTACCATTATGTAGTGTCCTTCTTAGGCTCTTAATTTTTATTTTAAAATCTATTTTGTCTGACATCAGTATTGCTAATCCGACTTTCATTTCACTTCCATTTGCATGGTAAATGTTTGTCCATCTTCTCACTTTCATTCTGAGTGTGCCTTTAGGTCAGAAGTGAGTCTCTTGTAGGCAGCATATAGATGGGTCTTTCTTTTTTATCCAGTCACCCTTTGTCTTTTGATTGGAACACTTAGTCCATTTACATTTAAATTAATTATTGATAGGTCTGTGCTTATTGTCATTTTGTTACTTGTTTTATGGTTATTTTTATAGTTTTTCTCTGTTCCTTCTTTTCTTGCCCTTTTCCTTTGTGATTTAATGGTTTTATTGTTATGCTTGGGTGCCTTCATCTTTATTTTTTGTGTATCTATTATAGGTTTTTGATTTGTGGTTACTATTAGGTTCACATATAATAGCATCTCATGTGATAGCAGTCTATATTATGTTGATGGTTGCTTAAGTTTGAACCCATTCTAAAAGCACTGAATTTTTACTACACCCCCATGTTTTATGTATATGATACCATACTTTGCATCCTTTTACTTTGTGAATACCTTGACTGATTTTTGTAGATATAATTGATTTTATTGCTTTTGTACTTTAACCTCCATATTGGTTTTATACATGATTTATCTACTACTTTTATTGTATGTTTACATTCACCTTGAATTTTTTTTGTTGTTTCATAATTTTGATACTCCTGATTATGGCCTTTTTTTTCTAAAAATTTCCCTTTAACATTTCTTATAAGGCTGGTTTAGTGGTGAGGAACTCCTTTAACTTTTGTTTGTCAGCGAAACTCTTTATCTCTCCTTCTATCCTGAATGGTAATCTTGCTGGATAGAGTATTTTTGGTTGCAGTTTTTTCTTTTCAGTACTTTGAATATATCATGCCACTTCTTTTTGACCTGCAAAGTTTCTGCTGAAAAATCAACTGATAGCTTTATGGAGTTTCCCTTGTATGTAACCATTTTCTTTTCTCTTACTGCTTTTAAAATTCTCTTTTTGCCTGTTTCGGATTCTGTGGCTCCCTCTCTCTGACCCTCCCCCATTCATGCTCTGTCTCTGTCTCAAAAATAAATAAACGTTAAAAAAAAAAATTAAAAAAAAAAAAAAGAAAGGGGCGCCTGGGTGGCTCAGTTGGTTGAGCAGCTGACTTCGGCTCAGGTCACGATCTCGCAGTCCATGAGTTCAAGCCCCGCGTCGGGCTCTGTGCTGACAGCTCGGAGCCTGGAGCCTGTTTAGGATTCTGTGTCTCCCTCTCTCTGACCCTCCCCCATTCATGCTCTGTCTCTCTCTGTCTCAAAAATAAATAAACGTTTAAAAAAAAAATTAAAAAAAATAAATAAAATAAAATTCTCTTTTTATCATTACATTTCACCATTTTAATTATTATTTGTCTTGGTGTGGGCCTCCTTGGGTTAATTTTGTTGGGACTCTCTGTGCTTCCTGGATCTGAACGTCTGTTTACTTTCCCAGATTTGGAAAGTTTTGGGTATTATTTTTTCAAATTTTCTACTCCCTTCTCTCTTTCTTCTCCTTCTGGGATCCATATAATGAGAATGCTATTATGTTTGATGATGTTACTAAGTTCCCTCACCTATTCTCATTTTTTCATTCTTTTTTGTTGTTGTTTGTGTCGTTGCTTTTCATTACCATGTCTCTTAGATTACTGGTTTGTTCTTCTGCCTCCTCTAATCTGCCATTTATTTCCTCTGGTATATTTTTAATTTCAGTTATTGAGTTCTTCATGTCTGATTAGTTCTTTTTTATATTTTCAGTCTCTTTGTTTAAGGTATTACTGAGGTCCTCCACTCTTCTCAAGTCCAGTGAGTATCTTTATGACCATTACGCTGAATTCTTTTTTGGCCATGTTGCTTATCTGCATTTCATTTCACTCTTTTGCTGTGATTTTGTCCTGTTCTTTCCTTTGAGAGATGTTATTCTGTCTTCTCATGTGGTCTAACTCTGTGGTTTTTTAATGCATTAGGGAAGTCCACTGTGTCTCCTGATCTTGGAAGTAGCGGCCTTACAAACAAGAAATTCTGTGGTGCCTTGTAGCACCATGTCCCTTGGTCGCCAAACCCAGGTGCTTCCCCCATGTGGATTGTGTGCACTATGCTGTTGTGGCTGAGCATCATTTACCTTTGGTTCGGTCAGCTGCAATGGCTCGCTCTGCCTGCTGTGGGCACACTGGGCAGGGTTTGGTCCCTGTGTCATTAAGGGGCCAGTCTGGGCTGGTGCAGGCTTGTAGTTGGGCAGTAGCAGCAGTCAAACAAGATGCCTGCCCTCAGCCTGTTTGCCAGGGCTGCAGTCATATCAAACTGCTGGGTGCTGTCCCTGCACTGCCCCCTGATGAAGCTTCCTTTCATGGGCAGGGCTGGCAGTGAGACCCAATGCCTGCTCCCAGTCCATGTGCCCAGCACTACGATTGACAGAGCACTCTCTGTACTGCCAAATAGAAGGTTTGGCTGGTGGGACTGCAAGTGCACTGGTGTGTGTGGTTAGCTTCCTCTCTCCCCCAGGTGGGAGTCACTTTGGAATGGTGCCAGTCCCTACTGGGCTTGCTTGCAGTGTGTGCTCGAGGGACACCTGTAGAGTGGGGTGGGTCAGATGGGGAAAATCCATAGAAAAATGTGAGGGCACTGTTTTCAGTTCCAGAAAGGTAGGTGGGAAGTGTTTGTGCTGGCTCCCACAAGCATCAAGCTGGGGGAAAGGATGAGAAATTGTACCTGACAGCACTCTCCTTCTTGGAGAAGTCTCCTAACAATCCCGGCTCCTCTATCACATGTTCTGAGGTTAGTTAATAAACCCCTTCACATATACTCCAGGTACTTTTCAAAATGCTGCTTCTGTGTTGTATCTCAATAGGATTGTCTGTTATGCTGGCTCTTTAAGGCTGAGCACTCAGTTTTTGATCTCCCTCTGGTTCCCAGAGCTAAGTCTGATAGTTTTTAAAGTACCTGGGGTTAAACCTCACTGTTTATAAAACCTCATAAAGCTAAGCCCCACTAGTTTTCAAAGCCCAAATGTTATGGGGACTCCTTTCCCAGTGTAGGTCATCCATGCCTGGGGTGTGGACTCTATACCTCTCACTTCTTCACCCATGTGGTGTCTCTCCCATTTGTGGTTAGTCTCACTGAGAGTTTGGTTCCCGACCAGGTCTCCACCCCTCGTAGCCCTTTCAATGTGGCCTCCTGTCTGTGATTAACTGTGGAAAGTCTGCTCTGCCAGTCTTCGAGTGCATTCAGAGTTAGTGGTAGTGATCTGTCTCCATGTGTCTATAATGTTAGGTGAGCTCAGGATCCTCCACCATCTTCCCAGAAGTCCCTATTTTTGTATTTTGTTTAATTAATAAAGACATGATATTTAATTAATAAAAATGTCTATCAATGTTATAATAATAGGGGCGCTTGGGTGGCTCAGTCAGTTAAGAGTCAGGCTTCAGCTCAGGTCACAGTCTCCCAGATCACAAGTTCAAGCCCTGCATCGGGCTCTGTGCTGACAGCTCAGAGCCTGGAGCCTGCTTCAGATTCTGTGTCTCCCTCTCTCTGTGCTCCTCCCCCACTCATGCTCTATCTCTCTCTGTCTCTCAAAATTAAAACAAAAATAATAATAGAAATTGTAGTATAACTGATGGCATTTTCTCAAATGAGAAAATAAAGGCATAGAGGATTTGCCAAGGATCACATAACAGACTAGGGGTAGTTTAATGTTGGAAATACATCTTTTTCTTCTGTTGTTAGGATGTTGAGCTTTACTATGTGAGTATCTAAGTATATCTCGAACTGGTTTACCTATCATAATGTCTTAAGCAGGACCCTGCGTATCTCCCCAATACATTAATTTATCTCTGAAATGTTTTTAGACTTCTGTTTAAGCATTATGTCTGATATAGGAATTTGAAATGCATCAAATAAAATGAAAGCACATTGAGAAAATATGACTAGAGAGATCTTCTCATTCTACCAACAGGTTTACTGAACTTGACTGGCCATATGTTTAATAAGAGGAATTTATGGTCTAAACAACCCCTCCCACTTTATCCGAATTGAGGAAGTGATTAGAATTTTGACTAAAAGAACCATTGAATCGTACACGCTAAATGGGTGATACGAATTTATAGTATGTAAATTATATTCCAATAAAGGTGTTAAAAGTAAGTACTTTTTCTGGATTGCTGCAAGTGAGTAAACATAAATGGCTTAGAAAATCACCCATATTTAGCTATTCAGAGTCATTTCAGACCAAAGATTTGAGAGCTGAAAGAGAATTTATAACTGTTCTACTTACAAAAACTAGACCCCCAGAGAGGCTAAGTAATTTGATTACTATCTCACAGTGAGTTACAGGCAAAGGCAGATTTTGAATTCCATTCTCTCAAGCAGATGAGAGCAAAACTTGTCACTTGAAGTTCTTGTGAGTTGACTGCATTGCCCCATGCTTTTCAGGGTTCATATCTTCTAGAGTTAGTGATCTCTCAGGCATAGTGTAGTCTTATGATTTTTTTTAAAACACTACTAAGCAGAGTCACTTAGTACTGAACTCAGAACCAAAAGTATCTAAATGAAATAAGGCTGGATCTAAATAAAGATTTCTGTGGGAAAAGAAACAACTGTTTCCTTCTCCTTTCCTTGGTTCTTATTTAATTAACCTTATCATCCACATCCTTTGTTTTGGAAAAGAGTATAAACATATGAAATTTCAAAAATCAAAAATATCAGTCATAACGTTGGTGTTACATCGTTTACCCTGTTGAAGGTCTCTGAAATCAAAGGTTCCAGATCTTTGATAGTAAGACTGCACTGAAAATGGATAAAAACTGCCCATCTGCTAGAAGCCATTTTTAAATTATAACTTTTTGAACTTTTATCCATAAATGAAAATATATCACTATACTTGGGGAAAGTATTCATTTCATTGCATCATATTGTGATTAAATCCTCTATAAAAAGAAACAACCTTTTTTTAACCTTTACTTATTTTTAACTCTGGGTCTTATATCACTTTAAGAAATATGTGCTTCATATTTGCAGCCAAATGAACTTCATATTTGCAATAAGAAAGATGTGCTTCATTATTTGAAACAATAACCCGTGTTTTACTGAAAACATAAAAGAAGACTAAAATTAATGGAAAGACACACCATGTTCCAAAGTAGAAGGAAGAATTTTTCAAAGACTAACTTCTTGCTAATTTCTATTCTATTTCTAATTCAATTTTATTCCAGATCCCAGCAGGATTTTTTTTATGAAATTTTACTTTTATTTTTAAGTTGACTTGAAAAAATGAAAGAGTGAGACTAAACAGGAAAATAAAAGGGGAAGACAGAAATCAGAGCTAAAATTATATACAATTTTTTAAAATGTGATGAAAAGCTATAATAATAAAAAATATGGTGCTGTCATATAGATCAATGAAAATAAACATGGAAACGGGGAAAAGACCTTGATATATATGTACTAGAATTTAGGTGAAATGGAAAGATAAAAGGAGTCCATACCCTGGAATTTGCTTTAAATAGCATGAGAATAAAAAATATCTTTTAAGCCCTGCCCAACATCTTCTCCCCTTTTGCTTAAGAAGTGTTGGTGGGAAATTAATTCAACCAAGAGATTTAATCCACTAACCTTTAAGCCATTGTAAAACAAACTCTGATTCCAAAGTTGTCTATTCTTTGCAAAGGGAAATTCATAGGTCAGACTGCTCTTTTGGCTATGAATGCTGTCTTAGGCAGTGGACCCTGAGATAAATTTTTGAGTACAATTAGTTGATTTGGGAGGTAATCCTAGGAAATATGGGCAGGGGAAAAGAGAAATAAGACAAGGAGGGAAGACAGCCAAGAGAGTTTTTGTTCTCAAGCACCTTACCATTGTGGACAAGTGGAGCCTATCTTGCTTGGGAAATCTAGGAGTCAGTATAAAACTTGCACCTAGACTAATCCACTCCAAATTCCTGAAGGTGAAAAAACTTGAATATTTACACAACAAATTCTCTCAGTTATTGGTTAAGGAGTGCTGGGTTGGTAGAGGGGCAGGCATGGATCTCTGGGCACTTCCAACCTGCTCTTCCTATGGATCAAACAAACTTTGGTGGCCAGATAATGCCTCAGGCAATAAATGCACGTGTTGGCAGTTAGAAGTCAGGCCAGTGAGCTCTGAAGTGCTAAGGGTAAGAGGACAGAGATTAAAAAACAAACAAACAAACAGTATCTAATATAAAAGTCAGTACCTGGGAGTTTACTTTCTATAGCCAAAAAGAAGACTTTTCAGTTTTGCTGTGATAACTTGAATTGACAAAAAAAAAAAAAAAAAAAAAAAGATGGGAAAGGAAGGCTGATAATTGCTGAGCTCAGGAGACATATATGACAGGTGAGAGAACTCAGTAAGCAGAAAGCAACTTAGCATCTGGCCAATCTAAGGAGAAATCATTGTGACAGTGATTGGCGAGTCCCACTATGGAGTTTCAGACACAATGATGTTTTATAGTGAATCTTAGGGCGTTTCCCGTTCTATGTTCTACTCTCCCTCAATTATCTCCAAACTTTCAGTAAAAACCTGTTCTGCATAACAGCCTTGTGTTAGCAGTGCCTTGAGAAATAAAGATGAAGGAACTGTGTCCGTGCTAAGAACGAAGCTTTGTAGAGCAGTGATGAGATGTTTAGAAGGGTTTAGCAATTGAGCAAGAATTTGGTATGAGAGGTGAGCACCCAGAGAATGGAAGTCTCCACGGAAATCTCTGGAAATATTAGGGACACTGCTACTAATCATGTTACTTCATTTAGCTTTTATTGTAAAGAATAATCTCAGAAAGCTATAGTACTTGATTCTATCTATACTTAGAAGTTTGATATACTGCTCATTATGAATTTTTGCATTAGTTCTGATTTTTAAAATACTGTATCACAGTATTATTTGTCTTGATTATTGAGGTTTCTTGGTGCCCCCTTAAATTTTGCCCCAGCAGTGAATCCCTTACTCTTCTCACCCAAGTCCTAGTCCTGACATGGGGCTATTTGGATCCTTCATGTTAACAATAATACCATAAATTACTGGGAAAAAGAAAAGGTGGCTATTTTGAAAAACAAAATTCTAAGTTCATTCTTTATAGCAAATAGATTTTAGTTTTATTAAAGTTAAAATATAACAATAATATTGGATCTCAGGGTACAGAATTTCTAAGCATAAAACAAAGGAAAACAATACAAAGAAAATATATGCATAGATTTAACTATATGAAAACTTAAAGCTTCTATTTGAAAGGTGGACAGGGAAATTTGCTACACATATTTTGAAAGGATTAAATTATTAACACGTTAACATCACTTTTGAAAAGTAATTCTGAAGTTTGAATAAAGATCCTTAAACATGTGTACTTCTTAATACAGCTATGCCACTGATAAGAATCTATCCTTATGAAATAGAGATATGCTCAGCTATTTATAAATATAGTGTTGTATAGGGCTACCAATAATAAAAATTCTTGAAAGAATGCAAATGTCAGCAATACAGGAATGGTTGAAGAAATCATGGCACAATGGTAGGGTGGAACATTATACAAATGTAAAAATTAGGCTTTGAAAGAATATTTAACTTAAACTTAAGCTACAGCAGGACATTCACATGACTAAGGGTAGCACTGAAGAGGAGAACCAAGAAGGTACCTTTGAGTTAACTGTGATCATTGAAATGGAGATTACAAATAACTGAAAGACAGAGATCCCTCTTCTAAAATTGCTGGATTGTGTAAATCGTAGTTTCTGTGTAAGATCCTAAAGGAGGGGAAATAAAAGGTGACCTGTGCTGGGTTGTTGTTAAATCCTAGAGGGTGGGTTTTTATATCAAATATGATTTGATTTAAAAATATGTCACATAAGATGTATAGTATCTTAGTGATGGGATTATGGGTGTTTTTCATCTTCCTGTTTACACTTTTCAGCATTATATTTACGAATGTATTCTTGGATGATAGGATTTTTGTCTATCGACTCATTACCTTGGTGCACATTCCAGGTGTTAAAGAAATATTTCTTTCAAATAATATTATAATTTGGGGCTGTAGGGAAAGAGGCCTTGAAAAATGGCATTATTTTTCCCAGTAATTTTCATAGTTTAATAATAAAATACCATACACGTGTAAAAGGGAAAGAGATACAGCAGAAGCATATTCTATGCTAGAGCAAACAAATGTTAAGACTGATGATCTTTGGAATAAACTTAAAGACAATTCTTTTTTAAGATGTCCTCGTCGATTAAAGATAATTTTCTACATTTCTAATATGTTCAGCACTCACTTCTGTATGAAGCCACAGGTAGTAACATGAGCAGCACTGAACTGGATATTGGGGGCTAAGATTCCAGTGCCCGTCCCTATCTAGGAGAGATTGACCACCTTGTGCCACCTTTGTTGACTCTAAGAGAAAGGATTTTATGTAAATGTTGATTGTTAGTTGCATCTCTTTGAAATATTTGCAAACATGAATACTGATTTAGTAAAATCTTAGATAGACTTCATCTTTGGATCTGCCCACTAGGAGCTTACAAAGTACGTGCCAAACAGTGATTGATTGTATTTTATCCAATCCATGTTATCTTCGAAGCTGAGAACATAAATGGTCATAAGAGGCCCAACTCAGCATCTGAAAAAGCAACATGTTTTCATCTGTGCAAATGGGAAGGAATCTCCCATTAGAAGACAGTCTCTATATATGTATATGAATATATATATATTTATATATATATTCATATGTATATGAATAAACCTTTCATGCAAAGATGATGGTATTTTTTCAATTGATGGTATTTAAATGAGCATTTTGATTTTAGGCATGTTTTGGGCCTCAAAAATTGACAACAAATGTACTTTATGAGTGATAGTGAATCTAGTCAGCGTGGTACCACTGTGTCATTTGCCCAATAAAAGTATCCAATGCTGTACCACAAATGCTAAATCGTTCTTCCTTAAAGGGGGTAATAACATCATGCAAGAAATTCAAATCCAATATTAAATGATTCTTTGTTTTGTTTTGTTTTTTTACAAAGTCAACATTCCCTTCCTGCTTTTTCCCCATGGCTTGCTTTTTGTTTTGGTTCCCTGACTCAGTGAACTCAGTGAATCACTGAATGCATTTTGCTGTTTTACTCAAAAGAAATATTGATGGGCAGACTCATTTATTTTCCTGCTTTTTACCAAAAAAGGAAGAAAAAAAATCTTTGAAAACTCATTGAAAATTATAATCTTGTTTGGGCAAAAAGATGAGTATCTTTGATGAACTGTGAGCTAATGAGCTAAGGAAAAGGAGAGTGGCCTTTGGATATCATACTTTGGGTATGATGCCACCTTTCAGGTGGCTTTTTTTTCATGCCTGGGAGACGGGCATCTAAAAAATAAAGAGGCTTGGCTATTGCATATAAAGTTTAGAGAATTGAGTATTGTCTACTAAAGCAACAAGATTTACGAGAAATGTCTGGCTCAATTGCATTAGGGAAAAAAAATGATTTCAAAAAAATCGCTTCCCTGCCTTTTAAAATGAAAACCATCTGCAATGAAAAATTTAAAATGATAAATCTTCTCCTTTCACACTGCTACTGATAAATGGTTAGTTTTCTTCCTCTTTGGGGAGGGGACAAAATAAGGATGTGAGAGTATGTGATAATTGCATACACAGACCTTTGTTAAATATCTGTGTACTCTTCTGGAATTTTTAATAAGTTTCTAAGTTATTATTATTATTATTATTATTATTATTGTCATTATATGATATTATGAGACCCATTGAATGGAAACTCCAGGCTGTAACTTTTTGGAGTTGAAGTTGAATAACATTTGACCTTTCTTAGCTATGAAAAACAAACCAACCAACCTTATTCTGTTTCAATAAATATAATGATTTCAATCCATAGGGTGTATTTAAAGTCAAGATCTGTTCAATGTAATTACACTTTAAATTAGTCAATTTATACAAGCTTATATTTGATTTTAAGGATTCAATAATGGATACTTTTTACAGTAAAATATACTTCTCATTTTGATAAAAATCTACAGATGCTAGCATTTATTCAAAATGTAAAAGAAAGAATTCCATAATCATTGTTTTCTTTTTTTTCTAGGTCATGTGCTTTTATACACAAGGGGGTTCATAAACACACACAAAGGGAGGGCAGTGACTGAAGTAATAAAGCTACGTGTTAGGCTTTTTTTTCCTTTTTTTTTTGGCGGGGTGGCGATTCTCTACTATAAAAACATTTAGGCGACTGTGTCCATTGTTTTATTTTACCCAGATCGTAACAAAGGATGAGAAGTTAATAAATGAATTCACATAAAACCATTCTCTCTATTCTGTCACTCTCAGTTTATTAATCTAGAGGGCACTGATTCTCCCATGGCTTATTCTTAAGAAGGAGAGAATAGGTGCTGTGTCTTCCTTTCCTCAAATATAGGGGCATCCAGGCTTCTTTGGAAACATGGGAGTTTAATTGGAAATTCTGGTGCCTACTTTACTAGTCATAAACTGGGTAATTGTTTCCTAATGCAACCTGGCAGTGCCATTGAGGGCAGATTATACAGAGTTGCCATCCTGAGGTGTTCTAAACAAGTGACAAATCATTAACAGCAAGTCTCTGGATCTCTGTGAGCGAGCTCTGTGGCTGCTACTGGAGGCAAACAAGACCAGAGAGGAGTGAGGGAGATCTGAGTAGGCAGAAGGTGCTGCATTAATGACTGGCATTGTCAGCAGTGAGTGCTGGGGATGACTTCACCATCTTCACTTTCACCTTCTTCTCAGAGGTGTTGCTATGGGTACCATCTCAGAGGTGTCAGAGAAAAAAAGAGCAGGAGGTAGACTGATGAACAACATCAGGAAGTAAAGGATATGCAATGGCATAACAATATGAAGACATCCTTCTCGTACAAACGCGTGTGTTGCATACTTCGATAGGGACCCATTAAATTTGGATGATGGCAGACAGGAGAGTTGGTTGAATTGTCAACAAATGACGAATAAAAGGTGCTTTAGAACTATTTTATGGCCCCAATTATCCATAAAGATAATCGTAGTACTGGACCTTTATCACTCAGGGTATAATCATTCGTCACTAAATTAATTTCTAAGCCCCTGGGAATTGTATACACGTATGGTATATGGGTGATTTTTCTGTCATGGGAAGACTTGGGAAAGCTGTTCATTATTTTAAAGGAGATGTTTTTCTGCACTCTTTTCAAACTGCTGTTCCCTCCCATGATCAGAGATTCTGTGAAGGTACCAACTCCCTAGCACTTTGACTTTGAAATTAAACATCATGGTAACCTTCCCTCCTGCAATATGTTAATCATCATTAACCTAATTTTCTCTCTCTCTCTCTCTCTCTCTCTCTCTCTCTCTCTCTCTCTCTCTGTCATACTTTAGCTTTTGAATAAAAGTCAGAAAAAAATGATTAGGAGCGTTTTAACAAATTGCAGCATTTCAATGGTTAGGTCGCAGTTGTCAGATTTCTCCCTAGCAGAGTTGGAAAAGTGACATTTTCTTAGTCTCCCAAGTTTGTTCAACTTATTAAAATAGCATAAACAATGTTGAGGTGGAAAACAGGTTTTGCTACAGACCTTTATTACTAGGTTATAATCATAGAGTCCAAGCATGTATATATTTATAGGGGACATTATTAAAAATACTCCAGTGGAAACATAGAGCAACTTCCCCTCAGTTTGATTGAAAACTGCAGGTTCATATTTTATGGGTCATGTGGCATTCAGTCTTTCCACACTGGCTTGAGGAGTTTCGGTAAAAAATATAGCTCGATTTTTTTTTTGTTTTGTTTTTGTTTTCTTCCTTTTTCTCTTATTTATTTATTTATTTATTTATTCATTCATTCATTTATTCATTTATTTTACTTTTTCTCTACCATCTTAAAATCATGGTAGTTGCTGGGAATGTCAACCAAAATAACATTCATAATCTGAAACCACTGCCCATTATTTTCACACATATATCGTATAACTGTCATTGGAAACCAAATTCTGGGGTGACTTGACCAAACTCTTGGGAGGCAATTGTAGATACTTTTCTACAAAAAATATGTTTTTACTAAAATCATACAAAAAGACCCTTGGCCCTGACCCTACTGCATATTTATTTTTTGTAGGCATCAATTTACTCAGACAAGGAAACAGGAGAAGTTCTTAGAGATGAGGTCCTGACTTTCAGACACTCCTCTCTTTCTGGCTCTAGCTTAAGGAACAGATCGTTGTTAGAACCAGAAGCAGGTATTTATGGGAAAATAAAATTGGATTTGATTAAAGCAGTAAGAGCTAAGACAGATTAGTAAATGTAGAGTAGCCTGGTCCTTGTTCACTGATTTTTTTCATTAATTCAACATTTATGGAACAGCTCTCAGGTACGAGGTAATGTACTTGGCATAGGGAAACAAAGATAAATAAGACTCCTCCCACGGACCTTGCATCTAGAGGATGTGGTCTTTAAAGCTTTTTCTTAATGTTTTATTTATTTTTGAGACAGAGAGAGACAGAGCATGAGCAAGGGAGGGGCAGACACAGAATCCTAAGCAGGCTCCAGGCTCCGAGCTGTCCGCACAGACCTGACGCAGGGCTTGAACTCACAGACTGTGAGATCATGACCTGAGCCGAAGTCCCAGGCTTAACGACTGAGCCACCCAGGCGCCCCTAGAGGATGTGGTCTTTAAGTAGCTCACTGAATAATGCTGTGAGGAACATGTATACACACCAGTATGATCTGAGATGTCTGGAAGTGAATGAAGTTGTGAGGACTATAATTCACCAGAGGGCCTTCAGATTATCAAATAAAAGGAATTCTTCAGTTTTCAAAGGGCCCTTATGTATGGAAAACAACCTGAAGTACTAAACCCAAGAAGAGTTCCTTGAAGGAGGTATTACAAACTTGTTGCTATACAAAGATGGGGTAAGACAAAAGCTAACATGAGGAATGCAGTTGGGAGAACCCTGGAACAGGCCTCAAAATTAGGGATTTCATTGAGTACGTGTTATTATAGCCACCTTGAAAAATGAATGTTCCTTGCTAGCAGTCATTAATGATTCCTCTGAATTGTGCCATTATGGCAAGTAGGCGTTAAGAGGTTCATATGGTCACTCCTAGGTTTGAACTATATGATCTGGATGTTTTTCTGTAATAGAATTTCTTAAAATCACTTCTAATCTTTTAACTAGAGGGTTAAAAATAATTTTCCTTCCAAGGAAATTATGATGTCAAGTTATATCTAGTCCAGCAAAAATACTATTGGGGAGGAATTTGTTTGTTTTGGAACATTCAATCATTATTTAATTAGCTTCAATTCTATCACTAAATTTGGCTTTTTTGTTTTGAATTTCTCTCACTTCCCCAGATTTGAAACTTGTCTGGAGATACTAGAAACATTTGGGGTAATATGTGCAATTTATAAAGTTGCTAGCTCAGCACTGGTATTTACTGAACAGTTACTAATGCCACCTGTCATTATTAGTGACAGTAAAAGAGGCACATATTAAATCTTGCAGAAGAGCTAGAGGCCATCAAGCCATCCTCCTTAACACTACAAATTTTAGTAAATTTTAGAAAATTATGCTGCCGATTTAAAAGTTGAATTTAACGTATTTACAACCTCCAGATGATGTGATTATAAATTGCTTTGGGATTTTTTCATACTCAAAAAAAGGTCAGCTTTTACTACAATGTAAAATCTAGAGCCTTTATTGAAATCTGTATTCAAGAAAGCTGCTAAGAATTTTTATGAAACCATTAAATACACAAACACTTGTAAAGGACAGTGTATCTCTAGATACATACATATGTGTATATATGTGTGCGTATGTGTGTATTTATGCATATTTATATCAAGCGTGCGTGAATATACATTCTCATGTTTATCTGTACATATGTCTGCCCCTGCATCTGGAAGAATATATTTGTGTTTGCAGAGAGTTGGTCCAGTGTTCATCTCCAAATGCAAATTTTGACTCTCTGAAGCACATTTTCATATTTGCATCTCTTTCTTTCTCAGTAGTTTTGCCAGTTGGTGTATTTCTTTGCTTCTTTCCACGTTTTCTTCCTCTGCAGCATCCCCCATGAAGTGGCGCTGAAAGATCACGTTAGCACAGTCCCATGATGTGAAATACCACAAGTCTGCAATTTTTCGGGCTTGAGAGCATCGCTGGGCTGAGTGGATGGAAATCTTTCAGTAATTATACCAGTTTGTATTCGTCTCACATTTGGGACCAAATACAAAACCGATCCACTCTTTCTCCCTGTGAATATTCATAAAAAACAAAGTGCCAATTCTGGGCTAATCATGTATGGAACCAAACACGTTGATGAGTCCTAAGTATATACTGTCTGTATGTATACATATGAATATATATATTTATACACACTAATTTTGCTTGTGTCCTCCTCTGTGTAATTTGTTTGTTTAGTATAGGGGTTGCTGTTATAAGTGTTAATAAGCTGCTGAAAGCTTGGCACCTATTACTTGAAATGACAGCTATGTTAGAAGCCTATTAACACTCAGAGCAGCAGCTCTGCAGCTACTAGAAATGAATTTCAAAGAAGGTAAATGAACAAAAGCGATTCATATCTCTAAGGAAAGCAAACACCATGCCCAGAACCATATATACTTTGGAAATGTACAGTATATAAAATGAAAAAAACAAAACAAAACAAACAAACCTCTTCCAGTTAAAGCAGCAGCGGAAGAGAACATTTGGAGAAAGGAAAACTACCTAAAAGATTTCCAAACAACCTTGAAGACATAAATGTAAAGGATACCAAGCATAACTTCCTCTCTTTGTTTCTATTGTAGTTAAACGAGGGCCATGTCAAACTTAGTTATAGGAATAGAACAGTGCAGGTAGAGGAAATTCGCTTTTCTCTCCATGAGAAAAATTTAAATCATCTGGATTTAGCTCAAACTTTTCTCAGTGTCTGAACTTGGAAGGACACCATTTACCATTGTTCTCTGAGGCAGGGCTCTTTATGAGTCAGTTCACCCTGCCTTTGAACTATTTTACTTTTTACTGTCATTGAAATTTTACAAGATGGCTAAAAGTTCTCGTTATGCTTTAGCCACGATAATAAAAATGTGGCAAGTTAAGTTAGAAGTAGATTTTTTCCCCCATGACAGTGTGTGCGTGTGCGTGTGTGTGTGCGTGTGTGTGTGTGTGTGTGTTGGGAGGGTTAGATGCTGATATTGAAGAGGGGCTAGTTCTATAAATTTTAGGTTAAATTAAGATTAAGGCCCTTGTTTTTGAAACCAAGTGGAAAGAAAACCTAAGATGACCTATGCACAAAAATTAGAAATCGCAGACAGCTTTCAGAGTTGGTATAAAACTAGCAGCCAAAGTTGAGAATAGGCAGTTTCATCCCTTGAGTAACTTATATTACCTTTTTCCCTTTAATATGAGACCTGTAATGTCTCAGACACATAGTAACACTGTCTTTAAATTTATAGCACTATAATATCTATTATATAACATGCTGTATATACAACACTATTCATTATCTTTCTGTACGTGGTTCCTATGCCTTCTAAAACAGAAATTGTGAAAAGTCTTTGGGAGAGATAGAGAATAGGTGTAGGCTCTAAAAATCTGTGTAAACGTAAACCCCAAACATTTTCTGTGCGTGTGTATGGGCATGTGTGCACACGTGTTCATACACTTATAAGGCTTCAGAAATCAGTTTGGGACAGATTATTGTACTGTCAGAGGAAAGAGATGAGAAGAAAGGCAATTCTTTTGTCACTGAGACGCAATGCAAAATGTGCTTTGAAAACTGTCTAAGTGAAACCAGTTTTCCAGGTAAGGAGACACTACAATTGTTCTTCAACACACTAACTAGAACTGCTCTTACCTCAGATTCTATCAACCAAAACTTGTGTTTACTTGGCCCTCGTGTATATCAACAGTACAATGACAACTGATACTTATTATGATTCTCCTAAAGGGACTCGAATGAGGTAAATTTTTGCTTTATTAATTACTAATACTTGACTGTACCCAGTATTGTTTGTATACAGTGGTCTTTAAAAATGGATTCTAACATCTTAGAAACATGTATGGTACAGACAGTAATGTATGTTATGTAATTAACGTATTATATAGACAGTAGCTCTACTATTCAGAGTATGTGATTAACCCAAACACCCTACTCCGTTTCTAGCAGAGAACAGGGCAAACTTAAATGAAACTGCATTTGTTAGAATTTTCTGAAGACTTGCATTCAGAAATGCCAATCGCCAGCTGCTTGTGAGCTGCCCAACATTATAATGTTCTGAAATTATCTATGAAATGGGATCTGTTCATTGGAATGACAACAGCAAAAACAAAGAATGCATACATTACCATTTCCAAGAGTAAAAACTAACTTAATTTTACTCTTTTAGTCTTTGAACTAATTATTTTGATCCTTTTTATTTAAAATACTATATACATATAGAAAAAAAATCATGAAGCCAAAAGGTATAGTTCAATGATTTACCGGGAGGGAAACCCCCAGGTGGCCACCACTCAGGTAAACAAGCATCAGTTGCAGTGTCTTCGAATCCAGTCTTCAAATCCAATCACTGTCTTCTCCCTCTCTTCCGTCCACAGTAACCACCATCCTTACTTTTGTTCTTTTCTTTATAGTTTGACCACCTAAAGTCGAAGTTTAGTTTTTGTTTTTAGTTTGGAACTATTTCAAATAATACCGTCATAAACAATGCTTCACGCATCCCCTGGTGCGCACAGGCATGCACTTTGGTTGGGTGGATATCTACAAGAGAAACGTCTGACACATAGGTTGTGTCTTCAGAAGAGAATGGCCACCTGGTTTTCCAAGGGGTTGTACTAATTTATACTCCGTTTAGAACCAGAGAGCCTTCATTTCCCTACTTCCTCACCATTGTCAGTTACTTTCATTCTTTTAATATCATAGTCATTCTTGTAGTGTCTTTTTGTGGTTTTCATTTCTTTTCCCCTTATTTCTAATGGAATTGAATGCATATATTTATTGGTCTGTCTTCTGTGAGTGACTATCTTGTCTTTGTTGATTTGTTGGAGTTTTATTTGTTTTGTGTTACATAAAGGAGCCCTCTGTTAGTTATGGGTTCCAGATATTCCATGGTGTGGTTTGTTTTTCTTTTATCCTCTAATTAGTGTATTGTGAATAACAGGACGTCTATTCAAATTTAAACTTTTTTGGTCAGGTTTAAGTTAATTTTTCTAGATGTCCTTCATTTAACCTAAATTTTCAAAGTTACTGACATAATCTTGTTAACATCTATAGCATCTGTAGAGATGTCACTATGTAATATTGACATTGGTTATTTATGCCTACCATTTAAAAATTTTATTAGCTTTATCAGGGTTTGTCAATTTTATTAGTCTTTAAAAACAATTTATTTTATTGCTCGTCTCTATTACATGTTTATTTAATTTACAACTGCTCCTTTTTTCTTTATGTATTTCCATCTATTCTTTTTAGGTTAAATTTCTATTTATTTCAAAAGGTAGATGTTCGCTTCATTAAGTTTTAGTTTCTCTTTTTTTCTAACATATGCATTTAAAGCCATAAATTCCATTTAAAAATAGCTTCAGCAGCATCCTCATATGTTTTGGGAGGCCATAATCTCATTATCAATTGGTTCAAAATATTTTCTAATGTCTATTTTTATTTTACTTCGATCCATGAGTAATTTAGAAGTATATTGCTGAATTTTCAATCATGTGGGGATTTTCTAGTTTATTTATTTAATTTTACTGATTTCTAGCTTATTTACACTGAAATCAGAGTACATATTCTGTATGATTTCATTCTTTTGAAATCTTGGGCCATTTAAAAATGGCCCAAGATATAGTCAGTTTGAGGAAAATTTTATATATGCTTGACAAGAATGTGTACCTTGAAATGGCGGTTACAGTGTTTCATATATTTCGATTATGTTTCTTTATGATCCTATTGTGAACTATTTCCATGTAATTTCTTATTTTTATGTGGTTTGTCAATTACTGAGAAAAATCTCTCATTATGATTGTTCATTTGTCTATTTCCTTGGTTCTGTCAATTTTTACTCTATGTATCTGAGGCTATAGTAAGTGCATATACATTTAGAATTGGTACATCTTTCTGGTAAATTAACTTCTTCTTTTTTTTTTTTTTTAATTTTTTTTTCAACGTTTTTTATTTTTTTTTTATTTTTGGGACAGAGAGAGACAGAGCATGAACAGGGGAGGGGCAGAGAGAGAGGGAGACACAGAATCGGAAACAGGCTCCAGGCCCCGAGCCATCAGCCCAGAGCCTGACGCGGGGCTCGAACTCACGGACCGCGAGATCGTGACCTGGCTGAAGTCGGACGCTTAACCGACTATGCCACCCAGGTGCCCTGGTAAATTAACTTCTTATCCATAATCGTATCCCTCCTTACATCTAGTACTGCTTTTGGCTTTATTTTTTTTAAATTTTTTTAAAATGTTTTATTTATTTTTGAAGGATAGAAACAGCATGAGTGGGGGAGGAGCAGAGAGATAGAGGGAGACAGAATCCAAAGTAGGCTTCAGGCTCTGAACTATCAGGACAGAGCCCAACGCGGGGCTCGAACCCACAAACCAGAAGATCATGACCTGAGCTGAATCAGACGCTCAACCAACTGAGCCACCCAGGCACCCCTGCTTTTTGCTTTAAAATCAACTTTGTATGATATTCATATGGGTACACCTAACTTTCATCTTTCATTTTTAACAGTTCTGTATCCTACGATTTTGAAATATATCTTAAAAATGGTATTTACTTGGGGTGCCTGGATGGCTCAGCTGGTTAAGCGTCTGACTTCGGCCCAGGTCATGATCTCAACGTTTGTGGGTCTGAACCCCGTGTTGGGCTCTGTGTTGACAGCTCAGAGCCTAGAGTCTGCTTTGGATTCTGTGTCTTTCTCTTTCTCTGCCCCTCCCTCGCACATGCTCTTTATCTCTATCTCTCAAAAATAAAATAAACATTAAAAAATGTTTTTAAAAATTGTATTTACTTGGGTCTCATTATTTATAACCACTTGAAAATCTTTGTCTTGATGCATTTAGTACATTTATATCTAATATTATTTGTTGATATATTTGGCTTATTCTACTGTGTTTTCAAATGATTTTTTTTTTGTGCATTGGTTCCATGTTTCTTTTTTCTCCTTGCTATTTTCTTTTGGGGTAATTATTTTTTATGATTTTATTTTGGTCCTACTATAATAGAAGCTATAAATTCACTTACTGCGCTTTTAATGATTATATTGGAGATTACAGCATGCATTCTTGACTTCCAAATGTCTAATATTAATTCATGCTTATATCTTCTTTCTGAATAATTTAGTTGCATTTTTTCTTTCTCTTTTAGTAGTATATATGCCAACAAATTCAGTTATTATTTCTGCAGTCAATATTTATTAATATTTACTCTAATATTTATATTTTGTTGATTTCCAATATTTCCATGGTTTTGAAAGTCTTCTATCTGAGATTATTTTCTTTCATATAAAGAAAACCTGTAGTGTTTCTTTATTATACGTCTGTTGGTGACAAATTTTCTTAGTTTGTCCGAACTGCCTTCATTTAGCTCTTATTCTAAGAGAATAATTTTTATTCTAGAAGAATAATACTAGAAAACTAGGATCTGGATTGACAGTAACTTTTTTCCCTACAACTTAAAGATTGTTGCATTTTATTCTGGCTTCCATGTCTTCTGTTGAGAAATTGACTACAGTCTTCATCTTTTCAGTGATTTTGCTATTATATCATGTGGGATGACTTTCAATTTATTTTGTGTGTGGTTCACAGGGCTTCTTGAATCTATGGCTTCATGTCTTTCATCCGTTTTAGAATGTTCTCAATCATTATGCCTTTAAACATTGCTCTTGCCTTACTCTCTTTTTTCTGGTTTTTAGACTTTCAACTAAATATGTTAAATTTTAAGTCTTTTAACTGTGTCATCTATAGCTAAAGAGATCTGTAGGATCTATACTGTACTTTTGTGAATTTGTTTCTCTTTTGTGTTTTTGCTACTTTTAAAAATTGATATTTTTTGTCTCTGCATGTTCCTGGTTAGTCTTATTTTATTTTATTTTATTTTCCGTGCACTGGATGTTATATGTGAAAACTTGTTCACAGAAATAATATGGAGACTAGGATGATGTCTTCTAGATAAGCTTTTATTTGCTTTTTTCCAGATGCCTGGAAAATATGCTGGAGGCATTTGCATCCAGAGAAGTTAATCCAGTGTCTGGCATTGAGATTCCTTAACGCTGATGTGCAGTCATTCTGAGTCTTACCTAATTTTAGTTTACCCTTGCTATGAGAATACAGCTCCTCCAGATCCTAACCCAAAGCTGGGGAGTTCAAAGAGCTCTTCTTTTTAGAGACCTCTGGACTTGCATTCTTAGGGAGCATTGTGGTCCCTTATACTTACGAGGAGTCCCATTCTTGAATTAACAGATGACTTCAGAGGAAAATCAGCCCCTAAATGCTCTCATTTCCCTGGGTCTCTGTTTTTCTCCAGATTCAGGCCTATTAAGTTTTCTACTTTGCTAACTATAAAGCATACTTCTATTTTTCCTTTTTTTTTTTTTTTTCCAGCAGTGTTTTGTTCAGCTCTCTGGACTTCCTCAAGAGGAGGTTTAGTCAGAATTACTTAGCCTAGAAAATGAACATATTACTACATGTTACTATATGAGACATGGGTGTCTCACTTGGTTAAGTGACTGACTTGCTTTCAGCTCAGGGCATGATCTTGCATTTTCATGGGTTGGAGCCCAGCATCAGGCTCCATGCTGACAGTGCAGAACCTGCTTGGGTTTCTCTCTCTCACTCTCTCTCTCTGCCCCTCCTTCACTCAGGCTGTCTCTGCCTCTTTAAATAAATAAATAAATAAATAAATAAATAAATAAATAAATAAACAAATAAATAAGAGCAATGAAATGGGATCAATGGCAGTGGCTTTAAACACTTATTATCTAGAATTCCTCATATTTTACAGCAAACTCCATGCCTCCAAATGTTCAGGTAGAGAAAGATAGTAGACTCATCTTGAAAATTAGCTTTGACATAGGATCAAACAGTTTTAGTAAATATTTATGTTGCATTTTGAAAGACAAAAAAAGTTCTAATTGGCAATAGATATTTGTCTGAAATTCATACTTATAAAGGGGAAGGATGTCACCCACAATACTATAGCACAAGGATGTTATCCAGAACCAGGTCTAAAAAGAATCTGAAATTGTCTTATCTCTGGTGAGCCAAATATCAAGCCTCAAATCAGAGATGATGAATCCTTTTGAGCCTTATTCCAAGATTACTTGTGGAAAATAATTTTATGACTGGAAAGTTATCTTGGATCCCACCTAAGGAAATTTCAATAGTAAAGAGCCCAAGCACAATTACAGGCCAGTCAGGTAGTTGAAATGGTTTGGCACCATGAGAAAGCTACACAAAAGGGCTATAAAGTATATTTAATTGATTCTATTTCACTCCTGATATTAAACATTCCTGTCTATCCTAAGGAGAGTCCACATTTTCTGTAAAGGGGCTACTTCTAGCTTGATGATCTTTCCAATTCTGTGGACAGATGCTCAGAAAACTTGAAAAGTTCTGTGAAGACTCATCTCTACTGATTCACCTGTAATCTCAAGTTCATGTTTACTTGGGGTTAATGTGTACCTTCTTAGAAAGACAGGCTGTTCAATCATTTCCTAAATTTAGTAACTAAATCTCAATGTCATTTCTAGCAGGCTCACATTTTTTCCTGGGCTTTGTGTATTCCTCTTTCGGCCAGGAGCTCCCTTGTAAATCAAAGACAGCTCCTTGTAGAGAAGGGGGCCGTGCAGGGGCAGAGGAGCCCGGAAACTGACCCCCGTGTTACCGCCTCTGCTTGAGAAAGCAGAGAAGTTAAAACACTCACTAAATAATTCTCTTTAAGTCAGAAGAAAAATGATTTTTTACAGTTAACAGTTAGATGCATGATGATTAATGTTTTCAACCTTAAGGGCAAACTCTGCCTGTTTAGTATGAATTTTTTATTTCTGCGTTTCAAGTGAAAAATATCCTGGGGTCCTTTTGCATTTCAAACAATTAGTCCAGATTCAAAATGTATTAGGTTAATTGTATATTTTTAATCTAATTTTAATATTCTTTGACTCTGAAGCTGATAAGCTAGCATTTATTTGCTCTTGAAACCTTTCAAAGTTTATAACAATCTTTATCTCTTTTAGATGGTATTAATGCTTAATGATAAAAGGCTGGCCTAAGGAAGAGATAACATTTAAGAACTATATGAACCCATGGGGCCAGGATGTAAACCATCTATCTGGTCTACTCTCTTCCCATGAGTTTGTATTATATGTTATGGAATTTAGTGTGGGGCTTCCTCCTCTGGGGGGGCAGTTGACTCCGATATAAGTAATAGACTAGGCAGATGTGAATGCTGTCATTAGCTGCACCACTGGACTTCACAGAAAGACAAAGGGACCAATTTACATGGTCTTTGTATGAGGGAATAAGAGGTAACTGCCTATTTTTCCCAATAGAACTATAGGAGAGAGACCTAAGTTAGGATCCCTGCTTATTTGTGTTATTGTGGGCAAGTATAAATTTCCTCCCCTGGTAAATGTAGAAATAAAACCTAGTTCAATGTTCACTTAAGGGGAGGGGGGTGTATACAACAAAAGGTTAACAGTACTTACTTTAGGGAAGTGATTTTTGTCTTTTACCTGAGATAGGTTTGTGATTTTTTTTATAAGAAGAAAAAATACATAACAATCTTGTAAGACTTTTTAAAGGTTTGTTGTTCCCCCCCAAAATTGTTTTATCAGTAGGACCTCTAACTGAAAAAGAACCTTACATGAAACTTAAGTACAAAATAGATGTCAGTGGAACTGCTCTGCTGGAGTAGTGATAAGAATGCAAAGCCCCACGGTAACTGGGTGGCTCAGTTGGTCAAACATCAGACTCTTAATTTTGGCTCAAGTCATGATCTCATGGTTTCTGAGATCGCGCCCCATGTAGGCGCTGCTCCCATAGTGCAGAGCCCTTGCTTGCGATTCTCTCTCCCTCTCTTTGCCCTCCTCACACACACCCCTGCAGTCTCTCTCTCTCAAAATAAATAAACTTAATAAAAATAAAAAAGAATGCAAAGCCACAGGGCCTGTGCCTTGTCTCCCCTCTTCGGTGGCCCTCCATAGGGCCCTGGGCTCCAAGGAATAATGTTTGAATCGCACTTTGATACGGGTTAATGGAAACCACAAAGTAAAGTGCCTTTGAAAAATATCAGCCACGTAGAAGTTACCCTAGTAATGCTGTTAATGCTATTGTCACCAATTATTTTTAGACTTCACTGTGGAAGAAAGTAGAATAATTTATGAGACGGAGATCAGAAAACATGTCTTTTGCTGGCAGAGCATTTACCAGTTCAGAGCCTCTACCATGGTCATGCTTAATTGGCGAGTGTCTTGTTGCTGGTCCAGGCTTCTGTGTTGAGCTCGAACTGGCTGGTCAGCCAGTGCTGGTAGCACAGGGTTACGTAGTTTCACATTTTCTGGTCCAAGCCAAG
Source organism: Neofelis nebulosa (assembly GCF_028018385.1). Taxonomy (NCBI): domain Eukaryota; kingdom Metazoa; phylum Chordata; class Mammalia; order Carnivora; family Felidae; genus Neofelis; species Neofelis nebulosa. The sequence goes on along the minus strand of NC_080788.1, from coordinate 67,648,686 downwards.
CAAATAAAATAGTACTGGAAGAGCATGGCTGTTTCAAAGATTGTGTCAAAGCTTGCTCACTTTTCTTTTCAGGAGGGCTACCTGGGTGCCCTTCTTGAAAGCTCAACCTTGTCCAGTCTCTTAGGATCAAACCTGACCTTTACCAAGATGAATGAAGAAGGTCAAGCTCATCATCTGGGGATTCAGCCTTGATATTCTGACTCTTTATCTGTCTTTAATCTTATCCCCGAGTTCTGAAAACCATGCTCCATTGTGTGCTGGAGCTGACTTCTGGCTCCCGAGAGCCACTTGTTTATATTTGAGAAATTTTGCAATCTAGTGGGTGGTACACAGGTGGCTTGAAATCAGCATACCAAGAGAATTTATACCATGGAAATTGGTAAACTCTAAATGTCAGGTCTTCCCTCTGAGTTCTGGTTAAATATTCACCACTGGTTTAGGAACTAGCTACCAGCTCATGGTGCAGTTCTCATAAATCAATCTTCCTTCATCCCTAGACCCAAGTTCCTGCCTTGGCATCATAGGAAGAGTTGAATCCTTGAAGCTTGTCAGATCCCCTTCCAATGGCAGAAGTTTGAGTATATATCCCAGCTCTGAGCTGGGACCCTGTTTTCTATACCCACTCACAGACCCCCCTGCTTCCCAGACCTGTCCGCAGATCTCTCCCAAGACCTATCTAGTTACGTTATGAATAAATCCCCATTACCTAGATTTTCTTCTCTTGCTGCTTATGGGTCCTGCAACACCATCTTGCGTTCCCTATGATGTGATATTAGACCCCTTCGTGTTTGTCCTAAAGCCCATTTATTGACTTCCCCTTTGATCAATGTGTTTTTCTCATAGTCCAGAATTCCTTTCAGTCTCTGGTTCTGGATCTGCTTTTCCCTCCTCCCCATTATTTTTCTTCCGTCTCAATTAACTGAAATGACTCTCTATTCTCTGTAGACTTAAAAAAAAAAAGTTTTGGACATACTCCTCCTAGAAATCTTTTCTCCTATTATTATTAGGCCCTAAATTATTTACGTGTAATTTGTTAGTGGTTTTAATTTTAAGACCTAATTTAGCATTTTAATAAATAATAACATTTAATATCCATAATGAGGATTCACCATATATAAAGTATTTAATTTCTTAGCACAGCACCTATATTTTCTCATAAAATAACTAACATTAATTGTTGCTCTCCATGTCCCAGACACTGTTCTGGGTGCTTTGCATGTATTAATTCACTTAATCCTACAGAATTCCTGTGAGACATGTACTGTTACCATCCTCATTTTACAAATGAAGAAATTGAGATAAAGAGAGGTCTTGGAGCTAATAAATGGCAGAGTGATGGTTTGAACCGGAACTGCCTGACTCCAGAGCCGTGTACTTAACCCTTCTGCTCTCCCGCCTCTCCCTAAAATGAAGCACAGAGAGCTACTACATATGAGAAACTTCACATTCTCTTATTGTTAATGTTGGCAGCTCCCAGTGTTATAAGGGAGAATGAGGAGGTGTGGCCAATAAGAGATCTTCAAACTGTCAAGGTTTCCTCTCAGATCCAGGGAGCACAGAGGAAATGACTTGATGAGGGGACCATTGAATTGCACAGAATCACGAGCTAAGAAATAAATATACTACCTCACTCTGGGTTCTTTCAGTTCAGCTCTTCTCCAGTTAGGACAATATTCTGTGAGGCTGGTCGTAGCAGATGCAGAAAATTGGGAAAGGAGTTATATGCTGACGTGAGCAGAGTCACTAACAAAATCCAATTCTTTTTTGTTATTTGAGGAAATATGAATATACATATAAATAAACATGTTAATTATTTTATTTGAGCATAAAATTGAATATATAATAGATCAATCTGTGTTTTATTCTCATGTTTATACTGTCTAGTAAAACCGAGGTTCCAGGGTAATGTTAAGGCTAGGGTAACTCTGAAAAATTTTCTATAATGCTATTTTGCCATCTACCCTCAGAAAAGTAACACCAAATTATATCTATACAGGTCAAGACATTTGGCATATTGTACAGAAAATGATGATATTAAATTGCAGCAGAAGAGGCAATGGTTCTTAATCCTAGGATATTTTCTAGACAGTCCATGAGAGAAAATAAAACCTAGCAGGTTGAAAGGCTTCAGGAATCCTGTGCATCTAAAAACCATTTTATCCAGGTGATTCTTACAAACATTATAGTTTAAGAACTACTCTACCGTAAGTCACGCAAAGTATTGAGTGGTTCATGGAACAATCCTAATTTCAATCCTTAGTTTCACCCTCTGGGTGGAACCCGGAAAAGCAGAAAGGGTAGAAAGTAAGGACCATTTGTAAATGTCGGTCCCTACACGGGATTGACTCTTCCTTGCGACTTTCATCACAGCTGCTCACCAGTGATTTGTGGATAAAAACATCTGAAGCCCATGGAAACGACTGGAGTCTTTAAAATATGATTTCCATTTTGGAGTCTAAGCAGCAGACAGACCCAGCAGGGAGCCTGGGTTTGGTTTGTCATGGGTTCCATTCTTTGTCAGCCTATCTTCTTACATCTTATTGCCAGAAGAAGGGTGGAAGGGAGTCAGTAGTTTCTTTTCCTCCGTGTTATCAGTGGGGGAAATGGTTGGATCCTTTCAGTATGTACTTAGATCTGCTCTGTCTTACCCAACAGACACTATTATCCTCAACTTCCAGAAGAAATGGAGACTCAGAAAACGTAAATGATGTGAATATGTGACCAATAAATGGTGGATTTAAACTACAGGCCATGTATTTGGTTCTTAGCATTGGAATAACCCTTTCAGACCATGTTTTCACACTTTTATGGGTTGAAAATATGAGTGTGATGCTCATATTTAATTAATTTCTGTTGAATTGAATGAGAATGGAGGAAAGCTCCTGGCAAACATTTGTGACAGAGAATCTTTCCTATTTTTTCTTTTCTGCCCCCAGTTGGCACTTTTTCTCCTTTTATTGCTCTTAGACCTGGCGCCTGGGACAACTACCTGTCTCCTAGATGCGCGGGTCTTCACCTGTTTCACTCAGCACTTACCACACTCCATTCCCCAACTGTGCTTGGACTTTTCTTCTCTTTATGTGATAATGTACTCTTCCTCCTTCCTGAATCCACAAGACACAAAATCCTGCTGTGTGTTGGTCAGATAAACCAACCCTTGCTATTTAGCTAGCTAGCTAGTATTTAGCAATATCTGATGCAAGTTAAATTAAGTATTTCCTTAAGGAAGTATTTCCAGAACTAGAAAAGTACCTGATAGGAGTTCCCTATTCAGTCAGTGATGCTTTATTGTGTTTAAACCAAATAGTCAGAGGCTCCATCCACTTATACATAAGGCCAGCCCTGAACATTGGCATTTATTTAAATACCCTCCAGGGATACTCAAGTCTTCAATGCTGCACACACACAGATTCAAGCCAAATATACACACTGACATTTCTCCCCCCGCCCTCGCCTCCTTCCCTAGAGCTCATAATATTTAAGGCCGAGCTGGTGTCAAGGACCCTCCTGAGAAAGGAGCTGCTCCTCTGGGAGTTTGTCTAATGGGGCAACTGGCATTTCCTAGTTCACCAGAGGAGTGCTGAGCGTGAGGCCTTTGTAGAATCCCCAGGGTATCAGTTAGCACGGAGCTCGATAGAGCAGTCTGTTCTGATCAGATCAAAGCCACCTAAGAAATCAAGTATATAGAAGATGGGACTCTCTTCTCTCTCTCCCACCTATCAGCTGTCAATTACTACCTGTTTTGCAAGGAGCATGAAACAACAAAAAGTAACTGCCACTGCTAATATTTTCACATCGACAAAATTTTTTCATATGCCTGCCCTCCTTTGGTGCTCACAAGTCTTATTTTTCTACTTTTAAAAAAAAATCTGGGATTATAGTGGAACTTTCACAAGGCCACCTAGCTAGCTGCAGGCATAACAGGATCATTTACTAAGCTTTTAATTTATGTTTTCTTCTTATTTTTCCAACCCCGTTTTGAGATGCCAATCTGGCCTTCTTGTTCTCTAGCTCTTTGTGATGGAGTGCAAATCAAAGGAACCCAATGACTGGTAGGTACCGTTTTTGCTTTCCTTTCTGAACCAAACTCGTTGAGGGGGTCATATCAGGGAAATGGAGAGAAGTGAGAGCCATGGAAGGAAGAGGGATGGTTGCTGCAGTGAGTTTGAAAGGGAAGGGGGAGCTCTCCGAGAGGCGCAGCAGCAGCAGTTTGGGATACTCTGGAACTGGTGCTTCCACTTTTTCATGGAGCCTTGGGGTGGAGGCAGGACATCAGGATGAAATGACTGTGTCATCCCCCTAAGAAGACTGGATCATAGGTATCAAGGTTCCCAGGCTCCACAAAGATATCCTGTCTAAGAAGAGTAAGCTCACACCTGCCTCTCAGGGACCACGTGGGCTTGGACAAAGACTACATCAGGGGTGATCGGAGACCAGAGAGGCCACTATAAATATCTGTTTTGCATAGAATCCAGAACATTGGTGTCCTCCTGGACTGGAGAGAGACCCTGTAGTGACTGTGATTATATCTGATGAAATAGGACTTCTGACAGATTTAATGGTTTAAATCTGAGTGTGTTAGGTAAAACCTAAGCCTATTCAACACTGCAAATTTCCTTGTCTTTCTACAGTACTTCTCACAAAATTTATATTTAGATGAATGTCAATGGGGAAAATACAGCAGAGCCATTGTTATGTATACTTGTAGCAAAAGAGAAATCCAGTCCCTGTCCATTTTTGAATTGTCCAGAATTTAATTCTATGACCATGAGCCACATCGTGTTTCTGGATGAATAGATCAATCAGCTAATATCAGAGGCCTAGGACGCCCATATGGGCAAGGCTAAAGGCCCAAGTGGATCTCATGAAACACAAAGTTGATAGCTTTCTGTGGTGGGAATAATGACTTATAAAACACACTGGAGGAGACTTCAGGGGTTGTTTAAAAATCAAATTGCTTATTACACTTTCCAACTCCTTGAACAACTTCTAATATTTTCTGTACAGAACCATCTACATATACCCTTTGTCTTTTGATGGTGAAATATAACAATTTTATTGTTATGTTGCTTCATAGCAGAAAAATTTTCATGATTCTGTGTTTCAGTAAAAATCTTTGATCCCCATCTTAAATTAAGCTGAAGCTAAGAACTAGCCTATCCATTTACATATGGTATTTGGTCATTACACACACACACACACACACACACACACACACACACACACACACACACCAAAAACAAGAGGAGGGGACTTAACAGAAAAATCTCTCTCGTTAACCTCTCATCTCCTCCTTCTCTTCCTCCTTGTCTTCCCTCTTCAATGTACAGACCTCAGAGAAAGACTGCAGAACCACAAATTACTGTGGGGTGCAACTCCTACTTAATAATGACATCCGTAAGTTAGCAAAAATCTGCCAACATCTGCAAGCTCCTCTACAGAGTCGTGAGCCAAAGTTAAAAATCATGTGTGACAGTGCTGTGGAAAATACAATTGATTCCAGTCTGATTGTGTCAGTTCCAAACAGAGACAATATTGATGATGCTGAACAGTAATCTTATTGGGCTTGGACCCAACTGAACATTGGTCTTTGTCAACTCATTATTCCTCTATCAGAGGGATCTCCGAAGATTGATCTTGCCAGCACCTCTTGATGTGTCTCACAAATCACTGTTCTCCTGTTGGCAGGCAGATTTGAGTATTGCACAGTAATTGCTGGCTTTTTTCCCCTCTCTCCCTGCCTTACTCCCTGCCAGGAGACAGTGACTACACATTGCAAGTCATTGTCATATGAAAGACCAAAAAGTTCCTAACAAGATAGAGTACGTAGGTGTGCAGTCCCAGTGATACCAAGAGCTATGGCCACCCCAGTGATGCTAAGGGCTATGGCCATCTGACGTTTTTGGATTGGCAAAATAAAGTATTAAATCCCTTCTTTTCCCTTTAGACAGTTAATTAGAAAGATCCCTGAACTTTTCAGAAGTCTGCAGTGTTGCCTGTAGGAAAGTTCAGCTCTGCAGTCAAAGGGTCTAGTTTGGATGATTAACGTTGTCGCTGCATTTTTAGCGAGTTTGAAAAGTGTGTCATAAGTAGTGGTGGGTGAGAAGAACAAGGCAGTGGGCATAACAGTTTAGAAGCATGACACTATCTTCTGTGATTTGATCTGCCCTTCCTCAGGGCAATCTGGCATTCCCCTCTACACATAAAAGCCTTCAGAAATCAGTTAATTTAGTTAATCAGTAAGCTACCAAACTATAAATGGACTTCTGGTGTTGCCAGTTAAACTGGTGAGGATAAGTCAGGGCTTTATCATGGTGGGACAGTTAGTTTTCTTCTGGGATGATAGCCTGTGACTGGCAATGTCTATCTGTGTATTTGTCGGATTATTTAGCTGATTGGAGGCGATTAGCACCAAGAATGATCCAGGATCACATAGTATCAGAATGTGCATTTGACATCACAGGTGTCCTCAATCATAAGCATTGGTCTGCTGTTCTGGGAATTTATAATACTTTGAATCAGTGATAGAAGTTTAAGTCCCAAACTTCTAAGCAATCATTTTAGAAAGAGCCCATAACACTATGTCTTCTGTAGTTTAATTGCTTATTTATTTATTTATTTATTTATTTATTTATTTAGAGAGCACAAGTGGGGGAGGGGCAGAGAGCGAGGAAAAGACAGAATCCCAAGCAGGCTCCATGCTGTCAGTGCGGGGCCTGACACAGGGCTGGAACTCACAAACCCTGAGATTATGACCAAAGCCAAAATCAAGAGTTGGACACCCAACCAACCAAGTCACTCAGGAGCCTCAGTATTCCATAGTTTAAAAAGCAGGAGCTGCTTGACTGGTGTTTATTCATGCGGGAGATGTACACTGAGGCTGCTGGCTGAGACTGCTTCTTTCATTTTGACTCCCTTTAGCTTTACATCTCCCTCCTCAACTCAGACCTGTATGTTATGAAGAGTTACAGCAAGCTGAAATCAGTGATCTTCAGCAAAAAAAATTTTCCACAAGCTTAGTGAAGTGAAAATCAGATGCAATAAAATGTTTGTACCCAGTGTCCTGGAGATTCCTGATAGTGATGCTTGTGGAATTAACAGAATCTAGGATATTGTGACTTCGTTCTCGGCTGCCCGTTATTTCTGGAGTCAGCCTTGTTCTGGCAGAGTCATGCCTGTACAACAAGCTTCATCAGGAAGCTGTGCGGCGATGTACCAATGTTGGTCTGAGCACTGTGTATCTCTCCACTCCACTCCTTACACACAGTTGTTCCCTGCTCTCTGCTCCGTGCCAAAAACTAGAATTGACTGAGAGTTCATATGACGAATCAGCTTAGGTGAAATTTGTTTTTTCTCCTGGATCTGTCTCTATTTACTTTTCATACCTCTCCTTGGTTGGAGAAGGTAATTGAGTGTTAAGGTTGGAAGTCCTCCTGCTGGCGTGGGCAGGCTGCATCAGGATGTAAAAATAAACAAAAGATAGTTAATTGTGCCCACCTATCAAGCTCAATTGTTCCAGCAGAACGTGAGAGCAAGATCTACACCAGAGGACTGACAGCGCAGCTACTGGAGGGTTGACTGTTTAGAATCCATTTGACACCACAATCAGAGGGTCGCCAGAGCTGAGGGTGAGGGCAAGGTCATGCTGTTTCCTCCCCCTCCTTTATGGATGAAAACAGCACAACTTGGTCACCATGGTCAGTCTTGAAGATACACTGAGCAACAAGTAGGAAGGTGAGAGGAACATCTTATCTCTCACTTCTCTGACTTTAGGTGAGGATATTGGTGTTCCTAAGCCAATTGGATAGATGAAGGGGCACCTGATTGAGAAATTTGGGTCTGATTTTTTTACCGTTGACTCATTGCAAAGAACAGAATACCTTTTTCTCTCTTCAAACACTGGCAGACTTTCATCACATCAAGAAAGCTTGATCACCGTAAGCAGCCATCACTATAATTGGTGGATACACTGTGTAGTGGTGGCTAGTGGTTTGAGTCCTCAGGAAATCACGTGACATCACTAAAAGAAAAGCGGAAGACAAGTGCAGGGTTAAACAAAAAGCCTATATCTAAAGTACTATTTTGCCTATTCTGTCATTTGATTTACTTTGTTTTGAGCGAAGGAGTTTTATTGTTTCTGGTGATTTCTCGTACCTTCCTTGGGCCATCTATCTGAAATGGATAATAGATGTTTACATAAAATTATTGAAGATGAGAAAATCTGGGATCAGTAGGAATCAGAGGAGAGAGCTTAGCATGAGCCTCTTAGGCATGGCATTAATGTGGCTATGACCACGTGTGCAGATAGGGCTGTCCAGTGACTTAGCATTTGCTTATGACCTTCAAATTTCTTTTTTTTAATGTTTATTTAATTTGAGAGAGAGAGACAGAGAGAGAATCCTATGCAGGCTCTGTGCTGTCAGTGCAAAGCCCCATGTGGGACTCAAACTCACACATTGTGAGGGCATGACCTGAACTGAAACCAAGATTCAGACATTTAACCAACTAAACCATCCAGGCACCCTGAAATTTCTAATAAGGTACAAAAGACTTCTAACGTTTAGCAATTTTGATGCTGACTTTTATATTTTTCCAAGATGGCCATTTTAAATGGGAAATTAAAAGACAGCACAAAGATTCTGTAGTTCTCAAAATACCCAGTCCAGAAAACTCTATTATATTAATGTTTCTTGAACCCACCTGTATGAGTGAACCCCCAGTCTTCTCCTTCCAGCTAGGAGATATCCCATTAGCAGTTTGGCCTGACTATAAAAAAGGTGCCATTACATTGTTGTTTAAGGACTATACTTTTTTTTTAACTTTTTTAAATGTTTTTATTTATTTTTGAGACAGAGAGAGACAGAGCATGAGCAGGGGAGGGGCAGAGAGAGAGGGAGACACAGAAGCAGGCTCCAGGCTCTGAGCTGTCAGCACAAAGCCCGACGCAGGGCTCAAACTCACAGACTGTGAGATCATGACCTGAGCTGAAGTCGGACACTTAACCAACTGAGCCACCCAGGCGCCCCGAGGACTATACTTCTTATATTAGGAATCAAAACTAACTTCATCTGTTTAGTAGACATGGCCCATGCTTGCTTAATGCTCTCCTGTTCCCATCTTGAGATTGTTAATATGTATATATATGTGTGTGTGTATATATATATATATATATATATATATATATATATATATATATATTTGAGAGAGAGAGTGCATGTGTGCATATGTGCATGAGTTGGAAAGGGGCAGAGGGAGAAGGGGAGAGAACCTTAATCAGGCTCCATGTCTAGCATGGGACCTGACACAGGGCTTGATGTGGCGCTCAATCTCATGACCATGAGATCATGACCTGAGCCAAAATCAAGGGTTGGACGCTTAACTTACTGAGCTACCCAGGTGTCCCAAGATTCTTAATAATTTTTTAACAAAGAGCTCCACGTTTTCCTTTTCGCTGAACCCCACTCATAATGCAGTCAATTCTACCAGGAACCTCAGATTTGCTATCTTCCTCCTTCCATCCCTTATAAGCAGAGGGATGGTAGAGAGCTGTAGGCAGAGATTCATATGAGCCATCATAGGAGTCAGCAAAGTCCCTTCCCAATGATCATGGTAATACTCTGCTAATGGAACCAGTCAACTGTCTTATCCTTTCATGTAATGACAGTTACATTTCATTTTAAATTATACTTAGAATTCCCATTAACATTAAAACCGACTTACAAAAAATAACATAAATCTGAAGCCTCATAATAATAGGCCTTAGATAAAGATGCGAAGAACATTCCAGAGCAAATAGTCACCCTCCACAAGACATGCCAGTTCTAGTTTCTAAATCTTGTCTACCATTGTACCATTTGCAGGCGTTTAATAAAAACTATTTTATCTCTGATAATATTTGGCAATATGACTGTCAAAACTTAGTTTCTTAGGGAGCATATCCAGGATGTGTTTGCTAGTATTGTCAGTCCATGGATGGGGCTTCATCCTGGCTTTGTTCAAATGGGTTGTCCTTTGGACTTCTCTTCCTGCATTTTTATCATATGTCGTGTTATGCAGAAGCTCACTGCAGAGGCTCCCGACAATTACTGTTCCCACTTTGCAAATATTTGCATGATTAATTTTTCCTGATGTGTGTATTTCCAACCATGAGTACAAACAGCTTTTCATTTCAAACAAGTGAGGAGGCACCCTGAGGGGCAAGATCATACATTTTTATGAAGTTGCTGCTGTGGAAATTTATAATTTTTGCAGAAAATTTCAATTTTTTTCTGGGGCAAAATGAAAATTTAATACCTATGAAACGACTTTTCGTTTTAATAAAATAAAGTGACGGCAAGAATAAAACATATTTATATTCTTATCATTTTTAGGGGGAGGGGTTGGTACTCTGTTCTCTTTGCATTTACATAGTACCTTTCCCAACAACAGTAGGTGATTATAACTTTGAAACTTGTGTGTGCCTTTATTCCTACAAAAAAGAAATCTTGGGTTGCTTCATCAATTATGAACATAATACACCAAGGAAATAAAACTGGGTTATTAAGCATTCGGGAAACATCTCCTGATGCAAGGAATCAGTGCCAGAAATTTCTGTGATAATGGGGAAATCAACAAAAGAAAGCATTTGCTTTTTCTCTAATGGAGGAAAAGAGAACTTTTCTTTTACAAGGTTCCAGTAAAATAAATGTGTCATTTATTTTGAGTTTCTATTTTGAGTCACTGAGAACATTTAAGAGTCTGTGACCTTTTAATCCAAGAGCCTTTGACCATTTAATTCATGCTAGGAGTTTCAATGTGAGTGACTAATATAAATGTTTGTCTAAAGGCAAGACAGGATTTCCTAAAGTATGGTTCTCACGGACCACCTTCTGGAGGTACATGACATGACTTTAGGTGCAATAAGGATTAACGCTTTTTGTTTTAACTATGTACATGTTTTAATGAGTAATTGAATATATATGTATTGAATATATAATGAGTAATTGAATATATATATATATACATACACACAGTGTTTGTGTGTATTGTGTGTGTATGCACGTATGTATATATATATATATACATATATATGTATATACGTATGTGTACATACGTATATACGCATGTATATACGTATATACGTATGTATATATGTATATATATAGTGTACATATATAGTGTATACATATAGTGTACATATGTATATATATAGTGTTTGTGTGTATTGTAATGCCAACTAGCACACCAGACCTGAGGTTTTACAAATCCTGTCAGCAGTACCTTGGAAATACCAGGATCCCATCTCGCCATCTTCATACTATACCCATGACTTATCCACCATGATGTCGCTGCTGAATTAAGGCCACAGTCTCCTATCTGACCTCTCTGCTTCTACCCTTGCCCCCTGCCATTGCTCCTTCTTATGGGAATCGGAAAGAAGCTTTAAAAACCTAAACTGCATCCTGCCATTCAGTTAGATACTGATTGCGTCAGCTCAAGATCTTCCAGGGTCTTCCCATGTCGCCCATAACTAAACCGTTGCCATGGCCCATAGGCGCTGCTCCATTTCCCTTTGGCAGCTTGTCAGACTCCATCTCCTACCACTGTCTTCCTTTCTCTCTGCTCTGGCTTCCTTGCCATTTCTCAACCATGCTGAATATACACTACTTTCAGGGCCTTTGGAGTTCCTTTTCCTTTCCCTATCTAGAATTCTCTTTGCCACCTATCCACACAGCTCTCTCCCTTGCTGAATTCAAGTCTCTTGCACAGAAATGTCACCCAATTTGGCCCCTTCACTGGTGCCTTCACTCTCTATCCCCTGGCCCTGCTTTGTGTTTCTCCGTAGGTTTTATGCACAGTATTAAACTGAAGAAATGGCCCCCATTTGTCATCCCATCTAGTAGCTACACCCTTTACCATGTGACTTTGTATTCTCTGTCACTGGCACTTGGCTTGGCTATGACTTGCTTTGGCCCATGGAATGTTAGCAGATATGACACAGGAAGAATCTCAGAAAAGCTTGTGCTCATTTCCGTTTGTTACTCTTCTGCCATTTCTATGAATATATTCTGGAGGATAAGGTCCACGGAGCAGGAATTAATCACCCTAGTGTTCCCAGCTATAGCATTCTAGATCAGCCTGCAGATGGCTGACTTTTGGTTATATGAACAAATTCAGTGGAGACTAGAAGAGCTGAACAGCCAAGCTCTAAATAAATGACCCACAGACTCACGAAGGAAATAAATGCCTATTATTTTTAAGACACTCCGTATTGGAGTGCTTTGTTATGTTGCACTATTATGGCAAAATATAGCTCATATATCCCCTAATGACATATTACATTTTTAAAATGTATCTACTCCAGAATATGAGCTCCCAAGAAGAAATGCTCTGTCAGTTGTAGTTAGTTTTAGCAGATGATGTCTGGCACCTCGAAAATATTTATTTAATAAAAGTTTGTTGAATTCAGCGCATTTTATGGATCATAGTGCTTAGGATGAGTATAACATAGGCGGTGCTCTGGCAATCCATTCGTGCTGTAGAAGCTGCAATTGCAACTGTAAATGCTCTGGAGTTTTGGGATTGAGCAATCGTGGTGTTGGTCCACTAATGATTAAAGTTTGGGAAACTAGTTTAAGGTCCTGGGATGCTATGCTATCTAATATCATGTTTCAAGTCTTTATAAATAGTCAAGCAGAGGTAGGGATTTGCACATGGTCTTTATGAAATTTCCACAGACATTTTCTACAATCCTAAAGTATGTCAGATAAACAAGTTGGATACTGAGTCTCCGGAAGTTCCCAACTAACCCAGGAAGATGCTGTGGTGCCATTTTTTTTTTTATTGTGTTTGTATTTTTATTTTTATTTTATTTTATTTTTTTTTATTTATTTTTTTTTTATTTTTTATTTTTTATTTTTTTTTATTTATTTTTTAATATATGAAATTTACTGTCAAATTGGTTTCCATACAACACCCAGTGCTCATCCCAAAAGGTGCCCTCCTCAATACCCATCACCCACCCTGCCCTCCCTCCCACCCCCCATCAACCCTCAGTTTGTTCTCAGTTTTTAACAGTCTCTTATGCTTTGTGTGGTGCCATTTTTGGAAATGCGCAATCACAAAGCACTGTTACCACTGTTATCTAATATTAAGAGATGGGTAGGGGCACCTGGGTGGCTCAGTCGCTTAAACATCTGACTTCAGCTCAGGTCACGATCTCATGGTTCGTGGGTTTGTGCCCTGCGTATGGCTCTGTGCTGACAGCTCAGAACCTGGAGCCTGCTTCAGATTCTGTGTGTGTGTGTCTCCCTCTGCCCCTCCCCAGCTCATGCTCTGTCTCTGTCTCTCTCCCTCTCCCTCAACAATAAAAACATCAAAAAGAGAGAGAGAGAGATGGGTAGTCTTTCTGCTGGTTTAGCAGTTCTTTGATTAATTAACATCCATCATTACATACAACTGTTTATTAAGCACCTAGTATATACCTAGCCTTGATCTGGGCACTGGGAATACAGAATCAAAACAGACATGGTTCATTTGTCAATACATCAAAAGAATCACACTTTGTGAAAGATTGCTTCAAACAATTAATGACAAGTTCTCGGTTGAGGGGTCAGGGGACATAAAAATAAAAATATATGGATCTCTCACCAGCTAATTAAATACTACAGAAAACCAAAAGCTGAGTCTCTATCCCATTCATTGAAGCATCAAGCCCCATCACCCACAATTACTTGCAGTTGAAGATTTCAACTAGTAATTTGTGAATTGTCTTAATGCTTGCGCATAGTTGTCAACTACCAAGTATCAGGTTTCCAGAAATCAAAAAGATAATTGAAAGTATCTAAATAGCACGCTTAATTACAACAGCAGATCTTAAATGAAAGACCTCTTCACATAATTTATAAGGCAGGAGAAGTGACTTCTTGACTTTATACCACTGTGATCAGGACTGTTCTGTACCTGTTTGCAGAACACTATTTAACTTTATATGATGTTGAGTATGGCCCACATATACTTGTACTAGAATGGTAAATTTGATACTTTGTTATTGTCCAAATTAGCCAGGAGTGCCAAGATGGGTTGAATGTTGCAAATATATGTATAGTATACATATGTGTATAGTACATGAGAGCTCCACCTTGACATATCCTTTACTACTTAAATTTTTTTTATTATATAGATTTCAAAAATGTATTTTAGGAGATAAAGATGGAATGTGTTTAAAGCCACAAATGACTGACTTCCTGATCTCCATGATTCATGTGTTTCTTGAATGCCAAGAGTGACTGTATTATCCATAAAATATGTAGTAATCAAATAATTATACGTAAATAAGATTGACGTTTTATGAAATCCTTCCCTTCTCTATTTTATTTGTACCAAAGCTAGTGTATACTTTTAAATTTCAGGTGTCTTAGCTGCATGACAATTTAACTTTCCACTTTGGAACTGGAAAAACTACAAATCGAACTCTTAACAATAACAAGTATAATGAAGATCTAAGAAGAGAGTATGAGTATGTATGTTTCGTCAATATATTTCAAATCAGAAACTGCCTCCCTGTCTCCAGTGGTACATGTAACTGAATTAATATCTTATAGAATATGCTTTGGGAAATTCTATGTGATATATACATGTCTGGATCACACTTTTATTCCTAGACCAATAATAATATTTCACCATTTAGATAACCAATTAACAAAGTCAACATTTATTGAACACCTACTGTGTTTCTGATTCTCTTTTGGATTTAGGAAGAAGACACAAAGGTGGTCTTGTCGCCCTTTATAATTTATTTTGTTATATATTTTTAGTATATAGACTAGTTCCAGGTAGTACTGACCAAAAGCAATAGTAAAACAAAGACATGCATTTCAATTTTTAAACCAACTAGTTGGAATTAGGCAATGAATACTTTAACGCACGGGCAGGCAGGAGTGAGATGTGTTCCTCCACTTCTCATCTTTTTTTCTTCTACTTCTCCTCTGCCATTATCTTTCCACTTCAATTGCTGGCTCTTGTCTGACTCAGCTTATTGTCAAAATGCATATATGCATATCTTTCCTCTTTCTTTTAAGTTGATATTTCATTAAATATTGTCATAAGTTAACATGGTCATACTTCCCTGTCATTTTGCCAACTTGGCTCTGAGCTCACTGAAGGCAGGGGTTGTATTTATCACTCCTTGCAACCTTCGGAGCACTTTATCTCACGCGAACTAGTTGTCCAAGAGTTATTTGGTAATTTGATTTAATTGAGTTGTCACTTCTGTCTACCAGTAGTGCTCATGACATTAAGCATTTCTAATCCCATCGGTGGACCCCAGGGGAAAGGGGGGCAAATGTTGCTGCACTTACACAAACAGGAGAGGGTAGGATACACTTCCATGGTAGAGGATATTTTAAGTGCATTTTGAAACTGGCAACCTGGCTAGAGAGAAGTTATTCTTTGAGCTTGGCCTAAGATGATATATTTGAACATATATGTTCCTCTTTATTTCTCAAGCATCTGTATCAAAGGTTTCACCATGATTTAAATCTGATTCAGGTGGTGAAACATCTGGAAATCATGATGGCATTTACTGAACATCATAAAATGTTGACATATAAAGCTAAAATTGTGTAATGTACCATTTTGTGCTAAATCAGATGCCATCTCACACTAGGTTCTCCTATAAATGAAGAATGGCAGGTGCCAAACATGTAAGAAAATACTATGAGGGAATAGTTTAAAAGAATTTGGCTTTTCAAATTAATGAATTGGGGAAAGTCTGCATTATTCAATTTTGGTCATGAAACCTCTAAATACATCTATAGAACCATTGTTTAAAACAGCCTAAATGTGTACCCAACTGAAATTTGACTTTTTTAGTTAAGAGTAACTCTACAATATTATATTTCATAGGCTGAAAGATGGAAATACTAGTCTGGATAAAATTATTTCCTCTTTTTTAACTGAAAAAAAAAAAAAGTAAAATTGGTTACAGCCCTGTTTCTGCAATTAGAGAATTAGAAGAATTTGGGTTAGTTTGACTCTTTTGTTTTGCACATTTCTAATCCATCTTGGTATTTTGGGGGGGGGAAAAGAGTTATAAGGAGAACATCTGTTGCTATTCATGTCATTTTCCATCTACATCATGTTCCCCAGGAGTTTAAGAGGGCCTCTCTCCCTCTCTTTTAAAAAGTGTAGTCCTTAACCAGAATTCTAAGATTTTGCATTGCCATTACAGTAAAATTATTAAAACAAACGGACACTGGTCCCCTCCCTTTTCCTGCTTCTGTCAATAACTGTTGCCTTCCCTCCTGTTCCTCCAGGTAAGGGCTTCTCTCCTCATTTTCCTCCCGCCACCTCCCTTCTGCTCTTCTGCTCCCAATCCCCTCCAAAAGACTATGCATTTTCTCCTTTTGTTTACTAGGTTTATATCTTCATGCTTAGTGCCTTTCTGTGCCTCATCCCTCATTCTTCAATCCAGCCTTAAGTATCTTTTCCTTTCTTCCTCCCTCCCTCCCTTGTTTTCTTTCTCCCTCCCCTCCCCTCCCCTCCCTCCCCTCCTTCCCCTCCCTCCCTTCCCTCCCCTCCCCTCCCCTCCCCTCCCCTCCCCTCCCCTCCCCTCCCCTCCCCTCTCCTCTCCTCTCCTCTCCTCTCCTCTCCTCTCCTCTCCTCTCCTCTTCTCTCCTTTCCTTTCCTTTCCTTTCCTTTCCTCCCTCTGCTTTCAGACATGGTAGCTTTGGAATTAAATAAAGAAATGCTTACCGAAAAAATATTTTTCCCTTTCATTCACAAATGTCTATTGAGCATCTATATGTACCAAGCACTATTATACATATTGGGTGGGGGTAGGGTGAGAGAACAAGACAAGTGAAATTTCTGCTTAAAGGAGCTTATATTCTAGCATGGGGGTAGGGGAGGATAGACAATACAAAAAAAAATCAGGTAAATTTAAGCATTATGTGGGGTTGTCAGATTTAGCAAATAAAAATACCAGCTGTCCAGATAAATTTAAATATCAGTTTTTAACATAAGTATGTCCCATGTAATATTTGGAGTAAAAATAAAATGTTATCCAGATAGGGATAATTTGAGGCAGTTTAACAGCTATCTTTGCCACCAAAGACTTATATGTCCAACTTGCACCCATGTGCCTATATTTGCATTATTTCCTGTGCGTAATCTCTCACTCCTGCACTCCGATCTCAGCTTAGATTTTGCTTCTTCTAAGATTCCACCTTCTTTAAACATTTTCTTGCAATAATGCCAACTTACATCGTGCTCTCCTTTTATAAATCACCTTCACAGTTACTACCCACATTATACCAGTAACATAAGAATATATGGTCCCGGTCCAACGTTTCTATCCAAGAATGGATCTGGAGAGCTCTGCTTCGATATTTATGAACCCTCCTGTGTGTGCATTTCTTGTGTCTCCAAATGTGTAGCGTGGGAAACAAGAGCCCAGGCTCTGCAGTCGGTGTGCGGTTCAAATCCTGATTCTGCTGCTTATCGGTAGTGGGACCTCACATGGGTTACTTGCCATGCCTTACTCTCCACGTTAGTAAAAAGGGGAGAATAAGAGTATCTCTGCCATACAGTTTTCATAAGTACTAAATATGATTAGGTATGTGGAATACCTGCAAGCCTTTTATTCTCTTTCTCCTTCTCATCCCCATTATTATCATTACCACATACACACGATTTCCAGGATAGTGGGGAATTGGGCAAGATTATGAACAAATACAAACTCCAGTATTAGGGGATCATTGAAAGCAACAGTGGCCTTTATAGTTTTGCTAATTTCTCATATGTATCTGGCTCTCTTTATGGTCACATTGAGCAGTCAGGAACAAGTTGTATTGTCTTAGCAGAAACAAGAGTTTGTAGATTGCATTAAGTGGGGGATGGAAAAAAAAGGAACATATTTAAAAGCACTACTCTCCAAAAAAAAAAAAAAACCCACAAAACTATGATATGTGAATTAAATGCCATGTACACGTGTTGTCTCTCATTCCTCATGAAAAGTAGATTCTAGGGGGCAGTATCGGTTTCTTTTGTAAGAGACCATTCTCTTAAATGCACAAGCTTTGGTCACTAGGAAAAGTATTTAGATTTAGTGACAATTGTGGTGATGGCCCCCTGACGATCTGTTCAACAAAATTAGATTCTGTAGCAGTTTCCTATACCTGCCAGTCAGCAGGAAATTACTCGTTTTATAGTGCGCTTTTGTAACTGATGTTTTTGGTATTATGTTATTTGTTGTAGTTATATCTGTTGCCAAGTTTGTAAATTGAATTCTACAACATACCTTCTAATGTTATGAGAAAAAAAAATCTTTTGGGTTGAAATAATGTATGTTTGGTCTTGCCAAAAGAATATGGGGGAGGCCCAGAATAAAATGATATGTCCCATCTGCATGACAGATTAGTGAAACTGTAGAAATCATTACTGTTATAAATCTATAATATACTTATGACTCTAAGCTATAGTACACTTTTTTGGAAACGACAATCATGAAAGAAATACCTTTGAAACAGCCCCCTAAACTATAGTGTATCTAAGGATGAAAACCATGTTAGAAGAAAAGCCAAACATTATTCTGGACATGGCAGTCTCTATTTGGAAAGAAATGCATTTTTTTGGGATAAATAATAGCATGTTAGAGTTAAAATGACTATAAGACCATCAATGGAAAAGGAGATCATGATAAGATCTTCTCCATCCCCCACAATCAAAAAAGGGCTTTACAAAGTTTCCTCCTTTCTTAGATTATGTGAACACTTTAATTGCATCCAGAAGGAAAATGTCTTCTGGAGAGGCCTGTTTAACAGAGTGGTCTCTCTCTCTCTCTCTCTCTCTCACACACACACACACACACACACACACACACACACACAGATTTTGAGTTTAAATGACTAGAAAAATGTGATTTTTTTAAATAACAAAAAATACAACAAAATTTGAGTTTCCATTATTCTCATACTCATTTAGGGATTTAATTACTACATATGACTGAATCTGATCTTTTAATTTCTACAAATTATATCTTTCCATTGCCTTGCATATTCAAATGTCTTATTTACTTATTTTAAATCCCAATTCATAATGAGATTTAGGGACAAACTATATTTTTCAGCAATGTTTTACATAGTGTGATGGCTGAGCGTATTCCAGTTTTAGGTAATTTCCCCAATTCTTTTTTGAGTGATAGGGATCTATGCTGGGTGATAGGAAGAGAAGGTAAGGTGTCACCTTCTCCAACTACCTCTCCTCAATGCCTGAATATGATATCATTTGCTCCTTCTTTCCTAGGTGAAATTCTATTAGAATAATTTGAGAGATAAACAAAGGCCTCAGGAGCATTGACTTTCCCTCCCAGAAATCTGATCTGGGTGACCTCAGGGCAGAATGTGTGTGTGTGTGTGTGTGTGTGTGTGTGTGTGTGTGTGGTGGGGGTTAGGTGGAGACGTTTCCTGGAAATCCTCTTCGTGTCCATGAGGACCTCTTACTTTTTTTCAGACAAAGTAACTGTTGGCCAACAAAGCATATCTGACCTGATGGCTTTAGGATTTAGGAAGCTCTCAAATGTGGGGGACACAGAAACGTGTGGGCACAGAAATGAGCGGAATATTGGATAAAGGAATAGAGCCGGTGCGAGGGAGGAAAAAGGTAAAGGACAGATTCTGATTTCATACTTCCTACGTGTGAGAAAGGGGGAAACTGAGGCCAAGAGAAGCTGAATAATTTGGCAAAGATGCTGCAAACCAGCAGTGGGTGGACTGATATTTGAACCTGGCTTCGATAACCCTAACCCGAGGCAGGCTCTAAATGTAGTTCCTGAGCCAGATCCAAGATAATCTCCGTGATAACTGCTGCTAGAGAAAGGATCTACTTAAGAGTTAATTTATAATGTATTTTAAATTCCTTCTGTCCAAACGCCTTGGGATGGGACGCTTCATCCCTTTGCCTGAGCGCCCCCTCAGCGGGCCCAGCCCGGCTTTTCACGGAGTCCCCAGCCGCTGGCAGTGACCTGCCCTTGAAGCGCTGGCTTCACAACCTTTACCCAAGCGCTCTCTGGCTCTTTGTACATCTTTAATAGTTTCCTTGACGGACTATGAGGAACTGCCAGATGACAGTTCTATTTCATTTTTGTCACTGCCTGGCGCTCCTTTTTTCTCTCTGGCTTTTTCTCAAGGGCATGATTCTATAAGTCAATGTGGCAATGTTCGCGATGGGTATTGCTCTTTCAACCACTGTATATTGATGCAGTGCGAGCAAGTCACGGACATGTCAAGATTTCAGGCCTTCAAAAAAGTAATCAAGGAGTATTTTATAAACTCTAATGTCCTTTCCATTGAAAGCAAATTGAAACTGGGGATTGGGATCTGATATTAAGGGTTTACTTTAAAACACTGCTGCCAGAGGCATAAAACAGCCCCTTTGATTAATATACCATAGGATTTTGTTCGCTTGGAAAAAGCGCAAGTGATGTGCTTTTGTTCCCCAAGTTTTAAATAAAACATTTGTCATTCTTGCACGCGGTTTATTACTAATTGCACAATTATTTTATTATATGGCACCGGGAAAATATGATTTGAGGTTCCTTCTGCATATTCTATGTTTTAAGTAAATAATCACTTCAGTCAAAATTATTTATTAAATTAGATTATATTTTGCTAAACATAATGGGGATGTCAAGACTTTTGTTTATTAGTGCTGCATAATGAAATAATTGAGGAATTAGTAATAAATTTTTCCTCTGGTAACTTAGAATAAATAAAAACAATTACTAGGGTTTTCTTTAAGAATGTAGGATTCTCAAAATTATCTCTCATAAAATTATACTGATGAATGTCATATGTTTCCTCAGCAAAAGCAAAATGAAATGGCTTTTCCTTTTCATCTCTGCAGAATCAGTATAGCTATCATACACTGTATGGGTGTGCAGATTTCTTTGTATATCGTTTCCATTTGATGATCCCAGTATGGGGAAGGCAGATTAGTTTCAAATATTAGAATCCTGATACATTTGCAAACATTTTCATGGTAATCATTGACTTTCATATATTACCAAATTTCAGCTTTTATACTCAGAGTAGGAAATGTCTTTCAAAGCGAAGTCGTGCCTTTTCGTGACATCATGATCCATAAATACTTACTATGACCCCTACTCTAAGGTGTCCTCTCAGGCACAATGGCACAATGAGGGACATGTTCCACAATGTGGAACATGGATGGACTCTGCCTTCAAGGAGCTCACTATCTAATAAGGGAGATAATGAATGTACATAGATTATCAGAATTCCAGCTAAAAAGTAGATATTGGCAAAGTGATATGTATGTTCACAGGAAGGAAAAAGTCCTTATGGCTTGGGAAGGAGAGAAGTGGAGACATGCAAAGAGGAGGGAGGAGTATCAAGGGATTGGCATTTGAGCTTGAAGGATGGGTATTTATAGAAACAGCTAACATTTACTGAGCTCTTATGTGACCAGACACTGTCTGACTCTAAAGTCCACTTTCCTAACCACTAAACCATAGGATGTGGTATGGAGGGACACAGAGAATGGATATTCTTGAGAGAGGAAACAGTATGAGTAAAGACACAAAGGGGACTGAGTTCTGTCTTCTAAATCATTTGCAGATAGTAATTTAGGACTCATGCATACAGAAGATAGAGCCGGTCTTTCAGATTCCCTACAATAAAGTCTAGTTAGTGTGCTTACAGCCTATAATGAATGCCAACAGCAATATGTGTCCTAAAAAATAATTAGACACAGCTATGCTGCACTGTATAATGTTTTGATTATGCAATTACATATTTATTAACAAAGATTCCTCTCTATTCTTCCAACCGTGAAATTCTAGAATATGCAATTATCAATATATAAATCTACAATACAAATAGAACCATAAGGAGAGCGGTCAGGAGCTTCCTTATTCTGGCCTCAGTTTACTCCCCAATCTTATTTTCCTCTTTACACACTTTATGCTCTAGTCAATAAAGTTACTGTTTCCTGCATGTGGCTAGTCTATCACACAGCCCACTGTTCCTGTGTGTCTTTGGATCTCTAGGACTGACAGCCTAGAAAGCCTTCTCCGTGGCGGCTGGAGCTCTTGGAACCGCATTAAGTTTTGTGGCTCTTGAGTGGCATGCATGCTGATATTCTGGAGGATGAGATCTCATGTCTTTTGTGGGTGCTGACATATCTATCAAATTTATGAGATTGCTTATTGGCCCAGAACTGATTGGGAGAAATTGCAGGCTTACAACTTAACTGAGTCTCATGCCCCCTGTCAGCCCCTTTCCAGGGCCATACCCCCTAGTTTATATTAAGGAACAGGGCCCTTTATTTTACCCAAGTCTGCAGCTGTTGCCTTTCCACACCAGTTCCCTCATCATTCCTGGTTTTTGCAGGGATCCCCCTTCACTTTCTTGCCTTGTTGGTCTCTGTTACACTTTCCTAACTCTGGGAAATTCTGGGAAAGTACTTCCTTCCTCATATTGCTACCTTGTGGTCCATTACCCACCACTTAGAAAAGTCCTCTGGGCCATTCCACTCCTATGAATTACCCAAGAGAAATGAAAACACATGTAGCAAATGTTTATAGCAGCCTTATTAAGAAACTGCCAGCGTCTTCCTGATTAAGTGGCTTAATCATCTTACATTTCCACCAGCCACGTAATGTAGGTTCACTGCCAACACTTAGCAGTGGCAGTATTTGTAACCTTAGCTCTTCTACTAGGTGTGTAGTGGCATCTCATTATGACTTTAATTTGCATTTCCCTAATGACTAATGATGTTGAGTATATTTTCATATGCTTATTTGGCATTCCTATATATTATTTGGTCAAATTCTTTTTTTTTTTTTGGCCTATTTTAATTGAATTGTTTGTCTTATTATTGAGTTGCCTACTTCCAGCTTTTGGCAATTATGCATAAAGCTGCCACAGAGTTCTGTGTGAATGTAGTTTTTGGTTAACTTGGGTAAGTACCTAGAAGTACAATTATTGGGTCATATGTGAAGTCTATACTTTATAATATAAGAAACTGCCAAATTGTCTTTCAAAGTGGCTGTACCATTTTACATTTCTACTTGTAATGGAAAAGAGTTCTTGCTGGAATTTGAATTGAATTGAATTGAATTGAATTGAATTGAATTGAATCTATATATCAATTTGGGAAGGATTGACCTACTAATAGTAATGAGTCTTCCGATCTATAAGGATGATATGTCTCTACATTTATTAATCATCATTAATTTTTTCAGCAATATATCAATTTGGGAAGGATTGACCTACTAATAGTAATGAGTCTTCCGATCTATAAGAACGATATGTCTCTACATTTATTAATCATCATTAATTTTTTCAGCAATATTTTGTAGTTTTCAGTGTATATATTTTGTAAAATTTGTTCCTAAGTGTTTTACATTTTTTAATACTGTAAATAGTATTTTTTATTTTTTACTTATTTTTTTAATTTGAGAGAGAGAGAGAGAGAGAGCATGCATGTGAGAGGGGGGAAAAGAGGCAGAGGGAGAGAGAGAACCTTAAGCAGGCTCCATGCTAAGCATGGAGCCTGACATAGAGCTCGATCCCACAATCCTGGGATCATGACCTGATCCAAAATCAAGTCGGTTGCTCAACCAACTAAACCACTCAGGTGCCCCTGTAAATAGTATTTTTAAATAGAAATTTCCAATTGTTTGTTGCATATATATATATATATATATATATATATATATATGAATAAATAAAATTGATATTGACTAAGATATTCTACATAGGTAATCATATTGTTTGCAAAGAAAGTTTAATTTCTTTTTAATCTTTTCTTCCTTGTTGGCAAGGACCTTCAATATAACATGAATAAAAGTGCTGAGAAGAAGAATCTTTTCCTTGTTTTCATATTACAAGGTTTTTTACCACTAGGTATCATACTAGCTGTGGGTTTTCCAAAAATGCTTTTTAACAAATTGAGCAAGTCTTTGCCTATTATTCCTAGTTTGCTGAGTTTTTTTTTTTTATCAAGAATGTATGTGGATTTTTGTCAAATGTTTTTCTTGCCTCTATTGAGATCATATAATTTTTCTTTTGTCTGTTAATATGGTACATTAAATTTTGTTTTTAAAATGTTCAAACTACCTTGTATTGCTGGATAAACTCCATGGGATTATGATGCATTATATTTTTATATATTGCCAGATTCAATTTGCTACTATTCATGGGGAATAACTGTGTCTTGTTTTCATATTTTATTTCTTTTCCTTTCTTCCTGTTTTTACTTTTCTTTTCTAATGGCTTTGTCTAGTTTTGGTATCATGTCTTCTCTGGCTTCATTGAATATTATGGAATATGTTCTCTTTTATTTGTGGGGAGTGTGTTGTGTAGATTTGTTATCATTTCTTTCTTAAATGTTTGACAGAATCTACCAGTGAAGCCCCGTAGGCTAGGAGTATTCTTTGTGGGGAGGTTTTTAACTATGAATTCAATGTATTTAAAGTTTATAGGATTATTCAGGTTATTTTTTCTTCTTGAGTCAGGTTTGGAACTTCATGCCTTTCAAAAAATTTGTTATTTTATCTAAGTTGTTAACTATTGGCCAAAAAAGTTGTTTCAAATATTTTCTTGGGTCACCTGGGTGGCTCAGTCAGTTAAGTGTCCAACTCTTGATTTCTCCTCAGGTCATGATCTCGGTTCATGAGATGGAGACCGGTGTTAGGCTCTGGGCTGACAGTGTGGAACCTCTTTATGATTCTCTCTCCCTCTCCCCCAGCTTCTCTCCCCCACTTATACCCACTCACTCTCTCTCCCAAAATAAATAAATAAACTTAAAAATAAAATATTTTATTATATCATTTTAGGGTCTGTAGTATTTGTAGTTATGACTCATATATCATATTAGATATCAGTACTTACTTTTCCTTAGTTTTTTTATGATTAGTTTCACTAGAAGTCTATCAATTATATTGTTTTGTTTTTCTTTCAAAGAGACAGCTCGTACTTTCATTGATATCTTTCTCTTTCTTTTAATTTTATTAATGTCTGCTGTTACCCTGAATGTTTTCTTTCTTTGGCTTTCTTTGGCTTTATTGTGTGTGTGTGTGTGTGTGTGTGTGCGCACACGCGCATGCATGTGCACACCTAGTTTCTAAAGTAGAAACAGATTTGATTTGAGATCTTTATTTTTTCTAATATACATATTTTATGCCATATGTTAAAACATACATGCTTGGCTACATCCTACACATTTGATATTTTGTGTTTATTTTTTCATTTAGTTTAAAATAATATCTAATTTCTCTTGTTATTTTTAATTTACCTATGGGTTATACAGAAATGTGCTATATAATTTCCAAATTTGGGGGGATTTTCCAGATATAATTCTCTTATTGATTTCTGCTATAATTATTTTGAGGTCATAGAATATACATTGACAATTTCAATCCTTTTATATTTATTGAGATGTTTTCTGGTTCAGAAATGGTCTGTCTTGGTAAAAATATTCCATGTACATTTGAAAAAAGTCTATTTTGCTGTTTTTAAAAATTTTTTAGTGTTTATTTATTTTTGAGGGAAAAAAGATAGAGTGCCAGCAGGGGAGGAGCAGAGAGAGAAGGAGACACAGAATCCAAAGCAGGCTCCAGGTTCTGAGCTGTCAGCACAGAGCCCAATGTGAGGCTTGAACTCATGAACCATGACATCGTGATTTGAACCAAAGTCAATGCTTAACTCATTGAGCCACCCAGGCACCCCTATTTTGCTATTTTTGAGTGCAGTGTTCTACACATGTCAATTAGGTTAAGTTGGCAAACAGTGTTTGAGCCCTTTTGCTGATTTCCTATCTATTTGTTCTTTCAGTTATTGGAAAGGGGATTTTGAAATCTTCATCGATACTTGTGAGTTTATATATTTCTTTTTTAAGTTCTATACATTTTTGCTGTCTGTATTTTGAAGTTATGTTTTTAGGTGCAGATACTTTTGGAATTGTTATGTTTTATTGATATATTGACTCCTTTGTCATTGTACTATGTACCTCTTTATGCTGGTAACATTCCTTACTCTGAAGTCTATATTAATATAGCTATTCCAAATTCCTTTTTGTTGAATTTAACTTGGTATATCTCTTCCCATTCTTTTACTTTTAACCCCTCTGGGGTTTATATCTCAAGCGTGTTTCTTATAGACTGCATGTAGGTAGGTCTTGCTTTTTAACTCATTTAACAGTCTGCTTTTTAATTGGAGTTTGTAGAACATTTACATTTAATGTAATCATCATTACTTTATGGTTGAGTTTATTTTTTTTTCAATATATTAATTTATTGTCAAATTGGTTTCCATACAACACCCAGTGCTCATCCCAAAAGGTGCCCTCCTCAATACCCATCACCCACCCTCCCCTCCCTTCCACCCCCCATCAACCCTCAGTTTGTTCTCAGTTTTTAACAGTCTCTTATGCTTTGGCTCTCTCCCACTCTAACCTCTTTTTTTTTTTTTCCTTCCCCTCCTCCATGGGTTTCTGTTGAGTTTCTCAGGATCCACATAAGAGTGAAAACATATGGTATCTGTCTTTCTCTGTGTGGCTTATTTCACTTAGCATCACACTCTCCAGTTCCATCCACGTTGCTACAAAGGGCCATATTTTGTTCTTTCTCATTGCCACGTAGTACTCCATTGGGTATATAAACCACAATTTCTTTATCCATTCATCAGTTGATGGACATTTAGGCTCTTTCCATAATTTGGCTATTGTTGAGAGTGCTGCTGTAAACATTGGGGTACAAGTGCCCCTATGCATCAGTACTCCTGTATCCCTTGGGTAAATTCCTAGCAGTGCTATTGCTGGGTCATAGGGTAGGTCTATTTTTAATTTTCTGAGGAACCTCCACACTGCTTTCCAGAGCGGCTGCACCAATTTGCATTCCCACCAACAGTGCAAGAGGGTTCCCGTTTCTCCACATCCTCGCCAGCATCTATAGTCTCCTGATTTGTTCATTTTGGCCACTCTGACTGGCGTGAGGTGATAACTGAGTGTGGTTTTGATTTGTATTTCCCTGATGAGGAGCGACGTTGAGCATCTTTTCATGTGCCTGTTGGCCATCCGGATGTCTTCTTTAGAGAAGTGTCTATTCATGTTTTCTGCCCATTTCTTCACTGGGTTATTTGTTTTTATGGTTGAGTTTAAATGTACTATCTTGGTTATTTGTTTCCTCTTTTCTGAATTTTTTTGTTTCCTTTCTTTTTTGGCTTTCTTTAGTATTAATTTTTATTATCCCATTTCCTCTCCATTATTGATTAAAAGTTGTTCCTCTCTTTTAGTTGATTGCTCCTCATTTCACAAATTATATGAACTGAGCCTTGTAATGATTAATCACTTGTCTAAAACTGCATAATACTTAAGCCAAAGCCCTTACAATGGTATACAAGACTTTACGTTTTCTGGCTTTCATTATCTTTGACATTGCCTCTACCCTGTCTATTGCTTACTCTGCCCCAGCCACACTGACTTCCCTGCTGCTAGTCAGACATGCAAGACACATTCACAGCACAAAGGTCATTGGCACTGACTATTTTCTCTGTCTGGAAGTCTCTTTCCCTAGATATCTACGTGTTTGACTACCTCTTGCAAGCCTGTGCTCTAATGTCACTATTCAAGGATGTCTACCCCAGCAATACTATTTTTAATTATATCCTCCTTCCCAATCCTCACTGCCAATCCTACCTGCCCTGCTTAATTATTTAAAAATATAGCATATCCAATTTTTAGATATTATATTTATTATTTATATCTTTACTTCAGTAGAACATAAGCTCCATGAAATCAGGAATTTTGTCTGTTTTGTTCAGTGATGTATCTCAACCCCTAGAATGGTGCCTGGCACATAGTAGGCATTTAATGAATATTTGTTGAATGGATGAATACATTGGCAAGTGTAAAGTATAGGAAGTAAATTTACTGATTACAATGAAATATAGCTATGTAAAAACCCTTAGAACAATTGTGCTTGACATAGAGTTATACATAAATTTTATTCTTAAAATGCTCTTCAATGTTGTTGAAACTCTGTACAATAAATGCAATTTAAATAAAGTCAAGTTTTTTCATGTAACAAGAGACTATATAGAGGGAAATAATTGGGAGATACAAACTAGGAGACTGCTTCTCTGATATGATTCAAAACCTATTCCAAACATTTTTCCTTTCCTTTCTCGTCATCATCTGACAGTCTAAAATTCCCCATATAAACAGTTGCATCTTTAAATTTTGTGGTGTTTTTTGTTTGTTTGTTTGTTTGTTTCTGGGTTTTGTTTGTTCGTTT
Source organism: Neofelis nebulosa (assembly GCF_028018385.1). Classification (NCBI taxonomy): domain Eukaryota; kingdom Metazoa; phylum Chordata; class Mammalia; order Carnivora; family Felidae; genus Neofelis; species Neofelis nebulosa. The sequence continues at coordinate 67,620,392 of NC_080788.1, read as the reverse complement.
GTTTTTGGTCTTTAGGCATTGCTATCAAAATACAAATATACTTGAAAGAGGAGGGAATATATTTCAATCTAGTATAAATTTTCCCTTTGGCAAGGATTCATTGGCATCATGTTTAAAGCGACTGCTTCTAGAATGGCACCTGTATGGTGACAAATGCAGCCTTCCCATGCCTAACTTGACTGGCTTCATAATTCAGGCTGATACAGACATGTAATTGGCCATTGTAGCCATTGTGTCCATACTGGTTTTTTGTGCATCCTGATGAGATGGAGATTCAGAGGGACTTATTCATGGACAGATTCCTTTTCAGAGTATTAAAAACCAGTTCCTTTAATAATCTGAACTTTATCATTAATAGATGAATTTAGTATTTATTTTAAAGATCTAAACATAGATGATAGTTTTGGTTAACCTGCAAAAATTTTTAAAACTTTTTAAATGTTTATTTATTTCTAAGAGCGAGAGGCAGAGCGTGAGCAGGGGAGGGGCAGAGAGAGAGGAGACACAGAATCCGAAGCAGGCTCCAAGCTCCGAGCTATCAGCACAGAGCCTGACACGAGGCTCAAACTCACGGAACCTGAGATCATGACCTGAGCCAAAGTCAGACACCCAACCGAATGAGGCACCCAGGTACCCCCAGTTAACGTACCAAATTTTAAAATAAGAGGGACCTTGATAGGCAATGGCAGAAAATAAGGTTGTGCACTTGTTTTTCTATTCACAGTGCAACAAACCTTTAAATCCAGGGCCTTTAAGCCTTTAAATCCAGTCTGTTAATTTGCCCAAAGGGACACCAGCAGTGTTGGAGTCAAATATTAGCAATTAATGAATTCAGAGGTGAAAATTTGCCTATGTGGCTCACCTAAGCTATAAGGATTTGAATGAGTTTCTTAGATTTGTAAAATAAAGGGAAAATAAAACTTTGACACTTTCCTGCCCACCCCCCAACCCCAGGCTGCATGGCCCTGATAATAAATGAATTGTCAATTACAATTTCTACAACTCAGAATTTCTCAAAAGGATCTATCTGATAAATGAGAAAAGGGATGAATGCCCAGACATAGGAATCATTTTTTAAGCACATACTTCATTTTTTTTCTAATGAAATATTTCATCATGTTTATTCACATCGCTCATCTTTTCCCATACTTTTCCAGAGCCTATCTGAGCCACAGTAATATTGGATGTCTGCTTATATCTTAAGGATCTTTAGATCTTCAGAAGCTCACTATGAAAATGTAAACGACTCTGACAGGATGGTGTGTTGAGCCTTCTGGAGTGGATTGGATGACATCACTTTGAAAGCAATACAGGGCCTTGTTACAGGAGGCAGTATTGTTCATTTGTCCTTTTTTAGGGGAAGAAAGAAAATCACTTAGGGTTTGCTTTTCCTCTACCTCATATTCTGATTCTTACTTTATTGTATGGTTGACTCTTAAAGAAAATGAGAGTCTGGTAATGGCCAATGCATGGTTTAACATTTCTTTTTAGATTCCAGTTTATTCAGGTTAATTACAGTCAACATTCTATTTAAATCTCTAATGATCATCTAACTTTTCTTTGACCACAGAGATCCCTGCCAACTTAGTGTTCATTGTGTAAATAATAATAGTTGACATTTACTGAGTACGTCCCATGAGGCAGGGAGATGATGCCACCATATACTTTTCTAAAATCAAAAAAAAAAAAATTTTTAAATAGTCTTAGGTTACAGAAAGATTAGGAAGATAATACAGAGAGTCTCCATGTACCCTGTACCCCATTCCACCTATTACTAATTAATAATAGATGCATTATAATGATACATTTGTACCATTATAATGCACCATTAATATGGCACATTTGTCATAATTAATGAACCAAATTGACACATTATTAACTAAAATTAATCATTTTTCAAGTTTCCTTAGGTTTTTACCTAATGTTCTTTTTCTGTTCCAGGATCCTGTTCTGAATAACATGTTACATTTAATTGTCATGTCTTCTTAGGTTCCTCTTGGCTGTGACAGTTTCTTAGACTCTTCTTGTTTTTAATGATCTTGACAGATATAATCAACTGTAGAGTGTTTCTCTATTACTATTTGATGCTTTTCTCATGATTAGACTAGGGTAATGGGCTTTGGGGAAATAAGACAATAGAGCTAAAGTCATGTATCAAGTCAAGGGTACATACTATCAAAGTGACATCATTGTTGATGTTGACCTTGAGTCTCTGGCTGAGGTAGTGTGTATCAGTTCTCTTAACTGTAAAGTTATAATCCCCTCTTTCCTTCCTCCATACTGTATGCTTTGGAAGGAAGTCACTATTCACCACACTCATTTAATAAATGATGAGTTATGCTACCACTTTGAAGGTGAAATATCTACATAAATTATTTGGAATTTTTCTACATGGGTTATTTGTCTATTTTCCTCAGTTTATTTACTTATTCAATCATTTGTTATATTGGTATGGATTTGTGGATATTTGCTTTATACATTAGATTATGATCCAATGCTACTTTCTTTATTTTCTTGCTTTAATTGTTCCAGCTTTGGCAATTGGGAACTCTTTTAGTTGACTCCCATGTCCCTTTAACATGCCCTTATTATTGTGGATTTCTGTTATTATTATTATTATTTTCTTTTTTGCACACTTTCTTACTTTCTTGCACTACAGATGCTTCAGGCTCATCTTATATATTTCCTGCTTCAGTCCTAGACTCAGCCATTTCTCCAGGATCCCAGCTTCCTTTTGTTAGAGAATTAGAAACCAAGATCTGGGTGAATTGCTTACCTGAGTATTGTTTTTGCCCTTCTCAGCTGACAGAGCAAGGATATGTATGTATATACTAGCCTCTGTATATGCACATATTTATAAATATTTTTACATATTACTGTCAGTATCTATATTAACCTAAAGATAAATTCATACTGATGTTTCCAATTCTAATCCATTAAACAATGGCTCCTTCTAGCCTCTACCTGTTGCTTATCTGTAGTGGTTGCAGAATTGGTAGCCCATACCTCCATGGGAAGCAATTTAATCAACTAGAGTACAATGCTTAGATACAGTTTCTGTTACCTTTAGTCATGAAGACTCTACTTATTTCTATAGTTATAGAGGTAGGCATCTTTCCCCCCTATTTCCTTCAGTGAGGTCATTTCATATATTTGTAACACAGTTAAATTGTTATGTTGCGTTGTACATTCCATCCTGGAACCTCCAACCTTCTAAATGATTTTTTTGGTTAATTTTTATATCTTAAGGTTCATTTTTGTGCTATGAAATTCTATGGGTTTTGACAAGTATGTCATGTCATGTGTCCACCATCACAATATCATTCAGATCAGTTTGACTGCCCCCCTCAAAACAACAACAACAACAACAAAATAACAACAACAACAACAACATCAACAACAACAACAAAAACCCTGTTTCGCCTACTAACACAGCTCTCCTGAAACCTTGGTGAACACTGATTTGTTTATTATCTCTATAGAAGATCATAAAGTATTTAGAGTCTTCAGACTGGCTTCTTTCAGTTACAATATGCTTTTAAATATCCCATGTCTGTTTCTGGTTTGATAGCTAATTATTTTTGTGTGTGTGTGGAATAGTATTGTATTGTATGCATAAACCACAGTTTGTTTATCTCTTTACTTCTGGAAGACATTTTGGTTGCTTCCAGTTTAGGGTGATCATGAATAAAGCTTCTATAAGCATTTATATGCAAGTTTATGTGTGGACAGAGTTTTCAGATCAGTTGGGTAAATACACAGGAGTGTGATTGCTGATTATATGGTAAACCTATGTTTAGCCTTTTAAGAACTTGCCAAGTTGTCTTCCAATGTGGTTGTCGATTTTGCATTCCCACTAGCCTGGTAATTTTTTGTTGAAAGCTAGACATACTGTACTGAGTAATAGGAACTGAGGGAAATAGGAATTTAGCTTGAAGATTTATGCTAATCTGCCTAGTAGGTGCTATAGTAGCTGTGATTCATGTTTGCTGTAGTTACAGGAGCCAGAGGCTTCAATTTCTCCAGGGTCCTAGTTTTTGTCACTCTTCTTGAGTTTAGGCTTCCCTAAATAATCCTCCTTAGAGTTCACATCTTGCAGTTCTTTAGTTATAATCTACTACTATTATATACCAACAGGAGCCCTATGGATGGGGTGAGTAGATATGGGGAAAGGGAAGTAGTCTATATTGTATGATTAAATTTGAGTCTTTTAGTGGGCCTGTGTCCCTAGGCTGTGACCTTCACAAATATTTCTCCCCATCCCTATTTTATTTCCTGGCTATAGCATTCCTAACCTATTTCCCTAGCCTTGACCCTATGGATTTTTTTTTTTTAACTTAAGTGAGACAGGAAGCCTACTGGGGGGCTGGTGTTGGAGAAATGTCCTGGCAAAGTCTTCTCTCCTGGAGAGTAGGCCTTTGTTACCGAGAAGGCTCTGGGATTATTACACTAAAGTTACTCTTCCCCGATCTCTGCTAAAGGCAGAGCAATGAACCAGGGGGAACTTCTTTGATCTTCACCATGAGAACCTAGTGAAATTGATGGAGGTAAAAATCATGAGAGTATGGGGCCCATTCTAAGACTGAAGTCCCAAAAGTTTCTCACTGTTACATTAATCCAAATTCATCCTCCACAATTCATCAAAATAATCATTTAAGTACTCTTCCCAGTGTATGGCTCCAGCTGCTTCTGTTTTAGACAAGCAGATCTTGGCTGTATCTCCCTAGACGTGCCTGTGTTTCCAGACTGTGGATATTGGTTTGCCTTGTGGCCTAAGTTATCTAATGGGCCCCCAAAAGTTGTTGATATTTAGTTTGTTCAGCTTTTTCTTGTTATAAGGACAGGAGTGACAAGTTCTGAGCTGTTTCCAGGTTGGAGCAGAACCTGGAAATCTTCCATGCCAGGATATTAACATGCATTACAAAAATAGTAGTTACTATTATTGCCCCCATTTTAAGTATGCGAGAAGTTGATTAAACTATGGACTCTTAAATTTTGTAAATGAGATAAAAACTAAGATCAAAATGCCTTGAAAATTTAGATGAAAAGAAAATGATTGTTTCTTGAAGAATTTAGCTTCTCAAAGTGCTTACTGTATCTAGTTTTGCCAAAACATATTTGATCACCACTTTATAGCTATTGGCTTCTTTTAAGGATCAGTATCGAATGATTAAAAAGGAAGTTCTTTTGTTAGCAGAGAATAATTATACCACTAGATTACTTTTCATTAATTTATACCTAGTATAAAACTCAGGTATGCTGTTTGCATTATACCTTCATTTTCATGCTATAATCTCTGTACGTGCCTTAAAATTAAATTATTGGAAAAACTAGGCTGTGATGATGTCCTTCTAGTAATCCCAAATAATAAAATACCTTGAAATGGATTCAACATTTACCAAAAATGCTGAATTCTGTAGTTGGTTGTATTTCAGTAATCTTTAAAATCATTGTTTATATATGGCAAAGCAATTTTTCTATATATCGATATGTATTTTTCACTTTATCAGAGACAACATAAAAGTACATATTCATAGAATAAAATAAAAACAGTTACATTTGTGTTCATTCTTATCTGTAAGCAAACAGCAGTTGAAAGATGGATTGAAGAGGTTAAGTGTTCTCACAGATTCACTATGATGTGTAAGATAAAAGAGAACCATTAAATTGTATATCTTATTTATGGGGAATCAGAGGTGGGCCCTATGTATTGTCAAATACTGTGTGAAATATAACTGAGTCTAGTAATGTGTTTTTGCTAATCATTCTATTGTTTGTCTGAGCCTCAGCAGTAAGGTAGTTTGCTCAGTAGTGACTCAGTGGTTTATTTGTTTTCATGGCATTTGGGTGACTATTTTCATAATTAATGTTTAATTTATGCTAATGAGGGGTTCATGCATTCTCTTTAGAGAAGGCCCTCAGTCACATGACACAGAGCCCTGGCAGCATGCCTAGCCTAGGAAAGTTCATGCAATGTCAAAGGCATTGAAGAATCTGGAAGGAGACAGAAAAATACAGGTTTGCTCTTATGCTCAAATGATGGAAGGGAGGCTACCTTGTGGCCAGTTTTCTGAAGTGGTCTGTTGGACATTTGGACTCCTGAATAGTCAGGGATGTGGCCTTTGGCTTAGCGACCCTATTTCTACAGTGGCTTTGGGCAGAGTCATTAAGTACAGTTTCTGAGGTATAAATACAGAGAAAACTATATCTTTCAAGTATAGTTACCAGGTGTGGTCACCAAGAAGGATTAAAGGTATAGTCACCAACAAGGGGATTCTGCTGCTGATTAACTTCCTATATCCAGGTGCCATTTAAAATGAAGAAATAGGAAGCCCCATTAGAAATAGGGTGGATAGCTTCTCTAACTTAGAAAGAAATAGCACTTTCAGAAGTACAAACATGAAAACTAGAGCAAACAGTATATATTACAATCTAAAGTAGAGAACTATTTAACATTCCTTGTTGTAGGGATTCTTAATCTGAGATTCATGCTGGGCATAGGGAAGATAGGGGAAGTTTTCACAAACTTCCTGATGTTATTGACAAACTTGGGCATGTATGTTTATTTTGATGGGGATAAAGTGCTGTCAACAGATTCTCCAAGATTTCCAGATCTATTAACCAAAAAGTATAAGAAAGATTAATAAACAGTGACTTAGTTACATCTTTGAGTAGGCACTAAAAAATGTGTTTATATCTCTTAAGCTGTACAATGGCTGAAACATTGCTTTGCAAATAGATAGACTTAGATTTGAACTACAGCTTTATTGCTTCAAATTGTTTGGAGTAAATTAGAGTTCTTCTTTGTAAAACAGAAATTCACAACATTACCTACTTCATTGAGTTATTATAATTCTCTAGATGAGGAATATAAATGGAATTAGAAGACACCTAGCAGACTGCCTAGCATATAGTGGGTGCTCAATAAATGTTATTTCCAAGGCAGCATTTGAAAGTTGTTATCTGTTATATTGTTATGTTATGTTATGTTATGTTATGTTATGTTATTTATTTATTTATTTTAAATTTTTTAAATTTATTTTGGAGGAATAGAGGGAGAGAGAGAGCATACATGCTGAAGAGGCAGAAAGAGAGAAAGAAAGAGAGAGAGAGAGCGAGAGAGAGAGAGAACCCCAAGCAGGCTCTGCACTATCAGCACAGAGCTTGATGTGGGGCTCAAACTCATGAACGAACAGTGAGATCAAGACCTGAACCAAAATCAAGAGCCAGATGCTTAATTGACTGAGCCACCCAGGTGCCCCAAGAGCTGTCATGATGTTTATAATTCACTTTAAAATACTTCTGCAAATATCAAGTGACATATGTGATATATGTAGGTATTGCTTAGTTTAGGTCACATGCTGTACACTATCCTAATCAGAAATTCAATTTTCACAGGTAACCAGGTGATATAAGAAGGTCCAGATTACGAAATGTGTATACTACAAGTGCTTCAGTTATATTTGTTTTTGATTAGCACCAGGTGGTACTGTGAAAGCTAGAAATGAATTTTCCTTGGTGAAATTTGTGGTCCATTAATTAGCACCATGTAAGCTTTCACTGGTGAAATGAATAATATTCTTGGTATGTGGAATGGATAGAATAGTTTAGAGACAATCTCCATCCTTCACAATTCTAGGAATCTAGCAGGCCCTGTGTAGCCAGAACCCTGAAGGTTGGTGCCTGCTGCTCTACCCTGTACCTTACTATTAGTACTAATGTAGGTTATCAGGGCCACGAAATCCTGCTTCTAGAATATTGACCCATCTACCTCCATTTAGTCTCTTCTGCACAGTGTGGTAGGCATACTTAAGGGGACAGGGAACTAGGTCTTAATTGACTTTATAGCACAGGCTGTGCCTACTGTTTTGTGTCTGCTTGTTAGCAAAAATGTATTTAGTAAATGGCAGCATGTTTGGGAGACTTTGGTCGGGAACTTGCTCTTACTGAAGAAACTGAAACTGTATGTGTGGCTATAATTATATACCGAAAGGTCAAAAGAGATGCGACCAAATTGGCTTAGGCTGGTTTGTAATAAGTGTCAGAGCATAAAACCTTCAGTCTGAACAAAGTAGGTAAACCAAAGTCCATGCATGAATGAAAAACGAAGGTAAAAATAGGTCCGCTGGGCAGATGACAAACAAGGAGGACCCAACTAACTGAGATCAAAAGAGGTACAAAGGCCCCAAATGAAGGCAAACAGGAGTCAGAACTGGGGAATTTGAAAAAAAAAATTCAGATTCCTTACGATCCAGCAATCTCACGTCTAACCATTTATCCAAGGGAAATGAAAGCATACATGTATACACAGACTTGTGTATGAACGTTCATAGCAACCTTATTCATAATAGTCCCAAAGTAGAAAAAACCCAAATAGCCATCTGTTGATGAATGGACAAACAAAACTGTGGGACATACACAATTAGAATACTACTCAGTAACCAAAAGAATGAATGATGACAATCTGATATATTATTTGCCCAAATATTATCATGTGTTTGTACATTGTCAACTTTGCTGCTTTGTGGGCAGCAGGGAGTAGGAGGTTTCTTGTAAGGAATGCAGACCCCAGCGGAAGAACAGAACTGGTAGGGATTTCAGGCACAGAGGCAAGTCAGTGGAGAAAATAGATTTTGTTTGGAGGCTATTCTGAAAATTCTCTAAGTGAGCCCTGGAAGGTGTCTACTCCATCAGAGAATGGTACCCATTTTGGACGTTCAGATGACTTTGGTTCCTGTGGATACCGCTCCCTCAAAAACTTGAAACTAAATGATGTTTATAATTTTTTCACTGGCTTCTTTCCCTTTTCAAAATAACACCTATCTTCTTCCCCTTTGAAAATAACTAATGCTAAGTTATTAAATGATAAAAAGCTGCTGTTTCAGATTTTTGCATAGGAAAGGAATTTCCTTTGTAAACTCTAGTTTACTGTGCCTGAAATCAGGGGAAAAAAGCATAAGGGAAAGAAATCCTCTTTGGGGATCTGTTATGGAATCCCTCAGATTGCATGAATGCTTTTTGTACATATAGGAGTCTATTGGGAGAAATTCTACACCCAAGACCAAGAACATAGTCCCGTGTCATTTGGAAGATGAAGTTTAGCAACAAGCTAGTAATCAGTGGAAAGTTTTTAATTTAGGATTTAGTCAGAGGATGGTTAAAGCTAAAACTTTAAAAGAAAGCAGTTTGTTTCTTTATATACAAGTCTTTGTGTCAATAAATGATTATTATGTACCTAAATAACCGCCAGTTAGGGTGCCTGGTTGGCTCAGTTGGTTGAACATCCAGCTCTTAGTTTCAGCCCAGGTTGTGATCCCAGGGTTGTGGGATCATGGGATCAAGCCCCACCGTGGGCTCTGCATGGAGCATGGAGCCTGCTTAAGACACTCTCTCTCACTCTCTTTCTCTCTCTCTCTCTCTGTGTCTCTCTCCTTTTGTCCCTCTTCCCAGCTCACGTGCTTTCTCTAAAACAAAAATATAACATAACATAGCATCATAACATAACATAACACAACATAACATAACATAACATAACATAACATAACATAACATAACACAAAATAGTCCCCAGTTGAAATAAACAGAAAAGTTCTCTTTCACAGTAATTATCAGTGAATTTTCTTGCTGAACTAGTTTTAAGTTTAACTTGTGTTCTCCCAGTGAATATTCACTGTAACTGTATTGTCTCCTGAATTCCCCCCTTTCTGAAGGATGGGAAGGGGCAGCACAGGATTGCCAAAGGGAAGAATCTCTGGCAATGAAATCAGAAGATGTTAATATAATGCAAAGGAGATAACATTAATAAGCTGCACCTTGTTTATAGGTATGGTCTCTTCCCCATCCTCTGGAATAGAGATGTGTACAAAGCCCTCTGTTAACTAATAGGCAATTTTAAAACAGTGTCTTTCATATGATGTATTCACTGGAACTGTTATAATATCCAGTTTTGTTCTCCCACCCATCCTCCTAATGTGAGTGCCAGGAGGCAAAATCGGTGGTGGGGGACAGAAATCAGGCATTGTAAGCAATCACATAGGCAGGCATGCTTGGACTCTCAGAGGACATTAGGAACGTATCAGATAAAATTATTGAGAAACTGACTCTATAAAAACTAGTGCAGTCTTAAGATAGAAGTCCACGAACTGGGAGAAGATATTTGCAAAACACATATTCGATAAAGGACTTACATCGAAAACAAAGAACTCCTACAACTCAGCAAGTAAAAGAAACAATTCAGTTTCCAAAACATGGGTAAAAGATCTGTGTAAGCGCCTCATGGAAGGAGGTAGAGAGATAAAAAAAATAAACATATGAAAGGCGCTCAACATTGTATGTCATTAGGAAATTTAAATTAAAACAAAAATGGCATTCCACTACATGCCTGTGAGAATGGCTAAAAGCCAAAACACTGGTGACACCAAATGCTGGTGAAGATGTGGAGAAACAGGAACTCTCATTTGTTGTCAGTGGGAATGCAAAATGGTAGAGTCATTCATTCATAGACAGTTTGGCAGTTTCTGTCAAAAACTTGGGCTTGCCATATGATCTAGAAATCATATCCCTAGGTATTTACCAAAATGAGTTGTAAGCTTATATCCACACAAAAACTTACACATGAAATGTTTATAGCAACTTTACTCATTTTTGCCAGAAATTGGAAGCAATCAATTGGAATGTCTTTCAGTAGGGGAATGGATAAACAAACTATGGTAGATATATATGATGGATTATGACTCATTGTGGTAAAATAAATACATATTTTACATTTAAATGTTAATACTTTGCAAAAGTGATAAACACAAATGAGCGATCAAGAGAGGAAAATATGCGGATAAATTTTTAATGCATGCTAAATGAAAGAAACGAGTCTAAAAATGTTACATACTATATGATTCCAACTGTATGACATTCTGGAAAATGCAAAACTATGGGGACAGTAAAAAGATCAGTGGTTGGGGGGGGTGTTTAAGGGAAGTGTAGGAGAAATGAATAGGGGGAGCACAAAGCATTTTTAGGGTGGCAAAGCTATGCTATATATGCTATCATGGTGGATTCATGACGTTATGGATTTGTCTAAACCAATAGAATATGCAACATCAAGACTTACCCTAATGTAAACTATGAACTTCTGTTAATAATACTGTATCAGTATTGGTTCATCAATTACAACAAACGTGCCAAATTAATGCAAGATGTGTGTGTGGTGGGGAAAGGAGTATATGGGACCCCTCTGTAAGGGGATATGGGAGCTCTATGTGAGTTTTCTGTAAATCTAAAACTGCTCTAAAATAGTCAATGAAAATAAAAATCAATAACAAAGCTACACTTTCTTGAGATTAAAGCCTTCTAGGCTATTAATTCCTCTAATTGGAAAAAACCTTTCACCTTTCCTCCCTGGCTTTTAGAGGTTATAACATCTTCTGACATGTATCATTCACTCAACAACTAGTGCCAAGCATGGTTTTAGATCCTGGAGATACAGCAGTAAACAAAACGAATTAAGTACCTTCTCCTATAGGGCTTACACTTTGTGGGGAAAGACAAATACATAGAAACGAAATCATTAGAATAATTTCTGATGGTGACAACCAATATGAAGGAAATTTTTAAAGCATAATAATGGAATAGGTACTGCTGGAGTAGGAGTTGAGGAATCAACTTTAGCTAGGGCAATCCTAGGTGGCCTCCTGGCAAGGTGTCTTTTACACAGAGCCCTGAATGTTGAGGGGGCTGTATGGGAAAGGTATATTAGGCAAGAGGAGCAGAAGGCTTAAAGTCCTCAGGTGAAAACATATTTGGAATGACTGAAGCTTGAAAGACAATCTGTGTCACCAAGCGTAGAGATTGAAGTAGTAAAGGACAAAAATGGAGGTTGGGGGAGGGGAGGCACTGCATTCTGCTAATGTTTGTCTCCTCTGTTTAGGGAAACTTCCAGAAGATGGAATTTCTCCCCAAATTCCTTCCAGATGACTTTTTCAATTCAGCAAATGTGCACCACTCATTTGGGTGGATCTTTACTGTCCATTCTATACATTCATCTGTTACCTACCTTACAGTTGCAGAAGTTATGCGATAAGAAACTGCAACTACCATCAATAAGACTGTACCATATTTTTCCTAATATTCTGCAACTAAATATTTTGTTCAGAAATATGAAATGTTTCAAACATGATGAAAATAACAAAACAGATATCAAAAAACCCACAGCTCAGATTTATTGGAAGTTTACGATTTGTCATTTTGCTTCACCGCTTTGTCTTTAAATAAGATATTATGGAATGCGGTTAAAGACTAATTCTCCCATCCTTTCCCCCTGTCCTTCTATCCTGAGGTACTCTTTTGAAGTTGGTACCATTTCCAGACATATTTTAACCATTTTCTATAAATATATTTTTACCCATAAACAATACATAGTATTTCTTCATCTATCTTTTTTATGACCCCTCTCTGGGCTATGTCTTGATTCTTTTTGACAGAATTCTTCTGAGTAGCTGTCAAAAAAAGTCAGTGTGAAAGAACTGGAGATCATGCCATCATTCATGGAGTTGAGCATACTAGGGAATGACACAGCCACCATGAAGTAATTTCAGGTAAGGTGTATCTGCCCTGATAACTGGCAAGCACTGAAGGAAAGATCTTTCTAGAAAATATGGATACAGGGAACTAGCACTGAAACATATTGACAAATAACGGTTGACTGAGATTCACTCATTTATTCATCCATTTTACCAAGATTTACTGAACTATGCATCTCCTGAGAATATAAAACTGATTAGCTCAAAAATCCCTGCCTACAAGGTATATATGTGTGGTCTCAGGTTGAGCTAGAATGCTATTCTTCTTGGGGCGCCTGGGTGACTTAGTTGGTTAAGCATCCAACTTCGGCTCAGGTCATGATCTCAAGGTTCGTGGGTTCGAGCCCCACGTTGGGCTTTGTGCTGACAGCTCAGAGCCTGAAGCCTGCATCATATTCTGTGTCTCCTCTCTATGCCTCTCCCCCACTGCACTCTGCCTCTCTCCCTCTCAAAAATAAATAAACATTAAGAAAATTAAAAAAAAAAAGAATGTTATTCTTCTCTGGGAGTAAAGAAGATTTTAAAGACTTTAAAAGATTTAACTTTTATGAAAGCAGAGAATAAGTCCTTGGTCATGGTTTCAATGATATATCTTGAACTGAGGATCAGAATCCATTTTAGGAAAATGGAGGCAAATGTTGGGAAAATCATGACATAAACTGTATGTCTTCTTACTTCCTCAGTGGCATCATGGCGTCATTTTGAAGTTTTCTAACTTTCTTTGTCTTACACTGCTTCCTTCATTGCTAACTTTCAAAGATATTCGCTCCATGTATTTTTAAGATTTGCATAAGTGGTATCATACTTCATACAGATTTTTGTAATTTGCAGTTTCCCCATCAAAGTTGTTTGAGTTATATCTGGGTTGATTTAAGTAAATAAGATTAATGATTTTTTTAAGTTTGTTTGTTTGTTTATCTTAAGTAATCTCTGCACCCAACGTGAGACTCCAACTCACGAGCCCAAGATCAAGAGTTGCTTGCTCTTCCAACTGAGCCAGCCAGCCGCCCCTAAAATTAATGATTTTAAATCATGTGTGTTGATGTACATTGTTCCATATTAAGAATGAACCACAGTTTATATATTCATTCTCAGTATGACAGGCTGTTTGACTATTTGAAACAGTGCCACAATGGAAATCCCTATACGGTTTTCTGTCTAGCCGTGTGAAGGAGTTTCTCCCAGGCATATACCTAAATATGGACTTTCTGAGTCATAAGATATGTGCACGTTTAATTTTATTAGGTGATGCATAAACTGATAGTTTCCAACCCCAAAACTCTTTCTTCTTGATTTTTGATTGGACACGTGGACATCTAAAGAGACATTTCCCACCCTCCCTTGCTAATAGGATGATGTAACTAAAATTTGGCCAAAAATATGTAAGTGGAAATGTTGTATGGCAGCTTTCAGCATATTACCTTAAAAGATAGCTGGCATATACTATTTGTCCTTTCTTTTGCATTGTGCCTTTCCTCTTTACTAGCATCAGAATTATAGATGTGATGACTAGAGATCTAGGAACGATTTTGCGTTGTGAGCACAAGGGCTCCATTGCAGGGATATCAGAACCAACCAGAGCCTGGGTACCCTTCTGGAGCCACTTTACTAGCAACAAACTTTATTCCTTGAGACTTTATTGAAAAAATATGAATTTATTTCTTGTATAAGCCCCTATTGTTTTAGGTTTTCAGTCACAGCTAGCCAGATATAATCCTAAGTAATGCAGCAATACACTAAGTTTTCATTTGTTGTGCTGTTTAATATTCCCACAAACCTGAATGAGCTTGTCATTATTATACCTTATTTTATAATTATTGAAAGCATTTCATAACTAAGTCTCACTTTACCCTCACATATCACATGAGAAAGAAAAGCAAGTATATTAGGATTTCCACTCTGTAGCTCAGAGGGGTAGAACCTAGGAAGTTCAATGACTTGACCAAGGTCTCTGGTATGGGTAGGATCAAGGATAAATATGATCTCTCTCAGACAAATGCTGTGCTCCTATGGGGCTACATGAAGAGACATTCTTTTGAAAATTATCTAGTTATGCTGACAAACCTTACCTGCTCTACTCCCAGTTAATTCACACAACATTGTGATAAAAGTCTATCATTAGCTGTCCTATTGCTAAGCAAAAGCCTGTGGAATCAGATGCTCGAATGCGCACTTTGGGCATTGGCTTGGACTGGGGAGAGTCCGTCCAACTCAGAAGCTCATTGGTTTACAGAGGAGAGGGGAAAGTATACAGTCATCAAAGGAAACTAGCCAATAGCCTGGTCTCTTGGCACTGTCTGCCAGCCAATTTTCAGACTGATGTTGGCCTCGAATCTGAAAAAGTCACTGATCTCCCTGCACAGCTGGAGGGCGTTGGGCTAAAGGAGAAGAATTTGAAAAGGAAGAAGAAACTGAGACCTCATTCTATTTTAAACATTTTTTTTTCTTTTTTTGCTAATATGGGAGTGACTTACAGAATATGGAGTGATGTCAGAACTATTCAGGCTGCAGGCTGCATGGGAGAGGCTGTACTGAAGGTGCTCTTGGGGACAGAAGAATGTTTCCTAGGAAAGGTCCAGAAATGGTTGTTGTCTGGGACTTGAAATGGCCTGAGGATGTGTTTCTGGCTGCTGTGCCCGTGAAAGGGTTTTGGAGGCACATCAGAGTGCATACATGTGTAACAGAGAGCTCTGGGGTTTGGTTGATGTCAAGTCTAAGGGATCACGAGTTCCCACCTCCAACCAAGAACAGGTTAGTCACCACCATCTTTCTGTCACCTCTGGTGTCAGGGTGCAGGGGCTTTTGGGTAGAGAAGCATGTTTGGTATAGGTATGTGGAAAGAAGAGGCTATGAGGAAAGACAAAAGACCGACAATTCTGTATATTTTGTCCTCCTATGAACTGAACCCTCACTCAGGTAATTCTAAATATATTCTCTTTAAAAAATTCTCCTCTGCCAACTGTGTCTTCACCTATTATGGGAAATTAAACTACCAAATTTTAAATCTATTTCCAACCCCAGTAAAAATGATACGTAGAGAAGAATGAGCTGTAAATCAAGCTCACTGTGCTATAGGACACAATCCAGTTCATATATGCCCAATAAATGCCAGCAGATTTTCCAAACCAGAAGTTAACTATCTGTGCTTGATGTGGGAGGGCAACATACATACTTAATAAAATTTAAAATCCAGGCCTCAGGGCTCAACAAATTCAGTTCCTGCTACTGAATTTCTCCTTGAAAATAACATACTGCATTGAAAATGGAAAGTCTAAGGAACTGGAATTTCTGCTGAAATTAGACAGAAGGCTCTACTGTATTTAATCAACTGACATGAGACACTTGGCTCTGGCTGAACCACAAATGCTCTGTTTTTATCCGATTCTGCTTTCTACTGATGGGGAGGACACATAGAGTACCATGCGGACAGTGTTGTGAGAAGATCATTATGCAGTGGGCGGAATATACCGGATAAGGATTCTGACCACCTAGTTTCTAGTTCGTCTTACCTCTACCTAGTTCTGAAAGCTTGGACGATCTTTTAGCCTTAGTTTACATTATTATAAGATAGGGAAAGGAAGATATTTTTTAATATCTAGTCTAGCTTTAGTAGTTTACAATTATCTCACAATTTACTCCACTGACAGGGATTGCTTCTGATAAGAATAAAATACAACAATGTTATAAAGACTGGTGGTGCTTAACCATATCCAGTTCCCCTCTCCTTTCTGGATCCATTACAAAAGTAAGGACATGTGACTCCTGATCAATGAGATCTAGATATGATGTCTGTCTGGGTCAAAGAATAGAAGTTCAATGTGAGTTATTCATTGTCTCTGTTCCCCTGTCATCGCAACCCTGCAAGCTAAATGTTGAGATAGTAGAGCCACAGGTGGAAATGATCAGATCACTAATACTTGAAGAGAGCTCCCCAAGAGAGCCATTAAACTTGCAAAGAACTTGGGAGAGTAAAAAACACAAGAGATTTTGAGGGTTTTAATTATGATGTTGTCTGGTCTGTACAAAACGACATATCATTGTCCCAGACCCAGGTGACAGACCCAGAAGGACCCATTTACCCCATGCAGCAAGTGAATAATTGTTCACAGGCAAGAGACTACACATCCCTGTCTATACCATTAAAAGCAGGCACAAGTAAGAAATATGGAGCTAGGGATATTTACAACACACAGCAATTGCTCAGCAGATGCTCATTTTATGAAAGAACAATATGAAGTTCCCCCTCCTGTGTGTTTGACAGGAGAAGAGGATGTGGAGGAGGACGAACTCGTCGAGTTTCTCTGTATCCCGATCCCTGTAGCACATGGTAGTACTCAAGAAGTGTTTGTTGAATTCAGATGAATTGAGTGAACACTTAGTATGGTGAAGCATATGGCTGGCTTTAAAACTGACAATATCGAAATGAGTATCGGTCCCATTCTCTGCTCAGCCTCTACTTTAAAAATAGAAAATATCTAAAATCCATACATGTGTAGGATTGTCATTCACACATTCATTCATTCAGTAAATATTTATTGAGTGCCTGCGTTACTCACGACACCGTGTTAAGCATTGATGGCATAGGACTGGAAAAGTCCTCTTGAAGTTTACATTCTAAGGCATTGGGGCCGAATGATGGCAGAGACAGGGGGGTGACAGACACTATTTAAATGGCATTGTGATGAGTATCACCACGGAGAATTATAGGATGCCTTGAGAGCATATGATGGGGGGGTTCCGACATAGGCTGGTGGTCAGGGAAGGCACCCAGTTTTAACCCAAGTCACCGTTCCTGCTATGATAATTTTGTAACTAAAAGACTTTCTGGATTTTTCAGCCCACGTGAGGAAACTTGCTTACAGACACGGTGGTTGCCAAAGAGAAAGCAAGACAGATGTTTTTCCAGCATTTGCCTTGTTTTCACTTTGCTTGAATTTGAATGTGGCGGTATTAGTGGAACACAGGAAATATTGCAGGACTCTGGGAAAGGGAGGAAGGTGGGGAAGGGATCCTATCCTTCTTAGTAATTAGATTTGCATGTGGTTTTGACACTGTGTAACCTGGAGTCCCTCCTTATGAGGGAGGGACTGTTATTTCATAGATGAGGAAGCTGAGAATGGAGGGGTAAGCCAGTTGTCCAAAGTTGCTCAGTTAATAAATGCCAGAGGGATAACTTGAACTCAATCAATGTGGCTGTAAGTGAAAACATTTAACCCTTACGTTACACTCGATAGCCTCTCTCAAGACTGAATTTGCTAAGAGCAGAGTCCTCTTACTAGGAGATCAAGTTCTGAGGTTAGCATGTAGTTGAAAATCACTGTTAGCAAAATTACCCTGGAAGATTCTTAAAGAGGTCTCTTAATAAATCCATTGTGGAATTTTTTTTCTGCCAGCTCAGAACAGATAATTGCTTGTTTGACTGAATACCTATTACAGCAATTGATTCATGTTTGGGGGCCATGTTGCTAGAAAGGTACACATCTTCAGATACTAGAGTCACAGAGAAAGGCACAGTGATGCTGAGGCTGACCAAGAGCATGTGTCCTCTCCTATAGAGTGCAGAAAGAATGCTTGCACTGTGTATAGTTTTTCTATCCATTTGTTTTATTTCCTTTCTCTAAGCTTACATAAATAATTGCCAGCAGGCTAAGTATAGTTTGGATATAACACTACTGTATGTTGATTTGTTACATTTCTTAGGTAATAGAGTCCTTTTATAGACAATATCTATTTTCCTCTTCCCCCCCACCCACATGCAAAAAAAAAATCTAATAGAAATTTTAGGGAACTTGGGAAGTGAGAAAGGAAGATTCTTTCAAGTAGGATGCAAATCATACCGCTTACATTAGCATTTCTGAAAGGATGATTTGGACACCACATTTTAAAATTGTTTATTAAATTTTTTTAAAGTTTTCATTTATTTTGAGAGAGAGAGAGAATAAGTGGGGAAGGGGCAAAGAGAGGAGGAGAGAGAGAGAATCCCAAGTAAGCTCTGCACTGACAGTGTTCAATCTCATGAACCCTGAGATCATGACCTGAACAGAAACCAAGAGTTGGACGCTTAACCCACTGAGCCACTGGGTGCCCAGAGACACCACATTTTTAAAGTAAGCTTCCAAAGTGATTCTTAAGTTTTAAAGTCATCTACATGTCTGTGGCATCCTACAGAGAGGATAACAGCAGGTCATTCTATCCATTAGGTTGAGTGGAGTCTGCCTTTCATTTGAGCACTTTCTGCAGTGCTGTGTCCCTGGTGTTGTATCTGTGACCCCTTGTGCTTGTTTCCTTGTTGTCAGATCCAATGGACCTCAACAGAGTAAGTAGGTCACTCGCCCGGTGCCAGAGAGAACTCTCCCAAGTTCAATTCTCACCACACATAGAATAAGGAACTTGAGGAGCCAAATAACACTACAAGCAAGATTCACATCTGGTAACTATAATAGTATCGGTCAGGGCTCATGGCTGCAAGCATCAAAAGTGACTGTCTATTTTGAGCCGAAAGGGAATTTCCTGATTATTTAGAGAGCTCCGGGGCTACTGCATCAGTAGAGATCTGGAGGATCAGGCAGAAAAGCAGCAAGAACAGAAACTCTGGAGGACTGGGAACGAAGAACTGAAGTAAAAATTCTGCAGCAAAAACAGGCTGGTGTACCTCATTGTAACCCTTCAAATTCACCTCCCGGGGAAGGGTGCCTGAGTGGCTGAGGTTGAATCAGGTGCTTCCTGAGGCAGGGAGGTGTTGGCCCTCAACCCCTTCGCACATATAGGAGGTGAGGGGCAGCTCCTGCCGCAACTGCACTCAAGGGAAGGGGCTGCTCTCCCAAAGGGAGGCTTAAGTGGGGTTGGTGCCTGGGCAGCCAAAAGTGACAAAAGCATATACTCCCATGCCTGCCTGGGGGCAGCCTCCTCCTTACAGGATCTCCTATGCATCTTACTTGAGTGGTGGTACCACCATCTGTGCTCTCCTTGTTTTGTATTTAAGAAATAGGAGCTTAGGGGCACCTGGGTGGCTCAGTTGGTTGAGCCTCCGACTTTGGCTCAGCTCATGATCTCATGGTTCATGAGTTCGAGCCCCACATCGGGCTCGCTGCTGTCAACCTGTCAGCACAGAGCCTGTTTCAGATCCTCTGTCCCTCTCTCTCTCTGCCCCTCCCCTGCTTGCACGCTCTCAAAAATAAAGTATTTAAAAAAAAAAGAAATAGGAGCTTATAAGGGAATATTGTTGTGATGAATATATGAACTCTTTAACACAAAGCAAAACACATCCTCACATTCTTTGTCTGCATATCAGCCAGGTGCTATTATCTGCTATGGGAAATAATAAAGGAACCAATGAAGGAATTTGAAGCTGTCAGGAGTGTGGCATGGTTTAAAGAAAGTACATTGTTTTTCTTTTGTGTTCTCTACTGAGGGACTCCCAGGTGCCTGAGGTCACTTACCCTTTGTTATCCATTCACTCGTTTTGGTGTCTTAGGACCCAGTTGTTGAAGACACGTTGCTGGCTTGCAGCAGTTGCTATTACACAGTCTCTTACTTATCATTCCTTTCCCTGCTGACTGTGCCTCAGCTCTGGGTTTTGCTTGAGCTTGACTAACCTACTTCTTCAGGCTTGTAATAATCTCACTTGCTTGTTAATTTGTAACTTTGGAAAAAACGATCGGAATCACTCCCCTGGGAATTATTCAACCCAATGGTGTCCTTTGGTAGACAAGGATATTTACATTGTGGTTATTAGTTTCCTCTAACTGTAGGAACCAATTGGACATGGCCCAAGGGGGTGGATGACAGGAGGCAGGACGGAAATAGCTCCTTGTAGATAGGTTCAGATATTGAGAGAGAAAACAGTCAGAAATGTGCCAATATTTACTAAGATAAGCAATAAAATGTTTCCATAATGTTGACTCAGATCCAGGAAAGGTATACATTGTAAATAAAATACCAACTATTATTTGGAGGTAAAAAACAAATACAATCAATTTACAGTGTTTGAAAGGGAAAAGGAATGAGACTGTTATGGCAAAGGAAACCGAGGCAGAAAGATAGTATTTGATTTGGAGTAGATTCCATCCTAGATGGCTCCTCTACGAAACCAGACATGGAGCCGGTAAAAGAAACCCACCCAGAGTTCTCCTGGTAGACCCTTAAACACACGCTTGCAGCCACACCTGATATGAGGTACAACATGCCACCTTTTGAACTTCATTACCACTTACTCCCCAAAACTGAAGGCATATTTGAAATGCTAAGCAATTTACCCTGTATATCAAGGATAACTGTCTTGCTCAAACTGTATGTGCCAAAAATACTGACACATGACCCAATGATGCAAACAACCTATTACTTACCTTCTGACTGACATGTAACCCTTTTGCTTAGCTAAAAATTTCCCTCCAAATCATTCTAACGATTATCCTCCTGACTCCTCACGCAGGAGGGGAAGAGTAGTCAGGATCCCATTTTTTTTTTATTTCTCCAAGTCAAATTCTTAGCAAATTTATTCTAGATTCAAAAAATAATTGCCATTTCCTTTCCATCTCTTCTTGGGGTGGGGGGACCTTCAAGGGCTGCCATACCTTGCTCTCATGGTGTAGCTGGGAAATGTACAACTCAGGGCTGCTAATGCATGGAATAAATGGACAGTCTTGCTAACTCCTATTATCATCATTGTGTCTAGAGTCTATGTCAGTTCAAAACTAAAATGCCCTCCTTTGCATCCATCGTACTTTAAATATCCCAACAGTATCTGCATTTATATAATGCCCATCTGCACAGTATCAAATCATCTTGACAAATGTTCCATATTTCCATCTTTTTGTGTGTGTGTGGCTGAGAAAACTGAGAGGTTACACAAGACGAACTTTTTTGGTTTATATGCACATGTAAAACTTGCAGTCTTCACTGATAGCAAGGGTCATGGAACTTGGAGAAAACATGGGCAAAAAATGAATCCACATACATCAGAAATGATTATTCAGCTCCATTTTCTTTTCTACCACACTATTTTACATTATTCATTTTAAATGCAAGAGACTGGAAAAAATTGACTTCTTTTTAATGAGGTTTGATTTATTCAACCTTGTGTTATTAGTGAAAATAGGATACCTTGTTAGTTGGAAAATACATTTAAAATAATGCACTGTTTTAAATAAATTATCAGGTTGATGAGTATATAATGATAATATTGATATTACTTTACATTTGCACAGAATGTTGGCAGGTTACAAAGCACATTCAGACACATTTCTTTGCTCAATCTTTATAATTGTCTAGGCAATGTTGTTCATATTTTATAGATAGGATTGTAAGGCTCAGGGAGGTTCAGTGGCAGGTAATGAGTGAAAAGCAAGGGCTTGGTCTCTTTGGTTTTCCCTCCAAACCTTTTTTGAGGCCACTTTTACCAAAAATAACCAAACTAAAAGATGACCTTCATTATCTCTTACCTGCACTTTTTCAGTGGACTCTTAACCACTATCTCTGGAACGAACTTTCCTACTACTCTGCATCTCCCCAAAAGCAATTCAAATCACCATTCTTTTCTACCGGAACTCTCTTGAAGCTCCTTTGCCTAGAAGTTAAATTTTGAACTCTTATATTGTCATCCAGTGTCCTTTACAATGAGACCTAACTTTGGCCCCGACCTAGTTCTTCTGTCCCTTGTCCCTTTCACGTGTCCTATGTTCCCGCCACACCAACCTTGTGATTCCCTCAACATGCCATGCTCTTCCGTAGCTTGTGTCTTT
Organism: Neofelis nebulosa; assembly: GCF_028018385.1. NCBI lineage: Eukaryota > Metazoa > Chordata > Mammalia > Carnivora > Felidae > Neofelis > Neofelis nebulosa. Next base: position 67,598,077 of record NC_080788.1, on the reverse strand, counting down.
GTGCCTGTTTTTTCCCCCTAGAATGCCTTTTCTTTATTCTTTACCTAGCAAATTTCTACTTATGACCTGAGAACCAGCTGAGACAACCTCCTGTAAGAGGCCTTTCCTCCCTTCTTAGGACCTGCACATATATTATTATTGTTAATACAAAATGAAGTTGAAAGAATGTGAATGGGCTCTCTAAGGGTATAGATGACATCTTGTTGATCTTTACTCTACAGGACCTAGCATAGCACAGTGTCTGCCATTCAATAACTAGTTATAGAATTAATAAAGTATCAATGATCTCTTCAACTGCAGGGAAAATACCTACATTTATTAGACATCAACAATTTTTATAGCAATTTTCCTTTTGGGTATCTTTCCAAAACAATTGAAAACAGGTTCTCAAAGAGATACTTGCACCCCCCACATTCTTAGCAGTGCTATTCACAATAGTCAAAAGGTGGAAGCAACTCAAATGTACATCAACAGATGAGCGGATAAACAAAATGTGGTGTATATCACACACACACACACACACACACACACACACACACACATACCCGCAATGAAATATTATTGAGCTTTAAGAAGGAAGAATTTTCTGACTTGCTACTACATGGATGAAGCTTGAAGGCATATGCTAAGTGAAATAACCCAGTCATGAAAAGACAAGTATTGTATGGTTCTACTACATGAAGTATCTAGAATAGTCAAATTTATAGAAACAGAAAGTAGAATAGCGTTGCCAGGAACTGGGGGAAGGGAGAAATGAGGAGATCTTTAATGGGTATAAAGTTTCAGTTTTACAAGATGAAAAAGTTCTGAAGATTGGTTGCACAACAAGGTGAATATATTTGATAAGACTGAAAGGTACACTTAAAAATGGTTAAGATAATAAATTTTAGTTATTAAGTTAATTTATGTGTATTTACCACAACTAAAAATTTTTAAGTAAAAACACCTTCTTTTACTGACATGCCCTTCTTAAAGAAATGAATGAGTTCAATAAATTATTTTGTTTTTTTTTTATTTTTTTTATTTTTTTTTTTTTAATTTTTTTTTTCAACGTTTTTTATTTATTTTTGGGACAGAGAGAGACAGAGCATGAACGGGGGAGGGGCAGAGAGAGAGGGAGACACAGAATCAGAAACAGGCTCCAGGCTCCGAGCCATCAGCCCAGAGCCTGACGCGGGGCTCGAACTCACGGACCGCGAGATCGTGACCTGGCTGATGTCGGACGCTTAACCGACTGCGCCACCCAGGCGCCCCTCAATAAATTATTTTGAATATTACAGTATGTGTACATGGTATGGATAAAAAGATAGGGTGAAACAAGAAACAAAAGACAAATAAAATATTTTTACTCTCAAGAGCTGGCTTTCTAACTGGAGAGATAGAAATCAGACATATAAACTGATGAGATAGAAATCAGACATATTAGTGATGATATAATTTCAAAACAATAAATTCCCATAAAAACAGTTTAATCACTATTGGAGTTTCAATATAAGATTGAATAAAGAGATTGGAGTTAAATTGGATTAATCTTGGAGCTCTTCCTGGAAGAGGTAGATATTTAATGTGGTTTTGAAGAAGCAGGGAGTGGACAATATAGATATAGAGGGTGCAATGGATGAGCTATTTGTGAGGGGGATATACTTGCTTTTCAGCAATTAATTTACTAAATTCTACAACAGCCATATCAAGAAAGTACTGTTTTTAATCTCTCTTTTAGTAAACTGAGGCACAGAAAAGTTGGGTAAATTGCCCAAAGAGAATAGTAAAAGACAGAGTAAGGTTTTAAGCCCAGGCCACCTGGCTCCATCATCCATGCAATTACTCAAGAAACTATGCTTTGGGCTCCACTTAATTTATTTATAAATGGGTTCTCAGTGTCTCATTTCCTTTTGTTAATTTTTTAAATGTTTATTTATTTTTGAGAGAGCACAAATGAGGAGCAGAGAGAGAAGGGGACAGAGGATCCTAAGCAGGCTCTGTGCTGAGAGCACAGAGCCCAATGTGGGGCTTGAACTCATGAATGGTGAGATCATGACCTGAGCCAAAGTCGGACACTTAACTGATAGAGCCACCCAGGTACCTCCTCAGTGTCTCATTTCTATACACCCTCCCTAAGGATGTATGGTTTTTAACAGTTTCCAGAACACAGCATTTTACTATAGTACATCTTGGAATCCAGCTGATTGTTCACAGAGGAACAATGCTCACTGAATATGAGAAATTCAGTTTAGGGAGATAGTTTTTCTGACATGAGTCAGTCCCTTTGACATAGGATTGAGGTTAAGGAATCTAGTTTCCTGGGAGATGGTCTCGTTGTCGTGGTTTAGCACCTCAACTCTATAGCTCCATAGACGTTCCTCACATACAATGCTCTTGGGGTTTAGCATTTCATGAAAGTGCCTTTGCAACTAGCACAGTATTTTTAAGTGTATCAGGCTACAGACTGTCATCCACATAACTGACTTTCATCATAATTTACATGTTTTTCCATTCCCAGTATTGCAGCAGACATGTTACATTATTTGCAAAAGAAAACCAGATATGGGGAGTAGAGAGTGGGTGTATATGAAAATAGTAAGAGGGGTGGTCTGGAAAAGCCAACTCTTCCATATTAAATCATATACATTAATATTTAATAGTGAGAAAAACTCAGAAAAAGACATGTGTCATCTACAGTAAATTATCTGATGTATATTCTAATAGAACAAGGTTGTGATTATTTAGTCTTTATTCTGACACAAACTGGCAAACTGGGAAGTGCTTTACCATGTTCAGAGTTCTTTATTTCTTCCTGTTTTAACAATTCAAAAAACATATAAATCAGTAAGATTTTAAGAAGTATTTAAAAATTTATTCAAATGATCAGGTCATAGATACTTATAGGTAAAAGGTGAGAAACAAGGGTATGCATTTCACCAGGTTTCAAAGTGAAAGGAACCCCTTCTATTGAAGCATCACTAGTTAGAAAAGAAATCATTTGGATTCAAATCAGCATAGTCATAAAAAATGAAAGAAAATATTCAAGTTTCTCAAATGCCCTTTTGGGGAGCAGACCACTGATAAAATATTTTATTTTGTTAATTGTAAATGAATTAGAGACATGGAGGGGGGTTCCCCAGAGCCAGCAGGGGCTTAAATTGTTAAGAGAAAATAACTTTTGGCAAACCCTATTTGGTATTTTGCTAACCCTGAACCATTTTTGCCAAAAGTTCACTCTTATGATGAAGTTTAGAATAGATACAGAAGTACAAAAAGAATACATTGGGTTTCTAAGCTGAACATGTCTGAGAATCAATGACAATGTAAGCTTCTTCTAGAAATAGGTGGATTTCATGTGAAAAGCCATGAATAGCTTTGTTGCCTTTTGGTCTCATACCTGAGTGGGCCAGAAAATTTCAAATTTTGCCTTGTAAAATGGAAAGACCTAAATGTGCTTCAGGAAACACTCCTCTGAAACAGAATCTGAATTCCAGGGCTCTGCCTTTGGTTCTGATCTGCCTACCAGTTGTGGTACTTGTGTCTCCTTCACAGGGTCGGCAAACAACAAGCGGGCTGGTGAGCCATGTTTGTGCAATTGGTAGGTTCAGCACTGCTCTATTAAGATGATTGCAGCTACCCTGACTCAAATTCCCCTGTGCTAGAGGTTAGGACAATATTGGTATTTAACAGCTTTTATCATTTAATTGATTTTTTTTTATTTACTTTTCTTTTTTTTTTTTCAACGTTTTTTTTTTTTTTTTTTTTTTTTTTTTAATTTATTTTTGGGACAGAGAGAGACAGAGCATGAACGGGGGAGGGGCAGAGAGAGAGGGAGACACAGAATCGGAAACAGGCTCCAGGCTCCGAGCCATCAGCCCAGAGCCTGACGCGGGGCTCGAACTCACGGACCGCGAGATCGTGACCTGGCTGAAGTCGGACGCTTAACCGACTGCGCCACCCAGGCGCCCCCAATTGATTTTTTTTTTAAATAGCAGTAGGTCTTTATCTTTTTGGTCTTCATTTGGTCTGTTAAATGTGACATAGAGAGATGAATTCTAAATACATCATAGTGGAAGACCAGTGGAAGACCATTGATTATCTTGAGCTATGTCTACCCATGCCGAAGCAACTAGTGAAGTTGGGACATGGGGAGTACATAAGGAGCGTCAGGTATACTGGTCATTTGGTAGACCACCTTCATATATATCACCTGCCCACTCCTCCCCGGTGTATATCCATACATGCATATATCAGCAAAACAAAACCCCAAACTTTTCATGCTTTAATAATATTGTCTTGGAGATATTACTTCAGGATAAGATACCTTAGAAGACGAAACAAAATTTCTTCATGTCTGCAATCTTCTGTTAATAAATGGTTCTATTCATGGTGCCTACATCAGTTATTACTATTCCCTAGAATGGTCAAGCAATTTTCTAATATTTCCTTGGGATTCTAAGATCAAAAGCTCTAGAGATGTGTCTTTCAATTTTATCTTTGTAACTTAAAATAGCAAAAGCAATAGCAAAACCAAAGGGCATTAGTCAATGTTTAAAGCCTCAATGTCAACTCTTATAATTTTCAGATATACCTCAGGACGGCTGCAAATTCTGTGAAAGGATATGTAATCTATGGATGAGAAGACTAGGCTGGTTATGTGAGTGAGACAAGAAAAATAGATTCCCTAAGGCCCTACTTCTTCATCCTTTTGCTCGTTTCCTTACTTGCTTTAAGTCAGGAAGAAATACCTACCATTTTGGCTATGTAAATAATTAAGTACTACTTTGTCTGAAATCTTATGATTCCAATATTTTTGACCAATCTATTTTCACACTATTTCAGGTGAACTCCTTCCTTTGTGTATCAGCAACCTGCACCCCAGTGCCCCAATGTACAATAGGCTACGGACATTCACACACCTATAGTCAGCCCCGTACGTCATTTATTCATCGGGTTTTAGCCTATCCAAACAAAATCAGGCAGGATTAGACCTAAAGATAAACTCAACTGTATATACACATACAGGTTCAAAGCAAGCCTCATTATTAAATGAATAGGAAACTACCTATGTGATGACATTTTAGGATACTATAAGGCACAATGTATAGGAGACAAAGGGGTCAGATTTCTGGCCTTTCGCTATTGTCTCGGATGAACGTGAAAATTAGCACTGTTCTTTGTAATACTTTTGTTAATGGAAATTTTACGTATTGGGATAGAAGTAATAGTCTTAAGCATACAGGGTATTGGAGAAGCTTTATGTAAAGAGATGATTGGATGACCAGGGCAGAAGAAGGAACAATTACCAAATTCTTTGTTTATAGGTTAGTGATAACCTTGATTTTGCTTTTTGTAATAATGTGTTTCAGGGAACATGGTTCAAACTATAGCATTTAGATTTCTATATTGAAATAGGAAAGTAGGATGGAAAGGACAGACAGATGAGGATTTTAAGTGAGCATTGGTTATGAGCTAACGTGTTCCTAACATGATCTCATTTAATTACTCTAACAAGCCTAAGAGGCAAGAATGACCTCCATTGTTCAAGTGGAAGATAAACTCAGACAGATGAAATACCTTATCCTAAGTCACATAGCTAGTAAGTAGAAGTATACAGTCTGAACCCAGATCTCAAAGCATAAAATAATTTTATGCTTCTTCTTAAGACCTACGGTATAACTTATACTCATATGTAGATTTAAAGAAGTTTATATTATCACTGGTAAAATATCACCAACAGCATAGATACAATTCCCTTTTGACTTTTAGACCTTGCCAGGACATATATATTCAAACTATTCTGCATCAGAAATGTCTAAAAAAAAAAAAGAAAAAAAAAACCGTGTGTGTGTTTGTCGTTATTACAAGTTATTTTGTGTCTTCCCTGATTATTGCCAAAATAAAAAGAGGTGATATGAACCTGTTTGAACTTTACCATTATGTTTTTATTACAAGTAAACACAAACTTTTGTTTTCAAAAAGAAATAATATATTCCAGAAAGGAGATTTCTTTTTTTTTCTTTCCCTTAAGCGGCATACTTGCAGTCTAAAGAGGCTTCTAAATTGGGTACCAGAATGTAATGGTAGAAATAGAGATATTCAGCAGATTGCTAAAACTGCCACATTGTAAAGCAGAGTTTGATTTTGTGCACATATTCCTACGGGACACTGAGAACACATCTTAAGCCCCATTCCTTCTACTGTCAGTTTTAAATTTAGGGAATTGGTTTGGAAAACAAACCCAGGGGTCCCCATCATACTCTCTCAAGTTCTTTCCTTGATGATCCCCTCATTCAGCCATCTCCCAGCGCTTACTCCAAAAATTCCAAGATGTCGGTCCTTCCAAACATGAAGGGGGAAAATGAGCTAATTACCTTCTTCAATATTAATTAGTTCTGAAGCCAGTGAAATCAGCCTTTTTTTTTTTTTTTTTTTTTTTTTTTTTTTAATCTAAGTGACTTCATCCACCACTCTCCACGCTAGGTCGTTGACATTTTTCACTTCAGAAAATCCACAGCACAGAGTACTTTCACTAGTCCAGTTCAGATGCTATATCTAGGGCTAATGTGTCCGATGATCTCATCTGCCTGGACAGAGGAATAGAAGGCATACGAGAATGCCGCTCACATTATGTAAAATTGTTGTTATAAAATCACTAAGTGCCAGACAGCTTACATACATCTCTTGGTATGTTTCAAAGACAAAACAGTATACACAGAATCAAATGCAGGGAAGCCATTAAGTGACACATCACCTTTATCTGATAACATTTTCTGTTGAACTGCTGGCAACTCCTCTCTGTTGGGAAGACAGAAGGCTGGGAGCAAGGTCTTTATGCTCTGCAGTTTCTCAAAGGGATTACAAATAAAACACATGGTCCTCCGCAGAATTTTCCTTAAGTATTGAACATTCAGAGGCATATGTGTCCTAAATGAAAGGCTGTAAAAGTTAAAGATGATATGGCGATACTGGGGTTATGTATTGACATGTTGAAATTTCTTTTGCCCATGTCTAGACTTTTCTCCCCCGTGATAACCTTAACCCTGCATGACTTTTCAAAGATTTAGATTTAGTCCACTTCTAGCTGTCCTATTACATAATTTCCCTTACTCTGTTACCCTTCATCTGCCGTTTAATAGTTGTGGCTTTTCTTAGGTAGGATATTTTATGTCAAAAGTTTCTCTGCTGTTTATATCTGAAAGTCTCTCCATGAAAGCCCTGTCATACACACTTAAGCAAACTACATTGGAAGTTCATTATAACATGGCTTTATATAAATTCTGACACCCTCTTGGTCTGTCATAGTTATTCACAGATCAAATGAAACAACTAATTAATCACAGGCTGATATTATAAAGCAAGGCTGTGTTTCAGCCATGTTGACCTTGTTTGGAGGGATACATAAAATCAGGGGCATATAGGTCACTTCTGGAATACAAGGAAAGATGAATAATCACCAATGTTTGGAAAAGGAGAGTCACTGGGAGAAGTCAAGATTGAATCTAGGATGTAGCCACTCCAGATAGGAGGAATTTTAACACAGGGAACTGTTGAGAAGCCAGACAGACGATAGTATGGTAACCCAGATACTAGCAAGAACAGATAGCCACTATCACTCTTAAGTTGGAGGGCTAAAGGGAGAAAACAGAATTCTTGGATCTGAGGCTCTGGGAACACATTCAGAAGAAGAAGCCATGGAGCACCAGGGTGGTTCAGTCGGTTGAGGCTCCGACTTCGGCTTAGGTCATGATCTTGCGGTTCATGGGTTCGAGCCCCGCATTGGGCTCTGTGCCGGTGGCTGGGAGCCTGGAGCCTGCTTCGGATTCTGTGTCTCCTTCTCTCTCTGTCCATCCCCTGCTTGTACTCTGTCTCTCTCTGTCTTTAAAAAATAAATTAATTAATTCAAAAAATAAAATTTAAAAAAAAAGGGAAGAAGAAGTCACTTCAGGTATGCCTGACAATAGCTGGAACCGGTAAGGCAGGTATATCTAGTACGATTTAGAATCATAGAGGAGGCCCAGTTGCTGTGATAGATATCACCTAAGGGAAAGGGAGAGAGACAGGGAAATGCATAGATTTTTCCCCCCTTTTACATACTCTCCAAATTCCTTCCAGTGCCTTCTATCAGCTGAACCTAGCTGGAAGTTGGTAAGTGGGACTGGAAAAAGTAGTTCTCTGGGATATAGCCAGAGTAAGGGAAGGTGGGGAGTGGATATGAGGACAGGAAGATGACCATAGCAGCCAGGTAAATGATGAAGGCAACAGGGGAATTAGAACTCAAGATTAGGAACTCAGTAACCCAACACTAATTCAGATGTGTGATCTGACTATTCAGACAAATGCTTCCATCAAATGTGGGACAACTTTAAATGGTGATGTATCTCTGGATTCATCATACCGTAGTTTTGTCAAGGTGCTGCCTGGATCCTAAGTGAATGATTTACATATTCAATGTGTATCTTTTTCCTGTGAAGGTGATAATCACTTCTGTGCAATTTGCCTTGCTAATTCTAAGTAGTTTTTCAAGATGGAACTACAAGATACCAAATTCTCATCAATAAAGCATTTGGGGCATTGGGTTGGAGTTGACAGAAATCTAGTTAATGAAAGTCATTTTATTCTTTTTAACCAAAATTAACTTTTTATTTATGTAATTTAGAATATGTATTAGGATGATCTCACTAAAAATTTAAAACTTTCATTTTGAGGCTTCTTCCTCTGTTAGCAAATGATATTTGTTTAAATTGAAGATCAGTATCAAGAAATGATTTTTATACGTTGTTTAGATCTACATTCCTCTGAGATTGAAAGATAATTCTTAAATTGGTGTTTCTCCAAATGTACCCCACAGATTTACATTTGAATCTGCTGAGCCAGAACCTTTGAGAAAGAGGGCTAGAGAGGATGTCTAAGTAGTTCTTATGTAACTGGAGAAACTCTGGCTCAAATTAACCTTTCTTGCTGTTGGTACCTAGTAATGGATTAATTAATCACCTATCCAACATCTTATAGAGCAGAATCATGATGATGTTTGCCCTTGTGTATTATGTCTCTGTGCAGAATGAGAATGACCTAAAAGGGCTTAGTGTTCTTATGTGGAAAGACCAATGGGATCTATTGCATATCATTTATACTTATCTCTTCTGTAATTTTTTTTTAAATTTTTTTTAACGTTTATTTATTTTTGAGACAGAGAGAGACAGAGCATGAATGGGGGAGGGTCAGAGAGAGGGAGACACAGAATCTGTGCTGTCAGCACAGAGCCCGACGTGGGGCTCAAACTCACAGACCTCGAGATCATGACCTGAGCTGAAGTTGGCCGCTTAACCGACTGAGCCACCCAGGTGCCCCTCTTCTGTAATTTTTGTATGTATTAAGTTAAATACCACTCACCTGAGTTAAGGTAAATATTATGCTAATTTCATCATCTGCAATGGTCTTTCATTCTTACTAGAATGTCTTAGATATGTTTTTCATATTTCTTTAAGTAAATAAGGAATTTCAATGATGTCATAAATCCTCATGGTCGGGAAAGAATGACACATCATTTCACTTGATGCTCTCAGTGACAATTTACAGAAAACCCAACTGAAAATGGCTTCTACGAACACATTGTTATCTTTGTTGTCTAACAATAAGTCTTCGTATAATTGTTCCAGGGCTGGTTGATTCAGGGGCTCAATGAAATCATCAAGTATTTGTTCATTGGTATTTGTTCTTAGCCTAGTGTCCTATATCCCAAAGTGGCTTCAAGCTTACATCTTCAAGCAATAATGTCCTCACATTTCATTGGAAAAAATGGCACCCACATGCCCATTTCTAAGACTACTATGGGAAAGAGGAATGGAGATTACCTGAGTTCAAGCAAAGTTAATATACACCTTTGGGCTGGGACTTAGTCTCCTTTAACACAGCCACTCATACTTGAACAAAATAAAAAATCTGTTAGTAGTGTTTGTATTATTATTTTATTTTTTATTTTTAGTAATCTCTGCCCAACATGAGGCTTGAACTCATGACCCTGAGATCAAGAGTTGCATACTTTATCGACTGAGTCAGCCAGGCACTCATTATTATTAGTAGTAATAGTAGTAGTAACAGCTAACTCTAATATAGCATTTATATTGTGCTAGGCACTGTTCCACTAGTTATAGTTTATTAACTCATTTAAACATCATAAGGATATGAAGTAGTTACCATTATTGTCTATGATTTACAGACGTTAAATAACTTAAATAAGGTCACACAATTAGTCCATGGTGACACAAGGACTGTAATTCAGGTGGTCTGACCCCAGAGTTGGTGCTTTGAAGATTAATACCAGGCTGTGTCTATGGATGGGTGTGGATGTGAGGGGGTGAGACGTATGGCTCACCCAGTGAGAAAACCAGTGACTTCTGCCACAGCAAACAGAGCCTGGCACTAGGTAAGCACTCATAGTATTTGTTGAACAGGCAAAAAATGAATATAATAATAATGAATTTTAATGAATAATAATGAATTTAAAAAACCCTTTGATAGCCTTCAAGGACAATGCCTTGTATCTACTAGTCACTCACCGAGTGTTTTATTGATAGTGGACAGTTGTATTTCTGTATAATTTCAGGAGGGAATTTGGACTATGCCAACTGTTCTGTCAGTTTCCTTAAAATAAATGAGGGATGGTTGTCAGAGAGGGGACAATTTTGCCTGGTTTGAGCGAGATGGACTGACATTCAGAAGTTTTGTTTGGGAAGCCCCAGAAGTCCAGGTTGCTTCCTCACTGCTGTTTTTATATTATATATATAATGCAAGTTTGTTCTATTGTTTAAACTTGTAATTGTTGTTAAATCTGCATTATCAAGGCTTATATCCTATGCTAAGCTCCTCTACAACCTCTATTCTGAGGATGTCTGGCCATTCCACATTTGTTCTCCAGCCACTGGTTGGGTTGCACACTGCAGAGAACCCATCTGGTTGACTATGGCTCCAAGTCCCCTTAGCACCTGCACAGAGCCCAGGATATATGTCTGAATGCTGTTCACATTTTTTTCTTAAAAACAGAATGTAAACTGGCTTGGTCCTCTTTTACATACAATTGGACTCAGTTATCACATATTAGTTTGTCAGAGATATGCATTATACGATTTCATATTAAGTAGGGAATCATATGTAGCCATTCATAGTCAAAGACTTGGCTATCCTCTATCCCTACTTCAAGTCTTTAAATAAATGGAGATACTGATTTATAAGTCACTATTAAGAGGTGATTATTCTGATTACAGATAATCAACTTCCTAATCTGTGAGTGGGCCAGAGACTACTTGCCAGATTTCAGATTAAAGTGGGGGAAAAAAAAAACTCAAAAGTTTGTATGTTGTAGAAGATCATTAAGAAATGCAGTTCCAGGACTCTAGAGCCAAAGGACTAATCTAACAATCAATGCCATCAATAACTTTCTCTACAGTATTTAAAGTGAACTATCGATTCCCAGAAATCCAACCCTGATCCAAATGTGTTCTTTTCATTTATGAGCCTTTCATTCAGCGTATCGTTCCCCATGTCCCACAACAAGCAAGTGAGCATTGAGTTCATAGTTTCCTAATTATTAAGAATGGGCAGGGTTCTCATAGATCATCTAACTCTGACTTCTTGTTTTGTAGAGGCAATGATATAAGGCCTAGTTACTATGCCAAGGCTACAGAGCTAATCAAGTGCAGGGCCAGGAGTTGAATATTAGTCTGGGGTTCTTTCCTGTCACCATATTACATAATGAATTTCTTTACATGCCAAAGTCACTGCAACTTAGAGTCATTGCCTACATGACTTTGCACCTTGCCTAAAATACAACCCCCAAACGCACATTACTCCTATGTGTTTTTTTTGCTTTTTGGTTTTTGTTGTTGTTTTTTCCTGTCTTGATTCCAGAGTGCAGAAGGCTCTTGGAAGATGTGGTAGATTATATTTTTCAAAGATGGTCATGTTAGTATTTCCCATTTCATATACTCTTCTACATTATGACCTTTCCATCCCCTCGTTAAGAGTTATTTCTCCAAGCTCTTTGAATCTGAGCGACTCCTGTGATTGTTTCATTCAATAGAACATGAAGAAGTGGGGCACCTGGGGGGCTCAGTCAGTTAAGCATCTGACTTCAGCTCAGGTCACGATCTCACAGTTCATGAGTTCAAGCCCCGCCCCGGGCTCTGCACTCACAGTGTCAAGCCTGCTTGGGATTCTCTCCCTCTTTGCTCCTCACCAACTCATGCTTTCTCTCCCTCTCAAAATAAATACATAAACTTAAACACACACACACACACACACACACACACACACACACACACACACAAGAAGTGATGGTGTGTCAGTTCTGAGCATAAACTTTAAGTAGCATGGCAGCTTCTGCTTCTGTTTTTTGGACTGTTGGCTCCAAAAACTGTTTTTTGGAGTGTTGGGACATCTCTTCTCAAAACTCAGTCTCTATACTGTGAGAAGCTGAAGCCACACAGAGGCAAGTCTAGGTATTCCAGACCAGCTAAGCTTCTAGGTGACAGCCAGTGTCAGCAGTGAGCCAGCTAGAACATCCAGCCCAGTTGAGTTTCAGATGACTCCAGTCCTAGCTGAAAGCTGCCTGTAAGTGCACGAGAGACCTCACAGTGAAAACTGTCCTGATGAGCCCAGACACCTCACGGACTTTGAGAAATATTAATCAACTTTTGTTTCTATTCCATTACATTTTAAAGTGGTTTGTTATACACAGAAATAGGCAACTGGAATGGCTGCCACAGAAGTCAGCAGTCCTGGCTGCCCACAGACTCATGACATCAGACCTCAGATGCACTCTCACCTCTGTCAGGCAAACCCTTTTCAATCCCCACCGACTCCCGCACATACCGCTCACCTTGACAGACCCAGCTCTCCCACTCTTCCTGTTAGTGAAATCTGTCAGGTTTGAAACTGATGTCTGGGTATGTGGATTTTCAATACAAATTCTAGGAAACTTCAAAGTTTCCTAACACAGAGGAAGTATACTCTGTTTCTCCATATGGGTATCTCCCTTAGATAACAAAGGTCAACAGAGGTCATAGAGCCCATGAGTGAGTTGGATATCATGTTGACCTTTCCAGAAAGCACAGAGATAAATTTAATTCCACATTCATAACTATTTTAGCCTGGAGGGACAGTAGATTTTCTTGTTTCTTCTACATGGTTCTGGAATTTATATTTTTTACATTAACAATCTTACTGCATACATGTCTTAATTTTAGGCTATCTCTAAGTCCTTCTGAAAGAAGACAGGGTCTAAATTACAAACAAATAATACTAAGTCCCTTCCCCTGTCCCTGATGGTCAGGTCCCCTCTAAAATCTGTGACAGACACTTGACTTTTCTCATTTAGAATAGAGCTTCCCAAAGCATGGGATTTGTACCAGTGGCAGAATGTGAGAAATTTTAAGGTAGACCACAGATTCTGAAATTTTTCATTTTAACACTTAGGTATTTATTTTAATACATATTAGAAAAGATTAGACTAGTATATCACATACATTACTACACAGAACAAGGCTGAGTAAAAAGTGAATTGGTTTCAATAAAAATGTTAATTTAAAAATACTTTGTCGATATGGTGAAACCAATAATGGTGATAAATATATGACTAGGACAAACCAGTTCAGAATTGCTGAAAAACCTTTAGGGTTCTAGGTTCCCCTTCTCTTACCGATGATTTGTTATGGGGTAGTTATACCTTTCTGGCTTATTGATTTCCTGTCTTTTCTTTGAGTCAGCAAGCTATTACCTGCCACCGTTGGAACTCACATAGCCAACATTTTCTCTCTCTCATTTCATGAGCAGGCTTAATTCACATTTTTTTTTCCATTTAATAAGAGCTCACAAAGGCCAGCTCATTAACATCCCCATAGGCTAAAGAGCTGCTTTCTAGAGATGCTCTTGCTTTTCAGAAGTTTCCCAAAGCTAGGTAGCTCAGGGTTGGATTTCCAGAGCATGCTCCAAGACAGCCCCATACCTGAGACAGACATCACTCTCTTCTCCGGTCCCCCCTGCCTCCCCTGCTGGAGCTTCATCCTTTCTAGCAACCGAGTGATCATGTGCATTGGCTCCCTGCCCCCACTGCCAGTTAGTAACCACCACCATTTTCTTTGTCTCTCCATCGTCATCTACCCCTGCCACCTTCACCTTATGCATTTTATGTTAGCGTTGGAAAGAGTGTATTAACACTTCCTATAAAGTTACAATTCGCGTGGCTCATATAAATAAATTGCAATTGAAAATGATACTGGAGACATCTTTAAAAAGATAGATTATTATGTCCTTTTATCAATGGGGAAATGAACTGTTTCTATTTTGGAACTTCAAGTACTGCTAAGGAATATGTGCCTCTTCAATCTTAACATCAAATAAACTATCCCCTGTAAGCCAGATCAAGATCCACAGGCACAGACCCTGGTCTTAGATGCCTCACAGCCTTCCTCATTTAAGACCTTTGAATTTACCGCCTGCTCTGGAGATAAGGTTCTCATCAATTCCCATTTATTAGTAGGTGCTTAAAAGGAGGCACTTTCTGACATGCCATAAAAAGCAAACCTAATGAGCAAATGGCAGTGAACTTGAGGGGCACTTTAGGAGAAGGTCTATCAGTATTCATAACTCTGACACACTATAAAAGATACTTTAGTGCAACGAAAATGTGTCAGAAAAGATATTGAGTTAACTGAAGGGAGAATTTTCTGGTAAAACACATAAGAGCACCCATTTCAAGTGATCTGCACTATTAATATATTTTCACCTTTACTGACAACTCATTTACCAAGTGTCAGATGAATGGTATTGAAGACAGCACTGATATTAACTCCCAAATGAGGTTCTATAACAATGAAAGGTACATAAGTATTCCTCCCTAGCATCTTCTCTGTAATTAATGCCCTTGGCCTTGCCTAGGCAGCTGATGCCACTCAAAAATTAGAAAAATTATCTTTGGGAATAATTCTCATCATGCCGTAAATGGCCCATTATAGTTTATTTTTCACACAACTCATCTTTCATATGATACAGACAAAAGTTAAAGGTTGTCTTCAGATTCTTGGGGCAATTGAATCTCGATATTTCAGAGCACTATAGGTAACATCACATTAAGATTCCTTATGTGTATTTTTTTCTTTAAAAGAGTTTTTTAAAAGCCAATTCAATACAAAAAAACCTCAAAACTCAAAGAAAGTAGTCAAAGCAAAATCTACATCTCACACCATGAGGAGGAAAATGTATAATCAGTCTTAACACTTAATACAATGATAAACCTGGTCGATAAATGTAACCATTCCCTAAATCATATGTGTATGCTATTTATATAAAATAGGAAAATTTTCTCTTTTTTATCCTTTTAAAAAAATAACATATTTCCAATTAACTTTCCTTTTTCACACTTGATTTTTAGCATCTGTATTTTTGCATTATTCTTTAGAACCATATGTATATGGATGCTATACATTACGAAAGTTAATAATATTCACAAAGAAATGGGATACAGTGCTTGGAAGCAACATGAATAACAAACCTAATAAGAGCGTACTGTGAATTTTACTGCCGCAGCATCAGATTCAATTATTATGAGTTTTCTGTACAATTTCCACAGGTGGCAATGTGGATTATGGAAGAGCAGAATATTTCTAGAACTATTATCTTTTTTAATCTCTATATCATTTAAATGAAAATATAGGTAATGGAGGTGATTTGATTAAATACTCAGCTTTCTCATGTGAAGTATAGAGGGGGAGAAAAGCAAATAATTCTATGGCATTGGCCAGGATTGAAGACCACCTTAAACTGCATTTAACACTGAGACGAACAAAAAACCCCGATTTGGCCTGCATTATATTTCTTTTTTTCTTTCTTTTTAAATATATGAAATTTATTGTCAAATTGGTTTCCATACAACACCCCCAGTGGTCATCCCAACAGGTGCCCTCCTCAATACCCATCACCCACCCTCCCCTCCCTCCCACCCCCCTATCAGCCCTCAGTTTGTTCTTAGTTTTTAAGAGTCTCTTATGCACCTACATTATATTTCTACATTCACTATAAATTTGCTGTGAAAGCCATGAGGCCACTTTATCCAGAAAATTGCAAAAGTAGACATAAGAATTTCATTAGATAACTTCAAGTCAGACTAACATAGTCTATTTGCTTTCTAGCCCGCTTAGCTAGTAAAGACATGTTTTATGTGATCATGAATTTTTGACTTTGATCTGTAAGCTGTATTACTAACTCTTCCAATAAAAGCATGTAAAGTTACCAAAGTATGCAAGAAAACATTAATCCATTGCTTCTAATATTCTTTGGAAACTTACCTTATTCATTTATTCCTTCATTCATTCACTTATTTGTCATTCAACAATAATATATGAAGCATCTAACATAGATGTGGTCCTCCACTAGGCCTTGGATTCCAAAGATGATAAATAGACAAATATGTGGTTATCACTGTTGCACAATTTATAATCTATGGGGAAATCTGGATGGTAAGAAGATACTCTCGACACAATATGGTCAATACAGTGTTAGTGCTTACCCAAGGTGCTCAGTTGCATGTGGGAGTGGGTAGTGAGAGGGGGTGAGAGGGGAATTAGCAGGAAAATAGTTTTTTAGGAGAAGTCCACGTAGAAGTTTCAAGAATGAGCAGGAAATACCATCATCTGGCATTCAGATGATAAGTATCATCCAGCAGGAGACTCTGAACAGGTACTTACGGAGGGAAGATGAAAAGCAGAGTAGAGATTGAAGGCAAGCAAAAAAAGAAATATTGAGTATAATTTTATCTCTTTAGGAAAAAATACTGAGGGTTCGGTGTAGTCTCGTAACTGGTCATTGGTAGAACTGGGTTTTGAGCTCCTGGGTGAAATGATGAGTTTAAGTATAGATTTACGTTGGAGGCAGCAGTGGGCCATACACTTTGGATATTTGGATACCAAATATCTAGTTGAAATTCTATGTCTGAGAAATGCAGATTTCATTCCTGTTTCTGTTTACTCATTTGTATGCCAGGCAAATAATTGTTCTAGAGGTTACAGCAGTGGACGTAGGGCACAGCTCCAAATCCCTGCCCTCATGTAGTTTATATTTTAATGGGAATAGGGTGAAGTGGGGAGACAGATAACCATTGAATATATTAAAGTACATTAAAAATACATTTTTTATAGGTATTAGGGATGATGCCATTGCAATTTTGAACAGGTGGCTAGAAAAGGCCTCAGTGAGATGACATTTGTATCAAGGAGACAGGGGAGTGAGTTATTTGGATGTCGAGGGAAGAGTGTCATAGGAGGAGGGAATAACAAGTGCAAAGGCCCCAAGCCTGGAACTTGCCCAGCAAGTTTGAGAAATAAAGAGAGAAGTGAGGCTAGAGAAGAATGAGGGAGGAATTAGCAGGAGGCAGTGAAGAGCAGGCCAGATTATACAGGATCTTGCAGGCCACAGAGTTTTGGCTTTTACTCTGAGATGGAAAACTACATAGAGCTTTGAGCAGAGATAGAATGTGATTGGAATCCCATGATAACAGGATCGTTCTGGCTGTTGTGTTGAAAACAGACTGAATGGGGCAAGGCTGGAAGCAGAAAAATTATCTGGGAGACCATTGTGATAATCCTGGAGAGAGATGATAGTGGTTGGAAAGGGTAGTAGAGGTGGAAGAGGAAAGAAGTGGTTAGACGCTGAATGTATTTTTAAAAGAACCAAGAGTATATGCCAATGGATTAGCTATGTAGTGTGAGGGCAGTAGAAGAGGTTATGATGGCTAAGAGGTTTTCGCATGAGCAAATGGAAACAAGAGAGTCGCCATTAGCTGAGTTGATGTGGGGAGTGAAGAAGATAAGGCCCTGGTTTGGGATGTTAGATTGAAATGAGCGTTAGACACCCAACCGGAGATGTTTAATAGTTGATGTATGAGTCTGGAGTTCAGATAAAAGATCTAGACTAGACATAGAAATTGATAGTCGTCCATTTAAATATCATTCAGGTGGTATTTAAAGCCCTGTTACAGGATGTAACAGGTAGTGTTGATGAGAGTGTTACAGGTAGTGTAGATACAGCTATAACACTTGACAGTTGAGGGGTCTGGAAGGTGAGAAGTAACCTGGCAAGGAGACTGAGAAGAAGTAATTACAGAAGCAGAGAGAAACCCAGAAGAGTATAGCATCCCAAGAGCAGACTGAAGACAGTATTCTAAGAGAAAGTGATACCTGCACCAAATGCTGCCGATAGGTCAAGTAAGATGAAGGATGATCATTGACCTGAGGATTTCTCTTCATGGAGTCCTTTGGGACTCATTAGCATATCATGTGACACTGGAAGACAGTTTGAAAATGAACTAGTTTCAAAAGTGGATGGGATCAGAAATCCGATTACTGAGAGTTGAGGGTGAAAAGGAGGTGAGAAACTAGAGACACCAAATGAAGACTCGTCTTTCCAGGAGCTTGATTTTAAGAAGAAAAAAGGCAGAGGGGCGCCTGGGTGGCGCAGTCGGTTGGGCGTCCGACTTCAGCCAGGTCACGATCTCGCGGTCCGTGAGTTCGAGCCCCGCGTCAGGCTCTGGGCTGATGGCTCAGAGCCTGGAGCCTGTTTCCGATTCTGTGTCTCCCTCTCTCTCTGCCCCTCCCCCATTCATGCTATGTCTCTCTCTGTCCCAAAAATAAATAAAAAACGTTGAAAAAAAAATTTAATAAAAAAAAGAAAAAAGGCAGAAATCCTTAGGCTTAGTAGGACACCAACATGTCACAAAGACAATATTCTTTTTCTAAGATGGGTAGGTTAGACTTTATTTCTCTGGGCTGACAGGAGTGGGGAGTTAGGGGACAAAGAAAGGTTGAAGACTGAGAGGAGAGAGTTGGTGAGCAAAGGTCCCTGTGTGGTTGTAGAACCCTTTCAGCTACTCACCTCTACTTCCATAGTTTCCAGTATATTGTCACACTAGCAAATTCTTTGGTAGTCTGATGCGGGCAGCCGCTGTCAGGGTGCCATGGTCCCTAAGACCATCAATAAATGTGATGAAGGGTATATGTATGTATATGTATATATGCATTTGTGTATATACATTTGGTGTATGTACACATTTGAAAAAATAAATAAATATGTATGTATATATGTGTATATATTATCAATAGTGTGTGATTATATATAAATGCATTTCCTTCCTTCCTTCCTTCCTTCCTTCCTTCCTTCCTTCCTTCCTTCCTTCCTTCCTTCTTTCCTTCCATTTTTTAAACATTATTACTCTTGAGGGAAGGATATGAGAAAATTCATATTAATTGCTTTCACTAGGAAAGGCGTCTGCTAAACACATCCATAAAAGAATATTTGGCTGAACCTGGGACCCACTAAAATTCTATGGTTCTCAAATGAAAGCTAAAGTGAATTGTTTATAATCCAGTTTATACATCTAGTAAAGTGAAATACCAACAAGGATAACACAAACACTTCCATGATGGATGTCTTTAGAGACAGCAAACATATCTCTGATGATACTGCAGTGAACTCAGAGTTTTATGATAAGAAATAGATTACGTGTCCTTTATCATATAGAATAAACAATGGAATAAGGGAATAAGCTGGGTTTTCTTTATTGAGAGAAAATAATTGAAATACAGAATGCAATGTATCTCATCTTTTGCACAGGCACAGAAAGCCCATCACAAGGGGCTGATGTGAGCATAACAGAGGTAATTTGAGTTCTGTTTCTGGATATTTTATCTGCTTCAAACACACTTTGTTTTACCAAATCGAAAAAAGAACAACAATCACATAGAAACAACAACAACAACAACAACAACAACATCCTTCACATCTTAGATGAAAGCTTATCTTTCCTTGGATCATCCTTTCCAGGGTCCCGAAGGGCTGGCATAAACTGAAATTTAAACGAACTACAACATTGTCAGAAATCACCCCACACCAGACCAGCCCTCCCACCTCTGTTCCTCTCCTCCACAAAGCAGCTACAGTGCTGGACGGAACAGCCCCCTTAAATCTTTATTGTATTTTGCCTCTGGGGCTTGCTCATCACTGCAGGTCTAAAAGTGTCTATTACGGTCAGAAATAACTTTAAAAAAATATTGCACCTCTGAGCCAACGAGTGGTTCAAATGACTCCAAAATTGTAAACTTGTAAAGTGTAAGGTAGAGTTAAGCACTTCAGCATTTGGGATCAACTGACTCCTTTTCTGTGTCATCCTCAGTGTTCTTGTTTTATGAAGACTAGAAATACTAAGCTGAAGCCAGAGTACCCATAAAGCCCCTGAAGGTACTTGAGAATTTTCTTTCCTTCCTGGCTGCGAAGATGAATAGCAGAGCCTGGATTCTGTGGCTGAAAGCGGTTCTTGAAATGTGCACCTTACTTCGCAGTGCTGTCCACGCGTCTGGGTAGAGAATGGCTGGGTAAAACACATTTTAAACTAAGAATTAGAGACCAGTGTTTTTAGACCTAAACACACGCGTGAAGATTTGTGATCTAAGTCAGACCATTCACTGAGCGTTGCTTCTCAGTTTTGTCCTGGCAGCTGTGAAAAGAATTAATCGTGATTTTGTATTTTCATGTTACTGATGTTTTGGGCCATTTGGTGGTCATTCTTTTTTTAGGTTAGTATCTAAACGGTACTTTAATAGTACCTTTTGCTTTTGGGGGAGCCAGGTGGCTCAGGTGGTTAAGCGTCTAACTCTTAATTTCAGCTCAGGTCATGATCTCATGGTGTGTGAGATCGAGCCCCACGAAGCTCTGTGCTTGACAGTGTGAAGCCTGCTTGGGATTTTCTCTCTCCCTCTCCCTCTGTCCCTCCCCTGCTCATGCTCTCTCTCTCTCTCTGTCAAAAATAAATGACTAAACCTTAAAAAATATAATGCTTTTTGCTTTTAACTATGAGTTGATAGAGAAATGGGAGTGGTTGGTGTTGTCTACAGGTGAAATTTTTATTAAAATACTTTCTACACATTTCAAGAGCAGTACATGTCTTCAAGTTGGCTAGTCAAAATATTTGGAAGTTGTGATCAATCTACATAAGTGAGATGAATATGATATTGAGAACTTAGCATGATAAAACAAACATGACCTTTTTAAATCTTTTAAATGAATGTTTTATTAATTACAAGAGAAACTGACATAGGCACTGAGGATGTTCATTCTCTTGTAATGTGGCTTTGCCTTAGGTGTCGTAAGTGCTGCAGATATCTGGACAAGATGAGAAGTATTATGTGTATGTGTGTGTGTACAAAAATACATACATATATATGTTCATATATACACACATACATTAATACAGACAGAGCAATAGTAAGACCAGGTCTGGGCAGCATTTCTTGGGACCGTTGGCCTTTAGCCCACAAGGGTAAAACTTATTAAGGAGTATAAATTATTTGTCACTAGAGAATATCTCTTGTAAACCTAGAAGCACATCTCAATTCCAAATGTACATGATTAAAATTAAGCTGCCATATAGTTGGCATCCGTGCAAGAGGATATAATTGCACAACACTGGAAGATTGCATATAGGAGTTGGCAAGCAACTGTGTTATTATGCAATTCAGAAACCATGAAACCTGTCTCCAGAGTTTAATGACAAGGCCATGATACTCTGTTGCCATTGCCAGATCCCAAAGTACTGAATTAGGCCAGTTCAGTCTAGCCCTGGGACTTCCTATGCTCTTTTCTTTCTTGCAGGCCCAAGACTGTGGCCTTTATGCAATCAAAATTCTATGGAAGCTTTTAATAGCATCTTGTGGAAAGGTGTACTTTTGACTCTTGGCAATCATGTGTATCTAAGGACTTAGAGGACCAGTGTAAGGGCATTCTTCAACATCTATAAAGCTTGATAAACCATTATTTATTCAATGAATGTCATGTCAGGCACTGTGTTGGGGATTTTAGAAAATCTTAGCTCATTTATTTGCCATATGATATAATTTATTTGATGCTTATTGTGCGGCAGGTACTGTGCAATTAATAGAACAAGCAGACATACACATAGAGATAAGACAAAATTTAAAATATTCAAGAACAAAATTACCAAAAAAGACAAATATGGTAGCTCCTAGAGAGTCATAATTAAGAATTAGGGTGAAACAATAATAAAATGATGATGATGATGATGATGATGATGATGATGATGATTGATGATGATCCTGTTATTTTTGCCTCAAGTCTTTAAACAGTGAAGCTATTTGATTCAAATTCTTTTTAAAAAGTCATTTTAAGTTGCCCAATTTCTAGGTGATATTGAATGTAACTTTAAAAACATAGGATGAAATAGTGTTTTATAAGAGGCAAAACTGCTGTTTGCCTTACCTCAATTCACTTTGGTGGCACCATATTTTCTTAACTCCTGATTCTTTGGGACACCATTAGATTGGAAACCAGTTTAACATGTACTCTTGCCTTCCTTACTGCTTATGTCACTAATGATGTCACAGCTGATCTTGTAGTAGCTATTAGCCAGAGACTCATAAATGCCAATTTTAATTAGAAAATTTATTTTATTAACATATTCCACAGTACCCATTGGCTTAAAACACTTTTCTCACAATTTAAAATTTTTACATGCTACTCTATAAAGGGAAACACACACTTCCACTTTGGGAGACTTCTTTCAGGTATTAGCTTTACTAATCAAATATGAATTGATTTTAAAAACAACTAACATAGGGGAGCCTGGGTGGCTCAGTCGGTTGAGCGTCTGACTTTGGCTCAGGTCATGATCTCATGGTCCGTGAGTTCGAGCCCCGTGTTGGGCTCTGTGCTAACAGCTCAGAGCCTGAAGCCTGCTTCAGATTCTGTGTCTCCCTCTTTCTGCGCCTCCCCCCCTCATGCTCTGTCTCTCTCTCTCTGTGTCAAAAATAAATAAACATTAACAAAATTTAAAAAAATAAAATAAAAGCAACATATAGCATTAGCTTGTCAGGTTTTTCCTACACAGATCCCAATATCCATTTAAAGAAGTCAATTCTAGGGGCGCCTGGGTGGCGCAGTCGGTTAAGCGTCCGACTTCAGCCAGGTCACGATCTCGCGGTCTGTGAGTTCGAGCCCCGCGTCAGGCTCTGGGCTGATGGCTCAGAGCCTGGAGCCTGTTTCCGATTCTGTGTCTCCCTCTCTCTCTGCCCCTCCCCCGTTCATGCTATGTCTCTCTCTGTCCCAAAAATAAATAAAAAACGTTGAAAAAAAAAATTAAAAAAAAAAAATAAATAAAATAAAGAAGTCAATTCTACATAAGAGTATTTTTTTTTCAAGTATGTCCCTATCTCTATGTTGATTTAAACGTTATAATGTCTTATGTACTTGCGATGAGCAGAAAGGCCTCCCACAATGTCCATGTCCTAACATCCCAAACCTACATGGCAAAGAGACTTTATGCGTGTGATTAAGTTAAAGGCCTTGAGATGGGGAGACTATCCTAGAGTATCAGCATGGATCCGTCACAATCACAAAGGTCCTTATAAATGGGAGGCAGGGGGGTTAGAGTCAGAGGAGATAACAATGGAAGCAGAAGTTGGGGTGATGTGGCCATAAGCCAAGGAATGCAGGCAGTTTCTAGAAGCCAGGCAAGGCAAGGAATGGTTTCTCCACTGGAGCTTCCATGGGAACACAGCTCTCTGACATGTTGATTTTAGCCCCATAAGACCCATTTCAAACTTCTGACCACCTGCAGTGTAAGATAATAAATTTGTGCTGTTTTAAGCCACCATGTCTGTGGCATTTTGGTAAGTATCAGTTGGAAATTAATATACCCCCAGACACACCTTTATTTGGGTTAGCTTTTTATGACTTGTTTTTGCCTCCACCTTCCTCATCTTCTTCACTCAACACCTATGGCCATTTGGAAAAATAAAACATGTAATGTATTTGTGATCTTGGCTTTTCAAAGTGGAAATGATTATTACTGCACATATCTATAAAATAAATATTTCAGGGGCGCCTGGGTGGCTCAGTCAGTTAAGCATCCGACTTCGGCTCAGATCATCATCTCATGGTTCCTGAGATCGATCTCCAGGATGGGTTCTGCACTGACAGTGTGGAGCCTGCTTAGAATTCTCTGCCTCTGTCTCCGCCTCTGCCCTTTCCCCTCTCCTGTGTGTATGCATGCACTCTCTCTCAAATAAATAAGCACTAAAAAAATAAATATTTCATCTGAAAGCATAGTAACTAAATTTTCAAAATATTTGCAACCATTATTTTAATGGAAAGAAGAAGCCCTTACTTAGAAAAATTAAAGTACTCTCACATAATTGAAAGCTTTTTGTGTCAGAATGTGCAAGTATTTAATATGTTTCTGCTCTGAGCGGGGGGGGGGGGGGCGGAATCTTATTACTTTGTGGTGTATTTTTATTGACACAGCTAGAGAGTAATGCCATATAAAAAAGAAAAAGGTGCTTTGGTGTGCTGTTTGGAAATCTCTTAGCTGACACTATCTCTATCAAACAGTACAAATTAATGGGAAAAAATTATAACCTTTAAGTACTATAAGATTTTGAAGTGTCCTTTGGATTAAAGTTTCAATTTTCTCATGATGTCACTTTTTCAGGTTTGAATTTTTGGAAATTAGAAACCAGAAAATAAAAATGTTCTTTGCCTTCATCATACCAGGTCAAATAGATTATAATGAAATATTTTTTTAAAACCTTTTCTATTTAAAGAATTAAAGCTTAATTCCCACTTTTGGTGGCATGTATCTGATCTAATATTTAGATAAGCATGGTAGCATAGAAAGAATCATGAGGTAGGACTCAGAAGACCTGGGTTTAAGCCCCAGATTAGTACATGACCTTGGAAAACCATTTAATATCCTAGTATCAGTCCACTTCTAGCATTGTTTGCCCTAGCTACCTTTTAGGAAATAAGTAAGACAAAATAAGTTTTAAAAAAGACATTGAAGACTGTAAATTACTACTCAAATGAGAAAGATAACTCAAGAAGGACTCTGAAATATCCCATAGAGGTGTAATACCCAGAAGTAAAATGTTCCCAAAGGAATTCTTTCACTTTTCTCGTTTGGAATTATAGAAGTGTGTGTGTGTGTGTGTGTGTGTGTGTGTGTGTGTGTGTGTGTTTAACACAGACTGTTCATCACTGGCTAACAAATTTCAAAAGACATACAGATCTTCATAATAACTATAGATACTGAATTTTATATAAATTAACCCTATTTTTTTTCAAAATTAAGAAATGAGACAGATTTACTTATTTCATTGTAGGCATATAGAAACAAGCAAACAAAAAAAGACCAACGAGCAAAATTGTTCTAAGACTCTAAAGATGTCATTATGCTTTGAGTTAAGGTTCAGGTTGATCGTTTTAATATTGCAGCAAACTCACACATCGTTAATCACTTAGGAGTGGCCCCAGGTCATGGTAAATGGATGGCCTAATAATCAGACAAGATGTTTGCTATTTCCAAATTATTGTCAATAAGTAGAGTGAGGAGGTGACAATTCAATAACTAGTGATTATTAACTTGACTTTTTATTTTTATAATGTTAATCAAGGAAATAAGAAGTAGGAAGGTGAACCGGAAGCATAACACATATAATTATAGACAAGCATGAAGACAGTAATAATCATGATAAAAGATGTGTTTATTAAAACCAACTCACATCTATCACTATGTGTGAGTTGCTCTGTAGCTAGAGATGTTGTTTCTGGTTGTCTTAACTGGGTGTACATAGCAACAGAATTGGGGCTTAAAATATTTTCATTTTGAGGGAGAAAGAAAATGGTGGATGAGGGGTACATGAAAAGCAGGATGATGATGGATGGGGATTGAGGAAAAGGGACTGCGGTAGGATCAGTGAACATATGGAAATAGAAAAGAAAATGAAATATAGAAAAGACAACCCACATGGAACATGGGAGGGGAAAAGGCAAAGGGTTGTTGGGGAAAGAAGATAGTCAATGCAATCGACTTCAGCAGTGAAAGAGATTGGGAGGGCAAGGCTCTTAAAAATAACCAGATATAGAGACTATCTAGGAAAGATGTCCTTTGGCACCAACCAATAAACCAAGATACAAGATGAACTGGTGAAAATGGCACTATGGTAGTCTACATTGTTAGGAGCCTGGTCTCCTGGTAAGAGACATGCTATAGGAAAAGCTATAGGCAAAGAGACATGCTATAGGAAAATAGGGCAAAACACCATACAATGAAAAACAAACATTAGTATTGGCCCCAGACACCACGTGATAAAGTAAAAGGAAAGATTTTCATGAAATGGACAGTCAAGGAGTCCTGGATAGGCTTGCATAAACATGGGATGAAGAGGGAGATAAAAGCAAATTACAAAAAGGGAAACGAAGACAATAAGCAAGCATTTTGACATTCTCAAACTTTGGTTAGGACAGCGAGGTAAAGTGGAATTTGTGCACGTATTGAAAACAAAAGATACGGCTTCAAATTCCGATTTTGGTCTTGGGGTGATGAGTGTGGCTGGATGAGAAAAGCGCTGGCTTTGGACTACAAAACTTACGTCCAGATCCCAGCCCAATCGTGAACTAGCTAAGTAAGATGTTGTATGGCACAAGTTGTTGAAAGCCTAAGATTTTATTGGTTTCTTCAGCTATAAAATGAGGATATTAATAGTCCCTACCTCCAGATTATTGTGAGAATTAAAAGAGAAAACCCATGGGGCGCCTGGGTGGCTCAGTCAGTTGAGCGTCTGACTTCATTCAGCTGTGCTAGCAGCTCAGAGCCTGGAGCCTGCTTTCGATTCTGTGCCTCCCTCTCTCTCTGCCCCTCCCCGGCTAGTGCCGTCTCGTTCTCTCTCTCCCTCCCTCTCTCTCTCTCTCTCTCTCAAAAATAAACATCAACATTTTTTTTAAAAAGAGAAAACCCATGAGAAAAATCACAGTATGTATGTTAATACTTAATAAATGTGAGCTACACCACCAGGAATAGTAACTACAGAACCTTACAAAAATCCCTGGATCTCTGTCCATCTGAGTTGCCCAATCTGTAAAATGGGGGTTATGATAACAAACGGTCTGGAGGGAAACCTAAATGAGATCATGTACACAAAGTGGCACACAGTAGGCTCACAGTAAGTAGTAGGTACTATTATTTAAAAAATGCACTGGTTTCAAAAGACACCCAGTTTTAATTTGTTCAGATGACAAAAATGTATTTAGAATGCCTGATTTATTTTTTAGTTTATATACTTGATGCATTTTATATTAAGAGAAAGGAGCTCCACAGGTTGATAGGGATAATTACACTTTTCTTAGGAAAGGCACTATGGATAAATAGCTTCTGAAAGTCATTAGACCACCAAAATTCTGTTTGTCTGTCAAATTAGCTTTAAATCTGCTTCCAATTTTCAAAATCCCATCCAGCTCTTTTTAGCTATTATCATGTCCTGCCATAAAAAGACATAGTAGTTACCTCCTGGAAATAGGGAGTTCTGGTTATACCAAGAGTCTTAAAATTCCTTCTCTGAAATAATAGAAGGAAGAAACAAGTAAATTTATTTTTAAAACACTGTTTGATCTCCAATAGCCCTAGTTTCTCTCATATTGCCATTGTTATTTCCTCTGCTATACAGTTTCTGGCACCACAGTGGGTGCCCAGAAACCATGAAGTAAATAGCTATTCATTTGGGTGCTTACAAGCATAAGACTGAGTTTTCCCCATAATATTTTCTATTTAGTTGCATTCCAAGACTCATATCGGCCATGTTTTTGTAAACAGAGATTTAGAGTAGGTGCTTAACGGAAAGCTACATTATTATAATTGATTCCAAACTTAAGAAAATGCACACACACATCTAAAACAGTTATAATTAGAGCAAAATGCAACCCCGTCTTCTTTATTGGGGATCCATATTGCTGTCATTATAAATGTCACTTTTCAGCACCATGTCTCTTACCAAACAGAACTCATTTTGAAATGCCATTTTTTTGTGAAAAACTTTATCCATTTGTCCAAATGGTATTTGGACAAGAGAAGAAGTTTTTTTTCTTTGGGTTCATTTTCAGGTTGTTAGCCTAACCTAAAATAGAGCTTCTTTAAAAGTCTGCTCAAACATTTACTTAAAACAGCGAAGGGACAGCTGAGTGTTGAGTGGTAGTGTTACATTGAGTGAAGACACGACTGTAAATAACTCTGCAGTTTGGAAATGAATGATGCTTTTGACAGAGACGATTATGTCGTATTGACAACATTGATGTCAAATGTGGAGTGAAAATATGAGATTGACTATCAGCAGTTCCCACCAGTGATCACTTGAAATAGCTTCCCTGAGATAAAGAAACAACAACAAATGCATTCCTTCCTTTCCCTCTACTTACACTTTCCTTCCCTCAGCTGGCTTAGTCCAGGTCTACTTTGGGGGAAGGGGGCCTAGTGTTCACACTTCATCAAAGGACGATCAAATACTCTTAGCTGTTTCTTTTTAACTTAATTGTTTCCAGGGCATCATTAGACACTCTCCCTCCCCGCACCCCCCCCCCCCAAATAAGGAAGCCAAAATACCTAAGAAAAAAAGCCAAGCCCTGAACTTCTATAGATGTAATTACCATTTTTAAGTTCGACCTGACGTATATGAAATAAGGTCTTTGTAATGAAAACCTCACGTGGGATTTTTCGCAGCCTTCAAAGTCATTGTTCACATAACTGCTAAATACTGGCTTACATTTCTGGGTGGAGAATATTCTGCATGGTAAGTTTTCCAGCTTGGAAAAATGTCACGTACTGGAGAGTCTTGATGAGTAAATAATTTTTTCCATATCTATCTCTCCATTCCATTCATTTGTTGTATTACTGAGGCTCTGTGTTTTCATTGAATAGAAATCATGCTCTTTTAATGTATACTAAAAATGCTTTGCATTCTTTAGTATTCATATATAAAAATGTAAAATAATTTTCATATTTATTACAACTAGGATACAGCATAACAGCAGACCCTATTTACATTCTAGAGCCAGACAAATAACATTATGTGTGTAAGATCTCTGAGCCAGCAAATCTGGACTTGGTCAGAAGAATTTAGGGAGGAATTTCTGAGGGCATAGAATGTCTGTAAGGAAAATGTTTGGCTCCTCATTCTCAGAAGTTACAATGGGATGTTTATCTTGGCACAGAGCAGTGTTACACGCCCTGTGTTAATCCTGCCATTGTAGCCCCTCTTGCAGCTGGGAGGCAATGATGTGGGTCATCCATGGAAGGCACACTTCTTACAATAGGTATGACCTTTTGTGTTCAGGGTGGGGAGATGGATGGGTGACTTTTTTTGTTTGTTTTGAAAAACAAATGGTGTGAGCTTTCTGTAAACGGATATGTGATTTTCACATAGTAAAGGAAGTATCCAGTATCTGATGCTAGAACCAAATTCTTTAAAGCAGGTACCCTGCTGTGAAATATGTGTCAGTTATGAAGGCTTAAAACTTAGTAAGGGATTTATGAGTTCACTGTCAAAATCACTGACATAGAGATATGCTCTTCATAGAGTGAAAAATAAAACCCATCAAAGAGGAGAAACCTAAGAACACGTTTTAGTTAAATAAAACAAAGTAATTTGCTAGTTAAATGGCAGTAGCTGATACTCTGTTTCATTAAAAAGAATGCCCTGAAATGTAATTTAATAACTCACCTTTGCAATTGTGTTCTATGAATCTGAATGTGTATTTTCTTTTTTACCACAGCATCTTAATCTCCTCATGATAGGAGGCCAATGGGATAGAGAAGAGTTGTTTTGTTTTGTTTTGTTTTAATCCATAATTATTTTGGTTTTTTTTCTTTTTCTTTTTTTTAATATGAAATTTATTGTCAAACTGGTTTCCATACAACCCCAGTTTTTAATGTAAAAGATTATCTAAAGACTATCTTCTTATTGAATGAGTATATTTATTTTATTTTCTAAAGTGGTACATATTAAGGAGATTTTGAATTAGCCACTAGGAAAATAACAAGTATATTTGCCCTAGACCTGTCTCATTATACAGAAATATGGCAGACCATTCATTACTGTGGACTTGCTAATTTTACCTCTGCTGCCTGGGTCTCAACTCCCTTCCCTGCAAGATGACAGAACTGAACTAGTTCGTGTCCATGGTCTTTCTGGCTCTGAAATGTTAACCAGTTTATGATCTTTAATGAGAGAACAAATTTGGCATATATTCTCATATGAATGCATTTCTGTTCTAAGCTGTATTTTTCATTAAGTATGTTATTCTTTCATTTAATTTCCTGTTTTGAGAGAGCTAATAAAGCTCCCCTCTTTACCAACGATTGCTTCTGTGGAATTGGTCTCCATTGTGTTTAGACGGCTGCATTCATTTTTACAAAGTACTAGAAAATTGTACGTGCACCTCCTATGTTGGCATTTTCTTTCAACATCTTCACTGTGCTCTCGTAGGTCAGAGTGATGAGAGAATCTGTATTTATTCAGGTTTAGAAAATGGGTGTACTAAAAAGGCCTTGGCTGGCATTTCTCTCTCCCATTCTTGGTTCTTTCAACAATATTAAAGAACACCCACAAGGGGTCCCGACTGTGCTTGAGTATACATTACTAAGTGGCAGATCGATGTTTTTGCCCTCACACTTACTATATAGTGGGGAAAATATGTATTAACACATGAATGTACAAATGAATTTATATTTACACAAAGAATGAAGGGGAGAAGACACAGAAGAAGTAAGTGTCCTGGTAGAAATGGTTTATGTTGTGAAATTGAGAAATACCTGTTTTAGAAGGTGGCCTTAAGTGGACTCTTGGTGCAAGAGGAGTTGGCCAGCCAGATGGTTCAGAGGGAATGTGTTGTTCTCAGAGGTGACAGCATGCACGAGGACTCTGAAGTGGAAGATGGTTGGTGCCTTCAAGTTGACTAATGTAAAATAACATGAGATAAGATTGAAGTAAGTCATATGGGAATTTTATATTTAAGAGTAGGGTGACCAGGGGCACGTGGGTGGCTCAGTTGGTTGAGCATCCAACTCTTGATTTTTGCTCAGGTCATGATCCCAGGGTTGTGGGATCAAGTCCCATGTGGAGCCTGCTTGAGAGTCTTTCTCTCTCTCTCTCTCTCTCTCTCTCTCTCTCTCTCTCTCCCTCTGCCCCTCTCTCCTGCTCACACATACACTCTCTCTCTCTAAAACAAAACAAAACAAAACAAATAAAATAAAATAATTTTTTTTTTTAAAAAAGAATAGGGTGACCATATAATTTATCAGCCAAAATGGGATACTTTGAAGAATGAAAGCGGACCCTGCTGACAATGAAGCTAGGACAACAGGCATAAAACAGGATGGGTCCCCAGAAAATCAAATTGTTACCAACTTAAAGATAATATAAAGACAATGAAAATCTTTGGGCAGAGGAGTAATACAATTTGATACATGTTTTTGAAAGATTATCCTGGTTACTATGTCCAGAATGGATTGGAGGAAGACAGAAATGGAAGCAAACTCTTGTAATCGCCTAGATGCGGAATGAGATGATAAAGGGTGGAAAAATTTTCAGTAGAAATTGGCAGTACAATTGGTAGAACTTAGTGATGGATTGGACGTAGGAAGGGAGAAGAAGGAGGTAGTCAAATGACTCAAGTTTCTATTGTGTCTAAAGGAGTGAACGGAAGTGCCATTTATTAAGCTATGAGAAAGTAAAGAAGCAGAAGATTTGGGGCAGGACTGGGGAAAGATCAAGAGATTATTTGGGGGATCCTTAATATGAGATGCCTGATAAAGCTCCAAATGGAGAGGCCAT
Source organism: Neofelis nebulosa (assembly GCF_028018385.1). Lineage (NCBI taxonomy): Eukaryota > Metazoa > Chordata > Mammalia > Carnivora > Felidae > Neofelis > Neofelis nebulosa. The sequence continues at coordinate 67,566,380 of NC_080788.1, read as the reverse complement.
GTAGAGAGTTATATTTGGAACTGCAATCTATGTGGTGGATAAAAATCTATGAGCTGTAGACACTTGGGTGCCATTTGCAGCATAAGGATGTCTGAGATTATTGGGAAGAGATATTAATATCCCTTTAAAATGATGAGAAAACACAGCCCGGGACTGAGTCCTGAGGACCACAAAAATTAAGTGATAGTAAAGAAGGAAGGAAGAGCAAAGTCATTCAGACAATTAAGAGGAAGCATGCCAGGGGCACCTGGGTGGCTCAGTTGGTTGAGCGTCTGTCTTTGGCTCAGGTCATGATCTCGCAGTTCGTGAGTTTGACCCCCACATTGGGCTCACTGCAATCAGCCTGTCAGCACAGAACCTACTTCAGATCCTTTGTCCCCCTCTGTCTGCCCCTCCCCCACTTGTGCTCTCCCCCCAAATAAATAAATATTTTCAAAAAAAAAGAAAAAAAAAGAGGAAGCATGCTGCACACCTCTCAGGAGGCCTCAGAGGAGTTCATCTCTTTACCCCTCTCGCCTACTATGCTGACCCTGATAACACACTTCTATTCCTTACTTATCTTCCTCTACCAAGTCCCTTGGATCATCTCTCAAATCAACCACTTGCACACAAGTCCTCACACCTTAAGCTCTGTTTGGGTCTGAGAAGGAAGAACAAAAGGAATAGAAATATGATCAGAAAGTGTATTAATACAGAAGCAAAGAGGCTATGTCAGGAGGGACAGGGTGGGAAAGGGTTTGAATGTGGCATAAAGGTTAAATAAGGCAGGAACTGGTGTGATGATATGCATTGATGGTGATCAGAAAGGGAGCTGGGATTGTGGAGGTACAAGCAAGACCACCCTGGGGAAAGTGGAGTTGAACTTGGGTTTGAAGGGAAGTTGAGAAATTATATACTAATTGGAGATGTGGGATCAAGGGAACATTCTGTTTTGATTCTCTTTTTTTTTTTTTAAACGTGAGAGCTATTAGAGAGTCTGTGAATGCTGATGAAAATGATCCATTAGAAAGAGGTAGAAAAAATAGGAAAGGGGATTTTTTTTTTTTTTGAGAGAGAAGGGTGTGAATGGGAGAGGGGCAGAGAGAGAGAGAGAGAGAGAGAGAGAGAGAGAATCTTAAGCAGGCTCTATGCTCAGTATGGAGCCCAACCCTGGGCTCAATCTCATGACTCTGAGACCATGACCTGAGCTGAAACCAAGAGGTGGACTCTTAACTGACTGAGACTGAGCCACCCAGGCACCCCAGGAAAGGGTATGGTTACCTGAGACACTGAACAGATAGAATTTTGGAAAAAAGGTTAGCTCCTCCTTCGTAGTGAGAGGGAAGATGAGTGATGACTGCAGATGTAGATTTGGTAATAAGAAGGTAATGTGGAATGAACTATGTGGTTTCTGTGTTCGCAGTGAACCATGAAGCAGGTGATGTGCTAGAACCAAAGTGGGACAGTAGGTGGGACATGGCCAAGGTTTTGAATAGCCACCGTGGTGGTGAGCAGGGAGATCACTCGAGTCTCTCCATGTTGAATGAACATTTGGGGCTGGGGACCCTCAGTGAATCATGGTCACAGCTTTCCCTGTTGTAAGATTTTTGTCTGGCAGTGTTTAGCTCCGTGGATGCTGGCCCAGAGGAAACACATTGCTGGATTCATCAGTGGGGTTTGCAAAGTAGATGTGATGGAAGGAGAAAGAGCCCAGGGAATTGAGGGTATTTGCAAAAGAGTCATTATAAAGAAGACCTCTAGAATAAGGGCTGTTGAAGGAGGGAAGTGAATTCCTGAAGGGTTGGTCAATAGAAATGAAGCAATAAGGATAAAGGATTGCAGTTCTCTGCGAGGTCAAAGAATTGTCACAGTGGGAATGCTCTAGGAGCATAAAGGTGTGATAAGAAAAGAGGATCTTTGAAAGAATGATTCCGCTTGTGGTATAGTTTTTGGTGATGAATTCTGTTAGGTACCACAATTCTCTATATTCCTACAAATTCTGTTCAATGCTGTGATAGGGCTATGCAAGAATAATATATGTTTTATTTTATCTTAGAAACGTCACCTTTACCTTTTCCTTAGTTGCCAAAAGCACTCCTTTGAACTGGGCTTCGATCATCCCATTATCTGTTCCTGGAAGGCATCGTGAATCTGATGTGGTTTTCTACAATTCTGGGAGCCACACCTGTCTCCTCCTGCTTTACCCCAAGACTTCAGGGATTGACTAAGTTGAGGAAATCCTGATACTGAATACAAATGTCATTATTTCCCCAAAGGATTTTGTAATGTTCAATTTCAGCAATATGCCCACTGTCATCTTATGTTCTATATATGCCAAACTATTGACATGTATGTAACTACGTCATCTTTTTTTTTCTTCTTTTATATGTGCATTTGCTGAAAATGGCCTCCTTCTGTTTTCTCCTCTCCCTCTTTCAAAGATTATTCAAACATTGTCTTCTGTATGATACCCAACTTAACTATTCCTGACCTTCTCGGTCTTATTAGTCATTCATCCTCTGTGCTGTAATGGAATTTTATACTTTATTTTTAGTCTTACTTTATTATAATAACTTATTTACATGACTGCCTCTTTACTTGACTGTGAAGGATTTTTTTTTTTTTTTTTTTGGAGGCAGGGAACATGTTTGTTCATCTTTGTTTTCTTAATGCCCAGCCTAATTCCTGGCATACTTTAGGTCATAAGCAAATATTTGTTAAAAAAAAAAAAGTTTAAGAACTGAACCGATGAATTCCATTTACCTTTTTTATAAAGCATGCAGCCATCACTAACAACCATCATGATATTAAATGACATATACAGTTATAAGTTGTTTACTGACTCTAACATTGTTGACTATCAGAAGAGAAGTGTCACCACACACGTTTTCATAATGGAGCAGATCTATAATCTGGCATTTATAACTCCTGTGCTGCTGTGGCCTGAGTGTGGTATAGGAGGTGGGGGGAGAGGGCAGATGATGCAGTTCTTCCCAATTTATGAGGGCCGAGGAGCAAAGATTAAAATGCAGAATGGCAATCAGATTAAAAGGGTTGATGAGATCCTAAATACATCCCTCAGGCCACAGGAAAGCCCAAGGGAGTGATCTTGGGAGGAGTATAGGCCATTGAGTGGAGGGAAAAACTAGGCTTACCACCACTAAAATAACAAGAGATAAAATGAAACCCACTTATCTGATTGTGAATTTTATCTGGACATAGAAACCTTCGAATTATTTATTTATACATAGTGATATCAAGCTCTATCTACTTCCACTCCAAAGGGAACTCTTAAATAATCAAATAAAATGTTGAGGTTTCCTGCCTGAGTTACTCAAAGAGGAAGAAGAAAAAGACACAATAGGTCTTGAGATGCTCTTTTTCTAATAATGTATTGTTCAGTGAATATTAAGAATTATTTGTTGTTTTATTCAACATAGAAAGGACTCCTTTTTACTAAGTCCATTTTTGTGCATCAAATCTATGTATTTTTAGGTTTACATAAGCCTAAATACAAATATGTCCTTTTATCTTTATGTTGTAGATAATAAGACATTTGCTAAATGAGAAAAATCCTTCAAATAGGTCAATCTTCACTCGGAGATAGGATTTAAATGTTTATATATTCCAATTTACAATAAAAAGTCATTTTAAATTATTTTAAACACTTATGTGTAGCATCTATCTTAGACACTCAAATAACATGCTTTTAATAATGCCAATCTTGCAGTCACACCAGCTTTATTTTGACTTTAAAAGTATATTTCCTTTTTAACAGAGTAGCTTAAATTATTAAATCTGTTAACGGTTTTGGGAGAATGATGGAGTAAATGGTAGATATTTTTCTACAGGGGGAAACTAAGGGAGACAATCTGATTTATCAGAGGCCATTGCCAAAACTTCGGAAGCAGATAACTAAATTTGGGGTTACAAGATACAAAGGCAAATTAATTATTCAAATAGATTTAGATGCCCTGGTGCTCAAACAAGTAGAGTTTTATTTATGAGTCTATCTTTGCTTCTTTCTTCTCTTAGAGGTTGTATGTTTGGAGATGAGGGAGAGGGGGCCTCAGAATATCTAAGAAGGATGTCAGATTTAAATGAGAAACAAGGAGGAAATAATGAAAAAGAAAGACAAAACCCAAAAAAGTTAGGATGATAGGGAGGAAGAGAAGAAAGGAGGACAATGCAAGGGAGAGATCAATCCATGGTTGGGATTTTAGGGTTGCAATGATCACTTCCAAACCTCAGCACAGTCTCTGCTCAAATGGGCCCACTCTAGACAAAAGGCAAACAAAATGTCTCCTGGGGCACCTGGGTGATTTAGTTGGTTAAGTGTCAGGCTCTTGATTTTGGTTCAGGTCATGATCTCACGGTTCAGGAGACTGAGCCCCAAATCAGGCTCTATGCTGACAGCATGGAGCCTACTTGCGATTCTCTCTCTCCCTCTCTCTCTGCCCCTCCCCAGCTTGCACACATGCACACACACACACACACACACACACACACACACACACACACATGCTCTCTTTCTCAAAATAAATAAACTTAATAAAATAAAATAAAATGTCTCCTATTGACAGTGAAATAAACAGGTTCATAAGCCTGCTTTACTTGGATATCAAAGAAAAATGACAATAATGGCAATATCTACCTATATAAGCAGAGGCCAAGAGTTAAAAGTTAGGGAAGATAAGAGCAGATATAAACAATCGCCAGCTAGTCCAAGCTGAGAGGCAGAAAGTAAGCCTTAGCTTTGGATTTACACACTGGGGAAGGAAAAGTAAAAACAAAACCAAAAACGATACCTTGAATAGTCTCTCCCATTTCCCGATATTTCTAAGCAGCCCAGAGGTCAACTTCCTAAATTTCAAGTTGTGGCTTCCATATTATTGATTTTCTACAGTTATTTGGAAATTCCCATCTTTTTTTTTTTTTTTTTTTTTTTTTTTTGGATTGCGATGCATTAGATTATACTGTTCTCAGTTTTTCCTCATGGATGTTTTCTACCAATCACTAGGGCACTTGTCTGCACTCACTGAAGAATGAAGCAACCTTGGGTATTTTTCCACATCAATTCCATTCGTCATCCTAGAGGATGTCTACATTCGTGTGGAAGACATATCAGCACCTTTCCTTAACTTCTACCCCAATGATCTTCATCTTTCTATTCAGTCACCAGATTGTGGTAGAACTGCTGTTCATCCAGCATACACTGGCTGTTGAACACTGGATGCTGAACACTTACTGCCGCGATGTTCCCACCCCTCCGCCAGCCCCCCCCCCCCCCATGATACTTCTCCAAAATTCTCCACAGTCCCAGTCCCCGGTCCTGTGTAGAGGAACATCAATCCTCTGCTCCAGCCTAAGGGGCTACAGTGCTTGACCTCTCTATGCCAGTCATGAAACGTTTGTGTGTCAGTCCTCTCCATGGCCATTCACAAAATTATATCAACATCTGAGACTACTTCACCTCTGAAATTATATGCCCCTCATTCACACTCGAATCCCCCAGTTCTGTCTTGCCACTTTCCTTGTTCTTTTGCTCTTCTCTGCCTGTTCTGAGCCCCCCACCCCCTCGAGTCCTGTCAGTGTGCTCTCAGACATCAGCTTTCCTCTGCCTTCACTCTCTTCTCTATTAAATCTCCGTCTATTACTTTAACTCCATTTTCTCCAACATCAACCTTTTTTATTGCCTGTGCTTCTACAACATCTGCTCTGTAAAATTTAAATTAAACCCACAATCCATCTCCTCTGATCTTACCACCCACCCAAGCTTTGGAAGGAGAGAAAATCAAGTAAGTGTACAAGATAGTCGTGCCTCAGTGCTGCCGGGTGGCTTTTACAGTCCCTGGTAAAGTCCCTTGTCCCTCATTACTTATTCCTAATTCTCCCCTCTCCCTCTAGTGCCTACCCTGCCTCCCAGCATCACCACTTTGCTTTCACCAGAGATCTCCCCCTAATTTTAGAGAGAAACTTGGTGCTCTCTGACAGGAACACATTCAACTTTTATATTCTGCACCTCCGGTTTCTGGCATTTTGAACACTTCTTTATGTCCTTTGTCTCAGAGCTGAGGGAAGAAGTTTGCCCCCATTGCCCTGAAACCATTCTAATTAAGGTCATCCGTGTTTTCCCATTTGTCAGATACAGCAGACTTTTTTTTTTTTTTTGGCTTTTATTTTTCCTGACCATCTGAAACATGCGACACTGCTGATAACTTCTTCTACCTTAAGCTGCTCTACACCGTTGACCTACAATATCTTCTGTTTATTTTTTCTGTGTGATCACTCCTCGGCTTCATCCAGTTCATCTATCAACTGAAGCATTTATATTCCCCTGGACTCTATTAGTCTTTGTTTTTTCAAATGTTTCTCTCGTTTCTCTCTCTCCGGATGATCTTATCTGTAGTAAAGTTTTAATAATCAGCTGTGTGATATTTTCATCTGGCTATGGAATATCTTCAGCTAGCTAATGATGATGGCATTCAAAATAACATTAAAAATAAAAATTACTGGCATTTATTAATCACTTTCAGGCATTGTACTAAAGTCTTTTCTTACATTAGCTGATTTACTCATCAAAATCCCTGAACTTTTCCCCTACGTTTACATCTGAGAGGTGAAGCAACGTGTCCATATTACACAGAAGTTAAGCGACAGAGGTAGGCTTTAAATCCAGCTTATCTGACTCCAAAGCCCATACATTAACCATTTTATTAAACGTGACATATGAAAAATGTAACTCCTATGCCCCCAGATTACTCATCTTCCTATATAAGCTGTTTCAACATAATCATCATCAGCAGAACACAAAACAGAAAACCTGAAGTTGTGCTAGATTCCTTCCACTTCCCAAACAGTAAGCCACTATGTCCTGCTAAAGCTTTATACTTCTTCCTTATATTCTCATCTAATGGTACTCAGTTCAGTGTCTCATAATTTCCCTCCTGCACCAGTGAAAAAACTTCCCAACTGGATTATGCACCTCCTTCTAGTTATGGTGTCCTCCAATTTATTCTCTACGAACTATTTATCTTCTTATGTCATATATCTGATTATATTACCCCTCTGATAAATCCCTAATGACTCCCCATATCCTGCAGCCATGTTTCTCAAATTGAGTTTTCTGTATCACCTTCCATTGGAATCACCTGGAGAGCTTGTTAGAAAGCAGATTCTCAGGAGTCACACCAGGATTTCTGAATTAGAACTGATGGTGGCAGGACCTCAATTGTATTTTAACAAGCTCCCCAAGTGATCCTTTGTCATGTTAAAATTGCAGAATCTGGCTTCCAGATCAGGTACAAACACTTCAGAAGCGCCAATAAATACCATCCGGCTGGGGCTTCTCCTTTCTCTTCTCCATTCTTTCCACGCCTCCCTCCATTTACTCTCTGCACTCCCGTACACCGGACTAGTTGCGGGCTACCCTAATGCCAAGCTTTCTTAAGTGTTGGTGACTTTCTGTGTGTTTTGTCTTCTACCTAAAGGTCCTTCTCCCTATATGTTTGGCAATCATGTGCCAAACATGGGTTTGTTCATGTGGATATGTGTGTTGCATACCTTGAGTCCTCATTAGACTGAAAGTTTCTCCAAGGACATGCAAGCTGTATAGTCGTAGGAACTGTGCGTTCTGAAATCTCGATTAAAAAACTACCACTCCAAGTTCAGGCTGTGTGAGAAAACCAAGCTAAGGCTGAGAAAAATGAAGTTAATATGCATTCGGTATGTACTCAGTACGTAGGGACCTGGACCTTTTAGCAATTTCCCATGACTGTTTGGTTTGTGACTAAGCTTTTTTCTTTTTTAAAATTTTTTTAAATGTGTATTTATTTTTGAGAGAGAGAGAGAGGCAGAACCTGAGCGGGGGAGGGGCAGAGAGAGAGGGAGACAGAATCTGACTCAGGGTTTAGGCTCTGAGCCATGAGATCATGACATGAGCCAAAGTCGGACACTTAACTGACTGAACCACCCAGGCACCCCGGTGACCAAGCTTTTTTTAAAGGGAAGTTTCATGTTTGCTGGCATATCTACAAATGAACACACCAATGGAAGTGAAATTCAGAAAAAAGCTATTTTGGTCACCAACCAAAAGCTCTCATTAGAGAAATACTAGGAGTCATTTGATTGAAATCTCTATACGATCCATTTATATCAATGGTTTATACCCCTCATAATAAGAATAATCCAGGGGATGGAGGGATGTGGGTAATCATATTTATGAACTTGATATTGAACTAAGCTTTACTCATTACAATTTGCCGGTAAATGTGTGGTCCTCTCTTTGCAGATGAGGAGGCTGTGGTCAGAGATATCAACAGACTTGGAAGAGTCACCTAGCGAATAGAAGACCCCTCTGAAATTTGAATACAGGTATGTGGATGTCCTTCTAGTATACCTATGTTGTCTTATATTGGAGTACATGTATATGGAAATTTTGCCTTAATAAGTAAAAGTTTGGATGTGTTTTTAGGGGATAAGTGGAAATATTCTGTGGGATTTTTCTAATAAAAGACAATTTTACTCACCACATAAGTTAGTTTGTTTCTACGAGTTGTAGGAAATGACATTAAGGATAATATATTGTTTTTTAAGTTTTCCTAGTGGATCTTTAGGCCTTCAACCAGCATGGAGAAGAGTAATACATTGATCACTACTTAGGGAGCCATTTAAAGCTAATACCTATTTGCAAGATTGGTCACAGGACTGGTGGTAACGTGGGGAAAACAACACTGAGGGCTAAAAGCAAGATTTCCCTATACCCTTCCTTCCCCTTTCCCTTCTCAAACCCCATTCCCAGGAAACTGGGACAGCTGGTTACCCATCTCATTTTCCTCACAGTTGCATGCTGACTCTGTCACCAAGCTGTGCATTTGCTAGAACAGTTGATTTTCTTTATAAGAGTGATGAGGAAGAGAAAGCAAAAGTACTATGCATTGTTTCTCTTAAGGTTCATGATGTGTGTGTGTGTGTGTGTGTGTGTGTGTGTGTGTGTGTGTGTGTCTCCCCCTAAGTGAGGGGAAGCTATTAGGAGAGAGCCAGATCTCTTTAATGAGCCTAGAGGTAATGCAAAATTCATGTGTTTTCACCTGCAGCCGGGTAAAGCCTAGTGTACAAACAGAAAGTGGGAAGGCAGGAAGGGTTGGTTATTTATGATTTTTGCTGAAGCCGGTACCCTGGCCGCTACTGGGCATCCTGACCCACTTGTTCATTTTTTAGGAAGAAGTGGATACTTTCAATGGGAGAAACTCAAGCATCAGATTTGCTCCTTGGAGCATTAATAAAAGGGCTCAGTTAGCTTCATCTCATTATTTTACTATGAGTATTGACTTTGGCCTAGAGTCATGTATAGATAAAATGGTGCAAGGGCTTGTCCTAAGTGATTACTCAGAATTACAAATCATTTCACGTGTAACTGAATACTGCGGTCTAGCTGGCACCCTGCCCCATGCTTCACCCCCCCCCCCCTTTCTCTAATAGGAGCGCAAATCCAGCTTTGTCTGAAGAGGCAATTAATCTTATTCACTGAAAGCTGAATTTTAATTCACCAGCATGTGGAGGACATATCTGCCTATCACACGGAATTAGTTTAACAGAGAATTTAGAGAAAAAAAAAACACTGGAGGTCTTGGCATTCTTGAGCAGGCAAAATATCTTGTAGGTACATTCCTTCATTAGCCACCTACATGCTATGGATAAGCTTCTCTTTGTAATAATAACTCTATTAGGGTAAACTGGGTTTATTGTGCATTTGAAAATGGCTGATTGCATTTTATTTTATATAGAAAAACAACAAGAAAACACCCGTAAGATAGGTGTGTTCTAGAGGAAAATGAACACAGTTGAAAAAGATAAATTTTAACTTGCTAGAGATTCTCAAAGGCTCTTACTTTTAAGGGCATGGTTTAGAGATGATCAGAAAAATAAAGGGGCACATAAAAATCCTAGAAAGCCTATATTCATCCACATCAAACCCTGTAGAGAAATAAGTGGTAAGGTCCAAAGTGGCAGGACTACCCAGCCCTACAATGGAGAAGCTTGTGTGAAATCTGTTTGGCAAATACTGGGTGTTTTTAGTGCTTCTGTGCTATATTTTAGCAGTTTTCCCCTGAGCAAGACCCCAGTGTTTTGTCTGAGGTTAGTTTCACATGTAGGAAAAAAAAAATCCTTCCTGAAGCAGTTTAATTCAAGTTTCTTAATTTGGACCAGAATATGACTTAACACATGCCCACGCTTAGTTACATATCAAATTCCTATAAGGTCAGAAAACACATGGGCTCTGGTTTGTACTTCTATTTAACACAGCACTCCTCAAAGGCTACCTTGTGGTACAGGCAGATATCAAAACATGTAGCTGTCTCCTCCCCAGTGAAAAGAGGGGACTTAATAAAGTACAAATGATCTTGCATGCCAAGTAATAATTAGCATAGCCTACATTTTTAGGATTTACTCGAAGAGAATTCAAAAGGTGCTATTTGACTTTTCTGTGGGTTTTTTCCCCCCACTCACGATTGTCTCCTACCTCTGGAATAAACCCTTAAACACGATTCTTTCCATCGCCTCTTCCAGGAATGCACTATTGAATCCTTAATAGAAGTGAGATAAGGACTCTGAAAACAATGGAACTTTGTTCAAAACTTGTCCTAATGTTCTGAAAGGTTTTTTTGTTTGTTTTACTGTCGGTGGGTCTGGAGTGGGAATGGACAGAGGGCAGGGAATCTATCAGATTAAGTGTGCCTAATGGTCACCAAATGTCACGGTGTAACTGTTTAAACGAAACACAGGGCTGTAAAGTCACAAAGCTTTATTGCCTTGTCAAACCGTTCGCCGTGCTAACCCTGGCAATTATTTTTAAAGGAAACAATTTAAAAATTTAAGGTTTTTACATTATTACCAGAAAATATTGCTTTATGTAGTGTCAGTGCTGTAAAGATGGATATTTCGGTACCCCTTGTATAAACTTTGCATTATCTATATAATGTTTAGAATTTAAATTATGCAGAATTGGAATTTGGATATGTGAACGCCCAGAAGCACATATTTGCAAATAAACACTTGGAAATGTTCCAAGACTTAAATCATGTATTGAATGCACAGCGGTGTTAGTGTTCATCCATTATTTACTTAATTTTTTGTGAGCTCTGCCGCTGTATAAGGTGCTTAAGCTTATTTTGAGAGAAGAGGTCCTCTTTTGTATTTCTTCTGATGACTCTGTCGGATTTTCAGTGCTGCAACTATTTGACCTGAAAAAAAAAAAAAAAAAAGGAGGGGGGTGGATAAGACAAAGTGAAAAGGCAGTGCTTTCAATATTTCTCATTGTTCCTCAAAGTATATGAAAATGTTCTCTTTCCACTCCTTGCAGACAGGACATTAAACCCACACACTTAAGGGGAGCTTCTGGGTGGTAGTCAATTTGCCTGCTCATCTCAGCTTGGTGGGGCTCATCAGTAGTGTCCTTTTCGATATGAAGGTCAAGAAGCCTTCCACGAGCACCTTCTTTTGGATGGAGAACTTATTTCTCCTGTCTTTTTCAAAAGATGTGAGTTTTGCTCAGAAATCTTAATGAGACCCCAGATAAGTAGGTATACTTCCATGCAGAAATAGTCGTTCCAATCCTCTAGTCCTCTATCTGGATTGTCCTGAACATTCCTGAAGTCTGTCTATTGGCAGTCAGCTTGTAGAGGCAAAATTAAAGATTTCCTGAATATAAGTTGACTGCATTCAGGGCTACTAAGTTCCATGTAAAACCTTCGGAAGGAGGTTCTTTTATGTCTATTCAGATAGGAAACAGTGGCCCTATCAGTTACATGTCCTATAATTTGCACAAAGTAGAGGGGATAACATTTGAATAAAGATCTTTGGACTCCAGACCCCATTCTTTAAGCTACTTTGCTATCTGGCCTTCTTAGAAGCTACAGAAAACAAGTAAGTTTCAATGTTGTAATAAAGTGACCAAAACAGAAAGCAGAGAGAGAACTGAAGTCAGTAGAGGAATTTCTTTCCATATCTTAAAACTGCTAGATCCCATCTCCGTTGTAGCAGTAAGTGAAGATTTTCAGAGGACTCCTTGAGCCTCTTGTAAAGCAGCCTTAGGAGTTTAAGGGCCTTAGATAATGATCAGCCTTCTGCAGTATGTGACAATGGATTCCTGGGCTCATGGGTGCAAAGTGGGGGTGTTTGTTGAATTGTCTTGAGGACTGTTAGGATGCTTTAGGTTGCAATTCATCAGAAAACAAAAGAGACTTTAAAAAGCAAATGGGACACAGGAATCCACACGGGTGGCTCAGTTACACATCCACCTCTTGGTTTCAGCTCAGGCCATGACAAATGGGACTTTAAAAAAATTGTCATATATGTGTTAAGTCTGAAGGTAGGGTATATCAGGGGTGGGTGATGAAGCAGCAACACCACATCACTAGATCCAGATTCTATTCTTCTTATTCTGCCATCCGCAGCATGACAGCTATTATCCCTATGGGTCTCAAGATGACCATTCTGCTCCAAGTGTCACATCTCTAATACACCATTACCAGAGACAGAGAGCACAGCTGCCTGTATCGTGTATTTTTGTTACAGAAAATCTTTCCCAGGGGCACCTGGGTGGCTCAGTTAAGCGTCTGACTTCGGCTCAGGTCATGATCTCACAGTCGGTGGGTTCGAGCCCCACGTCAGGCTCTGTGGTGACAGCTCAGAGCCTGGAGCCCGCTTCCGATTCTGTGTCTCCCTCTCTCTCTCTCTGACCCTCCCCAGCTCATGCTGGCTCACTCTCACTCATTCTGTCTCAAAAATATATATATAAATAATAAATAAAAGATGGGAAAATGAGGATGGACTGCAGAAATTTTCTGTAGGAAAGTACGTAACTTTATATTAAAGTCCAGATAATAGTTCCCACAATTTTAGTTGTTGAAAAATACGTTGGAGAGAAGGAAAGGTGGAAGGAACGTCAATGTGTTCTGGATATTTCATCTGACATCCTAATATCCTAAGGGGTGTCCTAACTCCTGTTCCCCCTTTTAGTGTATCTGTGGGAGAGGACAAGTGGGCAGTATGCTAAGGTTGGCCATATATTCCTTCCTATATCTTATCAAATGTCTCCATACAATGTATGTTGTCTGGTGCTGGAATGAGGAATAGTGGGCCAGAGGAAAGAATAGGAGGGAACAGGAAGGTGAACGAGACTCCACATGAACTTCTGAGCCTCCGTACTGCACAAAACAGACATGCTCTGCCAAGATCAGTGAACTGTCATGCACTAACACATCATTTTTCCAGGAGATGCAGCTGGAAATCGTAGATGGGAGGGGCTCATGTCCTCTGTTACTGTTCCATGTCATCTGTTGCGAGTACCATAACTGAGTGTTCTTAGGGAGGAGCTTCCCAGTGGAAAAGATCCGTGCTCTTTATTTCCTGTCCTTTCTTAGAAGATCTTCAAGCCATAAAAGGACTGTAGAGACAGCTTCCTTCTTAGGTGAATCTGATTGTCATCAGTCATTCGGTTCCTTAAGGCATATGGAAACCCCTCCTCTACCACAAGAAGGAAACTCCTGCAAGGTCACCTAAGCACAACCATATTTCTATTTGAAGGAAGCCTTCACTTTAAGAATATTTAAGAATATACTAAGAATAAAAAAAAAAAAAAAACAACTTCTGACTTATGGTGAGATCCTAACAAAGCTAGTTTGTCCCGCCCATTTTCTGTACCACTTTTGAATAAAAAGTACTCACATTTATATATCCAAGTGTCTCTCCAATAAAATGTGCCAGAGGCCCTGAAGGAAACTTCAAGGGAGAAGTTCCAGGGTTTTAGCAGCATCTGGATTGTTGAAGTAAGTAAAGCCCCCTAAGGGGACTGCTGTGAATAATCCCCTGTATAACTATTCAAGGGCAATTGACTTAATGTACACACCTTTAGGGAGACACTTCCTCTAAAACATATTCCCTTTCCCTCTATATCAATACCTGGTTAATAATCTAGCTGACAGTAGGGGCGCATGGGTGGCTCAGTCAGTAGAGCATCCGACTTTGGCTCAGAGTCTCCTGGTCTGTGAGTTTGAGCCCCGTGTTGGTCTCTGTGCTGGCATCTCAGAGCCTGGAGCCTGCTTCGGATTCTGTGTCTTCCTCTCCCTCTGCCCCTCTTCTCTCTCTCTCTCTCTCTCTCTCTCTCTCTCTCTCTCTCTCAATGAATAAACATTAAAAAAGTTAAAAAAAATCTAGCTGACAGTGGTTAGAATAAGACTTGCTGGATGCCCAGCATTTGAGGAAATGAAATATGAAGAAATGGGACTTCGACTACTCTATCATTTTCAGTATCTGAAAATCAAAAGGAGAGTGTGAAAGGAGAGGGGGAGAGGAATAAGAGGAAGGGTGAAGGAGATGAAGATAAACAAGTAGAAACAAATATTTTTCTGAAATCCCAATGGGTTATTCTAAAACTCACAAGGATAACTACAGAAAAAGAATTCCAGATATTTGTTAAGAGATCACACATAAGGCACCTTTGAGAATTGCTGGCAACAGAATTTGAAACGATGTTATACTTAATGTGAAATTGCATTGCTCCTACTTTTTTCATGGGATATATGCCTTTGGGGAGTCTGGTTAACATAGTTTGGTTGATTATTGTGGTGTTTTAACATCCTGTGGTGAAAGCAATTTGGCAAACTAGCCACATGACAGGACAGATCCTGAGCAAATTTACCAAAAGAAAGCGAGCTACTCTCAGCTCTGTTTGTACGTGGTGGCCCAATTGAGAACATGATTGGAAACACTTCAAGAGCTTATACAGTGATAATCTGTCAAAATATACTGAACATTCAACTACAGGATGCTCAATACTTGTTATTATCAATTTACAAATATCATGTATGGAGTCTGATTGCCACATTAGATATGCTGGATGCAAAGGTTAATAAGATACAAATCCTTCTTCCAAGGAGCTTACAGTCTGGCATGCCAAATAAACATGAGGTCTCTGTAAGACGGAATAAAACCCCAAAGCTATGCTTCTATGATTATTAGAGAGTCATTGTGTCTTAGAAATTATTTTTCTATTAACCTAATAATTTAATCCAGCGTGTGACTTACTAATATGATTTACTAATTCAACCCTGTAGAATTTCTCAAGTTCTTTGGCATTGGTTTACAATAGTCTGACCTGAGGGGCGCCTGGGTGGCTCAGTAGGTTAAGTGTCCAACTTCGGCTCAGGTCATGATCTCACAGTTCGTGAGTTCGAGCCCCGCATCGGGCTCTGTGCTGACAGCTCAGAGCCTGGAGCCTGCTTCGTGTTCTGTGTCTCCTTCTCTCTCTGCTCTTCCCCTGGCCCGCTCATGCTCTGTCTCTCTCCTTCAAAAATAAATAAAAACATTTAAAATAGTCTGACCTGAGACTGAGTAGCAATAAGTTGAGAGTGAATATGGGGCAGAGGAATACAAAAGAAGTTCTTGTCAGCAATTCTATTTGACAAAGCTTTTGAGCCTTACAATCATGTATGTAGTGGACCAGATATTAGTCATCCTAGTCCAGGGAATCGTGGAGAGTTGGGATAAATGTCATGAAGGACTTTGGGAGGAAGGTGAATGACCTAGGTGATCTGAATTAGACCATGGAGACAAGGATTCTCACTGACAAAGACATTGTTGTCTCTCTTCAGCAGGCACCGGTTGTAAATGCATCAGGGCTTTGATTCCTAGGAGCAGGGGAAGAAAAGAAAGCAACTTTTTTTTTTTTTTAATTTTTTTTAATGTTTATTTTTGAGACAGAGAGAGACAGAGAATGAACGGGGGAGGGTCAGAGAGAGAGGGAGACACAGAATCCGAAGCAGGCTCCAGGCTCTGAGCTGTCAGCACAGAGCCCGACGCGGGGCTTGAACTCACAGACGGTGAGATCATGACCTGAGCCGAAGTCAGACGCTTAACCGACTGAGCCACCCAGGCGCCCCAGAAAGCAACTTTTAAAAAGAATTAAAGTTATTAAAGATGACCTAAGTGGCCCCATGAGGTGGAGAATGTTTATTTGCAGATTGCTCAGAGATGTGTTTTGGGGTGCCTGGGTGGCTCAGTCGGTTAAGCGTCTGACTTCGGATCAGGTCATGATTTCAGTTTGTGGGTTTGAGCCCCGCGTCAGGCTCTGTGCTGATGTCTCAGAGCCTGGAGCCTGCTTCAGATTTTGTGTCTCTTTCTCTCTCTACCCATTCCCCACTTGTGCTCTCTTTCTGTCTCTCAAAAATAAGTAAATGTAAAAAAAAATTTTTTTTAAAAAGGAGATGTGTTTTTAAGCACATTTTAGGGATCCGCTATTCTAGATTTTTCTATTAACAAGTCTGTATTTTAAGTTTCTAAACAGTGGCATTTTTAAAAATTTCATTGTTACTTGGAATTATATGGGCCATTAATTCTGTATCCAACAAGTCATATAGTGAGGATATAAATTATTAACTAAATGTAGAGGAGGAAATTGAAATAAACAAATTTTAAATAACATACAAGAAAGCACACACGTTTCAACAAAAGAATTTTAAAAAACATATTGGAAGATGCAAAGCACTCCAAGTTTCTGTCTTTTTTCCCTGTATCTTTGTCTTTCTCCATTTCTGGTGAACAAGGTTTAATGCAATTTAATCCCTGAGTACATTTGTTTTTTGCTTTTGCAGGGCTGAAGACAAAACACAGGTTAATACAGTAAATATGTTTAGAAGCTATAACTAATTTTGGCTATTTTTATGGTTCTATTTCTTCAGAAGATTATTTTGTGGCAATTCCTTAAGAAAATTAACTGAAGTCCTTAGGAATATTGACTGAGGCTAAGTCTCTATTAGAAAATCGAAGTTTCTTTTATTCATATCTATGGAATTTCAGACAAAGCATATCCTTGCTGATGGTACACAGTAACTAGTCTGTAAGTGTATATTGAATTTTCTGTTATGATAAAAACAACAAAAAAGAGCTCAATCCAAATAATTTTCTATTTGATAGAAGACACAGAAGCTTTTGTATATTCGCTGTTCCTCAATGATGTAGAGGAGTCCAAATTCGCTCTGTGGTACAGACACCAGACAATTTAAAAACATGTTTATTTTCTTTTTTATTTGACCTTCTGAGTCTACTAGTCCCACCTGGCTGAGTTAGAGCTCAATGAAAGAGAATTCGGAAGGTTTTCTTTGTTAGTTTCATGTTTGAAGTAAACACCCTGAACCTTTTATAAGTGTAATGATTTTCTCTTAAAACTCACTAATATCATAACTATACTAATAAAAGCATAATGTATATTATTAGGTCTGAACTCTTGGCCATAGTTATCTGTACATTTTAGAGATGGTCTGTGCACAAGTGTCATAAATGACCATTTTATAGATAGATAATGTTCTTAATCCATAATTCTTTATTGCTGATGGTTATTGCATTAGACGATGACCCATAGCTATTAAGAGTCAGTTTTTAATATCACAACCATTTAGAAAGGTTAATGGACTCAGTTTTGAGACTTAACCTTCGGATTCTGCAGGTTAAGAGGTTATATTTGTGCACTAAAATGCCAGAAAATATCTACTTATTTTCATTTCTCAATGTACTGTTAGTAGCATGGTTATGTACAGTAACTGTTATTTACCAATCAAACTGAAAGAAACAGTGTGTGACATATAAGATAACAAGTTTCTAGAGCAGCGATTTTCTTTTAAAATATACATTTCATATTTGGCTTCTATTATTTTTCATTTAGACACAAGAATTGAAATGTGAACAGATGTAACCTAAATCAGTTGAAGAATATTTATTATGGCTGTTGAAAAAAAAATAGACCAAGATTATAATTCATAGTTTCCTTGGCTAGTTTGGAAAGTTCACATGCATTGTAATGGGGAACTGGTTTTTTAGGGAAGTTATGAATTCCTTATGGATGATACCTGTCCACAGCCCAGAATTTTCAGAGGAATAAAACAGTATCTATGTGGATTCAGTTACATTTCAACAATCCAATCAGGGTTCCATGGTGACCATTTATCATGTATTTTTGCCACCCATTATCCATTATTCTTCTTAATGTCACCCTTATTCCCTTTTATTCCATTAATTCATTGTGACTAAGCTTTGCCAGAAGAAGAGTTCAGGCATTTCTCCTCTATTATGGAAGCCAGACGCTGAGTGTGTAAACAGTTACAGTAGTGACCCCCAACGAATTATACTTTCCTGTATGCATGCAGTTGTGTCTCCGCTCCACGTGGACTCTGGGCTTGACCGTGTGATTGTTTTTGGCCAACAGGGCATAAACAAAATGCAACAAAGCCTGGAAAAGTGCTTGCACATTAAGCTACCCTCTTTTGTTTGCTGCTTTTGGAACCCATCTACAATATGAAAAAGCGTAGGCTATGATGGATGAAGAGAGACCCTGAACTAGTGGCTTCTTGCAAAATTAATCATCAGACATGTGACGGAGGCCATCCAGGACCAGTCAGTCCTCAGCTGATAGGCCTGTCTCCATTTCCAGCTATTTAAATTCTTACTGACTCTCTGAGCTTATTGATGATTTTCCAAGAAATTGCCTTTTGCTAATTTAGCCAAAATTGGTTGCTAATACAACCAAGAATCTTAAATAATATAGGTTCTTTTTTAAAAACTGTATCCTTTTATTTTTAGAGATGTCTTTAAAGTTCATTTTTGAGAGGGAGAGACAGAGAAAGGCAGAAAGAGAGGGAGACAGAGAATCTTAAGCAGGATCTGCCCTGTCCGTGCAGAGCCCCACACAGGGCTCAAACTCACAAACCATGAGATCATGACCTGAGCTGAAATCAAGAGTTGTGAGCTTAATCACTTGAGCCACCCAAGCACCCAAAAACATAGGTTCTTCAATTGGGACTTTGAAATGCAAAGGGATTACTTGAGACTAACAGAACACCACACACTTGTACAGATTCACTTAGAAGTTAAATTATCAGTGAATTATATGTATATTGATTAGTTTTGGTGATCAAATATTCCTTACCAGGGAGCGGTTGATAGAACCTGTTATAAGTCAGACAGTGATATTAACTTAGCCACCTCTGGGTAGGAATCCCAGTTTCCTTTTCTTATTTACTGATTGTATATGTTGTGTGGACCTCAGCATGGAAGTTATTCAAAGAACAGCTACAATATTTAGAGACTTCAGGACCTGTGAAGGATTCTCCTCTCACCAGCCCACCCTCCAGCCCCCCCACCCCCACCAATTTCAAGATAGAACTGACATGTAACTTGTATTCCTTTAAGGTGTTCATAGCATTCTTTTTATTCCTGTATTGTACTTTCTTGTCTATTTTCCCCCTTTGCCCCATGATTCTATCTTCTGTGTCCCACACTTCCCTGAGATCCTGCTCCCGCAAATTGCACTGTCCAAAGTGCCTCCCGATGTGTTGTAACATTTGCTGTATGCTGTTCTGTCGCATCTGCCCTGAGCTCTTAATCTCCTTTATGCTACTGGAAACTTCATACAAAGGCCATATACAATATGTGAGCTATCTTGGAAGATAGAGCACATGAGTGGGTTTTCTTTTTTCCTATCCATAGCTTTTCTCACAAGCTGAACTGTGTAAATATTGATACATGTTTGTTTTCATCGCTTTGACAAAGGCCGTACCTCCTTGTGATTTTATTGCATTAGTTCTGCAGTTCTAAGCTGGGGCTGATGAGTGACTAAATTGAGGTGTGTGGGGTTGTAGGCATTTGTAGTGAGAAGAAGCTGGCTCTTCAAGCTGGCTCTCATAATGAAGGAGCACCTGCCATGTTCACTGCCTCACAGATAGACAGTGCTCAATAAATACTAATTGACATGAAATTAAATAAAGTAATTCTCCAAGACTGGAGAATTTGAGAACAAAAGAACCTAGAGTTTCTGATATCATGTAACCACTTCGACAGTAAAAGGGAGAGGAAGTTGTTGCCTTTTGATCAGCAGATAGACATTCAGTCACAAAAGATGGGGGACCATGAGAGGGCCTAGAAGAGGGACTTGAAATCTACAATCCCAGAGAAAAAGAGGCCTTGGAGGGTAAGTAACATGTCCTTTTTTCCCCAGCGCCACTCCACCAAAGCTATCACAATTCAGTCAAAGACTGTAAATTTGGTATTTCGCACATTAGAAGGTGCATTCGACTGACAATGCTAAAAAATCCATTTTTACAACTTAACAGTTTCTGTCAACATTTAAAAAATGTTTTCTGTATCCATTTCTTGGGAGACTCATAAAGCTGGCTTTCCTGAGTGTTCTTGGTTCCTGCTGTTTGTTCATTCTTTAACTATTTTTTCCTTCCATTTCAAGGAAAAGCTGTTGGGCATTTTCTCACCTTCTTTGGCTTCGGCTGTGATGCTAGGTGATTCCAATATAATTAGGTGAGATTTTTATAGGCCCTCAAAGGCTAACAAAATAATAAATGTGGCAGTTCAAATAATAGCAATCAGCAGGTCAAGCAAAAAAAAAAAAAATCCTTTGAACCCACCGAGACCGACTGAGAGTGACAAACCCTAATGTTTGCAGAGTTTGGAAATGCAACTTACTTTCTTCTTTCCTTACTGTTTTTGGCTTTTTTTTTTTTTTACTTTTTACTCTTTTTTTTTTTTTTTTTGTATTGCATAGGGATATTTTCATTCTGTCTATTGTTACTATTTTTTTCGTTTACATTTTCAGTGCAGAGTCTGCTTACTAAGAAATAGTCTCTTTAGTACTGCAAAAATGAATTTTTTTTTATTTTTTATTTTTTTAACGTTTATTTATTTTTGAGACAGAGAGAGACACAGCATGAACGGGGGAGGGGCAGAGAGAGAGGGAGACACAGAATCGGAAGCAAGCTCCAGGCTCTGAGCCATCAGCCCAGAGCCTGACGCGGGGCTCGAACTCGCAGACCACGAGATCGTGACCTGAGCTGAAGTCGGACGCTTAACCGACTGAGCCACCCAGGCACCCCTAAAATGAATTTTTTTGAGATTATATTTATTGAAGACTCTCAGAGAACACCTATTTTGCTAATTATTATAAATCAAGATATAAAAATACCTTTAAAATACTTTTTTATCCTTTTGACCTAAAAAGTAATATGTGTTTATTGCAGAAAATTAAGATGCTACAGAAAAGCACAAAGAAGAAAATTACTATCATTTCTCTAATAATAACTTTTATATCCTTCTAGTCTTTTTTCTATGACTAGATGTGCCTGTGTCTATAACCTATCCAACTGAATCATGCTTTTTTGATTAAACATTAAATATAAATTTCTTCACAATTCACATAAGACTTTATAAAGCTTCAAGTATTGAAATTGCAAATGGAGCCTGTTTTATAATTAAAATATGACAGAAATCAGATTTCCACGGTGTGGATGGGAGTATGGCTACTCCTTAGTTACGAATAGCTCTTGCTTTTTAGGTGGGAGCTTGTCCTAAAAATTAACCACAGCTTCTATAAAATGAGAAGGATTTCAGATGGCCTTCCAAATAATGTCTTATGATCCCTTTGGATATTTAGTTATTTTTGAAATGACTTTAAGACTGCTCCCTTATCAGTCCTTACCTGGCCTTCTCTTTGTCGTGAAACTCCGCTGTTCTGCATGACTAACTGGTTGAAATAAGCAAAAACCAAGCCTACAGAATTTTCCCCTTCTTTCTTTTACCTCTTTTAAACCTTTGGTTTCTTCATTGTTTTCCACCAACACTTAGAAATGTGGCTTCTGAAAGATAACAAGGCCTGGCTCCATAGCATGCCATTGCCTCCCCGTCTCCCCCACTCACTGCTAACTCTTTTGTTTGTACAATATTCTTTTATTCTGAGCAATATAACATTTTAGTTCTTGTAATAAATGCCTTCATGTGAAGCAGTTCAGCTAAGAGAATGTTATTAGACTGTGCTCCCAGGCAGCGCACCTCCACACGATCAATACAAAGCTGGGCCTCAGCTCATTCCCTCTTTGCTTAAATTCCCTGCAAATGTGCAAGAGAAGCAGCGGAGGGTGTCATCAATCACAGGCCACTGTGACATATGCTGAAACCTGACCAGGGCCGAGATGTTTTAATAAGGCATCCATTAAAACCCTCAAATAAATTGCAATTTGAAAACAGAACATAATACCAGCCAAGTTTTCCTCATCCATCTTGTGGCATGTCATGTAATGTAATTGCGTTGTTAATTTATCCAAGAACTTTCTCAGTACACTGTTTCGTTGGCACCGCTTAATTTCCCTGTAGACTATTTGTGTGTGTGTGTGTGTGTGTGTGTGTGTGTGTGTGCACGCGCATGCACATGTAAGACATAAAGCAAGAGAGCAAGCAAATGGAAGAGAAAAAAAAACACAGAGACTGTATTTATTTCTGTGTGTTTATGTGTCTGTGTGTCTGTTGGTTCCTTGGAGGAA
Organism: Neofelis nebulosa; assembly: GCF_028018385.1. Classification (NCBI taxonomy): domain Eukaryota; kingdom Metazoa; phylum Chordata; class Mammalia; order Carnivora; family Felidae; genus Neofelis; species Neofelis nebulosa. The sequence goes on along the minus strand of NC_080788.1, from coordinate 67,544,028 downwards.
ATGGCCATGTTTCTGCTTAGTATGGCATTAGTCAGAGAGCTAGTCAGAAATTTGAAATGTTTGACATTTTGTCAATGACCCCTGAGCATCCCAACACTGCCTTGCCAGCTCTGGCCTACAGCAGGACCACCTCCTTCCCCCGTTCACCTTGCCATTGGTTGGTGCCCCTCCAGAGTGGGATCACTCAGAGTGCCCGTGGATCCCATCAATAAATATCGACAAAAGTGTTTAGGGGCCGCTTAGGATCACCGCACAATGACACTCAAAACAGGACAGTACTGATTTTGGGTCCCCAGCTCTTGGGTCATAAGTGAAAAGTTTTGACAAGGGTGAGAAAAGGAAGAATTTCTGAATCAATAGGAAAGACTAAAAAAGTATTTCTCTGGAATAACGTCAAAGTGATTGCATTGAAATATCCATCTAGATAGATAGATACAGATATATATAGATATAGATATATATGTGTACACACACATACTTGCATATAATTTTTAAAAGAGCTTAGATGAAAGATACAGGCAGGCAGGGGTTCATATAGATTTCTTTGTCTTCTAAGCATAAATCTAAAAATAAGTAATGCGATTCTTCATGTAGGGCTGCATCAGCAGATTTCTCACCTTTATTTATTCTTCTGGGTTTTCTTAATCAATCTGTCCTCTCGTTTTCTGCAAAAGAAGCCATTGGGAGGCAGAGGGTGAATTCATCCCACACATTCCATCTATATCTAGGATGTCACCGCAACCATGATGCCAATCAAATATTGGTTTAAAACTGTCAAATGTCTTTCCTAGGCCTACCGTTTTGAAGTGATAAGTCGTTGAACTAATGACAGAGGAGAGAAGACAGTATGACAAAAGGGGGAAAATCCACTATAAATCTACTTGTGTAGCTGCTGTTTTAAGATTATTAATGAAGAGCAGAATAGTTATTTGAGATCCAGTAAAAAAGACAATTCATTGTACAGCGTGCCAGTCAATAAACTAACCGCCACCCTCCCACAGTAGATCCTTCTGTCTGAAGCTGTGTTACAGGTTGGCCCTAAGAACATGGTGACATTCTGATACGCGACCTGCATACAAACCATTCTTCTCTAAGCCTCCCACTTATTACCATGCAAACTGTTAGACAATCACAGAGTATGAGAGGTGCCAGGGAAAGCCAAATTAGTTTCTGTTTTCTGCTAATGGATGACCTTTGTGATTTGGATCAGGTGCTGAAATTCACTTAGTCCGAAAGGCAGGAGAGTGGGGAAAACACCTAAAATAATTTTCTTTCCCTACAGAGAAGACGCCTGGCTACCACCTGCCCAATAAATGTCAATTGGGTTATTTTTTCAAAAATAAGCAGCCTGATTCAAAAGCATTGGACACTGGGTTGCGAAGTGCAGAGGAGTAGGAGTGAAATTGCTTAAAAACAGAAAATCAACCTCAAGCCGAAACCGAAGCATTACGCGGATTAGACATGAGAATGGTTGGTTCTTTCCTGGGAACTTTCACACCTCAGTGTTCTAAGGAGATTCTTAAAGCTTTCCTGAAATTTGAGCTGTTTTATTATGCTTAGTGGGAATCGTGTTTGGTTTCTTATAGTTGAAAATATTTTGAGGTTTCGCTGAAATTTGTTTGGAATTGGGAGTGTAATACCCCAAGCAACATTCAAGGGATCAGAACCAACAGGAACTGGAATATACAAAAACACTGTTTCTTTAGCTCTACGTGAGTCTGGGTTGCCAACTTTCACATGATTCTAATGTTAGCTCGAGCTTTCTGGCAGTTCCATTGTAAGCTCCACTTCACAGACATCCTCTGCTATTTTGGCATTTTAACGTTGGCCTTGCTTCGTTTTATTTCCTTGTCCAGAAATACAGTCATTAAAAAAAAAAAAACAGCATAATTATTATTAGATGTGCAATTTTTGTGTAAAGTTCCAGCTTCAGATGAATTCTTTTTTGCGGTGATATTTAGCCACTACCCTCGAAATGCATGGAAGGAATAAAACAGTAAAGACACAGAGGACACGGACCTTTAATTCCTCTCGTGGCTTGCAAGGGCATGAATGAAATGTCAGTTCCCGAGGTGATTATACGGCTCATGTTGGCAAGAATGGAATAATTGTGTCCTACTCAGGGTGGGAGAAATGTATACATGGGGAGATAAAATTGTAAGGGGACAGACAATATAGGGTAAGCACATGTACAGCACAAAAGAATTCAATTGGGTGGATGACACAGGTCTTCGGCCTTTGCGGAAATCAATGAACTGCTGTTGAGGTGTCTTTTTCAAAGCACAGGGACGTTGAAAGGATAAAGCCTTGACTCTGATCTACTGAGGCTTGCTCAGTTAACCCTAGGATATTTTTAAGAGAGTTGATTTGTTTTCTTTCTTTCTTTTTTTTTTATTTTCTTTTTCTCTGAGCTTCCTTGAACTGATTTACAATTCCTGTATCTATTGCTGCCTTTAGCTATGTGTGCCATTATTCAGCTACCCTTTTTGTAATTAAATTCTGCTTGCATTGCTCATAGGCCTAACCTTCCTCTTTAACTTTAATCTGTGACCTCCTGTTTCTAAGTTAGTTAGCGACATTGTATCGGGCGCACAGTGAATAACCTTTCGGTGGCTGCTAAAATACCTGGGTCTGAATTCAGACAGGGTTTTCATCTTTGCACAAAATTCCCTGCAAACTTGCATGCAAATTCAAAGCCCGCTCCATACAAAATCTTCTAGCAATATCATTCTAATTTCAGAAGCCTGGTGAGAGGAAGCCATGTGTTATGTTATAAACACCCCAACAAAAGAACTGCGATCTTACCATGTTATTTTTTCCCCCAATGTAATTTTGTAAATGTTGTTGATTCTGCCTCACCATTTGGAGACTCTTGCATGTGTTACTCTTCCAAATTCCCTGCTTTAAAATTCCCCAGAGCCCCATAAGTGCTGGGTTTCTTAAAGGAATAGGTTACCGTCACCCCTACCCTCTCACCCCCCACTCCTCCAAAAACAATCTCCGTACAAACGTGCCAATAAACTAACTCAGCCGCATACAATGATATTGTCAAGAAAACCTCAGGAGAAAACCATTTAAATTTCATGGCATAAATCTGAGCTCTTGGCCAACCTTCCGTTAGCAAGTAGCAAGTACAAGTCTCATGCTAATTCTCCACCAAACCTCGGAGTTTTATGAAAGCTACATTTTATCTGTTTGGTTATTTGCAGTCACTCGAGAGTTGGAAAAGGAATATTAGCACCACTCACATTTTATTGTGGGAGTCGCAGTACTTGGTTGACCCCCTTTTCAGGTCCTATTGAATTTCCTATACAAAGGAAATGAAAATGTTTTATATTTAATACAGCAGCACATAACGAGAGGCTTAGTTATTACACAGAGAGCTGCAATTTTCTGCCTTTGTTTCAGCGATTACTGTGGAGCTGAAATTTCCAAGCACATTTTTTATGATTTGTTTATTGCTGGCTTTAGAGATGACAGTGAGGGGGAATGCCACCCTTAAGCTACCCACTCTACAGAAAAGAGCTTTTTGTTTGTACTTCTGTGGCCCACGAAAGAGTGGTCTGGCTTTTTACTGATGTCCCAGTTTCTTGCAGACAGATCAGTTGTAAGGAACCTGGCAGATCATAGACAGAACCCAGGACATCTTCCTGGTTTTATTCTCATGCGGTCTGAGGTCACAGTGGTAAGAGGACTCTGCGGTGGGCTCCTGGCATGTGCCAGTCCCTGGTGCTAAGCATGTCACTTTCATTATCTTACTCAACTATGACAACAGTGACCATGGAATAGCGAGTAGGGATTCTTGTTGTTATCATGAACCTCGTCCTATAGATGGGAAAACTGAGGCTTGGGTTTCTAATTTGTCCAATCTTGCCTTGTTAATAAAAAGGTGGCCCCACGCATTTGGGGCTCAGGTCTGTGTGATTCTAGAGCCTGCTTCTCATCCTTGTTTGGATAATAGTAGTCATTTATTGGGTTAATTTTTTTTTTTTTAAGAAATTGACTTTCCTTGCTGCTTCCTTATCTTAAAACTTGGATTTATTTTCTTTTAAAAAGTAATATACCACACACAGCTTTCAGCTAGACTCACCAGTTTTGTCATATTTTCTTTCTCCCCCCCCCCCAAATACAAATATGAATGCATATATCTGTGTATGTATTTATTTCAAATGGTTTCTACTAAGCCATCTGAAAGGAAGTTATTGTCAGGGGCGCCTGGGTGCCTCAGTCAGTTAAGTGTCCAACTTCAGCTCAGGTCATGATCTCATGGTTCATGGGTTCGAGCTCCACACTGGGCTTTGTGCTGACAGCTCAGAGCCTGGAGGCTGCTTCAGATTCTGTCTTTCCCTCTCTCTCTCTCTGTCCCTACCCTGCTTGCACTCTGTCTCTGTCTCTCAAAAAATAAATAAATGTTAAAAAAAAAATTTGAAAGGAAGTTATTGTCACTATGATGCATTAGCCCTAAAAATAAGGGCATTCTCTCATTTAACCACAGTGCCATTGCCACATCATAAAAATAAGCATTCATTCAATAATGTCATCTGCTACAGTCCATATGTGAATTTCCCAGGTTGCCTGCCCAGTGACTTCTGTTACTTAGTTCTTGACCAGGGTCCAATTAAGGAAGAGCCTTCCCTGTGGACTCCTCCACATACAGCCTCTCCAGAATACTGGATGGAGAGTCAGATCTTCACAGGTTATAAGAATTAAAAAACTTGTGCCTAAGTGTGGCTATTATTGAAATTTATATTATATCAAAGTAGGTTCATACATGCTTAAGACCCTTTCTGCTGCAACATTCTCAGAACCTATGGCTCTTTGACACTGGTTATCTAGAATGGAGTAATGGAATAGTTCAGGGATTGCCTAAGCCATCCTATAGTCACTTCCTCTCAGAATTAGTTACAGTACTATGCTCAGCCTAGTTCTATCTTCTTGCTTAAATGAGTCTAAACTGGCCTCAGCAAATCTTTTCCTAAACAGGTAACACTAGATACTCCAGGATTTAAAAAGTCAGGGCTGCCTGGATGGTTCAGTCAGTTAAGCATCCAGCTCTTGATTTCTGCTCAGGTCAGGATCTCAGGGTTCATTGGGATGGAGCCCCGTGTCAGGCTCTGTGCTGACATCATGGTGCCTGCTTGGGATTCTCTGTCTCCCTCTGTCCCTGCCCCTACCCTGTGCTCACTCTCTCTCTCTCTCTCTCTCTCTCTCTCTCTCTCTCAAAAAAAAAAACAAAACAAAACAAAACTAAAGTCATGACTGAGGGAAAAGAAAGGGGGAAGAAGGAAGGAGTTAGAAACCAGAAACGGGAGAGAATGTGAGAGAGAAAAGCAAGCAGAATCACACAGATTAAATTTATAGTCACAACAATATAGTGACAACAGCCAAAATACATTGAGTACTTAGTATACCTGGAGGAATCATGAGACTTTTAAATGTATTAATACATTTTAAATGTATTTCATTTAATCTTTACAAATAATGTTCCAAAATAGGTTACTATTACTCTCTTACCATTTCTTTACAAATAATGTTCCAAAATAGGTTACTATTACTCTCTTACCATTTTACGTAAGAATTACTAAATCTTACAAAGGTTAAGCATGGAGTCCAAGGTCATCTAGATAATAAAATGCAGCTGTGCTCAAACCCAAACTGGTGGAGGAAGGGGGAGGGAAGGGAGCTGAGGAATGGCGACACTGACAGGGATTCAGTGGTCATCTTGTTCTTTTACTGTGATCTTTGTTTCCATGAGTTCTTAGTCAACATGACCTGAGTCTCTGGTCAAGAATCTCATTTTCTTCTCTACATCTGCTATCACAACTTTAGTTGCAGTCAGACGTAGGTCTTGACCAGATGCCTGCAAAATCTCTCAGCAGATTCCTGCTGCCAGCCTCTCTTTCATTTAGCTTCTACTCCACAAAATGGTCAGAACATTCATTGTTCTCTGTGACCTTTCTACCTACCTTCTTTCCTTCCTTCTTTCCTTCCTTCCTTTCTCTTTCTTTCTTTCTTTCTTTCTCTCTTTCTTTCTTTCTTTGGTTCATTCGTTCTTTTAAAGTTTATTTTGCGAGAGATGGTTCGTTATTTGAAAGTTTATTTATTTTGAGAGAGAAGGCACACACAAGTGGGAGAGGGGGAGAGAGAATCCCAAGCAAGCTCCACACTGTCAGCACAGAGTCCTATGCGGGGCTTGAACCCATGAACCATGAAATCATGACCCAAGGTGAAATGAAGAGTCAGGTGCTTAACTGACTGAGCCACGCAGGTGTCCCTCAGTGATCTTTCTAAACACGTCACTCCCTTGTTTGAAATTCTTTGACTCTCTATCCCTTAGACCAGGGGTTCTTAATCCTGCCTGCATGTGAAAATCACTTGGAGAGCCCCAGTGGCCAGGCTCCACCTCAGAAATTCTGATTTGATTATTCTGAAAGGGTAGGTTCCAAGAAAAAAAAAGGGACCCTCAAACTTGAATTTCAAGTCAACAATAAATACTTTTATTATAAATGTGTCCAGACTTTTGCACTGGACATACTTATACTAAATAGTGCTTATCTAAAATTTGGATTTAACTAGGTATCTGGTATTTTTATTTGCAAAATCTGGCTATGTGTTTGCATGTGTTGTGAGAGAGATAAACCATAAGCATTTAAAAAAATTTTCCCCAGTTCAGTCATGTGTACACCCAGGGTTGAAACCACTGGGCTGTAGAAAAAAAATTATGGATAAAATATCTAATTGTCTTCTCATGGTGTAGAGACTTTGGCCTCTGCCTCCTTTCCAATCTTACCTTCTCTCTCTGCACCCACATCTGCCCTCCTAAATGCCATGTACTTTATCTCCATGTCTGTGTACATTCTGTCTCCTGAGCCTGGAATTTCCTTTCTGGAGTGTTGGAATGTCCAGTCATTCTTTACGACCCAAATCTAACTTCCATAGATGAAGGGACTTGTATGGTCTGCTCTACGCCTGCAGAATTTTGCATGTGTGTCTGTTGTTCTCAATCTGCCATTGACAACTGTATGAAATGTCTACCCACTTCTTACTGAGCACCACATTAGTCCCTGTACGTGGAATATCTCAAACTCTGACTATTATAGTATAGTCATCTGCTAACTTGTGAATTCAAGTTAGTAACAACTGATTTTGTGGCATGAAAATAGAACCTTTCCAGCAAATGTCAAACATCAATTTTGAACCGATTAACATGTACTACATTCTAAACTTTGGTGTATACAGAAGTCATAATATATATTAAATATATACTAGAATTGTACATTTTTTACCAAGATTCTCTTCTCTCCCTCCTACCCACTAGCCAACTGAACAAAACAGCTTAGACAAACACTTGTCTCCATGGCTTCAGCATTTAAAAACATGTTTATATTTCTAATATCCCCAGCTTACAACTTCCTAGGGGTGCTATGATTTCCTTCAATAACATTTTTGATGTGTCATTTATTAATTTATACAAAGCTTTTTAAAATCTAATTAAAATGTTATCATTTTTGATACTATGTATTTTGACATATTTTCCTTTTATCTAACAATGTTAATGTGTCTTATAGTGTAATTTCATTAATTTGGATTCTATCAATAATAATAGATTGGGATAGAGGTTTGTTCTGTGGTGACTTGTGATATTTGATGTTCATTTTGTCAAATAACTCCATTTGGAGTTGGAAGCAGAGGGAGAAAGGTAGAAATGTCTGCTGTTTCATAGTCGTGGAAAACCTAAAAAAAATTTCCAGTGGAGTAATAAGGGAAAAGCCCAACCGAAGAAGAAGGAGAGTCAGGTGGTCACCATTATCCCAAATATGTTGTTCATGTCCATGTGTTCCATTTATTTATTTATTTTTAATTTTTTAAAATGTTTTATTTATTTTTGGGACAGAGACAGAGCATGAGCAGGGGAGGGGCAGAGAGAAAGGGAGACACAGAATCCAAGGCAGGCTCCTGGCTCTTAGCTGTCAACGCAGAACCTGATGCAGGGCTTGAACTCATGAACCGGGAAATCATGACCTGAACTGAAGTTGGACACTTAACAGACCGAGCCACCCAGGTGCCCCCAGTGTGTTCCATTTAGAAGGCAGGTGAAACTCTCAGGGCAAGATGGTAACTCTTCCTAGTTGAGATCTGAGATTTAGAGCAGATCTGACAAAATTATTGATCTTGAATAAATGTTTTGTCACCTGCCATTTGACCTTGTAACAATTTCTCACCAACTTACAAAGCAAGCCCAAGTTTGCAATGTGACTCAAAGTTTTGGTTGTTTAGGTATTGTGTATTTCCCCTGTTTGTCACAGGAGAATTAATATCCTGCTTTATTGGGCTCTTCCCCTCTTTCATGTTTCCCTTTTTCCTCAAGTGGTGTATACACGACCACTTCCCTATATGGACTCTAGATAACATCAGGCTTCTCCTGCTTGAATTAAGCCTCTCTAATTTTATTTGTTGCTTACATGCCTGCCTCCTCACTAGGTGGTTATCTCCGTAAAGAGAGAGACTGCCATTTATTCGAGTGGCAAGTATCATGTTTACCACAAACTGAATTTTCAGGATGTTAATTTGTTCAAAAGTTGGTATATGGCATTTGTTGGAATATAAGCTACAACTGACAAAGTTAGCTGTTACTAACTTGGAATAACAAATCAAGAAATAGTTACCTTTTGATCACGAGAATGTGAGATATTCAATGTAAACTCCCTAATAAATTGCTTGGCAAAACAAAACAAAACACAAAAAAACAACAATGCATACTATTAGTAGGAGTAGTCAGAGTGGTAGCTGTGCACATGGACCCCTGCAGGAACAGTGAGGATTCGACGTTCACTTTGCCCACAGAGGTAAGATTTGGGTCTTAAAGTATGACAGGCGGTACACCAAACAGACCGGAAAGGAAATCTTGGGTTTGGGAGACCTCATGTACGATGTCCTGGAGATAAGAAAAGTACACGGTGTTTAGGAAGGTAGATGTGGGGCATGAAGGGATAGAGGAGGCTGGACTCGAAAACGAAGATACCTAAATACCTTGAAAAAGTATCACTCGGCATCACTCATTGTCAGGGAAATGCAAAACCACAATGAGATACCACCTCACCCCTGTTAGAATGTCTGTCTTCGAAAAGGCAAGGAGTGTTGGTGAGGTTGTAGAGAAAAGGGATACCTCGTGCTCTGCTGGTAGTGGTGTGAATTGGTGCGGCCACGGTGTGAAAACAGCATAGAGATTCCTCAAATTTAAAACAGAGCTACCATATATACCCATATGTATCCAAAGGAAGTGGGGAAAAAAAGATCTCAAAGAGAGATCTACACGCCCATGTCTATTAGATGTTCATCACAATAGCCAAGATATGGAAATACCTGTCTGTCAACAGATGACTACAAAGTGTTATGAGCTATGACTGGATAAAGAAGATGTGTTATATGTGTATGTACGTGTATATATACACACACATAATATGGAATTGTGACACCATGGATCTTGAGGGCATTATGTGCAGTAAAATAAGTAAGACAAATACTGTATGATTTTAGTTGTATGTCAAATCTAATGAAGCCAAACTCCTTAGAAACAGAACAGTGGTTAACAGAGGCTGGAGGCTGAGGGAAATGGGGAGATAGGCAAAGGATAAAAACTTCCAGCTTAAGGTGAATAAGTTCTGGAGATCTAATGTACAGCATGGTGATTATAGTTAGCAATACCATACTATATATTTGAAAATTACCAAGACACTAGATCTTAAATGGTCTCACCACAAAAAGGAAATGTTAATTATATGATGGTGATCGAGTTAGCCAATGCTACCGTGCTAATTTTGCTATGTATAAATGTATCACATCTATATATTATACACGTTAAAGTTATACAATGCTATTTGTCAGTTATGTCTCAAAAAAAAAAAACTAAAGAAAAAAAAAGTTTCAGGGCCCAAACTCTGAAGAACATTTTTCGCCATAATAAAGAGTTTAGATACTATTTTACTCAAAAATTTCCCTATAAGCCAGTGGCTTCAACGCTGGATGCACACTTACCTGTGTTTATTCAGTGAATCATTAAGCACTGATGTTTTTCTAGACTGAGAATTTATTTTCAGATGACTTGTGTACCGAATATCATGACTTATTTAAAGGTAAACCTTTTGGAATAATTATGATAAACATAATTTCTATTTACACAGTTATTTATACCTCTCAGAGCAAATTGTTTACAAAGAAAAAACAAATAATCTGTTTTGATCCTCAACATCTTTGTGAAATAGATGGGGGGGGGGTGTTATAATTACAAAATAAAAGAGAAGTTAAATAATCTGATTCTATTTAGCAAGCAAGGGTACTCTTAATAAACCATCTCCTGCCTTGTTCCCTGCTCTTATTATCTATTCAACATGAAATTGCAATGCCAACAACAAGAGAATATTTTGTTTTCTTAGGAGTTAGTCTGAGAGTTCCTTGAAGGGGAAAACCCACATTTTGGAGGACACTTTCATGATGATCCTTGTAAGATGAGCCTGAGACTCTTGAAGAATAGGCTAAAAACACTAGAAGTGGTTTCTAAATTGTTTTCTAAAATGAGTAATTGCCAAGGCTTTGGTTTAATGAATAAAGGTATGCGGTTTCAGGATAGAATTTTGATCTAGATGAGGATTTCTCTATATAATAGAGGGGAAAGGCACTTGAGGTAGGTGATAGTCATGTCTAGGAAGGAAGAAACAAGACCCAACAAGACTAGATCACACAAGAAGAAAACACTGTCCCATATCATAGTAAAGAGAGTTGAGAACAAGAGCACTGCCTGAGATTGGTAGCTTGAGCATGCATAATTAGAATCCTTCCTAAGTTATCTTCACTTTATACATTGCTTAGTAGTAATTGTGTGGAAGCTAAAAATGAGAACAAAAGGGTACCTGGCATCCGGGTGCCATAACAAAGTCTTCTGGATTAAGACCATGCATTTTGAAACTAGACAAACATAGTAACCGTGTGACCAAGAAGACCTCTGTTCCCTAAAGTGGGATAATGGCAGCCAACACATAGGACCATTTTAAGGACCATTCTCAAGCAGTGGTAAATTATGTATGGAAGCTAGATGGAGTTTGGAACCTAACAGCATGTGATAAACCAGGACTGTAATTATTGATGCAGTTAAGCTATCTGAACTGACCAGTCACAAGAAACTCATATACTGATGTCAAGAGATCCTTTGAGCCACAGCACACACAGCCCTGGCCAAAATGAGGCAGTCTAGTTTCAGTGAAGTTGAAACTTCTTATCTCCTCCCCCCTCCGCCAATCTTTGTATGTGCTCTGCTCTTCTATTTTTAGATGAGGACTAAAATCTCATGTACACTAAGGTTTTAAGATACAAGTGGCTTACAAGGTTCAATGATATCTTTCCAGTGGTTGAAAGAACACTTATGGGTGATGAAAGTAAAATGAATCTTTGATAGTGGAATGTCACGCATCAAAAATTGGGTCAGGTCAGTAAGATTGAAAGAAACATCTCAAGCCCTTAAAATCATATCAAGCAGGTAGTCCTTTACTCTGCTTGTGCATGAACTCTGCATGGTTCCATTGCTAAGGTTACATTCAGAAGATCTTACGGTCCTGTAATCAATCTTCACCTAGAATACATGTACTTGGAATGTGTGCCTTTCCAAGGTCTACATGGCAACAATAGTTTTAAGAAATCTCAATTTCCTAGCCTTCAACATATACATGTTCTTTTGTGATGGGTTTGTGGCTGAAGCATTTTCCTGGTTCTTCTTTAATATCTCCTCTTTTAAAACTGTCTTCTACTTTATAAAAGAAAGTCCTACCACTCATCAGCCTGGCCCCATGGTGTAAAAAGCTCCATCATAACAGATGAAGGGATCATTTTTAATACTGTTGTCTGGGAAGCCTCCTGTAACCAAAGTGCCAAAAACTTAAGGTCTTTCTCTTTTTTAAACATATATTTATTAAGAATGAAGAGTGATATTAGAAAGGGGTCATTTGGCTCGTGGTGATATACTCTAATTCAAGGATGTTTGTAAAGTGGGTGGCAGAGGTTATATTTTCTTCCACGAATCTTTTCATTTTCCTTTGCCAACTATCATCAAAGAATGAATGATTCTCATTAGAGAGCCCCTTGGGAGCAAAGCAAAGAGAGAGACTGAGAAATATGGAGGGTCAGGAGGTAACAAGTTTATGGCAAATCTCCAAGCCTGATCTATCCTTATAACTACCTATCTACCTACCTACCTACCTACCTACCTACCTACCTACCTACCTAATGTAGCTTAGAGGTAGACATGTTGTCACTGTGATGCATAATATCTTTGAATTTAAAAATAACATCAGACCTTTTTCCTATCAAAAGTGACTTCAATTTGATTGGTTAGACAATGAGAACTAGCCAAGTAGGGTAAAGGGTGAACATTTTCCAGAAATGGAATGAAGCAAATATTCAGCTCCAAGTTGTCACACAAATATATTGAAAGCAGGGGATAAGATGAAAGCATTTTATTTAAAAAGATATTTTGGCCAAGATGAATTAAAATGAGCATTTTTATTTTCCCAACCTTTTCTGAATGTATCAGGGCTGGGAAAAAAAATTGCTTCAACGTAAAGAAATAGCAGGAATAATTAACAGTTACTTGATCGATACTGGTAAAGCCTTCTTGGTATACTTCCCAGAAACTGAGGCAATGAATGTCTCTAATGACTAGGTGACAAAGTCTTTCACAACGCAGGTTGTTTACAATTCTTTGCTTTCAGTAAAATTAAAGGAGTCAAGTTGTTAGCTGAGAAAGCACTAGAAATAACTTTTGATAAGTGACTACATGATATTTTGGCACATAACTTTGTATTCAGAGGAATATCAAGAATAGGGTTACAATGTTCTAATAAAATTCCTTCTATTTCCTTCTACCTATTCAGATGAACAAGGTTTTTCAGTGTTCATAAGTGAGGAAAGAAATAAAATTCTGTTCCATTCTGGCAGTGATATTCATCCATAAATACATGAATCAACTGAAAATGAAACAATGTCCATGTCAATAATAAATGTGTTTCCAATTAAGTTTATCATCTGTAAGCACTTACCAGACTTATAACATATTTCTGCTATCTTCATTTGTTTACTAATACAGATATAATGATAATCAAATTAAAAATACACTTTTTCTTACTGTAGAGCCATATACCAAAGGAAAAGAAATGATTTTAATTTACACACATTTTGATTACAGAGAAATCACATAGAACAATAAAAAAACTTTCAAGGATGGAAATATATATATACATATATATGTGTATATATATATATAAAAAAATATATATATATACATATATATGTGTGTATATATATATATATATACACATATATATATATATTAGAATAAACATACAATTTAAGGAGAGAAAAAAGAAAGCTATAAAATTTCCAAATTTTAAAGACAACCTCAGGTATGTATTTTAAGGAGATTATGGTAGATTTAAAATCCCAACAGTATTTAGTGATTTTTGAAGTTTCAATGTTCTCAGCAAACCAGAAATATTACACTCTTTGTTTAACTTGCTATGAAAGTGTTATATATGAGCTTAAAAATAGATTTTCACTATTTCAGGGATCAGGAGAGAAGAAAGAAAGAAACAAAAAGAAAGAGACAGACAGAAAGAAAGAAAAGAAAAAGAAAGAAAAGAGAGAAAGAGAAAGAAAGAAAGAAAGAAAGAAAGAAAGAAAGAAAGAAAGAAAGAAAGAAAGAAAAAGAGAAAGAATGTAAAGGGAAAGAGATAGTTGTAAAACACAGTTGTCTTCTCCTTTTTCCCATTAAGTGAGGTTTTCTAGTTAAGGCAGGTCCACACCTAACTATGCTTGTAAAAGCATGTGCACCATGCCTCCTGCTATAAGAATGTGCAATAAAAATGCACCTGGCTAGCCTATGTACCAGCACATTTTTAGAGGTGCTGAAGTTGGACCAAAACCAAAATGATTTCTGATGCAATTATTTTACATTAAGATACAGATATTGCTAACCAGAATCTTAGTCCCCAAATGCTCACTGTTTAGAAAAAAGCACACACGGAGTCCTATGAAGACACTTCCCGGCTCTTATCATTTTTTCCAATGGATTACAATGAACATGATTAATATAAAGTTTAATGGGGATTTGGCCACAGTCCAAATATATAGTAACCAAGGGGAACCTGGGATTTGACAATGTGCTGACTCCACAGAAAATCCCTTTGCTTCTATTAAGAATACTTGATTCAGGAGAAAAGGATGAACAGCTAAATTTTATCCAGATGTACTAGGAAATAGCATTTTCATGAATACAGATGCAATTAGAAGTGGTCACCTATAAAGATTTTAAAGACCGCATCAAGGTACAGCCGTGACTAAAGACCGTCTAATGAACCAAATGGCTGTAATTATTAGTATTCTTAAAAGTAATAACAACCAACAGTTTTCTGGTCTTACATTGTGCTGGTCTTAGTGCTTGCCAGATGCTATTCTGAATGCATCGCTCACATCAACTGAGGCAATGCTCACACACACATAATCTCTGACTTAGACAAATAGAGCTTTCATTTTACTGATGGGAAATCCAAGCCACAGAGCAGTTAAGAAACCTTCCAAACCTCCCCCAGCAAGTTGACAGAGCTGGGATTTGAACTCAGGTTGTCTGGTTCTAGAGCCCTGCACTGAACCTGTGCATTACACATTAATTTATGAAAAGTCTGCTGTCATAGACGAAGACATTTATACTTTTCAAAGGTGGGTTTTTAAAAAATATGGCAAGGGCAGATGGAGGAGAGGGCTTAGGATAGTCTGGCCTTCTGCCTAGAATTAAACATTCGCTAATTTTCTTTTGCTCTCTCCTGTTTCTAAGTTCATTGCTATACACACTTATTTTATTATCATTATTTCTATCTGACATGCTGTGCAAGAACATCACGATTTAAAATATCTTAATAACAACCCAAAGAAAGGGACTTAAAAGTAATGTTTAGAAAGAAAACAGATGGCCACCAAGTGCGGATTCTAAATTCTTATATTTTTGTATGAGGAATAGTTGTGGTTGGTAAAAGGTTATGCTAATAAGCAAAATGTTCTTGTATTGTTATGAGCTGATTATTTAAAATCATTTCTGAGATCTGTAAAGTTGTTAAAATAGTAACCGAAGTGCATTCTGACAGAATAAACTCTAAATCTTCCTGAGGACGACTGTCTGGTTTCAGCAGATCCTTGAGACTCAGTTAAAAACTCAAACTACAAATTAAATGTCACCGATCGGATGCAGCAACGTGTCTCCAGTTAAGGTGTGTGCCGTTAGCTCATATCTGAAAATACCAAGGTCCTTGTGTGAAGCTGGACTCTACAATGAAGCTATTTTTAAATCCCTGTAAACTTCCTGGGGAAAAGCACTGTAAATAGGGCCAGGAAACTTGAATCTAGGATCCCAACTCTTGAGGCCTTTCTTGGTCACCTTTGAGCCCTGTCTTATAATATCCTCAGTGCAGCCTCCCCTCCCCTCCCCTCCCCCAACCCTTTAGACTGCTAGTTGGAGTCTCTGTCTCATTCAAGTTCATGCCCTATGTAAGAGCCCCCACTGTCCTTTTCTTCACCCTTTGTGGATGACAACTGTTTCCTTCCTGTTTTAGCTGTGGAAATAGTAATTTTAGATTAAAAAAAAAAAAAAAAAGGTAAGTCATCTCTAAAACCCCCTACACAATTCTACAAAAAAGGATTTATTCCTGTTCCTGATCTGGCCTTGTTGGTGTTATCCTCCTAATCCAGCTGTAGTGAAGTATTGTACTGGCTGCCTGCCACACACAAAATTCTACCTCGGGACATCCTGCTGGAGGCAAAAGGCCAATATGGCCTGCTTCTCTGCAGCCAGATTGACAAGCCAATACCCTGAGGGCAATGACAGCAATATATGTATATATATTTAGAAATTCACATACTCCATGTGCTTATCTGTATATACAAATGCACACACATAGATAGTATCTGTGCCATATATGCTGTGAAATGCCTTGTGTGTGTCTTTATAGACACATACATACGTATACACATACTCAGATTCCAGATGTGCTGCGAACTTCCTATTTCTAGTCTAATATGAAATTTATAGCCTCCAACTTTACTTTTTGTCCCCGTCAGTCTAAAAGGATGTTACTCATTCTTGAAGGTACTCTCAGAGCATTACTCTAGCCTTCTGTATTGCATTGACATGTTTCGCGTTGGGAATCTTTCAAACACTGACACACCTTCTCGCGTCCAAGTGGCAAGCATAATGTTAAACATCATGCTTTGTGTTTCTGGCTTACCCATTCACACGTCATTTTATTTTTATAAGCAAGGAAAGGAAATACCCATCTAAACAGATATCAACATAAACCTTAAACTTCCAGACCTTAAGGTTTAACATAGACTTGCCTCTACTCTATAAATCACTGCCCTAGATTCTACTAAGTGGAGCTAAGCAAGCTATATCAATATTTTGTCTGACAACCCAGATGCAGTTTGAAAACAAGTGAAGGAAAAAAAAGGTTACAAGTCCTGGAGATTCTTGGACGTTTCTCCAAATCTCCTATGCAATTAGAGAACGCAAATTTGGATGAAGTTTAACAGATTAAAAAGAGAATTGTAATGAAGCCAGGATTTCCTCTTGAAGAATTTTTATTCAAAAAGTGTCTGGGATAACTGTGCACTAAGGCAGCAATGTGTACTTAAATGAAAACATAGTGGAAAGCAAAAGGTTAGGGCCAGAAAAATGAAGAACATCTAAAGTATATCTTTCTTGATAACAAGAGTAGTTCTATGGATAAATATATATTGTAAGTATTTTAAATACCAAAATAAGTCAATTGAATAACTTTGAACGTATTATGTGGCCCCAAAACTGTGCAGCTCAACATGTCGGCTCTTCTCTTAATTATCTTATTTAAAGTTAGCAACTCTTTCTATTTGAGACTATAATCTGATGATGAGTTATTTTGCTCTAGAGTTTTTCATCTAGAAATAATTCACAACAGAATTTTGGCTTTACTGAAGCACAATGCTTGAATCTCCTCCATGTGCCCTGTTTACTATTTCAGTGACAAAATGAAAACACACAGGTTATTATGAATGGAATTGCATTCAAATAGCATCTAAGGTCATTGTGTACAGCACAGTTCTCAGTTTGGGACAAAACCAAAGTCAGAAATTCTACTTTAGGGAGACAAACATGAAGCAATTTGAGAAATTGGGCAATTAAGAATGAAAATAGAAATAAGCGCCCATCTGTGAGTACAGTAGAAATACAAAATACAAGGACGATCAAAAGAGTGAGTCGGGGAAACCTGGAGGATGTGAGGCGTGATTTGGACATTGTATCCTAGTGACTGCCATCCTGCACTATGGCAATTGTCTGTATGATGAAAAGTCTCTAATCCTCTACAGTGAGCTAAGTTCAGTCCTCCAATGCCAGGCCATATGTTTTCTCCCCTGAAAGGCATTGCTGACCCTCCAACAGAGGAAATCATTCCCCCCCCACCCCAGTGCAATTTTTGTGCTTTGTGCATATATCCGTTGCTGTACTGATCACCCTCTGTTGTAATTTTATTGTTTATAAACATGTAACATGTTGTTTTCCTGTACTTGACTGTGTACACACTGAGGGTAGAAACTGAATCTTAGTACAGTGTTTTACTCAAAATCGGTGTTTTATGGACCGATGGATGGTTGACGAATGGTAACCACATCAAGCTGAATGCTTGACACTAAGAGTGAAAATAGTGTACTGAGACATTTCAGATGAGCTTTTTCACTATGGCTTCACTCAATTACCTTTCCCTTCAAGTGGGGTTGAGAGTAATGATTCTGAATAACGTTTCCTTAAAAAGTTCCATTTTCCCTTTAAGGTAAGGAGTAAAAATTCGGAATGACATTTCTCAATAACTTTCTTTTTAAAATGTTACTACATATGGCATTATGAAACAATTTATACAGTTATATCCTCCCTTTCAAAATAAATCCTTACAATGAGATGAGGGCTGACCAGGGAATGTTCCTGGCCAGGCAAGAGCACTTCATGAGTTTCTGAATAGATCTTAGACCCATTGTACAGGCACTATGAACCCCAGACGATATGAGTAATACTCAGACTGTGTCCTATATTTTTCCCATTCCACATTAATAGTTTATTTATGATATCCATTGGAGCTAAAAATCTTCTGATTTCCAACCAAAACTGAAAAAAAAAATTTTCACTAGTCTTGGGGGACCTGACTTTTGAAGTGGTACATAGAGTAAGCACTATAGCATTAAAGAACCAGATTTTGACTTGATTTTGTTTTTTTTTTTACCTTAAAGTAACTGAACTGTTTTTTTTTTTAATTTTTTTTCAACGTTTTTTATTTATTTTTGGGACAGAGACAGAGCATGAACGGGGGAGGGGCAGAGAGAGAGGGAGACACAGAATCGGAAACAGGCTCCAGGCTCCGAGCCATCAGCCCAGAGCCACGCGGGGCTCGAACTCATGGACCGCGAGATCGTGACCTGGCTGAAGTCAGACGCTTAACCGACTGTGCCAACCAGGCGCCCCTGAACTGTTTTTTAGACTATTTGCAATATCCATGTAAAGTGTACTTGTATTTGCAATACACTGTTTATTTATCAAATATTCCTCTCCAGTTCTCTTTTATATTTGCTGCAAATTGAAAAAGTAGAAGGGAAGCATTTTATGTGTAGTATCATGGACTTGCATTATGATTGCAATCGCCACTGATCAGAACAAATATTTCCTTCCTATTTATCAAAGAACTGTGTTTCACCCAAAGTTACATAGTAGCTAGCTGCAAAATTAATGAGATCCAAAGTCTTCCTTTCAACCAAATATCCCAATAGGGGTCATCTGACCTTCAACTATGATTGGTTGGGGCAG
This sequence comes from Neofelis nebulosa, assembly GCF_028018385.1. Taxonomy (NCBI): domain Eukaryota; kingdom Metazoa; phylum Chordata; class Mammalia; order Carnivora; family Felidae; genus Neofelis; species Neofelis nebulosa. The sequence continues at coordinate 67,525,109 of NC_080788.1, read as the reverse complement.
AGAGAGAGAGAGAGAGAGAGAGAGAGAGAGAGAAAGACAGAGAATCCCAAGCAGGCTCCACAGCATCAGCACAGAGTCCGATGTGGGGCTCAAACCCATGAACCGTGAGATTATGACCTGAGCCAAAATCAAGAGTCTGATGCTTAACTGATTGAGCCACCCAGGTGCCCCTCCCCTATCTTGATGCAAGAAGATTCCATCCTCTTACTCAAGGCAGTGGTAGCTAACTACACTACAGATCACATGCTTGTTCCACACCAGTCTCTAACTCCCTCAGGGACTTCTCTCTGTCAGAGTGTGCAGATTGAACATTTATCTTCAGCCACAGCCTTCCCACCAGCATATTGATTATTGATGTGTTTATGTCTAACTTTAAAAAGTCCTCTGCCTCCTGCATTACCACTCTACTTACCTTCATATTTAAGGTATGTAAAAGAATAGTGTCTGTCACTTGACCTGCGCTACCTTCTATTTATACCTGAGACACACTGGGGTGTGGTTCCTGATTCCACTAGCCCTTCCCGTCCCCCCACCCCCCAAAATGGCTTTACCAGCTTGGTAAGGACAATGATGCTTTTCAATTATTTCCCTGACTATGCTTGAATTGGAGAAAATTAGTCACTCAGTTCTTGAAAATCGTGCTGGCTTTGGCCTCCATGAACAGTGTTCTCCTTTCCTCGTTTTCTTTTTTCCTTTTCCTATTCCTATGGCCTCCTGTGCTCATGTTTTATCTATTCCTCAATCTCTGTTTTTCTTCTTCTCTTCTCATCCTATTAGTCACTTTTCAATGACCTATCCACTTCTTCTTGCATAGTTTCATGAACTAATTGATTCTACGAATATATTTGTGACACAGAATACACAAATTGGCTTCAAATCTACACCCCTTGTCCTGGCCTCTTTTCTGACCTCTGAACCAATATTCCCATCAAAGTTATCCCATTTCACAATACTAGAAAAAGGTCCTAGAGGCACCTCAAGTTAATGATCCCTTGATAACTGTAGGTGCAGAATAGGAAACAGGAATTCATTACTGAAGAAATTATTGAATTTCCCCTTGAATCTTTTCAGGAATTGCGGCAGACTCAGAATCACAAAAAAAAGCCACACCTCTGAAAAAGAGGAAGGCATATGTAAGGAAATGCTTACGTGTGATTGACCACTCAAATGAACATTTAAGGGATGTATATTTAAGGGACATATTTCACAGCCTTGCGTTTAAACATGTATCAAGTCCTACTTCTTCCTTTGTCCGGTGGGGTGACCATAAATGTCTTGATGTATACATTCAACAATATTTGATGGTTATTATGTGCCTGGCAATGTTTGGGTGCTGGAGGATACATGATTGAACAAAATAAACAAAATTCCTGACAATTTTTACCTTCAGTGTTCTTATCTATAAAAAATTACATAATTTCTACCTCAGAGTTTTGTGAATTTGAGAACATATGCAGTTCACCTAATAGTGTGGGTCCATCAAGCAGGTTCTCAATACCTGTCAAGTATTGTATTTTTACTTCTAAATCTTACTACTGTAAGATTTCACCTGTGCAACTCGATGATTCTAGAAAAAGGTCCTACAGGCTTTAGCCAACCCAATTAATTCTGACCACCCCAGGTCTTTAATTTTTACTGACATCTGAAGCTCTTATCAAGTGTTAGGGGAAACTGGTTAACTGAACAAACTAAGGTGAAGTGGAGGGAGAATTGCCACTGGATTTTGCTGGTTATTTGAGAATCTCTAGCCTTCTCTTATCCTCTATTTCTGGCCTAGAATTTCAAATAATAGCAATAGAAATAATACGTTCTACTTAGGCACATCCCACGTGTCTCTAGTACATGGGAGAACCTACAAGGAGGTAGTACTCTTACTTATTACTACTATTTTTAACAGAGAAAATTCAGATGCGAAGAGCTTGACCAGTGAATTAATGCCACTTTGAATAGATACAGGCTTAGGATTTTAGTCTGACCATTCTGACTCTGGGCCAGTGCTTTTCCCACTGTACCCCACATTGCCACTGTGACTTTTGCCACACATCTTTGCTTCGGCTTAAGGGTCCCGTTCTAATACACTCAGTTGCTGACTGCTTTAAATTGTGTAATTTCCGAACCCTCTTTCAAACCCAGGGTGGGATTTTTCCACTTGCGTTAGTGTCCTCTTAGAGCCTTCTGAATCCTGTGACCTGGTGGCTCTGCTTAACTAGGCCACGGAAATTCAAGGAAAGAGATCCTTCATCTTTTTCCCTGTGGCTAATTCCAGCCTTTGTAATGACAGCGCCAACCTAGAGAGAGGGGTTCAGGACTGTAACATTAGTCTCTGTTCTGGGCGAAGGCTTGCACAATCGTCTGGCCTCTCTCTCAAAGTGGTGTTCTTAAACCCTGCTTCCTTGAAATTCTCCAGGGCACATTTCTCCAGGTCCCCAGCTCTCTGAACCCTTGGTTTCCCTGACCGTTGACTCCACCAGGCCTTGACCTATCTGAACGGTGGTGTCCTGAACTCACTTCCTGGCTATCGTGCACCAACACACACACAGCTTAACCCTTTCACTCTTAATCCATCACTCATTGACCACATATGTCACAAGTCTGAAAGTTGACAGTTTGTTCAGAGTCCCAGCTCGTTCATAGTTAGGGCAATTTTGCTGGGGCATAATTTATTTCGTATTTTGACAAACTTTTTTTGTGCAAATTAAAACAAATGTTAAATTTTGTATGGTGACTCAGAAACCCTGTGTATTAAAAAAGACCAACTAGATTAACACATACTTACGTTTATAAGGTGAGTTATACATGTTTGGTATTCACTTTTAACATTTATGACAACTGAAGTAGACCATAATAACTGCAGTTTCCTACAAAACTCTCGTAGACATTTTCTGTGTTAAGTACATAAGAGTGTGTATTTACAAAGTGTTCCGTTAGTAGTCCACTTTGTGTGACTTTAATTAGTGGATTTGAAAAGTTAATTAAAACATTTTGTAAACATACTTTATCACACAGAATTTATTGCAATATATGATTTTTAAAAGTTTTTAATGTTTATTTTAATTTTATTTATTCTTGGGATAGAGACACAGAGTGCGAGTGGGGGAAGGGCAGAGAGAGAGGGAGACCCAGAATCTGAAGCAGGATACAGGCTCTGAGCTGCCAGCATAGAGCCTGACGTGAGGCTTGAACCCACGAATTGTGAGATCATGACCTGAGCCGAAGTCGGACGTTTAACCGACTGAACCACCCAGGCGCCATTGCAATATGTGATTTTAAAACTTGGCTTCTTTAGACATTTCAGATAACAAGAATACAAGAGAGAGAAGCTGAATTTTAAGAGCTATGACTGTGTAGTTAAGCTGCCCTCTGAGAATCGTTGTGGGTTACAGAGATTTGGTGACAGGGAAGATACGTTTAGAAAAAAATTAAGAACTACTGATGTTCGGGAGTCTTCATCACTGTTTAGTTTGTAATAGTAAAACAGAAAAGCATCTAAAGCCCAACACATGGTGGGGGAGCAGGGTTCAGTTTGAGGGTAAGGGGTAGAAGAAGACTGATAGCTATGATCTTCTGTAGGAAGTCAAAAGGAAAACTAGATCTACAGAGATCAAAGACTAGGTGTTTGTTAGAAAGCATCTCCATTTGTATAGCAGATGTTCCATATAACATTTCTCTACATATCTATCTCAACCCCAGCCAGCTATCCGGAATTGAGCCTCAAGTCAGCCAGGACTAAGAGGAATGGTTTGAGATCATCTCTGTTGAGTGACAAAATAGGCAAATTCAGATTAGACTTAAAAGAAGCAGCAGAACGAGAAAAGTACAGAAGGAGAGAATAGGATGAGTTATGGAAACATGAAGAAAAAATAACCAGGTGGCATAGAGGGTGACAGAATTCACTTGTTTTAAGGACAGTGTATGGCCTGAACTTTCATTGGCTTCGGTGAGCTCCGTTTGGCAGTGCAAGGATGACTGAAGTGTATCGAAAGGTTGCTTTCCCACTGCATCCAGGAATGAGTAGCATATTAAATACCAATAATACCAAGAAATACCATATTAAATACCAGTAAGCATCAAACTACGGGTAAATCCATGACTTAGTGAAAGAATCCATAGTATTGGAAAGCCTAAGTCTTAAAATAAATATGATCAATCAATCGGAAAGTTTATTAAAATCATTTACATTTATTTTTATACATGTTCTAAACCATTGCTAACCCCCTTTACTTTGAAGCAGGTGTAAGACACTGAACAACATTCTATCTAGCATACTGATTGAATAAAGGTTATAGGACTCGAATCTTAGCAACTATGTTGTCTTAAATGCCTAGGACCTATGGCACAACGTGCATACATCTGTTTTATACACATGTAAAATATTAGCACATTTTGAGCACATATTTTCGTCTGGAAATTTGATAGACTTCAAGGGGAGTCTGGGAGTATAGGACAAAGACCACATGGGTGAAGGAAGGGAGAAAAGGAGAAAGAGCTGAGAGGTAGGAATGAACATATTTTTGCTGGGAATTTTCACATGGAAGGTATAATATTATTTCCCTGCTGAGATCTTGTCATCCTTTCTTTTTACTTCATAAACTCTTGAGTTCATTCTACTTGAGTTTTTCTTTGAGGGCAATCCAGAAGCCCTGACCTGGCTGGCAATGGAGAGAACAGCTGATTTACAGAGTGTCTCAGAGAATACTTCAGCAGTGTGCTTTATACTGCAGCATTAGGGATTTAGGTCGTTTCAATGGTAAAGATTGCCACACACAGGTCTGGAGTGTAAATAAGCTTTCAGACCCGCACTTGCCTTTCAGCTCACCTTCTCTCTCTGTATTGTTATTAACAAGATCCTGTTCCTAACAGAAAAATGTTTTTAATGGCTTGCTATAAGTTAATACATTCTTTGATTTCTTTTTCTGAACCGTGGTAGAGGTAGTATTGAATAATGCTTCAGAATGCAGCCTCAGGGGCCCATGACCTGGGTTCAAATCCTGGCTTGGCCATTTTTGCCTGTGCTTGGACAAAAATCAACCTCTCCATGCCTCTGTTTACTTATGGAAATGGGAATTATAAGGATAGTACATATTTTCTAGGGGTTTTGTGCAAATGAGCTATTAAATGCAGAGTTTGGAACAGTGAGTGATACATAAAGTGGACTCCGTGAACACTTTTACCGTCATGTTGCTGTGTTTTCTGTTCTCTCCAGTTCACTTTTATGAACATATTAGTCATGAGGGTTAGAAATGCAATCGGTGGCCGTTAAGAGTTTCCCTTGTCTAGAAAACACCTTTTAAGGAGCACTTTCTCTATGTTTGGTCGGAGCACCAGCTAACCTGAGAATGAAGAGATGGTTCACATTCTCACGCTGGTTTGCTTTGCCCAAAAACAATTGGATAGAAATCTTGAGGGGGAAAAATTGAGTATTTGATGAGGTTGAAATGTCCCAAGGAAGTAAGATATCTGTTTTGCATACAGCTTCAGGGGAAGCTGGCCCCTTTTGAAACCAGACCCAATTTTTCAAGAAGGCGTCAGGTCTCAGGGAAGTTGCTGCCACTGGGACACAGCCACCTCCATTGGGAAGCCTCTTTGCTGGCTCCCACCTGTAAGGCCATAGCCAGCTTCTGCGGGCAATCTGCAGGTTTTGGTCCAGAAAAGTGGTTTCTAAAATTTTCCTGCTTTGGAATATCTAATACCTTTTAGTTTTATGACCTATTATTGTTTTCATTATCTGTCTTAGAATTGATTTTCAATATATTGTCTACCTATCTTTGTGAGAACAATCACAAAATAAAATGACCTCCATCTTAGAACAACATACTATCTCTAGCATATTTGGTGCTATAAAGAAAGGTTGAAAAGATAGAAGCTAATGTTTATTTACTGAGGGGTGACTATGTGCCATCTATCCTATTTAATCTTTATATAACTCAGTAAGGGAACTCTCAGGGTCAGGGAAATTAACTGACTTGCCTGAGGTCTCCCAGCTCATAACTGGTCAAGCAAGTTCACGTCTCAAGGGTACCAAATTCTGTTTTCAACTCACCTTGCCTCACTACCGTCGAACCCATTATCAGGTCCTGAGTCCTATATCTTTGGAAGACACAAATACAACCACTTCTCACCACCCCCACTACTAAGACACTAGTCGAAGCCTCCATCATGTCTTGCTTGGTTTATTAAAAGAGATTCTTGACTCGTCTGTCCACTCTACCATTGTCCTCCTATACTCTGTTCAGATAACGTGTCAGAAGAATCCCACCTTGATCAGAACAAAAGTCCAAGCGTTTATGCCGGCCTGAATGATCCTTCTTTCCAGATCTGCTCAGTCCCTGACCTCATCTCCTACAACTCTCTGTCTCATAAATGTTTGCTCTCTTTGTGTTCACTCTGACATGAACATTTTTATAAAGAATGTAAATTTGCAGCTATGAGAATTGCAAGATAAAACCTATGAAAAGATGTTATGATGGCTCAATTTCTGATATTAGGATATGACAGGGGATGGGAATGATAAATGCAAGCCCATGTGGGAGGGACAGAAGAGAGCAACAACTTTCCTACACCTTAAAAGATAAGAGCTATAAAGATGGTGGGAATGGATTCTGCCAGTCTCAAAATAGAGGGGCGCCTGGGTGGCTCAATCAGTAGAGCGTCTGACTCTTGATTTCGGCTCAGGTCGTGATCCCAGCGTCATGGGATCAAGCTCCACATCGGGCTCCATGCTGAGCATGGGGCCTGCTTAAGATTTTCTCTCTCTCTCTGCCCCCTCTCCCCTACTCACTCTCTCTCTCTCAAATTAAAAAAAAATAAATAAATAAATAGAGAAAAACAGAAGATTTTTGATCCTTATGTTCTACAACCATTGAGTCTAGTATAATGTATGACTTCTCACTTAATGCAGGTCTATAATCAAATGGCATCTTCAGAGAGGACTTCCATCTCAGTTGCATCAAAAATAGCACATCCTGCCATCACTTTCAAACACCTTGCCTGCTTTATTTTTCATTGTTCTTTTACTTGCTTTGTTGCATTAACTTTTTTACTTACCCACTTTGTCCCATCCTAGAACACCAGCTCCACGAGAACAGGGATTTGTCATTCTGGCTCATAATGGATCCCTAGTGCTTAGAAGAGTCCTTAGCACATCGAAGTGATTAGTCAGTATTTGTTGAATGAATAAATGGGCCAAAAGGAATTTGCAGTGGAAGTGAAAGAGACAATTGAGGAAACAAATGCTGACTTTCATCTAGACATTTTGAGGGAGCTGCTCAAACTCAAATGCTTGCTTAATGGCAGAACTAAGAGTGAAATCCACACCTCCTCTGTTCAGAGCTCACCAATCTTCATATCATAACAAGGGGCCTCTCTTTATAATAATCTAGTCTATTCTGAGAATTGTGTACCAAAGAAAAATTCCAAAAGTCTCTTTTTCAGTATAAATATTACTCTTATTTTTAGTATTTAAATCTGGGGGCTCATACTTCAATATTGCACAACTACGTAGAGTACCTTCATCATAGAATATATCACAGAAGAGCAAAATGGAAAATCCATGGCTTTCCCTTGAAAGTGTTTTTCTAAGAAAACATTAATGTGAATGGTGTATATAATGGAAAGGGAATATAGGAAATGATATAGGGATGAATGAATAAATGAATGTATTTTTTTTTTTTTTATTGGTCTGGGTTTTTTCTAGAGGTGGTAAACCAGTTTGGCTGCCATCATCACCATCATCATTGTATTTTTTGAACACTTGTTCAGCAGTAAGCGTTGAACTAGATGCCTAACAAGTATTTTAATCTTCAATCTTCACAGTTCTGTAGTCTCATTTTATAGGTACAGAAACTAAGGCTCCAAGGGCACATGTTACACAGCTAGAAGGTGATAGAACTATATTCACATTCAGTTATCTAACTGCAAAGCCTTGATGCATCTCACTATTTCATAAGAAAAATCATTTCTGGGGCGCCTGGGTGGCTCAGTCGGTTAAGTGTCCAACTTCGGCTCAGGTCATGATCTCGGGGTCCGCGAGTTCGAGCCACACATCAGGCTCTGTGCTGACAGCTCAGAGCCTGGAGCCTGTTTCGGATTCTGTGTCTCGCTCTCTCTCTGACCCTCCCCCATTCATGCTCTGTCTCTCTCTGTCTCAAAAATAAATAAATGTTTAAAAAAAAAAAGAAAAAAGAAAAATCATTTCTTTTTTTCCCTAAATGTGTATTTACTTATTTTGAGAGAGAGAGAGCGAGCACGTGCATGAACAAGGGAGGGGGTGGAGAGAAAGAGAATCCCAAGCAGGTTCTGCGTTGAAAAGCATGAACCGTGAAATCATGATCTGAGCTGAAATCAAGAATCAGACGCTCAACTGTGAGCTACCCAGGCACCCCTAAAAATAATGTCTTATATGTCTCTGAATTGCCTCAGGGCTAGCTATGCTATAGATGCTTCAAACATTCAGTATAAGACTTAGAGTAGAAAAGAGCTTCCAAGATCAACTTTCCCAGGAAAGAATCTATGACTAACCCTTTGGAATACAACCTTAAGAAATACCTTATTTCTTTAGCAGCAAAAATGGACAGAGAACCAAGGCCCCTACATTGTGGATGGTTCTTGCACAACACCACAGCCCTTTTGTGTTGATTAGTAAGAATATGATGATTATAAACCTGTTAAATTATATATAATTACACACATAGGATTGATCTCGAGTGTGCAAAATTTTTTTATTTAGTAGCATTCCAATTCAAATTCTTCCGCCTTCCACACAGGTAAACAAAGAAAGTTAAAGCTTGGTCTGAATCAGAAAAAAAAGAAAAAAAAAATTACTGGGTTGCCCAGTCAGTTAAGCCTCTGACTCTTGATTTCAGCTCAAGTCATGATCTCACAGTTTCTGAGTTTGAGCCTTACTTTGGGCTCTGTGCTGGCAGTGTGGAGCCTGCTTGGAATTCCGTCTCCCTCTCTCTGCCCCTCCTTACTTGCACTGTCTCTCTCTCAAAATAAATAAATAAACATTTATTTAAAAATGACTGTAAAATTGTACCCTCAGGGGCTCCTGGGTAGCTCAGTGAGTTGAGCATCCTACTTCTGCTCAGGTCATGATCTCCCGGTTCGTGGGGTCGAGCCCTGCATCGGGTTAGCTGCTGTCAGCACAGAGCCCACTTCCGGCTCACCATTAGTGAGTTACAGCCCTGCGGAGGGTTCTGTGTTGACAGCTCAGAGCCTGGAGCCTGCTTTGGATTCTGTGTCTCCCTCTCTCTCTGCCCCTCCCCAGCTCGTGCTCTGTCTCTCTCTGAAGAATAAAACGAAGGTTAAAAATAAAAAGATTGTACATCTCACAAATCGACCCTTTGTATAAAATGTCAAATGCTGCCTACACATCTGGTTATGTGTTGCCTACGTATTTGCGTGTATGTTCTACATAAGCACACACATAACCTGGTAATACTTCCTATGTGATACAAAGATTAGGTCAACCAAAATGGTGAATAAACCCACTTAAATCCTTAAGGCAAAGCTCACGTTACCGGAGAATCGTAGTGACATTCCTAAGTTCATATTTGCTTTCCAAAAACAATCATCCCGTCGACTGTAAAAAACACCGGCCCCAACCAAAAGACCATATACCAGGTAGGGATGCCAAATGCAGTTCACACAAAGCAATTACAGTAAAAGCTGTGAGTTTTACTACTGCTAGGGGAATACTTTACACATTTACTTTTCCTCTCTGAAAGAAAGTTGTGCTAAGAAGCCGCTGCCTTGTCTATGCAAATGGAAAATGTGGCATACCTGAAGAAAGAATAAAAATGCAGTTTCATTTCTACGGGAGCCTGGTCAAATAATTTTAAACATCAAACATGTGGGGAGAAAAGAAAAGTAAAAGCCTTCTTGTTGCTGAACTGGCTCTCCTTCCTTTGCGTTTCCTTCCTAGGGTATAATCTGATTCAGAGCAGGAGCATACAGTACAGTTAACATTCAGCTTTAATTGCAACGAGGTGACAACATACTGGGTAATGAGTTGTTTATGAGTTGTAGATGTGTTTACAATGAGTTGACAATGTGTTGGATAAAGTGTTCTTCTAAAGTTGGAGATCTATTTACAGTGAGCGGTGGGGGATGTTCATTAGTTGTCGATTTGTTTGTTTACATTGTTTTCGATTTGCAATTGCCATGAAACAAATTGCACATTGATGAAGGATGATTGTTTGTGTGCCTTAATGATTTACTGTAGTCGCTTGTCTGAAAAAGTACTTAACTCCGCCTCATCTGTCAGTTTTCACTGCAAAAGCTCCTCGTCACAATAGTTTTATTAGCACAGCATGGACCATTTGTAAGAACATTATGCAGCTAAGAGATCTCAGGACTTTGCTATTCAGACCACTGTATGTGGGCCAGCAGACCTGAACTGAATTCTTTCTGCTGGGTACACATTTATCTCTTTTTAACTTATAACATGATTAATAGTTGGTTCTCAAACTCTCAGCTACAGAAAGAATCCTGCAAATTCTTTGTAATGCAAGGTACTGCTAATTTCCAACCTTAACTTTGACCCATTAAATTCCGGGAAAAGGCTTTAAAAACAAAATCAGACTGATTTGAAGGTTATAATACAATTTTATAAGACATATTTTAACATACTCTAAGACAAGAGCAGTGTGGTGGGCCCCCTATTTAAAACCTCACAATAAACCAGTTCAAGCCGCATTTATATGTGTTACTTCTACATCTTATATGCGTTGCGTAGCTTTTATTAATAGAAGGGAAGAAATGAGAGGAGAAACTTAACTCCACCCACATCTCCATCACCTCAGAATTCACTCTGCCCCTTTCTACACGTATCGGACCCCTATGCATTCGCATAAGGAAGCTGACATACACTGCGTTTCATTTATATTCCATTCATACATTATGATAAATAAAGCCATCTTGTAACAATTTGAATGGAAAACTTATGAGTCCGAATGCACGGGCCAAGCCTACCTGAAGAACCCGTAGTCTTCAAACCATCAAGAATGAAATATTGTGGTTAATACCTGGGATTAAAAAAAAAAGAAAAAGAAAAAACCTAAGACAATTGGAAGAGACAATAGAAGCCATTAAAGGCAAGAATAATATGAGTTTAACAGATGGTAAATAATATTCAAGTTTTCAAGGCATATAACATACTATCTTATTTAATCCGCATAATGACACAAAGTAGATTGTTATCCCCATTTTACGTATGAAGCAGCTGAGACCAGAAGCCTGTATTTTTATGCAAATTCTGTGATTTATAAATACTGGCTTTAATTTTTTTAAATATATGGGGCAACTTCCTCTTATGGAAAATCTCCATTTTACATACAAAGCATGTAACAGAAGCCCAGTGACTTCTTGAAGTATCACATCTAGAGAGGACAGAGATCTAACCCAAATGTTCTGATTCAAATCTGGTGGCGTTCTTGTCAGTTCCAGTTCTGTTTTGTTTTTAATATGCTAGAAGTAAAATCCCACAACACGAGCCAATGCTTTTTCTTGTTTAATTCATAGAAACCTATGATTTTTTTCCTCCTACCAGTATGCTATTCGCGATAATACATTTGCCTCCATTTAAGATTTCTAACTTACGAAAAAAAAAAATAGGAAGCGTGATGAAATGCCACAGAATTGGTGTTCTCCTAAACTCTTGACCCTCCCTTTTTAGAAGCACTCTGAACAGAAAGCCCTATTAAGTCTCATTTCCATGCTCGTCCCTGAGGAACATAACTTGCCTCTAAACTGGAAGTCACCTTCAGAGGCATGATTTTCCCTGCTTAATAAGAAAGAGGAAGACATTTTAGTGGTCTAAAATACTTAAGCTAATAATCTACTAAACAATTATGTCTAAAGATAAACCCCAAAAGGTCCTCAATGCTCAACTGGGCTTTTGAAGACCACGGAAGGGCTCTCATTTACTAGCGTCCGTAGTGCCAAAGAAAACAGAAGAGATTACATTTTCCTCTTTCAATATGCCATTTACCACTGTGAGCTTCAAAAAATAAATTCTTAGTGCTTTCCAGCATGCTGACCCTAAAACAAATCTGTCATTGGAATCTGAAGAAAAGGCACTGGACGAAGTGCTGAGGTGTTGCTTCCGGGGAGTCATGTTAGCATATTCATGTTGGAAAGGATTTCATCTTGGAGGCTTCTGTTCATCTAACCAGATACTTTGCAAGTAAAAATGCATGAAATTTAAACCAGCTTTCACACGGCCATTTTTTATGGCAGACCATTTCAGCAGTGTAACAGGGGTAGACACCTATAAATGTATAATGTGATGGATTCAATTGTAATGCAGCCTGGATACATATGGCGGTAGTGTTTGCCCTTCAGTGCAAATCCATTTTTATGTCAAAAGGAATCCAGTGAAATTAATAGGGCATTATCCAAGCAATAAGTAACATTGTATATACAAAGCAAAAATTTCTAGCAGGAAGACAAATTTTCTCTAAATAATGTGAAGAAATACCCATGCTGAGAAATAGTAAATTAGTGCGTTAAGGAATGGTGAAGCTTTTAACGCTTTTTAAAAGAAAATAGGTGGTTAGAGGACTAAGATCTTTAACCTTTATTGGAATAATATCTATGAGCAAAATCAAATGTATTATTTTCTAAATCTTCACTTATTTTGGACACAGGCACACAGGCTTAAAGCTATTAGGAAATTACCAATGTCCCTGGACATATTTTGATGATATGATGCAGTTTGCTTTGCCGACCAAGCAGTTATTTTATTCATTTATATATGCATTAATTTTGGAAACATTTTTGACATTCCTATCACGTGCCAAAAAGCAAGTTACACAGGGAATAGAGTAATAAACACAGAAGATGTGGTCATTATGTACATTGTGTTAAAGGGTGATCTTGTCAGTTACTGAACCTGATTTCTAAACTTTCTTCTGAAGTATTATTTTTCAATATTGAGTTACTCTTCGAGTCCCTTGACTATGTTTATATGTCACCTTCTTATGCTCAATTTTTCCTCAATCCCCAAGAAGCATTTTCTGGCCATGAGGAAGATACCACATCCAGGCCTCAGCTGGTATTTTGTACATATTAATTTTTCTATCCTACCCCTAATATAAACTGCTGGTTTCTTAATTCCTCTTGGGCTTCACAGAATTTAATGAAGAACCATTAAAGGGAGTGGGGTACTGGAGTTACATTCACATAGAATCAATGGTTCTTTACTTTTGCTGTCAGTACTAAGTCACTGATAGCCACTGGCCAGATCTAGAATGAGCAGATCCAGGCATCACTTGATTAGGAGAACTTGGCAAATGGCGTCTTTCGAGCAGTCAGGTGCTCAAGAAAAGGAGGGCTACAGACCCTTAAGAATGGGAAAGGCCAGTGGCTGCAGTTAAGTACTGGGTATAGCTTTCTGTGGCATCAGATAGGGGCACACAGGAAGTACAGTCCTTCTCAGGAGATCCAAAGCAGATGAAGGAAAGCACAAAATATGAAGTGGGATAGAAAACCAGTTGACATAAGACCGTGAACCTAAAGATTCGAAGAAAAGATAAATTCTCTCAATGTAGATTGATAAGACCCCCAAGGTCTCAGAGTTGGTGGAGCATGGAGAAGGAGAGACAGCAGGAAGGAGGACCAAAGCGGACAGATTGAAAGCAGCAGGGCAATAGATTATAGCTGAAGCTCACTGAGCATTTCTTCCTCTTAAACAGATTTATACAGACTGATAAGTGTGAGCTGAAGATAAAAGGATACGCCTCATTGCCTTTCTCAAACCTGAATGAGGGCTCTTCCTTAAGATGTGTGAGGTGACTACCACCTGGGCCTTACTGGTTGTTTGAGCCTTGACCTCTTCATTGACCTCCAGGGCAGACGCACAAGAACGAGGAGACTTGACATAAACATGTCTCTGCTTCGTTAACCTTCTGCAATTTGCACAACCCACAATGTATTTCCAGCTATTTTGTTGTGGGGAAATTGCTCTTGGGAACCTTTAAGCTACAAAAGTTGTTGAACCAAATGTCAGATATTTATTTAGAATCAATAAAACTGATTATGTACTGGGTATAAAACAGGTACAACCTTACTTCTTTGAAAAAAGCACTTATGCCACCTGCACTTTTGTGATTGTGGCCCACTGACTGAACAATGGGACCACTGGCTGGTTCAACCAATTCAGGCTCACACAGGGCCATGTATTTGCTGCAGCCTCAGATCTTTCTAACAAGGCCGTAAAAGAAGTTTATGTGGCACTTCATACACTCCACAGGACAATTGAAAAGAAGAATTATCCACTCATAATAAAATGATGATGTTATACCCATCCTCCAACTGTTCATGAGCAGAACGCAATGTGCAAGGACAGATCCTTTGCATCAAGCTAACAAAAAGTCAAGGATGGGTCATTTTGGAAGAAAGCCAATTGTTTTTGTTTTCGTTTTGTCTTAAAGTAATGTTAGGAATAGAAGTGATTTTGCTGCTGGAAGAGAATGTAGAAAGGTTATTGGGTATAGAGAAAGAGAGGCAGGATTTAGCTCTAAGTTCCCTAGTGGTCAGATCACCCATCCATGGCACAGAGCGTGGTTTTCAAAGATATGCTTAAGAATTACCTGGAGACTTTCTAAAAATGAGGCATCCTAACCTCTATCTTCAGTGATTCTGATTCAGTTGACCTGGATTTTGATGCAAATATCTGCATTTTAAGGAAGATTACTTGTGGATCATATTGTAAGAAACACTATTCTAGAGTCTTGGTGGAGTTGATCCTAATTTCCACCCACGAGCAATGTAGTGCACACTCCTCACAGTGGTTTGAAAAAAATTTTCCTAGGGGCGCCTGGGTGGCGCAGTCGGTTAAGCGTCCGACTTCAGCCAGGTCACGATCTCGCGGTCCGTGAGTTCGATACCCGCGTCAGGCTCTGGGCTGATGGCTCGGAGCCTGGAGCCTGTTTCCGATTCTGTGTCTCCCTCTCTCTCTGCCCCTCCCCCGTTCATGCTCTGTCTCTCTCTGTCCCAAAAATAAATAAAAAACGTTGAAAAAAAAATTTTAAAAAAAAGAAAAATTTTCCTAAAAGTCTCACTAATGGGTATTGGTATAGAAATATCTCTAGTTTTTTGTTTTTGTTTCTGTTTTTTTTAGGAAAGCAGCGACTTATAACCACATAAATCTTCCCAAGTAAGTCAGCTGTTAAATTTCTTTTTTAAAACAATTTTTTTAATGTTTTATTTATTTTTGAGGGAGAGAGAGGCAGAGCACAGATGGGGGAGGGGCAGAGAGAGAGAGGGAGGCACAAAAGCTGAAGCAGGATCCAGGCTCCAAGCTTCGGCACAGAGCCTGAAACGGAGCTCAAACCCACGAACAGTGAGATCATGACCTGAGCCGACGTTGGATGGTTAACCGACTGAGCCACCCAGCGACCCCTTCAACTGTTAAATTTCTTGTTGAAAATACAGAGTAAGGCCTCAAGTGACAGCAAATCTGGAATAGAGACAGGAAGATGCGTCCTCTTCCCCTTAGAACAATGGAAACCTCCACAAGTAGGAAAAAAGAAGCCAAGTAGACTATCGGATTTTATTGTGAGAAGAGAAGAGCTATCTAGAAGTGGAACAGACTATTTATTTGAATTTTTCTATACCCTTTAAAGATCAGCTTTTTCGATGTTACTTTTCAGAGACTGTGACCTTTTAAGAAGTGAAAAACCACCAAAATGCTATACACTATATTGAAGCAGTTCATCAAAATGTCACCCAACAGTTGATGCCAATTGCTAACAAGATATTGTGTTTCCTCATTTAATTGGCCAGCTTACCTAATTATGGCTGTTTTTGGATATCTATTGATGGGCTTTTTCAGAAGAAAAAGCATCGTTTGAGGCAATTTCATGTATATATATATATATATATATATATATATATATATATATATATGATATAAAGTAAGGGAACACCCCCAATGAGAATCATGATTAGGTAATAAAATGTACCTGTTTGCACAGATCCTTAATTTATAGAAACACCTCCATAACATAGCCAACACAAACCTGGATGATTGCCAATTACCTATGCTGCTGTACCTTCCAAAAGTTATCTTGGCATACAGCTCAACAGAAAAATAGGAAGTGCCTTGGAAATTACTCACAAAATGTGAATACCACATGTCAGAATTGGTGAGCTTTGGAAGAACTATAAAGAGTTTTCATTATTTAGGTCTATGAAAGCAGAGGAAACAGAAATATATCTAATAATGTAAGGCAACGGAACCAGGAAATTTATAAGAAGGCTTAATCTGTGGATTTAATTTAAAATATTGGGCCATGTTCAAACTCCGACATTAAAAACGTTATCTCTGGCTGTGGTCGTGATCACTGAGAGGTCAGAAAGGATAGGATGTCAAGCTTCCCAAGGTTTTTAGACAAAGGACTTTTAATGAGTCCTTTCCCTTAAGGCTTCTTTTTTCTTCTCTTATGTGGACATGAAAGACAAAACCTTAACACATTCCACAGTCAATGGAGAGCCTGCCCGGTACCACTTATCTTAAATACTGTATTAATCTTATTTATTACCCTTTGGCTGAGGCTTTAGATAATTAAGTGGGGATAGGTTAGTCCATTCTCTGTACGAATGCTAATAAAAAATTCTGAATCACAGTGAACTAAACAGAATAATACCAAAACTCACTGTTCCAGATATTATTACAAAAGTGTTATTCAGCTTTGGGAGATACAGAAATATATGAGATTTAGAAAATGATCTTAGGTTCTGTCTACAGTGTTCACGAGGTTTGAAGAACTTCCTGGGGAGGAAGTCTGGGCATGTCTGGTTTGCATAGTCCCAGGGATTCTCAGAAGGTTTATACCCTAAGGTTTTTATACCTAAGAAGAACAGTATCTTCAAGGAAATTGAATCTTGAAGCCCTTAGGATGTGCCTACCCAAAGGCTACAAACCTCTTGATGAAGGACCCTCCTGAGTATCAGACTATTCCACTTAATAAAATAGAAGATTTTGGTGTATATGCAAAAAATATTATGTCTTAGAAGTCTTATATTTCAAATCCTCTTTGGATCATAAATTGCTTGATTTTTTGTGGAAGAAATATTGGGTGAATATGCTGAACTCGTCTAGCTTGACTTTGCCACCAGTCAGGTCTTTGATTTGTCTGAAAAGAGAGAGCAGTCAGAAGCCCTGCTGGGACAAGGAAGTTTTATGTTGGGTTTAGAAACACATGACCAAAACCCAGAAGACATACTTGCTAAGGTTACTTGAGACTGCTATAAAACGACTGTGAAAGCTATCTATGGATTAGTGTCTCAGGTTGTTAAGAATAAACTCTTTAGGGGCACCTGGGTGGCTCAGTCAGTTGAGCGTCCGACTTTGGCTCAGGTCATGATCTCGCGGTTTGTGTGTTCGAGCCCCGTGTGGGGCTCTGTACTGACAGCTCAGAGCCTGGAGCCTGCTTCAGATTCTGTGTCCCCCTTCTCTCTCCGCCCCACCCCTGCTTGTGCTCTGTCTCTCCCTGTCTTTGAAAAATGAATAAACATTAAAAGATTTAAAAAAAAAGAAAAAGAAAAACTCTTTAATCAAATTAACATCTCTTAATCACTCAGTAGTACTTTCATCTGGAGGTCACCATGAGAGAAATATCCAAGGAACACTTGAAACCAGTTACCAAATCTCAGATGTGGTATAGTAGAAGTATAAAGGTACTCTCAAGTGTCCGGAATATTAATATTTTGTAATAAAACTCTTTAAAATAGTAATTAAAAAAAAAAACCAAACCTTGGGTACTGCACAGCTACAGGAGCTAAGATCTGTATGTCCTACTGAGCTGAGCAGCCACAGTGATACATACAGTTTGTTTCACATCTGAAATATTTACAGTGCTGACCCTCAAGAGAAAATTAAATGAGGTAACCAGAACCAGTTAAAATTGTTGAAGGTGCTAAATTAACTATGTTATAACAAAAGCGGTGACCGCCGGGACACATTTTGAAAGAGGGTATAGGGATACAACTTGGGCCTGAGACTACCATACAGCCTATCACATCTTCCCTTATCTGGAGAGCATGACAGACTCTAAGACCTCACACTGTGATTTTTGTCAAAAACTACCTGAAAATGCCAACTGCTACCTTGGAGATCAGCATTTTTTTGAACCTCTAATTCTTTTCTTTCTGTTTCCCTCCATGAGCATCATTGCATTTAGGTTGCAGTAAGAAAGAGAAATACTATTTATTCATTCATTCGTATATGAAGCAATTTATAAAACTTGAAGAATGTTATAAATACTGTTAAAATGAGATGATCATTTACATAATTTTGATTCTAAAAATGGTGAATTTATTCAACCTAGTTCTTTGAACGTGGTCTACGTGCAAAATAGCAATTCTATCTAAAAAAAAATATGTAGTAGGATTTCATCCAGTGTTGCCTCTTTCCTGAGAATGTTGAGAAGAGATGATGGCTCACTTAATCATTTTCCAATATTAGCTATTAGATCAGCTATTAGAAATCAGCTATTAGAAAATATAATATGGATCAGCTATTAGAAAATAAAATATGATGGGAAAAAAAGAGAATATAAGCTAAAGAATAACAATGCAGTTAACTTGGCTTAACTATAATTCCAACCCTCTGCAGACCTGGAGTGTATAAATGAAATAGATTCTATAGGATAGGTGTAAGATGGTGTTATGGATTGAGTTGTGTCCCCTAAAAATTCCTTTGTTGATATCCTAATTTCCAAAGTGACTGGATTTGGACATCAGATCTTTATGGAAGTAATTAAGGTCAAATGATATCATAAGAGTGGGACCCTAATCCTACAGGACTGGTGTCCTTATAAGAAGAGAGATATAAGGGATGCACATACACAGAAAAAAAGACCAGACCATGTGAGGACACAGAGGAGGCCACTTGTAAGCCAAGGAGACAGGCATCAGGGAAAGGAAAACTCACTGTATCTTGGTGTTGGACTTCTAGCCTCTAGAGACTTGAACAAACAAATGTCTGTAGTGTAAGCCACCCAGTCTGTGGCATTTTGTAATGACAGCCCAAGCCTACTAAGGTAAAGTCCATGGATGACCCCACGTATTCCCCCTTTATCCTGCACATGTTGCCTCACTGTCACACCTTCCATTGTTCCCAAGGTACATTTGGTATTCATTTTTGTGGACATTTGATAACAGCTGGTATTCCTGTCTTGTCTCCTGTTGTCTACACTGACTTCATCCTGAACTCCTACATAGCTAGGGGGGCTTGGGCTACTTCTCAAGCAATTAGCAGAGGATGGAAAAATGCCTATAACTTGTGGGATGTATTTTGACACCAGAGCCACAGTGGTGCTTCCTGGCCCTCTCACTGTTCTTTGAGACACTCCGAAGAGACACTTTTTTATTTGCCTTCTTTTTATTATAGTCCACCTCTCCCCAGAAGTCTGCTGCCAAAACCTGGGTAAAACTGGGATTTTATTATTCCAACTTAAAAACCATCTCAGCATAATGTTACAACCAACCAAATACCACTCCAAAGCCTTAAAGATATTGCAAGCCTTTTTGAGATATACTGGACAAAGAACATGTTAGTTTCAGGAGTACAGCAAAATGGTCCAATATTTGTGATCACTACTAGTAAACATCCATCATCACACATATTTACATTGTTTTTCCTTGCAATGAGAACTTTTAAGATCTACTCTCAGAGCAACTTTCAAATATGCAATACGGTATTATTAACTGTGGTACCTGCTGTACATGGAATCCCCATAAATTATTTATTTTACAACTGGAAGTTTCTACCTTTTGATCACCTTCACCCATTTTACCCACCCCCAGCTTTCTTTTTAGAGTCAACATGTGAGATCATGCAATATTTGTTTTTCTCTGACTTATTTCATTTAGCATAACGTGCAAAGTTCCATTCGTGTTGTCACAGATGGCAAGGTTTCCTACTCTTTTATGGCTGAGCAGTATTCCATTGTGTGTACGTGTGGGTACTGTGTATGTATATGTATATATGTGTGCGTGTGTATACATATGATACGTATATAAATATATGTAAATCTTCTTTATACATTCATCCATTGACAGACACTGAGATTATTTTGGCTATAGTAAATGTTGCAGTGAACATGAGGGTATACATACCTTGGGTACACCAACATATGAGTTGGTGCTTTTGTTTTCTTCAGATAAATACCCAGAAGTGGATTTGCTGGATTGTATGGTGTTCATACACCATTTTTATTTTTTTGAGAAACTTCCATACTGTTTTCCATAGGGGCTAGACCAATTTACATTCCCACCAACAGTGCTCTTTAGCCACATCCTGGCCAACAATGTAATTTATTGCCTTTTTAATAATAGCCATTGTAAGAAATACGAGTTGGTATCAGTTTGCATTTACATGATGAGTAATGATGTTCACCATCTTTTCATGTACCTGTTCTCTATCTGTGTGTTTTCTTTGGAAAAATGTCTATTCATATTCTCTATCCATTTTTTAATTGGATTTTTTTTTGCTATTGATTTGCATGAGTGCTTTATATGTTATGGACAGTAGCATCCTATCAGATATGATTCACAAATGGTTTCTCCCATTCATTATGTTGCTTTTTATTTTGTTGGTTCCCTTTTCTGTACAGAGTTTTTCTAGTTTGATGTAGTCTCACTCATTTATTTTTGCTTTTTTTGTCTTTGCTTTGGGTGTCAGGTCCAAAGAATTATTACTAAGAATGATGTTAAGGGAGCTTATCACCAATGTGTCTTCTTGGGAATTTATTATTTCAGGTCTTAGGTTCAAGTCTTTCATCTATTTTGAATTAATTTTTGTGTATGATCAAGATAGTGGTCAAGTTTCTCTTTTGCATATGCTGTCAAATTTTCCCCACACCATTTATTGAAGAGACTGTCTTTTCCCATCGTGTATTTTT
Source organism: Neofelis nebulosa (assembly GCF_028018385.1). Taxonomy (NCBI): domain Eukaryota; kingdom Metazoa; phylum Chordata; class Mammalia; order Carnivora; family Felidae; genus Neofelis; species Neofelis nebulosa. Next base: position 67,504,200 of record NC_080788.1, on the reverse strand, counting down.
GGCTCTTTTGTTTTAAGTTAATTGACCATATATATATGGATTTATTTCTGGGATTTCTATCCTATTCCATTAATCAATGTGTCTATTTTTATGATAATACCATTCTGTTTTGAGTACTATAGCTTTGCAATATAGTGTGAAATTAGAGACTGATGCCTCCAGCTTTCTTCTTTCTCAAGATTGCTTTGCATCTTTTGTGGATCCATAGAAATTTTAGAGTTGTTTATTTTATTTCTGTGAAAAACACCTTTGAGATTTTGATAGGGATTTCACTGGATCTGTAGATTGCATCTGTAGAATGAACATTTAAAAAAAAATTTTTTTTAATGTTTATTCACTATTGAGAGATAGAGACAGAGAATGAGCAGGGGAGGGGCAGAGAGAAGGGGAGACACAGAATCCAAAGCAGGCTCCAGCTTCGAGCTGTCAGCACAGAGCCTGACATGGGCTTGAACTCACAAACCGTGAGATCATGACCTGAGCCGAAGTCAGATGCCCAACCGACTGAGCCACCCAGGCACCCCTATAGAATGAACATTTTAACGATATTCTTCCAATCCACGAGCATGGAAAATATTTGCATTTATTTATGTCTTCTTCAATGTATTTCATCAATGTCTTATAGTTTTCATTGTACATGTCTTTCACCTCCTTGGTTATATTTATTCCTAAGTATTTTATTCTTTTTTAAGAATTTACAATGAGCTGGTTTTCTTAATTCCTCTTTCTGATGATTCATTATTAGTGTATATAAATGCACCAGATTTTTGTGTATTGATGTTTTTATCCTGAAGTTTTACTGAATTTGTTTTGGGGTTGATTCTTAAGGGTTTTCTTTAAATAATATTATTTCATCTGCAAATAGTGACAGTTTTATGTCTTCCTTTCCTATTTGGATGCCTTTTATTTCTTTTTCTTGCCTATTTGTTCTGCCTAAGACTTCTAATATTATGTTGGATAAAAGTGGGAAGGGTGAAAATCCTTGTTTATTCCTGATTTTAGAGTAAAAGTTTTGATATTTTCACCTTTGAGTATGATGTTAGCTATGGGTTTGTCATATATGGTCTTTATTATATTGAGGAATCTTCCTTTCATACCCACTTTGTTGAGAGTGTTTATCATAAATGAATTGTTTTTGAGTTTTGTTCAATGACTTCTCTACATCTCTTTAGATAAATGATTTTTATCATTAATTTTGTTAATGTGGTGTATCACATCGATTTGCAGGTGTTGAACCATCCTTGCTCACTGGAATAAATCTCACTTGATCATGGTGTGTGATCCTTTTAATGTAGTGTTAAATTCATGTTGCTAATATTTTGTTGAGAATTTTTGCATCTATGTTCATCAGGAATGTTTGCCTATAATTTTCGTGTGGCATCCTCATCTGGTTTTGGTATCAGGGTAATGTTGCCCTCATAACATGAGTTTGGAAGTGTTCCCTCCTTTTTGAAATTTCGCAAAAGTTTAAAAAATAATGGTATTCTTTAAAATGGTTGAGTTTTTACTAAATGTTTGGTAGAATTCACCAGTGAAACCATCCTGTCCTTGATTTTTTTATTGGGAGTTTTTTAAATTGCAGATTCAATTTCCTTACTAGTAATTGGTTTGCGCAAATTTTCTATTTCTTCATGCTTCAGTCTTGTTAGGTTTAATGTTTCTAGATAGTTATCCAGGTATGACTTCTAAGTTGTCCTATTTGCTGATATATAGTTATTCATATTAGTCTTTTAGAACTCCCTCCCTTTTTTTCCCTGGGGTAATAATTGTAGTATCTTTCATTTCTGATTTTATTTGAATCTGTGTGTGTGTGTGTGTGTGTGTGTGTGTGTGTGTGAGTCCAGCTAAGTGTTGTTAATTTTGTTTATCTTTTCAAAAAGATAAGCTTTTAGTTTCACTGGTATTTTCTTTATCTTAGCCTTTCATTCATTTCTGCTCTGATTTTTATTACTTCCTTCTTATATTATTTATTAATTAAATTTAGACTTAATTTGTTCTTCTTTTTATAGTTCCTTGAAATTTTAAGTTACGTTGTTTATTTGTGATTTTTTTCTTATTTCTTGATGTAAGCACTCATCTCTAAGAGCTTCTCTCATAGAACTGCTTTTGCTGCATCCCATAAATTTTGGTATTTTGTATTTCCACTTCCATTTTCATTTGTTTCATGGTATTATTTGATTTATCTTTTTTCAGTTATTCTTTGATCCATTGGTTATTCAGTATCATGTTGTTTAATCTCCACATACTTAAGAATTTTCTAGTTTTTTTCCCTTATAATTTGTATCTGGTTTTATACCACTATGGTCACAAAAGATATTTGATATTATTTTAATATTAAATTTATTAAGACTTGCGTTGTTGCCTAACATATTATGTATCCTAGAAAATATTCCATGTGTGTTTTAGAAGAATGTGTAGTCTGTTGGTTTTGGATGGAATGTTCTGAATATATCTGTTACATCCATCCGATCTAATATGTTAAGGCCAATGTTTCTTGGTTGATTTTCTGTCCAGATTATCTATCCACTGATGAAAGTAGAGTATCAAATTCCCCTACTATTATCATATTGCTATTTATTTCTCTCTTTAGGCCTGTTAACATTTGCCTTATATATTAGGTGCTTCTATGCTGGATGCATAAATATTTACAAATGTTGTATCCTCTTTTTGGATTGATCCATTAATCATTATGTAATAACATTATTTGTCTGTTAGTAGTGTCGTCTTCAAATCTACTTTGCCTAGGGATGCCTGGGTGTCTCAGTCAGTTAAGTGTCTGACTTCTGCTCAGCTCATGATCTCATGATCATGAGTTCCAGCCCCATGTTGAGCTCTGTGCTGACAGCTCAGAGCCTGGAGCCTACTTTGGATTCTGTGTCTCCCTCCCTCTCTGCTCTTTCCCTGCTTATGCTCTGTCTCTCTCTCTCAAAAATAAGCATTAATATCTATTTTGCCTGATGCAAGTATAGCTATCTCAGCTTTCTTTGGTGTCTATTTCCATGGAATATCTTCTTCCATCCCTTCACTTCCACTTTCAGTTTGTGTGTGTTCTTACATCCAAAGTGAGTGTCTTGTAGGCAGCACATAGATGAGTCTTGTTTTTATTGTTGTTGCTGTTGTTGTTTTTTAACTAGTCAGTAACTGTCTTTTGATTGGAAAAAGTAGTGCATTTACATTTAAAGTAATTATTGATGGATATGTACTTATTGTTACTTTGTTAGTTGTTTGTGACTTTTGTAGTCCTTCTGTTTCTTATTTTCCTCTTCGTTATTTGATGATTTTCTGTACAAGTATGTTTAGATTCCCTTCTTTTTATCTTTTGTGTATCTACCATAGGTTTTTTGCATGTGGTTATCATGAGGTTGCAAGTCTTTCTTTGAAATCTCCTAATGAAGAAAAGAAGACATTGTGTGGAGACGGAAGTACATCACAAAATATATTACAAAACTTCCTAAGAATCTTTTTTTATTCTTTTTTCCCCAGATTTCAATAGCATATGGTAAATTACTTTTTTTTTTTAAAAAAATGTTAGCATAGTAGGCCTGATACTGCTATTCTTAGAAAGACCTGCTCACAAGTTTGGCTGTTATCTGTTAACTTGGATTTCAGGAATGTTCCCACCACCCTACCTTATAAAAATGGCTCACTATGCCTAAACTGTTTGTACAAACATTAAGGTTTATACTGAATAACTGCTTTCTTTTGGGGAGTCTGAAATTTATGCCAGGCAGAGGATGTCTGTGACTAGCCACCAGTAAAAACCCAGGGCACTAATCTCTAATGACCTTGTCACAATTTGTTGCTGGAGCAATTAGCACACCCTGTTCAACTCCAGTCAGAGAGGAGGCTTTAGAGCTTGTGCCTGATTTCCTCTGGATTTTCCCAATGTGCGTTTCCCCCCCTTATTTTCCTTTGTGTATCTTTATTATATATATAAAAATAATTACAATGAGTACAACTACATAGAGGTTCTCCTAGAGAATCATTAAACCTGGGAATGCTCTAATCTCTTTTTTCTCATTTTCCTACAGAAACTTTAGCTGTGCTATTCAAATTCTACACACCTTTTAAAATCAAAATTAATTGACAAAATGACATTATCAAAAACAATGAAGTAGGAAGCCTAAACATTCCTTTCACAAAAGCAATAAGGTCTCTGGAATCTAATCAAGACCTTACCACAGCCTAGGGAATGCTCAGTGAAGAAAGAATAGCTACATTTCAGTAAGAGAGCTCTGTGTTGTTTAACTTACCTGCTACCATTACCTACTCTCTAGCAGAATGGATAACAATGAGATCCAACTATATACAGTCGATAACAGACTCATATCAGATACAAAGACACAAATAGATTGAAAGTGAAAGGATGAGAAAGCATAATAGCCAAAACATAATCCACATATTCCACTGTCTCACTCTTTAGTTGATGTTCTTAGGCAATGCTGAATTGGGGTGGAAACAACCCAAAGACCATCTACTGATTAATGGATAAACAAAATGTCATGTATCCATACAATGGGATATTATTCAGCCATAAAAGGGAATGAAGTACTGAAGCATTGAATGAAAGAAGATATCTGTAAACATTATACCTTGCAAACATACCAAGTGAAAGAATCCAGATAAAAAAGGCCACATATTGTATGATTCCATTTTAATAAAATATACAGAAATAGTCATATGTATAGAAATAGAAAGCAGACCCATGGTACCCAGGGGTTGGGAGTTGGGGGAAGAGTGGGAATTAATTGACTACTTGATGAGCATAGGTTTCATTCTGGGGTAAAGAGAAGTTCTGGAACTAGATAATTATGATGGTTTTACAACATGGTAGGTATAATACAAGCCACTGAACTGTCTATGGTTAAAATGTTGAGCTTTAGGTTATATGAATTTTACTCCAGTATAAATAATATAATTTAGCTTCTCTTAGCTTCTTTCAATTCTCCTCTTCCTCTAATCATGATTCAATAATCCCCATAAAGTTTTGGAAAGTAATAATATTAACAACAATAATAAAAACTAACATTTTAGGTACTTATTCTGGGTCATACATTCTTTTTTAATTTATTCTTTTATGTTTTTAATTATTTTTGAATGGGAAAAGATACAATATAATTTTTGAGTATAGTTGACATACAATGTGATGCTAGTTTTATGTATAGAGCTTAGTGATTTGGCAAGTTTATACATTATGCTATGTTCACCACATGTATAGCTACCATTTGTCATTATACATCACTATTATAATATTATTGACTGTATTCCTTATGCTGTGACTTTTATTCCTGTGACTTATTTATTCTGTAACTAAAGACCTGTATCTCCCTATCTGTTCCACCCTTTATGCCCATTTCTCCATGCCCTCCCTTCTGAAAACCACCAGTTTATTCTCTGTAGGTCTGATTCTGCTTTTTGTTTGTTCTGCTTTTTTAGATTCCACTTATGAGTGGAATCATATAGTACTTGTCTGTACCACCATGACTTATGTCACTTAATACCCTCTAGGTCCACCCAAGTTGTCTCATATGGCACAATCTCATCCTTATTTTATGGCTATGTAGTATTCTTTCGTGTGTGTGAGGGGTGTATGGGTATATCACACTTTCCTTGTCCATTCTTCTATTGATGAACACTTAGGTCGCTTTTGTATCTTGGATATTGTAGACAATGCTGCAATAAACATAAGGGCGTATGCATCTTTTCAAATTAGTGTTTTCATTTTATTTAGGTAAAAACACAATAGTAGAATTATTAGATCATGTAGTATCTTTACTTTTAATTTTTTGATGGATCTACATACTATTTTCCACACTGGCTGTACCAGTTTGCAGTCCATTCAACAGTACACAAGGTTCTTTTTTCTCCACATCCTTGCCAACACTTGTTATTTCTTGTCATTTTTGATCGTAGCCAAGTGTAGGGAAGTGTAAAGTGATACCTCATTATGGTTTTGATTTGCATTTCCCTGATGATGAGTGATGTTGAGCATCTTTTCAGGTGTCTGTTGGCCATTTGGATGTCTTCTTTGGAGAAGTGTCTATTCATGTTCTCTGACCATTTTTTAATTCGATGGTTTCTTTTACTTGGTGTGAATTTAAATCCTTTATATATTTTGGATATTATCTCTTTATCAGATATATCATTTATAGATATCTTCTTTCATTCGGTAGGCTGGTTTTTGTTTTGTTGATTGTTCCCTTTACTGTGCAAAAACTTTTTTTTTTAAGAATATTTTTAAGACTAAGAGCACACAGGAGAAGGAGGGAGACAGAGAATCCCAAGCAGGCTCTACATTGTTAATGCAGAGCCTGACGTGAGGCTCAAACTCACAAACCATGGGATCAAGACCTGAGCCCAAATCACAAGTGAGACACTTAACTGACTGGGCACCTGGGTGCCCCTGTGCAAAACCTTTTTATTGTGATGTATTCCCAATTGTTTATTTTTGCTTTTATTTCCCTTGCCTTGTTAGGCAGAGTCAAACAGTAGGTAAGCAGTAGCACTTGGATCCAAACTAAGAAAAAACTGCATTCTGAACACTTTTTTTTTTTATAATACTGTCTTCCTAGGCAAGAGGAATCATGGTGAAACTGCATGTGTGGGTTTTAATATTTTTTCACACTATAAATTCCTAAGGTTCTAGTCAGAGAATAATCTGAGGGATAGGTACAGAGATTTGCTAAAAGTCATTACTCCCTTTTGACACCAAAAAATCTTTGAAGCAAGTTTGTATGCAAAGAGTGTCACCTCTTAGAGTAAGCTTTTTCCCATGATACACATCCTTGGAGTGAGTGGCCTTTGATCAAGAGCTTTAGGATCTCAGTGGTCTCAGTCTAGTGAGAAAGAACGCAGCCATCTTCTGTCAAAGATCTTATTGCTTTACCTATGAAGTTTCTGGAGTCACCAGGAACTATTGTATTAAGTCTACAAAACTTCCACCACATGCAAAACAGATATGCACATTAGAGGTAGACAATGTGTGTGTTAATAGCAGCGACATCGACAATAGCCAAACTATGGAAACAGCCCAAATGTTCGTTGACTGATGAATGGATTAAGAAGATGTGGTATATGTATACAATGGAATACTGCTTGGTGATGAACAAGAATGAAATCTTGCCATTTGCAACAATGTGGATGGAACTAGAGTGTATTATGTTAAGCAAAATAAATCAATCATAGAAAGAAAGATATCATATGATTTCACTCATGTGGAATTTGAGAAATAAAGAGACGAACATAGGGGAGAGAAAAGGAAGGCAAAATAAGATAAAAACAGAGGGAGGCAAACCATAAGGGATTCTTAAATACAGAGAACAAACCATGGGGGATGGGCTAGATGGGGGATGGGCATTAAGGAGGGTACTTTTGGGATGAGCACTGGGTGTCATATGTAAGAGATGAATCATTGGGTTCTGCTCCTAAAGCCAAGACTACACTGCTTCTTAACTAACTTGAATTTAAATAATAATAATTTTATATATATATATATACACATATATATATACATATATATATACACACACATATATATATACATATATATACACACACACATATATATACATGTATATTACATACATATATATACATGTATATATATGTATATATGTTTATATATATGTATATATATTTATACATGTATATATATGTATATATATATATATATATATATGAAAATACATTAAAAAGAAGAGTTGGGACATGGGATAAGCACACTGAAGTTGGGCTTCCATATTTAAAAGAAAAAATAAAGACACACATTCCATATAAAGAAATTATGTTGTTTTTTAAACATAAATAATCAATTACAGAAAATACCAGGGCACAGTAAACAGCAAGTGGAATATAGAGGCTGATGGGGTTGTGATAAAGACCAGGCTCAGATACATATGAGCTGCATGACATTGAGTAATTTATTAACTTCCAGGTTTCCTGATTTATAAACATGGGAGAAACCTACCCCTTAGGAGTGTAAAGATTAGAGATAATAGGTTCACAGATCCAAATAGACTGCCTGGCGTAAAGTAGATACTGTCCCTAAGACTGCACGCTGAAAAAAAAAATCAAACTTGGGAATAGTAGGCATCACTAACTTATGCCTAAGTTAGACCCTTTCTCAGAGCACGAAGGCCTAAATAAAATCCCCTGTAATAAATACTTGTTACCTTGGAAACACAATGACCTAGTTTGAAGGACACTTCATAAACGTGAATGAAACTAACTAGTGTTAAGAGAAGTGGGAGATGTACAACAGAAAACCTCGTATAACCAATAAGTGTTTTCAGAAGAGGAAGATGTTATATCCAGCTGGAGAATCAGGAAAGGCTTTTGGAAAGAAGTGGAGAACATAGATAAGACCAAAGTAGTGAGTATTTCAGTCAGGCAGCTACTTGAGCAAGTAATAAGAAGTTGAAGAGTGAGTGGCTTGAGTAATTGAGTTTGGCTAGAGCCAAAAATTTGTAAATGAAAGATAAAAAGGTAAAACAGAAATGCATAAGGGCAACATTCTGGAGAGCCTTGCCTGCTAGGCAAGTGTTCAGGCTTTATCCAAAAAGCAGAGCTGAAAGTTTGAGCCTTAAGTTGTAGGGAGTTGAGAGAAATGATGGTGAAATGGACAAAGGCCTGTTTATATAAGAACACCATTTCACAAACTCAAGGTTCTGTACATCTGGCCCTATTCAATTAGGATTCCATGAATCAAATCTCTACAGGTCACAAGAATTATTTTAAAATATGTAATGAATGCTTGACTAAATGTATACTCAGGTTAGAATTCATCATATAAATTGGGTGCTGAGTTAGCACTGAACTGTCTGGACATAGAAATAGTCTCCTCCCTTCCTGAGTTTTTTTTTTTTTTTTAATATCAAGGAAATATTCATAATTGATCTTTCCTTATTTTTATTCATGAGCCACAATTGACACCCATCTGAAATTCTGGCAATGTCTCTGTCACTCTTAATGATGCAGCTGAAGTGAAACACTTACTTAGTAAAAACCTATAGTTAACTTCTCCTCATTGCTGTCCTTGCTTAAAGTGTGTCCACAGGGTGAGAGTGTTGCTCTAGGAGGTTGAAGGAAAGTACTTGACGGAGTAACGTTTAGAATTCAATTTCTCCTGCTTGGTCCTCTTTTCTATTTATTTGCTGTCTGTGGATCCTTTCTCGTTTGTGTTTGCTGTATTTACCATTACTAATTCCAACGTCTGTAATCTTCCCTCTCTTTTATACACATTTTATTAGCCAACTCCCTTGTTTCCATGCCAATGGGGGAACAGTAGAAGTACAAAGAACCCAAAGGTCATTTGCTTTTAGTTTTGCAAGGCTAGGTTATTTTGTTAAAAGTAGACTTACTTTATTTTACTTAGGAGTATATAAATATTGATTAGCATTGCCTGAAAAGCACCAGCTGGATAGTAGGACAGTGGAATAAATGGGTTATGCACTCTGCTGTGAGACAAGGTGGACTAGCCGTGGATTAATAATCTGCTATGAATAAACTTTTAAGTAGATAAAAGATATTTAGAGATTGATCAGAAATGTATGTGCCCGGAAAAAATGTTAATTCATTTAGATTATTATTTTTTTTTCAAATAAGTAGCTAAAATATATATGGCTTTCTTCTCTCTAAATAGAATATTTAGAGACTTCCAGTTCTGAACCATCACACATAGGACAGGACTAAGGACAGGCATCCATATGCATCTTCCTAAATGCCTAAAAACACAGATGAACATTACCTTATCATCTCAAAATCACCTCGTTCTAAACTAAGCAGAGCATTGTAACTCTAGAAGCAACTAGCAATCTCAACCTCTTCAATTGTCCAAACTAAAGATCACTCTGCATTATTGTCCTTTTTCAACAATCTGTGCTGAGGGCATTCCTTTTCACGACTAAATTTGAATTCAGAGCCAGCAAATGTCACTCTATGAAATATACATGAGGATCAAGGTTTCCAATTCCACATGTAAGAAGCTCCAACCTAACAAGTAAAAAGCTGAACAGATGGAAAAATCAACAACCCTTCTAAGATCTGTAAGAAAAGAGGGGACACAGGGCAATAGTGGCCCCTAAGATTGGACACACCAAACAGAATAACAATTTATTGAAACAGAGACAAGTAGAAATCATTGCAGGAACCAGTGCTCGATAGGAAAACCTGAACTATGATTGTAGAATTGCTGTAGGTTCAGTGTAGACAACTCTGAGTGTTAAAAACTCCAAGGGGAGCCCCATAATTTTATGAGATTTACCAGCAGGTAAATCTGTGAGCTGGATCAGGTACTCAAAGTACATATTAGAGAAAAATCCTCTTGTATTTCTGGCAGGGAACGGGGAAAGAGGACCATTTTGAAATGTGCCAGGGTACTTTGTTCTTCTTAACAAGTACTGCCCTCAGGAGAAACTACTTAAGTGAGGGCCTGACCTCTTAGGTTATTATCAGGGCCTGATTTGGGGAAAGGGAATACCTAGGTCCACTTTACTCTGGCCATCCTGGGGAATACATGAGGATCTCACAGTCCAGAAACAGAGGTTCACTAAAGGACTGAGCACCTAATCATAGGACTATAGACCATTTTTTTTCTTTCTTCATGCCTCAACCACCACATTACTAAAGACCTATTTACAAAAGTTCTTTTTATTCAGTACCTCATGCTGTTATTTAAGAAAAAATTATGAGACATAATAAATGGAAAAAAAGAAAAGAAAAAATTTGAAGGGTGATGACAAACATCAGAACCAGACATCACAGGGATGTTGGAATGATCAGACTGGGAATTTAAAATGATTATGATTAATATGCTAAGGTCTCTAATGCATTACAGGTTGGTAATGCTGACCTCACAGAATGAATTTGGAAGTTTTCCTTCCTTTTCTAGTTTTTTTTTGATAGTTTGAGAAGAATAGGTAAATCATTGGTAGAATTCACCTGTAAAACCATGTGGCCTCATACATTAGTTTGTTGGGAGTTTTTTGATTGCTGATTCAATTTCTTTTCTGGTTATCAGTATTTTCAAGTTTTCTATTTCTTCCTTTTTCAGTTTTGGTAGTTTATATGTTTTTAGGAATTTATTTCTTCTAGGTTGTCTAATTTTTTGGCATACAGTTTTTCATATAATTATTTTCTTATAATTGTATTTCTGTCGTGTTGGTTGTTATTTCTCCCCTCTCATTTGTAACTTTTAGTTGGGTCCTTTTTATTTTCTGATAAGTCTGGCTAAATATTTATTAATTTGATTAATTTTTTCAAAGAACCAGCTCCTGGGTTCATTGATCTATTATTTTTTTAGTCTCTATATCATTTATCTGTGTCTAATCTTTATTATTTTATTCCTTCTGCTGGCTTTAGGCTTCATTTGTTGTTCTTTTTCTAACACCTGTAGGTATAAAGTTAGATTGTTTGAGATTTTTCTTGCTTCTTGAGATAGGCCTGTATATGTATATACTTCCCTCTTACGACCGCTTTTGCTGCATCCCAAAAGTTTTGGAATATTATTCTTTCATTTTCATTTATGAAATGAAAACTGCAGTTTTTGTCTTCTTTCATTTCCTGGTTGACCTATTCATTGTTCAGTAGCATGTTGGTTAGCCTCCCTGATACCAAAAGCAGACAAAGACTCCACTAATAAAGAGAACTGCAGAATGATGAACATAGATGCAAGAAATATCAATAAAACACTAGCAAACTGAATGCAACAATATATTTTTAACTAGAGGGAGGGGCCAAATTAGAGCAGCAGGGAAGTTCTCTGTTTCTCTCATCCCTGAAATGCAGCTAGATCAGCACTAAACCATTATGCATATCTAGAAAATTGATCTGAGGATTAACACAACAATCTGCATAACTTGAGCCTCAGAACTTGGCAGGTACATGGCGTGGAGAGGTGAACCGAGGGAGAGAGAAGCCATGGAGGGTAGGGAGATGTTTTTGTTTGCAGAAAGAGGATGGAGATGAGGGAGAATATAGGAGAAGCACTCTCCCTGAAAGCAGCTTGAGAGAAAGAGTGGAAACAACACAAGGGACTGAACAAGAAAGAGGGAAAGGAGAAAGGAGAGGGTTTCAATACCATTAGGACTCTATAAATAGGAGAGCACAGAATTGCAAACTCCACAGCTCAATACCTGATGGTGCTCTGGTGGGAAGGGCGAATCCCCAGGAGCAGACAGCTACATCTGAGGGGTCCTTGGGTCACGTAAGGGGTGGCAGTTCCCTTGCCGGGAGGACATTTTGTAGAGGCCAAGCGGCATCCCCACAGGCAAAGGTCCCAGCAGAGCCCAGAGAACAGCCACGTTTGCTGGTGTTGGAACAAGGACACTAGGGTGCAGCAAAGCCTGGCACCAGATGTGTGTTGTCATTTACCATAGTCCCCGAACTGCTGCTGCTACACAATTGTGTGAACTTTTCCAGGAGACTGGCACAGGGCTATAGTTTCTGGGCCTCTTCAGTGGTGTGCCACTGGGGCACCTGGGTGGCTCAGTTGGGTAAGCATCTCACTTCTGCTCAGGTCATGATCTCATGGTTTGTGGATTCGAGCCCCGTGCTGACGGCTCAGAGCCTGGATCCTGTTTCAGATTCCATGTTTACCTGTCTGTTCCCCTCCCCCACTCAAGCTCTGTCTTTCTCTGTCTCAGAAATAAACGTTAAAAAAATAAAAATGAAAAAATAATGGGATTTACATTAGCACCCCAAAATGAAGTACTTAGGTATAAATCTAACACAATCCAAATAAGCTCTATATGGGGGAAACCATAACACTTTGATGAACAAAATCAAACAAAAAATAGAATAAATTAAGATATATTCCATGCTTATTAATAGGAAGTCTCAATATTAAGGTGTCCGTCCTTGCCAACTGATCTATAGATGCAATGTAATCTGAGTCAGAATCCCAGCAAGTTATTTTATGAATATGAATAAACTGATTCTAACATTTATATGAGGCAAAGACCCAGAATATCCAAAGCAACATTGAAGAACAAACTGAGAATACTGACACTATCTACCTCAAGACCTAGTACAAAGCAGCAGTACAGTGTGGTATTGATGAAAGAACAGATAAATAGATAGATGCAAAAGAGTTCAGAAATAAATCCACATACATATTCAAATGATCTTTGACAGAAAAGCAAAGGCAAAAGCAATACAGTGAAGCAAAAATAATCTTTTCAACAAAAGATGCTGGAACTATTGAACATACACATGCAAAAGAAAAACTATCTTGACAAAGACCTTACAGTTTTCACAAAAATTAACTCAAAATGGATCAGAGGCTTCCATATGAAACACAAACCTGTAAACTTCCTAGATGATAATGTAGGAGAAAATCTAGATGACCTCAAGTGTGGTGACGATGCTTTAGATACATTAATGACACTTTCCATGAAAGAAATAATTGATCAGCTAGGCTTAAAAACTTAAAAATTTCAAAATTTCTCTGTGAAAGACAATGTCACAAAAATGAGAAAATAAGCCACAGACTGGGGGAAAATATTTGCAGAAAGACAAGTGTGATTCAGGACTGCTGCACAAAATGCAAAAAGAACCCTTAAAACTCAGCAATAAGAAAACAAACAACCCAATTAAAAAACGGGCCGAAGGCCTTAAACACCTCACCAAAGATAATATACAGATGGCAGCTAACCATATGAAAAGATGCTTCCCATCATATATCATCATGGAAATGCAAATTGAAACAACCAGTTACCACTAGACACCCTTTAGAATGACCCAAATCCAAAACATTGACAATACTGAATGCCGACAAGAATGTGGAACATGAATTCTCATCCATTGCTGGTGGGAATACAAAATGGTACACTTTGAAAGTCAGTTTGGCGGTCTCTCACAAAAGTAAATATCAACTTAAGATATGTTCCAGTAATTGGTACTCCTCACTCTTTACCCAAAGGAATGGGAAACTAACGTCTACACAAATACCTGCACATGGATGTTAATGGCGACATTATTTATGATTGCCAAAACTTGGAAGCAACCAAGATGTCCTTGAGTAAATGAGAGGATAAATTAACTATGGTACATCCAGACAATGGAATCTTGTTGAGCCCTAAAAAGAAATGAGCTGACAAACCATGAAATGATATTCAGGAAACTTCAATGTATATTACTAAGTGAAAGAAGCCAATCTGAAAAGGCTACTTACTCCGTGATTCCAACGATGACATTCTGGGAAAGGCAAAGCTATAAAGACAGTAAAAAGATCAGTTGTTGCCTGGAGTTGAGGGGTCAGGAAGAGATGAATAGGGAGAGCACAGAGGATTTTTAGTGCAGTGAATATACTCTGTATATTATACTGATAAATACGTGTAAGTATGCATTTGTCCAAATTAATCAAACGTTCAACACTAAGAGTGAGTCCTAAGGTAAACTACAGACTTTGAGTGATAATGGTGTGTCAGTGTGGGTTCACCAATTACAACAAATGTACCACCCTGGTGAGAGGTTGATAATAGGGAAGGCTACACACATGTGTTGGAGCAGGGAGTATAAGGGAAATCTCTGTAGCCTCCTCTCCGTTTTGCTGTGAACCTAAACTGCTCTAAAAAGCCAATACTTTTTTGGGGCGCCTGGGTGGCTTGGTCAGTTGAGCGTCCAACTTCGGCTCAGGTCATGATCTCACGGTCCATGAGTTCCAGCCTCACGTCAGGTTCTCTGCTGTCAGTGCAGAGTCTGCTTCAGATCCTCTGTCCCCCTCTCCTTCTCTGCCCCTCCCTCCCTCCCTCTCTCTCTCTTTCTCTCTCTCAAAAATAAATAAATTAAAAATAAATATTAAAAAATAAAACAAAAACAAATCCTTTTTAAAAATGTTAGAGAGGCGCCTGGGTGGCGCAGTCAGTTAAGCGTCCGACTTCAGCCAGGTCACGATCTCGCGGTCCGTGAGTTCGAGCCCCGCGTCAGGCTCTGGGCTGATGGCTTGGAGCCTGGAGCCTGTTTCCGATTCTGTGTCTCCCTCTCTCTCTGCCCCTCCCCCGTTCATGCTCTGTCTCTCTCTGTCCCAAAAATAAAATTAAAAACGTTGAAAAAAAAAATTTTTTTTAAAATGTTAGAGAACTAGGAAAAAAATAAAAAATAAAAAAATGTGTTTAGTGCTATTTCCCCAGTCCCTTGTACAGTGTCTGATACAGAATAAACACATAAATTGTTCTCTGAATGACTTGAATAAATGGGTCACTGTCTGGTAAGAGCACACCACGCCAGCCATCACAGATGACAAAAATCTCTCAAAACAGAGATTAAAAACCTAGAGACTTAAAGTAATATGATGAAAGTGAGCCTGGTGATTTCTGTTGTGCATTGGAGAAAACATGGCTCATGTTGAAGATGTAGTTGTTACCTGATCCAGGATAAATCTAGCTTTCTATACTGATGACACAGTGTCACAGATATTTTGAATTTTCACTACAAGTTGGACTTGTGGACTGTGGGGTAAAATATCCTAAATTTTTAAGTGTTGGCAATTAATTTCAAAAATACTTAAATACTCTGCAGGTCCGTAGACTTTCTCACAGTCCATATTTTGATGATTGCTTCCCACGGTTCCAGTTAGCATGCTTCTCTGCCATCGGTATTTCCTGAATGGTGGAAGTTCCAACTAGAGGCTTGACTGGATTCGGTTTCGATTTCCTTTTCTAATAAAATTACTTCATAAGTGGTAATCTGTATTTCTGTCAGGAGCCACACTGTGTCTAATTTTTTCTTTTTCTGATGTTTGCATTAGGGATTAAAATTTTTGATAATCTAACCTATCATTTCTTCTTCTTTGTTGACCTATCAGGTGAAATTTTCCTTGTCAACTCAAATAATTCTGTACATGAAATGCAGAAAAAAAATGCTTGTTTCTTTCCATTTCTTTAATCAGGCTAAAAAATAAAGTGTTGTTTTCCTGGCATCCTTCAACTATGACACATTTTTAACAATTGTTTTAATGTTTACTTTCGACAGAGGGGGAGAGAGAGACACAGAGCATGAGTGGGGGAGGGGCAGGGAGAGAGGGAGACAGAATCTGAAGCAGGCTCCAGGCTAGCAGCAAAGAGCCCAATGTGAGGCTCGAGCTCACGAGCCGGTGAGATAATGACCCAAGCCAAAGTTGGCCACTTAACTGACTGAGCCACCCAGGTGCCCTAACACATTAACAGTTTCAATATCATTATGATCTCATAGATTTAAACATATTTTTATGCCTTAGTTGTCTTCATATAATATCCCTTATTAATGTGTAAGTTGTCCTGTGTAGGCCACTGGAGCCCTAAGTTGTTTTTTGAGATTTTTGTTTTGTTTTGACATGAACCTAATAGTTATGGAGAATTTTCTTATTTTTGGAAGTAATCAAATATTTCAGGCTCAGACTACAAATTTTCTCACTCAGCCCTATGAACTCTTTTATGAGAAAATTTGAGCATCTTTTCATCTGGTTAAGTGCCATTTGCATATAATTTCTGCAAATTGCCTGTTTGCATCTAAAGCTTTTCTTTTTTCTTTATGGCTATTGATTTTTGCTTATCTCTTTTTAGAAAATTAGAAAATTGTTTTTTTCATGTCTGGGTGGGTAGTTAAAATCCAACATTTTGGACCAAACTGAAAGATAATATTCCCCTAAAAGATCATCAAATGGCTCTGTAGTTTAAGACTACGTGTATATCATCTAACTAAAGAACTTATTCCAATATAGTACTGCCTCAGTAATTCTACTCCACAGAAGAAACTGTATTTTGCTCAATTCCATCATAAAATGTCCACTATTTGATTAAAATCTAAGCTGGCTTCTGGCTTCAAAGTCTTTAAAGATTTCAAAGGTTTCAACTTTGACATTATGCTAGAAAATTCTCAAATTAGGTAAGATCCCTTTCATAAGATCCAGTGGCCCCACATGGTTTGTCAGTGTGCACCCAAAGAAGGACATGTTCTCAAAGACTGATTCAGGTAAGTCAGACCTTTAGAGATGGATTTTTAGGTTAGAACAAAAGTTAATTCTTTTACAATGAGAACAGACTTAATTTTTTTCTTTCTTTTTCTTTTTCTTTCTTTCTTTCTTTCTTTCTTTCTTTCTTTCTTTCTTTCTTTCTTCTTTCTTTCTTTCTCTCTCTCTTTCTCTCTTTTCCTGTTTATCTCTCTCTCTCTCTCTCTCTCTCTCTCTTTCTCTCTCTCTCTCTCCATCTCTCCATCAAATCTTCTGAAGAAGCTAAAAAGTCAATAGGTAATAATGATGCTTGTGAGTCAGGGTCCCAGGAAGAAGCAGGTGGCACATACCAAAGTAGGTAATTGAAGAGAATATAGTTAAAGGTCTATTTAGAGAGCAGTATGATCAGGATTTAGGGGTGACAATGGGTTGGGAAACCACCAAAGAAGTCTCAACACAATGCTAAGTATACCAAATGCTTGGCCTAAAAGGTCAAAGGGAATAGCTGTGATCAGAGCCTGGTGAGGGTGGTAGTTTTACTCTCTGTCAGAGAGTCCCTCTGACAGAAGCTGTGGCTTTATGCAGAGGACTACACCCTGACCCCTCTTCCTGCCCTGTAACCTTCAACCGCTACCTCATTGGCTGAGACCAAGAGGAATTTTGAGTTAAATGAGCCTTGATGTACAAGCTGAGGAAAGCATCCTCCTGGAACACAGAGCAAGGCAGAGAAACTGGATCTGGAGGAGACTAGGCCATGGAGTCAGAGCCCTTGGAAATTCTAAGTGAAATTTATCAATGACATGGAAAAGCCTAGAGAATGGTTCTTTCCTCAGAAGGCTCCTATCCTCCCAGCTTCAGTATCTCCCTCGCTCTGACAATGCTCACAAATGTTCATATTCTCCAACTTATCTTTTCTTAGACTTCTTTCAGACCAACCCTTCTGTGCTCTCACCTTTCTCTAGACAGGTCTCAACACAACTGATTCTTCTCCAGATTCTAAGTTCATCACATTTCTGAGTTAAAGTTGAGGCTATACTCTCATTACCCAGATTGATCTTTGGCATTCTAAGGACTTCTCAGCCACATAGCATAAACAGTCTCTTGGGTGATTTTTCTGCAGATAGTTATTATAAACATTTGAATTTTTTTTATTTCACTCTCAGATCCTGATGTCCTACATGGGGGAAAGAGGCTCCCTATAGATTCTAATGTTATTCTGATGCTGTCTTTCAGACTTTTAAAAGTTCCTTCTCCCCTAAACAAATACACACACACACACACAACTTTCTCATGGCATAGTTTAGTCAACAAAAGTGTTCACTGAATAAAGAGAGTGGGTGCTGAAACTACCAAGCATTGTTCTATCTTTGTGTGAGAGAAATTGAAGTCTAACTGGGAAATTTAAGATTCATAACATCATAACATTCATAACATCACAACAAATGCAACTTGAAATAATGCAAACCAAGGATTGAAGAGGCTAATTAGAGACTACATTTGGATTTGGGAAGAGAAAGTGCATATTGGGAAAGAGAGAAGAAAATTGTGTATGCAAACACACACAAAAGTGTATGTATCAGACAACAAAATTCACCTGAAAGTGCTTGAAAACCATTAGGCAAGGGCCAGACTGAGTAAATTTAATGTTACAAGCACAAATGAGTCCGTGGAGCACAAGGCAGCTCAAGAAATCTTTTCTAAAGTTGAAAGCTGCATGATTATCCATGTTTGGGTAATGGTTGGAGCCTAACTTATGATACTAACATGGAGATGAATGATGTGGGTCTCTTTGTTACGTATAGGGCACAGGTGGTGATAAGAATGAGGAAGAAAAGCCTTTGTAAGGTCTCAGAGGAAAACACCAAGATGGTAACAATGTAGGAAATAACAGAACATTAAGAAGGAATGGTAAATTATGGAGCATAAGAAAAATGAGAACTTTAATTTCTCACATGGCCACCTTTAGGTTTTGATAGTATAAATGATACTTTTCACGAGTCAACTGAAACTTCACAACTGTAAGAGTATAGATATGTTATCAAAACTGAGAGCAGACAAAATAAAGTTGGCAAAGTGTTTCTTCTGAGTATATGAATTCCCCAAAGCAAAAAAAAAAAAAAAGCAAAGGAATTCTGTAAATATGCTTAGGAGTTACCATCTTTCATGGCAAAGAATAATCAGAGAACAGCAGTCAGAGAATCAAGGTCCAGGAGAGTAATATATCATGTAAGTCAGGAGTGGAATGCAATGTCAAATGCCCAGAAGAAAAAATCATTGGTTTCTAAACAACAGATCATAAATATAGTGTAAGCTTTCATTTTTAAAGATTCTGTTGATTCTTTGTTTCCTGTACTAAATATAACAATAAGATTTGTTAAATATGTTGTGTGCACATAAAATAATTAAGTCTACCCAATAATTACTCAGATGATATATAGATCACAATATTCAATTTGTATTTTGCATTACAAAATCTATGAAGTACTACACATAAGCAATCAAATTACCTTGGATCCTGATAAAATATTTTTTTTTCTGAATAAATTTAAGAAATGTGATAGGTTACAATTTAAGAACTTTTAAAGTAATTATGACCAAAAAATGAGAACCATAACTGTGGGTAATTTGTGGTGATTATTTGGAATGCTTCATGTACTTTAAACTTCCTTTTTAATGTTTATTCGTTTTTGAGAGGGAGAGAGAGACAGAGCATGAGTGGGGGAGGGGCAGAGAGAGAGAGGGAGACACAGAATCCGGAGCAGGCTCCAGACTCTGAGCTGTCAGCACAGAACCCCATGCGGGGCTCGAACCCACAGACTGTGAGATCATGACCCGAGCCGAAGTTGGCCACTCAACCAACTGAGCCACCCAGACGCCCCTGTATTTTAACTTTTTTTGAGGCAATTTTGACTATAATTTGTTAATGTATGAAAGTGCAGTGTGTGTGTGTGTGTGTGTGTGTGTGTGTGTTAGGTCATAAAATGGAATACGTTAGGATTTTTCTTATTAGTTCTTATTGGTAGATCCTGAAGACTAAACAGGTGACATTCATTTTCTAGTCTTTATTTAAAGAATGTTTGTTTTGCAAACAACTTTTGTTTTGCAAACTCAATTTTTTGATGTATGCTGTTGTATGTATTCTTTGAGCGGGAGGAGTTTCCTCATAAGGATTCCCAGAACTATGTTGCCTTAAATGGTAATACAGATGTGAGATCAAACTTCATTTGAGAACATCGAAGACCATATCAGGAAGCCAAGTGATGTCAGATTATTATTCAGCATACTAAATAAACATCCATTGTAAGGAACATTAAATGGACTGGAATTGTTCCTTCAATGAAAGCAGTGTGGGAGAATTAATGAATATCCTTGTCTGCAATATGGAAAATGGTCTAAACACAAGACTGGAATAAAACTTATTTCTAATCAGGTTGAATTAAGGATAGCTATATGTACCCAAATATAAACTCTATAATTATGGGGGTAGTTTACATGCTTCTGAATTTATTACCTGGTAAATGCCAATCTCCTACTAGTCTTAAAAAATTTGGGGGAAAATTTGAGTGAAAACTAAGGAAGGAGAGCTTCACATACAATATTATTGTCCCCGTATTTTTTACAAATAAAACTATGCTCTTAGAAACACAGTTCCAATTCTTGGGGAGCCTGGGTGGCTCAGTCAGTTAAGCGTCCAACTTCTGCTCAGGTCATGATCTCATGGTTCGTGAGTTCAAGCCCCCTGTCAGGCTCTGTGCTGACAGCTCGGAGCCTGGATCCTGCTTCAGATTCTGTGTCTCCCTCTGTCTGCCTCTCCGCCCCTTGCACTCTGTCTCTTGCATTGTCTCAAAAATAAACAAACATTTAAAAAAATTTTTGTTTTAAATAAAATTAAAAAAAAAAAACAGTTCTTTACCTAAAGTCAGTTATTCTGTTTCACGGACTTACATTCTTCATTACACACTAAAATTGAGTTTTTGCTTTTTCTTTTTAAAATTCAAAGATAAAACACATTTAAAAAGAAAACAAATTTACCATATGGAAGCCATGGAAGCCTAAAAGGAAAAGCTTTTCTTCATTTGAAAAGAATGTGTGTGTGTACTCTTCAAAAATAAAAGTTGTATTCATATTTTATATCCATTTTCCATTTTTATTTGTGTTTTCCATAATGAAAGTGGCAATTTTTATTTTTTCTTTTTATTACACTAATTTCAATTCCAGTGTAGTTAACATAGTGTTATATTAGTTTCAGGTCTACAATATAGTGATTCAACACTTCTGTACATCATCACTCAATGTTCCTTATGATGGATTTACTCTTAACCCCCTTCACCTTTTTCACCCATCCCCCCACTTGCCTCTCCTCTGATATGCCTTATTTAAGCAAATACCCTCAGTTATTTTTTTCAAAAAGGACATTTTTTACTTGAAGCATACTTTAGAATACATGGTTCTAAAAGATATACACAGAACAACCCATCTAAGAAAAATAGAATATGCATTTTCTTCAAGTACATACAAAAGAATTGCCTACTTGAATCATATAAAAAGAGACAAATATTACAAATTTAAGAAGACTGAAATCATACCAAGTATATTTTCTGACCACAATAGTATAAAACTAAAGATCAACAAAAAAACAAAGCTGGAAAACAATATAAATATTAAATATTTAATATGCAAATATTAACACACCACACAAGCAATGGGCCAAATAAGAAATTAAACAGCAAATCAAAATATGTCTCAAAATAACAAGAAAAAATATTTCAAAACCTATAAGATGCAGCAAAAGCAGATGTTAGAGTGAAACTTATGCTATAAATGCTTATATTAAGATAAAAGTTCAAATACACAACATTACACAAGGAATTAGAAAAAGAAAAAACATAGCTGGAATTAACAAAGAAAAATCAGAAATAAATAAAAAAGAGACCAGAATAAACAATAATAGAACATTGAAAGTTGGACCAGTTTTTCAAAAAAACCCCAAAAAACAAAAAACAAATTGGCATTGCTTTAATTACATTTTTTTCAATATATGAAGTTTATTGTCAAATTGGTGCTCAGCCCAAAAGGTGCCCTTCTCAATACCCATCACCCACCCTCCCCTCCCTCCCACCCCCCATCAACCCTCAGTTTGTTCTCAGTTTTTAAGAGTCTCTTATGCTTTGGCTCTCTCCCACTCTAACCTCTTTTTTTTTTTTTTTTTTTTTTTACCTTCCCCCCCCCCCATGGGTTTCTGTTAAGTTTCTCAGGATCTACATAAGAGTGAAACCATATGGTATCTTAATTACATTTATTAAGGGAGAAAAAGACTCAAAACCCAAATGAGAAATAAAAGAGAAAACAATACAACAGATAACCACAGAAATACATAGGCAAGTTTTATTTATAAAGTTAAATTGATATCTTTGTGCTGGTAACGTACATTGATAAGGCAGCCAGTATATAGCAATTTGACAATACATAAAGGCCTTGAAGAAGTTAATTCTCCTTCACTCACTAATTCTAATTCTGATAAAGAGTTTGAGGAAGTAATCCCCAAAATATGAATGCTTTATGTGTGGATGTTTATTACAGGCCTACAGTTGTGAAAAACTCCAGAAATAATACAAAGGGCCAACTATAGAGTAGTTAAGAAAACTGCCATATAGACTTGGTGGAATTGTGTTACTTCTGAATTATTATGGATTTACTACCAGGCAGTAGCTAGGGAATTATTACCATGTAATATTTTTAAATGGTAAAAGCAATATAAATCAGTAGATGTTTCCTGATGGATGGATGGATGGATGGATGAATGGATGAATGAAAGGATTTTAGATCTGGCACATTATTAATTCTTCCAGGCACTTTTTGTGTCAGTACACTTAGAACAATTAAGCACTAATTTACTGGGGATAACCACCAAATGAGATTTGCATAAAAAGAGAAAAGACTAGTCAAACACATAGTTTTTCAGTCTCTAATACAGTTTTGGCACTAGTTTTCATTGCCAACACAGAATTTTAAAATAATTAACAGTTTTATATACACTCCATAATCAATAAAAAGAAAGGTCATTCATTGATAGCACTAACAATAAAATGATTTTTTTCTATGTGCATTCTTCCTTTCAATTGAGGCATAATTGACATATAACATTAGTTTCAGATGTACAACATGATTCAATATTTGTATATATTTAAAAATGATCACTGCAGCCAATCTAGTTAATGTCTATCACCATACCTAGTTACAAAAATTATTTTTTGTGTGTGATGAGAACTTTGAAGATGTACTCTCTTAGTTACTGTCCAATATGCGATAAAGTATTCATTATAGTCACTGTGCTGTATATTACTTCCCCATGACTTACTTATTTTATAACTAGAAGCTTGTACCCTTTCACCCATTTAACCCATCCCCTACATCCTGCCTCTGGCAGCCACCATCTGTTCTTTTTTTTTTTTTTTTTTTTTTTTTTTTTTTTTTTAAATTTTTTTTTTCAACGTTTTTTATTTTTATTTTTGGGACAGAGAGAGACAGAGCATGAACGGGGGAGGGGCAGAGAGAGAGGGAGACACAGAATCGGAAACAGGCTCCAGGCTCCGAGCCATCAGCCCAGAGCCTGACGCGGGGCTCGAACTCACAGACCGCGAGATCGTGACCTGGCTGAAGTCGGACGCTTAACCGACTGCGCCACCCAGGCGCCCCATACCATCTGTTCTATATGAGTTGGGTTTTGTGTGGTTTTTGTTTGTTTTTATATTTTTGGTTTATATTCAATATATGAGTAAGATCAGACCATATCTGTCTTTCCCGGTCTTATTTTACTTACCATAATGCTTTAAAGTCCATATATGTTGTAGCAAATGGCAATGTTTCCTTCTGTTTTATGGCCGAAAATGATTC
Source organism: Neofelis nebulosa (assembly GCF_028018385.1). Classification (NCBI taxonomy): domain Eukaryota; kingdom Metazoa; phylum Chordata; class Mammalia; order Carnivora; family Felidae; genus Neofelis; species Neofelis nebulosa. Next base: position 67,480,382 of record NC_080788.1, on the reverse strand, counting down.
CTCTGTGTGTGTGTGTGTGTGTGTGTGTGTGTGTGTGTGTACATACACCAGATTTTTTCTACCCATTAAGCTCTTGATGGACACAGGTTGTTTCCATATCTTGCCTGTTATTGCCACAATGACCAAGGGGGCATGTAGTTTGTTTGTTTTTTTAAGTTAGGATAAATATCAGAAATAGAATTTTGGATCATAAGATAGTTTATTTTTAATTTTTTTGAGGAACCTCCATACTATTTTCCAAGGTGACTGTACCAATTTATACTCATACCACCAAGGCACAAGTGTTCTCTTTTCTCCATATCCTCTCCAACACTTGTTATTTCTTGTCTTTTTGATAATAGCCATTCTAAGTAGGTGTGAGGTGATAATCTCATTGGGTTTTGATGTGCATTTTCCTGGTGCTAACTGGAAACTTTGCATGCATCTCTTGGCTATCTCTGTCTTTTTAGAAAAATACCTATTCAGATCTTTTGTCTATTTTTTTAAATGAATTATTGATTTTTTTGTTATGGACCTGTGTTCTTTATATATTTTGGATATTAACCCCTTATCAGACATATGATCTGTAAGTTTGTTTTTCTCATTTAGTAGTTTGCCTTTTCATTTTATTCATGGTTTCCTTTACTGTTCAGAAGCTTTCTAGTTTGATGTAGTCCTACTTGGTTCTTTGGGGGATATTTTTTGCCTTTAGTTTTGGTATCAAAATAAAAAAAATTTGCTACAACCGATGTCAAGGAGCTTACTGCCTATGTTTTCTTCTGGGAGTTTTGTGGTTTCAGAGCCTATATTCAAGTCTTAATCCATTTTGAGTTAATTGTTGTGTATGGTGTAAAATAGTGGTTGGGCTTCATGCTTCTGCATGTGGCTGTCTAGTTTTCCTAGCCCCATTTATCGAAGAGACTGTACTTTCCTCCATTGTATGTTCTTGGCTCCTTTGTCATAAATTAACATCATTAATCCACATGTACATGGATTTCTTTCCCCTGGGCCCTCTCTTTGTTCCATTAACCTATGTGCCTGTTTTTATGATAATACCATACAATTTTGATTATTATACCTTTGTAATATACTTTGAATCAGGGAGTGGGAACTCTCCAACTTTGTTCTTTCTCAAGATTGCTTGGCTATTCATAACCTTTTGTGGTTCCATACAAATTATAGTATTTTTTGTTTTATTTTTGTAAAAAATGCCAGTTGAATTTTGATAGGGATTGCACTGAATCTGTCGATTGCTATAGGTAGTATGGACCTTTTCACAAATAATATTCTTCCCATCTGTGACCAATTAATATCTTTCTTTTCATCTGTGTCTTCAAATTTTACTTCTTTGGTTAAATTTATTCCTAGATATTTTATTATTCTTGATGCAGTTGTAAATGGGGTTGTTTTCTTAATTTTGCTTTCTGAAAGTTCACTATTAGTGTAAAGAAGTGCAAGGGATTGTTGTATATTGATTTTATTACCTGCACCTGTACAGAATTCACTAATTCCAACAGTTTTTTTGATGGAGTCTTAAGGGTTTTCTACATACAACATTATGCCATCTGCAAACAGTAGCAGTTGTACTTCTTTTCTGATTTAGATGTCTTTTATTTATTTTCTTAACTAATTGTTCTGAGTAGAACTTCCAATAGTGTGTTGAATAAAAGTGATCCAACAGTGTGTTGAATGAAAGCACTAAGAGCAGACATTCTTTGCTTTGTTCCTGATTTTAGAGGAAAAGCTTGCAGCTTTTACCATTGAGTATAATGTTATTTGTGGTTTCATCACATGTGGCCTTTCTTATGTAGAGATATATTACCTATAAACTCAACTGAGAGTTTTTATCATAGATGGATATTGAATTTGTCAAATACTTTTTCTACATCCATTGAGATGACCATAGAATTTTTTAAAGCATATTTATGTTGACAGAAAGAGACAGAGAGTGAGAGGGAGAAAGGGAGTGGGACAGAAAGAGAGGGAGGGAGAGACAGAGAATTCCAAGTAGTCTCTGCATTGCCAGCCTGGGTCCCATGCAGGACTTGAACCCAGGAACCATGAGATCATGACCTGAGCCAAAAATCCAGAGTCAGACGCTCGACTGACTTAGTCAGCCAAGTGTCCCAATCATATAATTTTTATGCTTCATTTTGTTATTGTGGTATATCACACAGGTGGTATATCACAAAGCACAAACTCTTAGTTTCACTGAACTTTTCTGTTGTCTTTTTAGTTCCTAATTCATTGATTTCTGCTCTGACCTTGTTATTTCCTTCCTTCTACCTATCCTTTTGATGTATTCCATAATTTCAGTTTGTTGTGTTTCCATTTTTATTTATCTCAAGGTATTTTTAAATTTTTTTCTTCACATTTCCTCCTTGACTTGTTGGTTGTTCAGTAGTTCAGTAGCATGATGTTTAATCTCCAAATATTTGTTAATTTTTCAATTTTCTTCTTAGAATGACTTTAGCTTCATGTCATTACAGTCAAAAAGATGATTGATATGATTTCAATCTTCTAAAATTTATTACGACCTGTTTTGTGGCCTAACGTAAGATCTAACTGGAAAATGTTCCATGTATACTTGCTTTCTGTTGCTTCTGTATGGAATGTTCTGTATATATCTGTTAAGTCCTTCTGGTCTAAATTTTTGTTTTCTTGTTGATTTTCTGTCTGGATGATCTATCCATTGATAAAAGTGGGGTACTATAGCTTCCTACTGTCATCATACTGCTGTTTATCTGTTTGTTTATATTTGCTTTATGTATTTATGTGCTTCTATGATGGGTACATAAATATTTACAGATGTTACATCCTCTTGTTGAATTGACCACTATATCATTGTGTAATGCTCTTGTCTCTTTTTGCAGTTTCTGTTTTCATTGTATGTATGTAAGTTTGTATATATGTATGTATTAGAGGCAAGCATGTGTGTATGAGTTGGGGAGGGACAGAGGGAAAGCAATAATCTCAAACAGTGGAGCCGGATGTGGGGTTCTGTCTCAGGACTGTGAGATCATGACCTGAGCTGAAATCAAGAGTTGGATGCTTAACTGACTGAGCCACCCTGGCACCCCTGCAATTTCTGCTTTAAAGTTTGTTCTGTCTGATATAAGTGCAGCAACCCCAGCTTTCATTTGGTTTATATTTACACAGAATATTTCCTTTTCATCCCTTCACTTTGTGTGTTTTCTTAAATCTGAAGTAAATCTCTTATAAGCAGCATATAGTTCGATTTTGTTTTTTAAATCCATTCAGCCACTCTCTGTCTTTTGTTTGGAAATTTTAATTCTTTTACATTTAAAGTAATTATTGATAAGTGTGTGCTTATTGCCATTTTGTTCATTGTTTTATGGCTGTTTTGTTGTTTCTCTGTTCCTTTCATCTCCTGCCACCTTCCTTGTGGTTTGATGGCTTTCTTTAGTTTTATACTTAGATTCTTTTCTCTTTATCTTTTGTGTTTCAACTATAGAATTTTGCTATATGATGACGAAGACTTTATATATAACAACTTGTATTTGTAACAGTCTATTCTAAGTTGATAACTACCTGAGTGCAAACATATTCTGAAGTTCTAAATTTTAGTCTTTCCCTCTATGTTTTGTTTTTGATATCACATTTTACATATTTTTAATTTGTGTATTTTTAAATTGTTGTAATTATGGTGTGTTTTTTAAACTAATTTTCTCTTTTAACCTTCATGCTGGCTTTAAAAGTGATTAATCCACCACCTTTACTATATATTTACCTTTTCCAGTGAGATTTATACTTTAAATATTGTTACTAATTAGCATCCTTTACTTTAAGCTTAAAGAAGTCCCTTAAACATTTCTTGTAAGGCTAGTTTAGCAGTGATAAACTTTTTTTAGATCTTGCTTGTCTGGAAAATCTTTTTTTCTTCTTCAATTCTGAATGTCAACATTTCTGGGTAGATATTCTTGGCTGAAAGTTTTCTCCTTTTAGTACTTTGAATATATTGTGTCACTCCCTTCTGGCCTGCAAAATTTCTGCTGAAAAAATATGCTGATAGTCTTATAAAGGTTCTCTTGTACATAACTTACTGTTTTTCTGTTGATGCTTTTAAGATTCTCTCCTTGTCTTTAACTTTTGACATTTTAATTATAGTGTGTTTTGGTGTAGATCTCTTGGGTTCATCTTATTTTAAATTTCTGGGCTTCCTGGGTCTGGATGTCTGTTTCCTTCCCCAGTTTAGGGAAGTTTTCAGCTATTAATTCTTCAAATAAGTTTTCTGCCTTTCTTTTCTCTGTCTCCTCTTTCTGGAACCCCTGTAGTGCAAATGTCGGTCAGCTTGATGATGTATCATAGATCTCTTAAGCTATATTCATTTGTTTCACCTTTTTCTTTTGTCTTCTCTAACTTAATGAGCTTCACTCTTTTATTTTTTAGTTTAATGTATCCTTTCTTCTGTTTCATCTAGGCTGCTACTGAACCCCTAGAGTGCAATCTGTTGTTCCATTACTCTGTTCTTCAGCTCTGTGACTTCTACTTGGTACTTGCTTGTATTTTCTGTCTCTTTGTTGAGTTTTTCATGTATTCATCTAGTTTCCCAAATTCATGAGCAGTCTTTGTGAACATTATTTTAAATTCTATTAGATAACACACTATCTCCACTTTATTTGGGGATTTTTTTTCTGAGGTTTTATCATGTTCTTTCTTTGGAACATATTTTGCTGTTTCTTTATTTTCTTTAACTTTGTGTGTTGGTTTCTATGCATTAGATAAAACAGCCATCTCTCTCGGTCTTCAAGGAGTGGCCACATGCAGGAGATCAACCTTATTGTTTGACTCTGCCTTAGTATTGGTTGTCTCTCAAACCCTTGTGATTGTCCAAGCGTCCGATTTTATTTTTAATAATTCCAGTATTTGAGAGTGTTCCAAGACCTATTGTGTCCCAAAGGGGAGGATCTCAGTCAGTACCTAGATGCAGGCTGATTGGAAGCTATACCCTTACATGGCAGCTTTTGAAGTATACAAATAGACACAATCCTGTGGGGCCACAGTGTAAGTCCCAGTGGCCACCAAAATTAGTATTCTAGAGATGTCTATTAGAAGCAGCTACAAAAACCAAGGACCCAGACAAGGGTATAAGCTCTTTTCTGGGGGATCCTGGTGAGCTGGAGTGGGCAGAGTGAGAGCATACAGTGTGTCTGCTGGTCTCCATTCCCAGAGAATATCTATGTAGGTCCCTAGATGTGTGTCAAAATAGACTGCCCTGGGGCGCCTGGGTGGCGCAGTCGGTTAAACGTCCGACTTCAGCCAGGTCACGATCTCGCGGTCCGTGAGTTCGAGCCCCGCGTCAGGCTCTGGGCTGATGGCTCGGAGCCTGGAGCCTGTTTCCGATTCTGTGTCTCCCTCTCTCTCTGCCCCTCCCCTGTTCATGCTCTGTCTCTCTCTGTCCCAAAAATAAAAAAAATAAAAATAAAAAATAAAAAGTTGAAAAAAAAATTAAAAAAAAAAAAAGACTGCCCTTCTGATTGAAGTTCCTGGACAATCAAATAGACCTAATTCACTGAAAGACTGGTGTGTGTTTCAGTCTGCTGTGTGTGCAGTGCCCTGGTATTATTGCTTAATCAAGAACTGTCTCTCTGATTGTTACAGTCCCATGGGACCTAGAAACATAAGCCCAACTGGACACCAGAGCAATGAGATCAAGGAACATCCTTAGGGTGGCACCCACATAATCTGGATCATCATATATAAAAACTGGACCATAAGATGTGTGTAAAAATTCACCTCTAGGACATAAGGTCCCTCTGGAGCATGGCAGAGGGAGAGTACAAAGATGGCACCTGTCCTCCAGGGCCTTAGAAGCTTCCTCACAGGCTGCAGTAATGAAGATAAGCTAGAAGGTCTCTTTCACAGAAAGACAAGGCTCCTCAGACTGTTGCCTCTTGATGTGCCTTGAGGGTGGTAGTCATTTAAGAACTTCTCCATTCATTACAGCCCTGTGGTACCCTTGAGTGTAAGCTCCACTGGCCACCAGAGTTGGGAAATTTAGAGGTGTCTTGTGTATAGCACCCATAAATATTGGGGCACCAGAGGAGGGAACAAGCTTCTTTCTGGAGGTATCAGTGAATTGAGCAAGAAAAGGGTGAGTGTAAAGATAGCACCAGCAAGCCTCCATCCCCAGAGAATACCCCAGAAGCCCTTTACATGTGTGCTAAATTAGATGCCTGCCCTTCAAGCCAATGCTTTAAGATAAGCAAATAAGCCTTTTTCACATAAAGTCTGGGCACCTCTCCGTTGGCTGCTTTTATACTGGGTCCTGGTGTGTGAGCCTGAGATTACAAGTACTTAAAAAAATTTTTTTTACTGTCTATTTATTTTTGAGACAGAGAGAGAACAAACAGGGAGGGGCAGAGAGAGAGGGAGACACAGAATCCGAAACAGGCTCCAGGCTCTGGGCTGTCAGCACAGAGCCCGATGTAGGGCTCTAATTCACTAACCATGAGATCATGACAGCCGAAGTCAGATGCTTAACCAACTAAGCTATGCATGTGCCCCACAGGTTGCAAGTACTTTAAAAGCTGTTCCTCAGTTCACTATGGCCTTGTAGGTCTTGTGAATGTGAGCCCACTGCTTTTCAAAGCTTTATGTCTTGGGGGCTCATTTCTCAGGTGCAGGTCTTAAAAGTTAATATTTCAAACTCTTTACTCCTCAGAGAGATATTTCAGGGTTTGAGTTATCTTCCGATTGTGGGTCTCTGTGCTAAGAGGGGAGTTGATGTGTCTGCCTCCTGTACCCACTTTGATGTGGGTTTTTTCCAAATTCGTCTGATGCATGGGAGTCACCCATCTAGGTTTTAGGTTTTTTTTTTTGCAGAGAAAGTTGTTCCACATGCATCTACAGTTCAGTGTGCCCATGGAAGGAGGTGAGTTTAGGATCTTCCTACACTGCCATCTTAAACCAGAACTCTATTAGTAAATATAATTTTTTAAAAGTTTCCAAAGTATTTTTAAAATATGTCTTTTAGACACATTTTTCCTTCAAGACAGGAAACCAAGAAAAACTTTATTTTTTTAAAATCTAGTGATGAATTGAAATAGCTCCATCAAAGTCATTATAACCTCACAACTGAACTGTGAGGTCCCCTAAACACTAGGTTGGGTAGGTCTGTAGAGACATTGGTGTAGGAGGTTGGTGTCCCCTTATAAACAGTTCTCCATCACTGACTTTTGCACTCTTTATGATATATTGTCTTTAGTTGTCTATCTCTGTTAAAAGCCTTGATACTCACTGGATGATATGTGTATTGACCTGTAGTGAATAACACTTTGTCCAACTGATTCTCACTCTTCTGTGAAAAACATGAACACATTTGGAAAACTGTCATATAGTTAGTCTAGGGATTCAAACAATGTCTGAGTATCCTAGAGTCTATCAATATTATATCTGAATAGAAATTTAATATAGTGTTTATCAATAGTCATTTTTGCTTTTTGGCATACTCAATATTAAAATCTGAAATTAATCTCACAATGATTATGCATCTGACCAATGAAGATTTTTCTCTTTCTCTCAGAATTATAACTAGAACGACCATACAATTTTCCAGCCAAAACAAAATAATTTTTAGAGGAGAAGGGGAAACTATTTGTAATTATTTAGAGACAAAAATGTAAATGGAAGTGTCCCAGGCAAACAAGGACATATAGCCATCTGAGTTATAACAGTCGATATGAATATCCTTACAGAAACTTGTTAGCTTAGTTGTTTAAAAAGTTTTTGGTTGTGGTGGTGATTAATCTTCAATGAAAATGGAATTCTAAAGGCGTATCATTTTCTAAGCATATTTCTTTATTTCCTTTTTAAAAATGTTTAAGGTTTATTTATTTTGAGAGAGGAGAGCATGAGAAGGGGAAGGGCAGAGAGAGAGAGAGAATCCCAAGCAGGCTCCGCGATATCAGTGCAAAGCCTGACGCAGGGCTCAAACTCACAAACCATGAAATCATGACCTGAGCTGAATCAAGAGTCAGCCACTTAACTGACCAAGCGACCCAGGTACCCCTTTAAGCATAATCCTTATTTAATTGCTTACTATTTATTGTTGTCATTAACATGATGATGATTCTATAGGATGCTCTGACAGTATGCCAAATTCTACTTGTAAGGTAATAAAATTGCTCATATTATGAGAAATCAAACTCACAGAATGAAGGAAAATAGTTTATCTAGTCTAACACTTTTATTTTTCAGCTAAAAGACTAGAATATAGGAAGGCAAAGTAAATACAGTAAATAAATTGCAGGGCCAGACATATCTCAGGTATTCCAATTGTCAATTAATACTTATCACGTTTTTTAGCACATTACTTCAGTTACTTTACATCCATTTATTTTCACTCCTGAAGCTAATATTACACTGTATGTTAACTAACTAGAATTTAAATAAAAACCTAAAACACAAGTAAATATATACATATATATATATATATACATATATACATACATACATATACATGTACATACATACATATATATACATACATAAACACACACACATATACATATATACATATACATACATACATATATACATATATACATACATACATACATATATACATACATATATACATACATATATGTGTGTATATATACATATATGTGTGTATATATACATAGTATATATATAGTATACTATATATACTATGTATATATACACACATATATGTATATATACATACATATATGTATATATTAACTTGTGTTTTAGGTTTTTATTTAAATTCTAGTTAGTTAACATACAGTGTAATATTAGCTTCAGGAGCTAATATATATACATATATATATATATACACACATATATACATATTTATATATGTATATATGTGTATACATACATGTATATGTATATGTATATATGTATACATATATACGTATATATGTGTATATATACACATATGTATATATACATATATATGTACACACATATGTGTATATATACACATATGTATATATGTATATGTATATATATGTATATGTATATATGTATGTATACATATATATGTATATACGTATGTATACACATATATACGTATATATGTATATACGTATGTATACACATATATACGTATATACGTATGTATGTATATACGTATATATATATACACATATGTATATATATATACGTATATACGTATACATATACATATATACATATACGTATATACGTATACACATACGTATACATATACATATATACGTATATATATTTATTTATTTACAGGACAGTTATAGAGCAGAATAAAGTCACTTGAACCCAATCAACAATGTCATTAAAAACCACTGGAAAGGTCATACATACTATAGGAAAAAAAATCTGTTAAAGGCATCAGAGAGCTACTGAAGCAACCAGAACAAGAAGGAAAAATGTTTGCAGAGAGGAAACCACATATGAGCTTACATTCTGTAGCCTTTTTTCCATGAAGGCATTTGTTGATTCTATGCACAGGATGAAAACTTGAGAATACAGATTCTATGTGGCTAGAAGGCCATGGGTGGGTCACAGAGAAACAAGCAGTCTTATGAGATTAGATAAAATTGGAAGCTTGAGGGCTTAATATCACAGTGAGAAGGCATAAAGAACTGGGCTTGATAAGCAGCTGGTTTCCCCCTCAAGGTATCAGCTGAGTTCTGAAGCTACAAGGGACAAGAGCACATGAAACTAAGCCTAACACCTATGAAAAATAGGGACTTTTTTTTTTTTTTGCAGTCTTGCCTTACTACAAAAAAAGATGTTGAATATGGAACAACCCTCCCCCCCAACTCCTCCTTATGTACACATGCCACTGGCCAAAAACAGAGGGAAGGGCATTTCTGGTGAACATACCAGGTGCTACAATGAAAAGAGAACTACACCCTAAGAACAAGGATGGACTAGAGGTAATCTGAGCTTTACTAAACCTGCATTCTTGTCTTGGCTCAGCTCAATAATTGACAGGAGAGGCTTTATTCAATCTGCCTAATAGATTAAAGGATGACCCTCTCTAAAAAAACATAATGTCTGTTGGAGTTCCTATGATTTTTGTTTTGTTTTTGTTTTTATGATTTTTAAAATATATATACAGCATCTACCATTCACCCAAAAGTAATAATACCTTGACTAAGGACCATTCAATACCCCCCTCCTCCACCCAAAGAAGTTTAAAAAAGAAAGGCAAGATAAGCAGGTGATCCAGATATTTGTTTTAGCATAGACTGAAATAACTTACTAATGATGTTTCTTTAAAAAAAAAAAAAGAGGAAAAGATAATACATGAGATGGAAAGTGGATAATTTCACCAGAAAATTAGAACTATGAAATATAATCAAATGGAAAGTCTGGAATTGAAAAATACAACAAAAAGTACTCAATACATGGGCGCCTGGGTGGCGCAGTCGGTTAAGCGTCCGACTTCAGCCAGGTCACGATCTCGCGGTCCGTGAGTTCGAGCCCCGCGTCAGGCTCTGGGCTGATGGCTCGGAGCCTGGAGCCTGTTTCCGATTCTGTGTCTCCCTCTCTCTCTGCCCCTCCCCCGTTCATGCTCTGTCTCTCTCTGTCCCAAAAATAAATAAAAAACGTTTAAAAAAAAAAAAAAAAAAAAAGTACTCAATACAGGTTAAATACAGAAGTCAAGATTCGTGACTTGGTTCATGAATGAATAGAAAATATCCAAACTTGGGTCACCTGAGTGGCTCAGTTGGTTAAGTGTCCAACTTTGGCTCAGGTCATGATCTCGCGGTTGTTGAGTTTGAGCCCTGTGTTGGCCTGTGCTAACAGCTCAGAGCCTGGAGTCTGCTTTGGATTCTGTGTCTCCCTCTCTCTGCCCTTCCCCTGCTTTCTCTCTCTCTGTCTCTCTCAAAAATAATTAAACATTTAAAATTTTTTTAAAAAAATCCAAAGTAAAGCACAAAGAAAAACACTAATAGAAAAAAAACATAAGAGACACATAGGACACACTGGAAAATACATAACATGTTATAAATTGGAGCCCTAGTAGGATAAGAGAAAATGAATGAAATAAAATACTTGAAGAAATAGTAGTTGAGACATTTTTAATTACTTTATTATTTCATTTCACTTCATTTTAATTATAGTTAATATACAGTTAATATATTAGTTTCAGGTTTATAGTGTTCATTGTTTTGTTGGTTAAATGCCACATAGGAGTGAAATCACATGGTATTTGTCTTTCTCTGAGTTATTTCACTGAGCATCATATTCTAGATCCATCCATGTTGGAAATGGCAATATTTCATTAGTTTTTTATGGCTTAGAAATATTTTATTATCTGTATATATATATATATATATATATTTATGGATACAGATATATAGATAGATATAGATGCATAGATATAGATATATAGATACATAGATAGATATACCAGCTCTCCTTTATCCATTCTTATATCAATGGATACTAGGGTTGTTTCCATAATTTGGTTATTGTAAATAATGCTGCAAGAAGGACAGGGGTGCATATATCTTCTGTTGGTGTTTTTGAATTCTTTGTATAAATGCCCAGTAGTGGAATATATGGCAGTTCTATTCTTTTTAATTTTTTGAAGAACCTCCATACGGTTTTTCACAGTGGCTGTACCAGTTTGCATTCCCACCAACAGTGTATGAAGGTTCCTTTTTGTCCACATCCACATCAACACTTGTTGTTTCTTGTGTTTTTGATTTTAGCCATTCTGATAGGTGTGAGGTGATATCTCATTGTGGTTTTGATTTTCATTTCCCTCTTGATTAGTAATGTTGAGTACCTTTTCATGTATCTATTACTATCTGATAGATCATATAGATACCATCATATAGATGTCTTATTTGAAGAAATGTCTGTTCACACCCTATTCCCATTTTTAGTTTTATTATTTTTTGGTGTTTAGTTGTAGGAGTTTTTAGATATTTTGGATACTAACCCTTTATCAGATATGCTATTTGTAAATATCTTCCTCATTCAGTAAATTGTCTTTTAGTTTTGTCAATTGTTTGCTTTGCTGCACAGAAGCTTTTTATTTTAAATCCTAGTAGCTTATTTTTGCTTTTGTTTCCTTTGCCTCAGGAAACATATCTAGAAAAAAGTTGTTATGGTTGATGTCAGAGAGGTTAATACCTGTGTTTTCTAATAGGATTTTGATGGTTTCAGGTCTCACATTTAGGTCTTAAATCCATTTTTGAGTTTATTTTTGTGTACAGGGCAAGAAAGTGGTCCAGTTTTATTCTTTTGCATGTTGCCTTCCAGTTTTCCCAGCACCATTTGTTGAAAAGACTGTATTTTTCCTGTTGCATATTCTTACCTCCTTTGTCAAAGATTAATTGACCATATAATTGTGAGTTTGTTTCTGGGCTCTCTGTTCTGTTCCATTGATCTACGTATTTATTTTTGTGCCAGTACCATACTGTTTTGTAACTACAGCTTTGTAGCGTATCTTGAAATCTGGGATTGTGATACATCCAGTTTTGTTCTTTTTCAAGATTGCTTTGGTTATTTGGGGCCTTCTGTGGTTCCATACACATTTTGGAATTATTTGTTCCAGTTCTGTGAAAAATGTTCTTGGTATTTTGGTAGGGATTGCATTAAATCTGTAGATTGTTCTGGGTAGTATGTGTTTTTTGTTTGTTTGTTTGTTTGTTTGTTTTTAAATATGAAATTTATTGTCAAATTGGTTTCCATACAACACCCAGTGCTCATTCCAAAAAGTGCCCTCCTCAACACCCATCACCCACCCTCCCCTCCCTCCCACCACCCATCAACACTCTGTTCTCAGTTTTTAAGAGTCTCTTAGGCTTTAGCTCTCTCCCTCTCAAACCTCTTTTATTTTTCTTCCCCTCTCCCATGGGCTTCTGTTAAGTTTCTCAGGATCCACATAAGAGTGAAAACATATGGTATCTGTCTTTCTCTGTATGACTTATTTCACTTAGCATAACACTCTCCAGTTCCATCCATGTTGCTACAAATGGCCAGATTTCATTCTTTCTCATTGCCACGTAGTATTCCATTGTGTACATAAACCACAATTTCTTTATTCATTCATCAGTTGATGGACATTTAGGCTCTTTCCATAATTTGGCTATTGTTGAGAGTGCTGCTATAAACATTGGGGTACAAATGCCCCTATGCATCAGCACTCCTGTATCCCTTTGGGTAAATTCCTAGCAGTGCTATTGCTGGGTAATAGGGTACATCTATTTTTAATTTTTTGAGAAACCTCCACACTGTTTTCCAAAGCAGCTGCACCAGTTTGCATTCCCACCAACAGTGCAAGAGGGTTCCCATTTCTCCACATCCTCTCCAGCATCTATAGTCTCCTGATTTGTTCATGTTAGCCACTCTGACTGGCGTGAGGTGATATCTGAGTGTGGTTTTGATTTGTATTTCCCTGATAAAGAGTGACGTTGAGCATCTTTTCATGTGCCTGTTGGCCATCTGGATGTCTTCTTTAGAGAAGTGTCTATTCATGTTTTCTGCCCATTTCTTCACTGGATTATTTGTTTTTCAGGTGTGGAGTTTGGTGAGCTCTTGATAGGTTTTGGATACTAGCCCTTTGTCTGATATGTCATTTGCAAATATCTTTTTCCATTCCATTGGTTGCCTTTTAGTTTTTTTGATTATTTCCTTTGCAGTGCAGAAGCTTTTATCTTGATGAGGTCCCAATAGTTCATTTTTGCTTTTAATTCCCTCCCTTTGGGGATGTGTTAAGTAAGAAATTGCTGCAGCTGAGGTCAGAAATTGCTGCAGCTGCTTTCTCCTCTAGGGTTTTGATGGTTTCCTGTCTCACATTTAGGTCCTTTATCCATTTTGAGTTTGTTTTTGTGAATGGTGTAAGAAAGTGGTCTAGTTTCATCCTTCTGCATGTTGCTGTCCAGTTCTCCCAGGACCATTTGTTAAAGAGACTGTCTTTTTTCCATTGGACATTCTTTCCTGCTTTGTCAAAGATTAGTTGGCCATACTTTTGTGGGTCAAGTTCTGAAGTTTCTATTCTATTCCATTGGTCTATGTGTCTGTTTTTGTGCCAATACCATGCTGTCTTGACGATTACAGCTTTGTGGTAGAGGCTAAAGTCTGGGATTTTGATGCCTCCTGTTTTGGTGATCTTCTTCAAAATTACTTTGGCTATTTGGGGTCTTTTGTGGTTCCATATGATTTTTAGGATTTCTTGTTCTAGCTTTGAGAAGAATGCTGGTGCAATTTTGATTGGGATTGCATTGAATGTGTAGATAGCTTTGGGTAGTATTGACATTTTGACAATATTTATTCTTCCAATCCATGAGCACGGAATGTTTTTCCATTTCTTTATATCTTCTTCAATTTCCTTCATAAGCTTTCTATAGTTTTCAGCATACAGATCTTTTACATCTTTGGTTAGGTTTATTCCTAGGTATTTTATGATTCTTGGTGCAATTGTGAATGGGATAAGTTTCTTTATTTGTCTTTCTGTTGCTTCATTATTAGTGTATAAGAATGCAACTGATTTCTGCACATTGATTTTGTATCCTGCGAATTTGCTAAATTCATGTATCAGTTCTAGCAGACTTTTGGTGGAGTCTATTGGATTTTCCATGTATAATATCATGTCATCAGTAAAAAGTGAAAGCTTAACTTCATCTTTGCCAATTTTGATGCCTTTGATTTCCTTTTGTTGTCTGATTGCTGATGCTAGGACTTCCAGTACTATGTTAAACAACAGTGGTGAAAGTGGACATCCCTGTCGTGTTCCCGATCTCAGGGAGAAGGCTCTCAGTTTTCCCCATTGAGGATGATATTAGCTGTGAGCTTTTCATAAATGGCTATTATGATGTTGAAGTATGTTCCTTCTATCCCGACTTTCTCGAGGATTTTTATTAAGAAAGGATGCTGAATTTTGTCAAATGCTTTTTCTGCATCAATTGACAGGATCATATGGTTCTTATCTTTTCTTTTATTAATGTGATGTATCACATTGATTGATTTGCAAATGTTGAACCAGCCCTGCAGCCCAGGAATGAATCCCACTTGATCATGGTGAATAATTCTTTTTATATGCCATTGAATTTGATTTGCTAGTATCTTATTGAGAATTTTTGCATCCATATTCATCAGGGATATTGGCCTGTAGTTCTCTTTTTTTACTGGGTCTCTGTCTGGTTTAGAAATCAAAGTAATGCTGGCTTCATAGAATGAGTCTGGAAGTTTTCCTTCCCTTTCTATTTTTTTGGAATAGCTTGAGAAGGTTAGGTATTATCTCTGCTTTAAATGTCTGGTAGAATTCCCCTGGGAAGCCATCTGGTCCTGGATGAAACTCTTATTTGTTGGGAGATTTTTGATAACCGATTCAATTTCTTCGCTTGTTATGGGTCTGTTCAAGCTTTCTATTTCTTCCTGTTTGAGTTTTGGAAGTGTGTGGGTGTTTAGGAATTTGTCCATTTCTTCCAGGTTGTCCAGTTTGTTGGCATATAAGTTTTCATAGTACTCTCTGATAATTGCTTTATTTCTGAAGGATTGGTTGTAATAATTCCATTTTCATTCATGATTTTATCTATTTGGATTATCTCCCTTTTCTTTTTGAGAAGCCTGGCTAGAGGTTTATCAATTTTATTTTTTCAAAAAACCAACTCTTGGTTTCATTGATCTGCTCTATAGTTTTTTTAGATTCTATATTGTTTATTTCTGCTCTGATCTTTATTATTTCTCTTCTTCTGCTGGGTTTGGGGTGTCTTTGCTGTTCTGCTTCTATTTCCTTTAGGTGTGCTGTTAGATTTTGTATTTGGGATTTTTCTTGTTTCTTGAGATAGGCCTGGGTTGCAATGCATTTCCCTCTCAGGACTGCCTTCGCTGCGTCCCAAAGCGTTTGGATTGTTGTATTTTCATTTTCATTTGTTTCTATATATTTCTTAATTTCTTCTTGAATTGCCTGGTTGGCCCATTCATTCTTTAGTAGGGTGTTTTTTAACCTCCATGCTTTTGGAGGTTTTCCAGACTTTTTCCTGTGGTTGATTTCAAACTTCATAGCATTGTGGTCTGAAAGTATGCATGGTATGATCTCAATTCTTGGACACTTATGAAGGGCTGTTTTGTGACCCAGTTTATGATCTATCTTGGAGAATGTTCCGTGTGCACTCGAGAAGAAAGTATATTCTGTTGCTTTGGGATGCAGAGTTCTAAATATATCTGTCCAGTCCATCTGGTCCAATGTATCATTCAGGGCCCTTGTTTCTTTATTGATCCTGTGTCTAGATGATCTATCCATTATTGTAAGTGGAGTATTAAAGTCCCCTGCAATTACCACATTCTTATCAATAAGGTTGCTTATGTTTGTGATTGTTTTATATATTTGGGGGCTCCCATATTCGGCGCATAGACATTTATAATTGTTATCTCTTCCTGATGGATAGACCCTTTAATTATTATATAATGCCCTTCTTCATCTCTTGTTACAGCCTTTAGTTTAAAGTCTAGTTTGTCTGATGTAAGTATGGCTACTCTAGCTTTCTTTGACTTCCAGTAGCATGATAGATAGCTCTCCATCCCCTCACTTTCAATCTGAAGGTGTCCTCAGGTCTAAAATGAGTCTCTTGCAGACGACAAATAGATGGGTCTTGTTTTTTTATCCATTCTGATACCCTATGTCTTTTTGTTGGAGCATTTAGTCCATTTACATTCAGTGTTATTATAGAAAGATAAGGGTTTAGGGTCGTTGTGATGTCTGTAGGTTTCATGCTTGTAGCGATGTCTCTGGTACTTTGTCTCACAGGATCCCTCTTAGGATCTCTTGTAGGGCTGGTTTAGTGGTGATGAATTCCTTCAGTTTTTGTTTGTTTGGGAAGACCTTTATCTCTCCTTCTATTCTAAATGACAGACTTGCTGGATAAAGGATTCTTGGCTGCATATTTTTTTCTGTTCATCACCTTGAAGACTTCCTGCCATTCTTTTCTGGCCTGCCAAGTTTCAGTAGAGAGATCCATCACTAGTCTTATCAGTCTCCCTTTATATGTTAGAGCACGTTTATCCCTAGCTGCTTTCAGAATTTTCTCTTTATCCTTGTATTTTGCCAGTTTCACTATGATATGTCATGCAGAAGATCGATTGAAGTTACATCTGAAGGGAGTTCTCTATGCCTTTTGGATTTCAGTGCCTTTTTCCTTCACCAGATCAGGGATGTTCTCAGCTATGATTTCTTCAAGTACACCTTCAGCACCTTTCTCTCTCTCTTCCTCCTCTGGAATCCCTATTATATGTATATTACTGCATTTCATTGCATCACTTAGTTCTCTAATTCTCCCCTCATACTCCTGGATTTTTTTATCTCTCTTTTTCTCAGCTTCTTCTTTTTCCATAATTTTATCTTCTAATTCACCTATTCTCTCCTCTGCCTCTTCAATCCGAGCTGTGGTTGCCTCCATTTTATTTTGCAGCTCATTTATAGCATTTTTTTAGCTCCTCCTGACTGTTTCTTAGTCCCTTGATCTCTGTAGCAATAGATTCTCTGCTGTTCTCTATACCTTTTTTAAGCCCAGCGATTAATTTTATGACTACTATTTTAAATTCATTTTCTGTTATATTGCTTAAATCGTTTTTGTTCAGTTCATTAGCTGTCACTACTTCCTGGAGTCTCTTTTGAGGAGAATTCTTCCATTTCGTCATTTTGGGTAGTCCCTGGGGTGGCTCTAAACTGCAGGGCACTTCCCCTGTCCTGTCTAGAGTAACTTGTGTTGGTGGGCAGAGCCGCATTCAGACCTGATGTCTGCCCCCAGCCCACCACTGGGGCCACAGTCAGACTGGTGTGTACCTTATCTTCCCCTCTCCCAGGGGCAGGACTCACTGTGGAGTGGTGTGGCCCCTGTCTGGGCTACTTGCACACTGCCAGGCTTGTAGTGCTGCTTCAATGGGATCTGGCATATTAGCCGGGGTGGATCCGCAAGGTGCACAGGGGTGGGAGGGGCAGGCTCAGCTTGCTTTGCCTTTGGTGTTCCACTGTGGGAGGGGCCCTGTGGCACCAGGAGGGAGGCAGACCCGTCGAAAGGATGGATCTACAGAAGCACAGTGTTGGGTGTTTGTGCGGTGCAAGCAAGTTCCGTGATGGGAACTGGTTCCCTTTGGGATTTTGGCTGGAGGATGGGTGAGGGAGATGGCCCTGGCCAGCGCCTTTGTTCCCCGCCTAGCTGTGCTCTGTCCTCCAGGGCTCAACACCTCTCCCTCCCGTTGTCCTCTAGCCCTCCCGCTCTCCAAGCAGAGCTGTTGACTTATAACATTCCAGATGTTAAGTCCCACTGGCTGTCAGAACTCACTCCATCCGGCCCCTCTGGTTTTGCAAGCCAGACTCAGGGGCTCTGCCTTGCTGGGCAGGCTGCCTCTCCACTGCCCCAGCCCCCTACCACCAGTCCGTGTAGTGCGCACGGCCTCTCCACCCTTCCTACCCTCTTCTGTGGGCCTCTTGTCTACACTTGGCTCTGGAGGGTCCATTCTGCTAGTCTTCTGGCAGTTTTCTGGGTTATTTAGGCAGATGTGGGTGGAATCTAAGTGATCAGCAGGACACGGTGAGCCCAGCGTCCTCCCATGCCACCATCTTTCTCTAAGCATTGTTTTTGTTTTTTTATCAGTATTTTGTTTTTCCAATCCAAGAGCATGTAATATCTTCCCATTTGTATAATATTCAATTTCTTTCATCAATATTTTATAGTTTTCAGAGTACAGGTCTTTCATCTCCGTGGTTAAGTTTATTCATAGGTATTTTATTATTTTTGGTGCAATTGTAAATAGGATTTTCTTACTTTCTTTTTCTGATACTTCATTAGTCTATAAAAGTGCAACAAATTTCTGTATGTTGGTTTAGTATCCTGTGACCTTACTGAAATAATTTATCAGTTCTAGTAGTTTTTTGGTGGAGTCTTTAGGATTTTCTATGTATACTATCATGTCATCTACAAATAGTGAAAGTTCTACTTCTTCCTTACCAATTTGGATGCCTTTTCTTCATTTTTCTTACCTGACTGCTTTGGCGAGGACTTCCAGTCCTGTGTTGAATGAAAGTGAGTTAACCTCCTTGTCTTATTCCTGATCTTAGAGAAGAAACACTTAGTTTGATGTTAGCTGTGAGTTTTTTATATATGAGGCCTTTATTATGTTGATATATGTTCCTTATAAATCTACTTTGTGGGAGGTTTGTATCATGAATGGATATTGTCAAATATGGACTTTGTCAAATGCCTCTTCTGCATCTTTTGAAAGGTTTCTATCCTTTCTCTTGTTGATGTGATGTATCATGTTGATCAGTTTGTGAATATTGAACCATCCTTGCATCCCAGGAATCAATCCCACTTACCATGATGATTTTTTTATGTGTTATTGGATTTGCCTTGCTAATATTTTGTCAAGAATTTTTGTATCTATAGTCATCAGAGATATTGGCCTGCATTTCTCTCTTTTTGTAGTGCCTTTACCGGGTTTCGGTATCAGAGTACTGCTGGCCTTGAAGAGTGAATTTGGAAGCTTTCCTTACTCTTATATTTTTTTAGGATTGAGAAGAATAGGTATTAACTCTTCTTTAAATGTTTAGTAGAATTCACCTGTGAAGCCATATAGTCCTGGATTTTTGTTTGGGAATTTTTTGATTGCTGAATCAATTTCATTACTGGTAATCAGTCTGTTCAAATTTTCTATTTCTTTCTGCTCCAGTTTGGGGAGATTATATGTTTCTAGGATTTATCCATTTTTTTTGTAGGGTTGTCCAATTTTTTGGCATATAATTTTTCATAATAGCATTTATAATCCTTTGTGTTTCTGTGATGTCAGTTGTTATTTCTTCCTTAATTTCTGAACTTGTTTGCATTTTATCTCTTTTTTATGAGTCTGGCTAAAGGTTTATCAATTTTGGTGATCATTTCCATGGACCAGCCACTGGTTTCATTGATCTGCTCCATTGCTTTTTCAGTTTCTATTTGGTTTATTTCTGCTCTGATCTTTATTATTCATTTCCTTCCAGTGTTTTTGGATTTTGTTTGTTTTTCTTTTTCTAGCTCCTTTACATGTAACGTTAGGTTGTTTGAGGTTTTTCTTGCTTCTTGAGATCGGTTCATATTGCTATAAACTTCCCTCTGAGCACAACATTTGCTGCATCCCAAAGATTTTGAACCATTGTTTATTTTCATTTCTCTCAATGTATTTTTTAAAATTTCTTATTTGATTTCTTGGTTGACGCATTCATTGTTTAGTAAAATGTTGTTTAACCTCCATGTATTTGTGTTCATTCCAGATTTTTTCTTATGGTTGATTTCTAGTTTCATAGCACTGTGGTTAGAAAAGATGCATGGTATGACTTGTCTTTTTTTAATTTGTTGAGATTTTTTTATTTCCTAATATATTATCTATTCTGGAGACTCTTCCATGTGCACTTGAATGTATATTCTACTGTTTTAGGATGGAATGTTCTGAATATATCTGTTAGATTGATCTGGTCTACTGTGTCATTTAAAGCCACTGTTTCCTTTTTCATTTTCTGTTTTGATGATGTGTCCATTGATGTAAGTGGGGTGTTAAAGTCCCCTGCTCTTATTGTATTACTGTTGATTACTTCCTTTATGTTTGTTATTAGCTGCTTTATGTATTTGGGTGCTTTTTCATGTTGGGTGCATACCTATTTATAATAGTTATATGTTCTTGTTGGACTGTTCCCTTTATGATTATACAGTATCATTCTTTGTTTCTTGTTATAGTCTTTGTTTTAGTCTATTTTGTCTGATATAAGTATTCTACCTTGGCTTTATTTTCACATCCATTTGCATGACGGATGTTTTTCTATTATTTCCCTCTCAATCTTCATGTTTCTTTAGCTCTGAAATGAGTCTTTTGTAGGCAGCATATAGATGAGTCTTGCTTTTTTATCCATTCAGTCATCATATATATTTGATTGGAGCATTTGGTCCCTCTAGCTTTAAAATAATTTTTGATAGGTATGTACTTGTTGCCATTTTGCTTCTTGTTCTATGGTTGTTTTTGTAGTTCATTTCCATGTCTTTCTTCTCTTGCACTCTCCTCTCAAATCTTCCTGGCTTTATTTAGGTATATACTTGGATTCCTTGCTCTTTAGTTTTTGCATATCTATCACTGGTTTTTGATTGCTGGTTACCATTAGGTTTGTATATAACATCTTATGCACATAGCAGTCTATATTATGTTGATGGTTGCTTGATTTTGAACCCATTCTTTATTCCTCTCCCCTTTCCCCCATGTTTTAGGTATATGGTGCCATTCTTTACATACTTTTATTTTGTGAATTTCTTGACTTTTACGGATATACCTAATTTAACTGCTTTTGTGATTCCTACTTTTTTAAACTCTTGCTTATGATCTTTCCTTTCCCTTCAAAAAATCTCCATTAGCATCTATTAGGATCATTTAGTGGTCATGAATTTAACTTTTGTTTTTCTGGAATCTCTTTATCTCTCCTATTCTGATTGATAAGTTTACTGGATAGAGGTTTTTGTTGTTGTTGTTGCTGTTTTTTTTTTTTTTTTCTTTCAGCACGTTGAATATATCTTGTCATTCCCTTCTGGCCTGCAAAGTTTCTGCTGAAAAATTAGCTGATAGCATTATGGGGTTTCCCTTCTAAGTAACTGTTTTGCTACTTTAAATGTTTTCTTTTTATAACTAGTTTTTGCCATCTTAATGACTGTGTGTCTTGACGTGGCCCCCCTAGGATTGAATTTGTTAGGGGATCTCTGTGCCTCCTGGATCTGGATTTCTTTCATTCCCCAGAATAAGGAAGTTTTCTGCTATTATTTTTTGAAAGAAACTTTCTGCCCCCTTTTCTCTCTTTTCTCTTTCTGGGATCCCTATAATGCAAATGTTCTTATGCTTGATGGGGTCACTGAGTTCCCTAAGTCTATTTTCATTTTTTATTATTTTTTCTCTCTCCCTTTCAACTTGATTGCTTTCCATTACTGTGTCTTCCAGGTTGCTGATGTGGTTTTCTGCTCCTCTACTCAACTATTTATTCCATCTAGTATATTTTTAATTTAAGTTATTAAGGTCTTCATATCTGATTGGTTCCTCTTTACAGTTCTCTTTATTAAGGGTCTCACTGAGGTCCTCCACTCTTTTCTCATCTAATGAGTATCTTTATGATCATTACTTTAATTCTCTATTAGGCATATTATTTATCTCCATTTTGTTTAGCTCTCTTGCTGTGATTTTTGTCCTATTCCTTCATTTGGGACATATTTCTCTGTCTCCCCATTTTGCCTAACTCCATGTTTCCGTTTCTATGTGTTAAGAAAGTTAGCTACATCTCCCGCTTTTGAAACTAGTGGCCTTAATGAAGACGAGGTCTTAGAGTGCCCTGCAGTGCATTGTCCCCTGTTTACCAGAACCTGGCACTTCAGGGGTATCTCCTATGTGTTTTGAGTGTTGTGGCTGAGCCACATTTACATTCAGTACAGTTAATCTGCAATGTCTCTTTGTCTGCTGTGGGTAGGGTTTGGTCCCTGTGTTGTTAGTGAGCCAGTCTGGATCTGCCTTGGGCTTGATTTGAGTCAGATCTGGCATTTGCCAAAACTGCTGTGGCACCAAACTCCAGGGTGCTCTTCCTGTGTTAACCCCTCAGAAGCTTTTGTTGGTGGGCAGGGCCTGCCATCAGACCAGATGTCTTCTTCTAGCCTACTGTTGGGGCTACAATCAAACGTGTGTGTAGTTATCTTTTCCTCTCTCTAGGGAAGGAGTCACTTTAGAGCAGTGCTTGGCCCCATACAGGCTGTTTGCACAATGCTAGTCTTGTGGCACCACTTTGGATGGACTCTTGCCAAAGGCTTCTTAGAGGTGGTGGGGCCATAGGAGAACACATGGTGCCAGCAAGGTCTGCATTGGTCTGCTGTGGGAAGGGACCTATAGTCACCTGGGAAAACTTGCCATGCCGGGGATGGAGGGTTGGTTTCACAAAACAGTGTGGAGTCAGGGTGCACTGTTGGCAAGCTAAGTGAAGAGTGTTCATGTTGCACTGCTTCCCACAGGTCCATATAACTAGGGTGGGGGACGGGGGAGGTAAGTGGTGCCCACCAAGTCTTTTGGTCTTGGAGAAGTCTCCCAAATATCTCCACCACTTCAGCACATGTTCTGACATTAGTAAAAATCTTCCTGTGTACGCCATGTGTTTTTCAAACTGCTGCTTCTATGTTGTAATCTCTGCAGGGCTTTTTTTATGCTGTATCTTTAAGGGTGGGAAATCAGCTTCCTATTGTCCTCTGGCTCTAACAAAGTCAAGCCCACTGATATTTAAAGTTTCTGGTTTTAAGTCCCACTGACTGTAAAACTAGCAAACATAGGTCTCTTTGGTTTTCAAAGCCAAATGTTATGGGGATCTGTCTTCCAGTGAAGGTCCTCTGTGCCTGGAGTGGAATCTGCTTCTTTCCCTTCTCTGTGCCTAAAATATCCCTCCCTCCCTTGGACCATCCCATGGGTCTGTTTTGCTTCCAACCATATTTCTGTTTTCCTGTCCTCTTCAGTGTGGCCTTTCCTCTACATTTAGCTGTGGAGAGTCTGTTCTGCTAGTCTTTGTGTTATTTTCTGGGTAATTTACACTGACATGGGTGTTATCTAGTGGTATGTAGGGATAAGGTTAGCTGAGGATCCTCCTGTATCATCCTCCTCTGAATTCTCCTCTGCACATTCCGTAAATTGCCTTTCTGCTTTGTTGATGGTTTCCTTTGTTCAAAAATTTTTATTTTGGTGTGGTTCCAATAACTTATATTTGCTTTTGTTTCCCTTGGGAGATCTAGCTAAAGAAATATTGCTAAGGCTGATGTCAAAAATATTACTACCTATGTTTTTCTTCAGATTTAGGTTTTTAATCAATTTTCAGCTTATTTTTATGTATGGGGTAGGAAAGTAGTCCAGTTTCATTCTTATGCTTATAGCTGTGCAGTGTTCCCAACATTATTTATTGAAGAAGTTGTCTTTTCTGTATTGTATATTCTTGCCTACTTTGTTGTAGATTAATTGAGCATATATGCATGGGTTTATTTTTTGGGCTCTCTATTCTGTTCCAATGATCTATGTGTCTGTTTTTGTGCCAGTATCATACTGTTTTGATTACTATAGCTTTGTAGTATGTTTTGAAACCTAGGATTATGATGCCTCCTGCTTTGTTCTTTCTCAAGATTGCTTTGGCTTCGTGTGTGTGTGTGTGTGTGTGTGTGTGTGTGTTTGTTCTTCCATACACATTTTAGGATTATTTGCTCTAATCCTGTGAAAAATACTGCTAGTACTTTGACAAGGATTACATAGAATCTGTAGATTGCTTTGGGTGCTGTGGACATTTTAACAATATTTTCCAGCCCATGAGCATGGAATATCTTAACATTTGTGTCTTCTTTGATTTCTTTAATCAATATTTTATGGGTTTTAGAGTACAGGTCTTTTACTTCATTGGTTTATTCCTAGGTACTTAATTATCTTTGGTGCAATTATATATGAAATTGTTTTCTCAATTTCTCTTTCTGCTATTTTGTTACTGGTAATGCAACCAATTTCTGCAACTTTACTGAATTTATTACTCCTAATAGTTTTTATTGGAATCTTTAGGGTTTTCTACGTATAGCATGTCATTGGCAAATAGCAACACTTTTACTTTCCTTGCCAATTCAGATATTTTTATTTCTTTTTCTTGTCTGATTGCTGTGGTTAGGACTTCCAGTACTATATTGAATAAAAATGGCAAGAATGGACATCCTTGTCTTGTTCCTGATCTTATAAGAAATGCTCTCAGTTTTTCACTTGGTTTTTAACTATGATGTTAGCTGTGGTTTTGTTATACATGGCCTTTATCATGCTGAGGTATGTTCCCTTTAAACCCACTTTGAGAGCTTTTTATCATGAACAGATGATGAATCTTGTTAAATGCTTTTTCCATATTTGAGATTATCATATGATTTTTATCCTTCATTTTGTTAATGTGGTTTATCATGTTGATTAATTTGTGAATATTAAACTGTCTTTGCATCCCTGGAATAAATCCCACTTGATTGTGGTGAATAATTCTTTTGAAGTATTGTTGAATGCAATTTGCTAATATTTTGTTGAGTTTTGTATCTATTTTCATCAGGGATATTGGCCTATGGGTTTCTCTTTCTTTCTGTACTGTCTGGTTTTGTTGTCAGGGTAATAGTCTTGCAGAATGTGTTTAGAAATTTTTCTTAAATTTTTTGGAATAGTTTTTTAAGAAAAGAAGTATTAACTCTTTAAATGTTTGGTAGAATACACCTGTGAATTAATCTGGCCCTGGACTTTTATTTGTTGGGAGTTTGATTACTGATTCAATTTTGTGATTAATTGGTTTGTTCAGATTTTGTATTTCTGATTCAGTTTTTAAAGATTATATGTTCATAGCAATTTATGCATTTCTTCTAAGTTTCCAAGCATATAATTTTTTTCTGATAGTCTCTTATAATTCTTTGTATTTCTTTGTTGTCACTTGTTACTTTTTCTCTTATGTTTCTAATTTTATTTATTTGGATTTTCTCCTTTTCTGATGAGTCTGGTTAAAGTTGTATCAGTTCTGTTATCTTTTCAAAGAACCAGCTCTGGTTTCATTGATCTTTTCTGATTTTTTGTTTCTATCTTACTTATTTTTGTTCTGATCTTTATTATTTCCTTCCTTCTACTAACCTTGAGTTTTATTCTTTTATTTTCTAATTCCTTTGAATTATGTAGCATTTTAGTTAGATGAGCACAAGATGAAGTTATTGTGATAGTTATGGATAAGAGATTTTGAAACTGACCTTTTCTGACTTCCTACAACCAGACCCTGGAGTGACTTAAATACAATGTAGAAGGTAGGGTATTAGAAAGGAGCATCTTGATAAAGGTGTAGAAAAAATAGATTAATATGCTGATTTTTCTTCTACCTTCCACCCGTTCACCAATCCATTCTGTATCCTCTGCCCTGCTCAGTGTCCCAGTTGGCTGATTTCTACAGACTGAATCAGCAACTGGGCTCCTTTGCTCTCTGGCTGGGTTCAGCCAATAGGAAATACCAGGTGGAGGACAACATGTTTGGGGTATTTCTTCCCTGTCCTCTGCTTTGGCCTTACCCCTCTAGAAATAGCTGCCTTTATGACTCTAGCTCTCTCTGAGCTCCAGTAATAGTTTTCCCATTTGCTTCTTAAGCCTCAGAGGTATTAACACTATTTCCTGTTGCTGGTTTCTAGGTTCATCATCCTTTATTTGTTCCCTTTCCCTGGTAAGAACTCAGTAGTTGCATGCATTTCCCAAAGAGACCTATTTAGTTTGTTATATAACCTTGTCATGGCCTTCCTGTTCATGGCCACTAAAGGACTGGTGGCAATTTTTGGTCCCTGTGTTTATATCTTGTACCTTGTGACAACTTCCTGAACTTTGGAAACATCTTTAATAATAGTCAAACTATGACTAGCAAAGGCCCAGAGTCCCAGTTCAAGTCCAGCCACCAAAACAGGTCACTTTATTATTTTTTTATTATTTATTTATTTATTTATTTTGAGGGAGAGTGTGTGCATGAGCAGGGTACAGGGCAGAGAGGGAGAGAGAGAATCTCAAGCAGGCTCCACACTGTCAGTGAAGAGCCCAGCGTGGGGCTCGATCTCACAAACTGAGATCAGGACCTGAGCTGCAATCAAGACTTGGATGCATAACCAACTAAACCACCCAGGTGTCCCAAGAGAGAGAGGTCACTTTAAATTACAGACTATGTGGGATGCTTAGAAACTCCTGGCAGAAACAGTACAGACCCCCAAGAAACATTGGAATAAGACTACAGTATTTAGAATCTTCCAGGCTTGGAGTAAATTTCTGCTCAAGACCTCTCCAATACAAACTGGAAGCTCTGAGGGCATCTCATGCTCCCAGAAACGTCTGCAGCTGCCTCTGGACTCAAAATATATCTCTGGGAGCAAAAGTTGTCCTTAAGTAACTGAGTAAAAAGCACTCCTGGATCCTCCCGTATCATCTCTCTGCTTCAAACCACAAATGGACAGGCCGTCTTGCTTAAAACTCTAGTGGCTCTATGTGTGTATTTTTCCATGATAAGCACGGATTTGATCAAATCTGAAAACCCTACATAATGTATGCCAAGCACATTCGGATTCATTTGCATGTAAATCATCACAGATGATGCTTTATAAAGATTTCTAAGATGCCTCTTAATAAGCATTTTCAAGCCTCTTTTATTTTTCTGTAAACACTCTCTTTAATCTCAAGTTCTGGAAGGTTTGAATTTGGTTTGAAATGGCAAGCCCAGGAATTTTGAGCAGATCCTGACAGGCCCCAGTTCTCCCAGTCCTACTTTTCATCCGTCAGAGATTGACTCAGAATCCCTTGGCCAGACGGATGAAGAGTCCCAGCTGTCAACTCACGTCTCCCACTGGTACTTTATACTCATTGGCTTTAAAAACAAGAGTGTTTTCATGTTTTAAATGCTCATTTACAAACCGTTTCTCATCTCTTGAGTTTCTGCAATGTTCCCTCTGAAGCCTCTATGCTCCCAGGGGAATTTTCCCTGGTTTAGGAATAAATAGGAAGAAGGGGGGTGGGAAGAACAACCCTCTTCTGATAAGCTGTCCCAGCTGACAAGCCCTTCCCCTTGGACCCATCCACTTAGATCAGTGAACATTTCACAGGCTTAACCAGTTATCTTCACAAGAAGACAAGGCCATTACACAGTCACACATATAAAGAGGTACACAACATTAAAAATGCTTCCCACAGATTGCACATAAGAAAAAACAAAACTAAGTTTCCCATCTTATTCAACCTTACAGAAATAGCCTTCTCCTCTCATTCAATTGCTCTTCAAACCATTCATTTTGTTATTGTTTCTTCACGATTTCTCAAAAAACCTTCCACTACCCCTCTCTTACTCAGTGTCATCATTTGTTCTGTATGCTTTTTGATAGGCACATTTTCTATAACATGTACACAGAGACTGACAAATGTGCGATTTGGAAATTTGCTTTTTTAGTGACATATCTCAGTGACTGGTATCAATATTTGTCTGAATTCAACATAGATAAAATGAGTCAGTTTTTGTAGGACCTGGATCTATACCCTGTCAGCATCTTCTGAATGTGGTCCACAAATATATAAGAAATGAGTGAATTCAGGAATTAAAATGTACCATGGCTGATTATTAAAGTATATTTTATTCATATTTTATTGAAGTATAAGAGGCATACAATATCCTATTAGTTTTAGGTGTACATCATGGTGATATATTTTTGTACATTATGAAATTATCTGCACAATGAATCAGTTACCATTTGTCACCAAAGTTATTACAATATGCTGACTATATTCTTTATGCTGCACATTACATCCCCATGGCTTAGTTTATAACTGGAATTTTGTATCTCTTAATCTTCCTGACTGATTTTGTGTGCTCCCCAACCATGTTTCCCTCTGGTAACCAAGTTTCTTTCCTACATTCATGAATCTGTTCCTGTGTTGTTTTATTTTGTTCATTTGTTTTAGTTTGTTAGATTTCATATGTAAGTGGAGTCATATGGTATTTGTCTCTTTCTGACTTACCTCATTTAGTATTATACCCTCTAGGTTCATCGATGTTGCAAATAAGATTTGATTTTTTATGGCTAAATAATATTCCATTAGTAATATGGAATATTATGGCTAAATAATATTCCATTAGTAATATGGCTAATGGAATATTATGTGTACATACATACATATTTTTTTTCAGATGAATACCTAGAAGGGGGATTGTTGGATTGTAGGATAGTTGTATTTTTAATTTTCAGAGGAAGTTCTGTACTGTTTCCCATAGTAATTGCATTAGTTTACATCCCTACCAACAGTGTATGAAGGTTCCCTTTTCTACATATCCATGCCAACACATATTAATTTTTTAATAGCCAATCTGGTATGTGTAAGGTTTTCAGTGTGGTTTTGATATGCATTTTTCTGATGATTAGTGATATTGAGCATCTTTTCATGTGCCTGTTGGCTGGCTGTAGGTCTAATTTGGAAAAATGTGTATTCAAATCCTCTGCTCATTTTTTAATGGAATTATGTGCTTTTTTTGATATTTTTGTACATCCTTTATATATTTTGGATATTAAACCCTTTAGTAAATGTATGATTTGCAAATATCTTCTCACATTATGTTGCCTTTTAAAAAATGTTTTGAAAAAGTTTTAATTTTATTTAAGTCCAAATTAGTGTTGATGCTTTCCTTTGCTGTGCAAAAACTTTTTAGTTTGATGTAGTCCCATTTGTTTAACTTTTGTTGCCCTTGCCTGAAGAGACTGGTCCAAAAAAACATTGCATATAGTGTGAGATAATGGTCCAATTTTATTTTTTGCATGTAGCTGTCATTGAAGAGACTCTTCTCCCCATTGTTTTTTTCTTGCCTCCTTTGTCATAGATCAGTTGACTATATGTGTGTGAGCTAAAGTATATTTTAATTTTTAAAAATGTTTAAGTTTTTTATTTATTTTGAGAGAAAGAGAGAGAGAGAGAATTCCAAGCAGGCTCAGCACTGCCAGCACAGAGCCTAATGCGGCCCAGAACCCATGAAACTGTGAGATCATGACCTGAGCCAAAGCCAAGAGTCAGATGCTTAACTGACCTAGCTACCCAGCCACCCCAAGTATATTTTAAATACTACCAGAAATAGGTTTTGTTTAGGTCCCTAAACTGGCTAAAACACAATAATGATTATATCAGTAAAATAGTAATAATTATTATATTATTATGTAACTAACGCTTTATGGTCCCCAATCTACTTTCACACATAACCTCATTTTTCATCTTGAAATACAGATTCAATTTATTTGGAAGCTGTGTCTTTCCCAATGTTAAAAGCATATAGTATCTTTTCCTATGATATCCATGATAGGACTGTGAAATTGTTTCCTCAAAATCCTGTGCCAAATATATAAGAAAGCTGCTTGAGCACAAATGTCCATCGACTGATGAATGGATAAAGACCCAGTGCTCATCACAAGTTCCCTCCTTAATACTCATCACCCATTTAGTCCTTCCTCCCCACTCCTCTGCAGCAACCCTTTGTTTGTTCTCTATACTTAAGACTCTCTCTTATGGTTTGCTACCCTTTTTTTTTCTTCCTCCTATGTCCATCTGTTTTGTTTCTTAAATTTCACATACAAGTGAGATTGTATGTGCCAAAATATATAAGAAAGCTGCTTGAGCATAAATGTCCATTGACTGATGAATGGATAAAGATGTGGTATATACATATACAATGGGATATTACTCATCCAGCAAAAAGAATGAAATCTTGCCATTTGCAACTACATGGATGGAGCTAGAGTGTATTACGCTAAGCAAAATAAGTCCAAGAAAGGCAAATGCCATACAATCTCACTTGTATGTGAAATTTAAGAAACAAAACAGATGAACATAGAAGAAGAAAAAAAAGGGTAGCAAACCATAAGAGAGACTCTTAAGTATAGAGAAGAAACTAAGGGTTGCTGGAGAGGAGTGGGGAGGAAGGGCTAAATGGGTGATGAGTATTAAGGAGGGAACTTGTGATGAGCACTGGGTGTTAAGCTCACAAAAGCACGCACTGGAATATTAGGTGGTCATAAAAAATATGAGATCTTGCCATTTTCAACAGCATGGATGGGCCTAAAGGACAATATGCTAAGTGAAATAAGACTGAGAAATACAAATACCTCATGATTTCACTTACATGTGGAATCTGAAACAAAACAAAGGTTGTATGTAAGTGATGAATCACTAAATTCTAATACTGAAATTAATATTACACTGTTTATTAACTAGAGCTTAGATACAAATTTGAAATGTTAAGAAAAAGAAAGATGATTGGATTCTTCAATACATTACACTTTCTGTGTATGATAAAATATATATCAGATGTCTCTTCTCCTCTCAACCCTACTGTAATGGTTTGAATACAGACCAATACTACATTGGTTTGAATGAGACTGGGTGGCTCATTTGGTTAAGCACCTGACTCTTGATTTCAGCTCAGGTTATGATCTTGCAGTTTGTGAGACAGACCCCCACATCGGGCTCTTTGTTGACAGTGCGGAGCCTGCTATAGATTCTCTGTCTCCCTCTCCCACCCCCCTCTCAAAATAATAATAATAAAAAAGAATACATATCAAAATGCTATAATACTCAATAATGGAATGGAACAAACAAATTAGAGGCCTGTTTCCCTGTCATAACCGTTCAGAGATTAGCAGTAAGGCTGGAGGCTTCACTTACTTTGTCCACAGGATCTTTAGTACGCAGGCTGCTAGATTCATTCTGGATATGTGGTTTCCATCTCTGGGCTCAAGGCACCTGCTCCAGCTGTTGGCATTTTCTAGCCCAGAGAAGAATACAGGAAGAGAGAAGGAAATTAACGGATGTGCCATAGTCTTTAAGGTCAAACCTTAAGATGTTACTTTCTGTCAAGCCTGTTGAAAGAACCTAGTCACTGAATCACACCTTATCCTAACGAAGGCTGGGAAATATGGTGCCTAGCTAACTTGCCACATGCCCTGCTGAGACCCAGAGGTGGATCATCAGTGGGGAGGTTCTATTGCTGAAATGAAGAAGAAGTAAACGGACGCTGGGAGAAAATTAGCAGCGTCTGCCAGAGTTTGGTCAAACCATATCTGTATACTTGTATGTTTCCTTGTCTGAAAGTTGGGACGAGGAGAGGATGGTTCTGAAAAAGAATTGTAAGAGGAAACCAAGGGAAAAATAGAATCCCACAGCATTTTTTCCATCGTTAAAGGAAAGGAGCATGCTGAGGATAACATGGAGTCAGCCACTGGCACATCTTTTCTATCTCAGACCCAAGTCACAGCTATCTGAATCTTCAGGAGAGAGAAAGCTAAAAATTATCAACAGGAAACATGTTTTAACCCAGAGTCTGTAAGACTTGATGATGAAAGCAGTATGGAGCTAGTTGAGTCCAGCCTTCCCAGTCTATGGACAAGGCAGGACTGGGAGGCTGGACTGGGAGGCAGTTCCAATGGTAGCACTCACCTGAGTGGTGCTGGGGCAGGTGTAG
Organism: Neofelis nebulosa; assembly: GCF_028018385.1. Taxonomy (NCBI): domain Eukaryota; kingdom Metazoa; phylum Chordata; class Mammalia; order Carnivora; family Felidae; genus Neofelis; species Neofelis nebulosa. The sequence continues at coordinate 67,448,383 of NC_080788.1, read as the reverse complement.
CTGGCATCAGGACCAGTGTTGTGGAATGAGGGGCCAGCATTAGCAGGCATGGACACACAGGTCCTACTTGCAGAGGACAGTAGCAGGAAATAACTCAATGGAAGTCACTATTGGTAGTGACAAGGCACCATAAGCTCAGTGCCAAGTCCCACAACAGTCACACTGGAAGATGGTTGAATGGAAGGAGTCCTCAAGAGAGAAAAGAGAAAAGTTGAACTTCAATTCTCAGTTAGTGTGATGTCATTGGAAAAGCCTATATATACACACACACACACACACACACACACATACATACATATATATTTATTATATCTCATTTATTATATATTTATATAAATATATATTTATATGTAATATGTATATATTTATTAATCTCATTTATTTATATAAATATATATTATATAATGTATAATTATATATAATTGTGTTTATTATGCAAAATATTTATATTATATAAAATATTTAGTATATTTATATATTTATTATATATATTATATATATATTATATATATATAATATATATATATATATATATAAAAGCAGTAAAATACATTTTCCTCTGTCTCCTTGTCCTCCAAAATGTTGACATTTGGTATAGCTTCTGCTTCTCTTACGTCTAGGTGCTAATTTTACAAATTCAAAAGTTACAATAATAGCATTTGCTCAAATTTTACTCACAAATTACTATTTTTATTATTTAATGGACAAAGTATAAAACAATCCAAAGGGCAAATCCTCAAATATATTCACCAGCAGTGTTTCTCTAAATTACTAATGTAGAACTCAGAACGGTCCCTCTAAAGATTTTATAAAAACCAAACAAAATGAAAGCCACTTCCCTTCTTTGTATAAAAGATCCATCAATTTTTGTCTCAATACACAGTAACCCTATCTTCAAAGTGACAAAAGATGCATCTTTATGTAAATTCTTTGAACTGCATGTAGCACAGACTTCCACATAAGAGTCAAGTTAAAATTCATCCCACATGTTCTGAAAGTATAGTATTCTACCAGATGAGTTTGGGTGGATGCAGAAAGGCCCAGCACATTTGATTTTCCATTGACTTGATGTTTATATTGGGTGTTCAATTGTTTTAAAGCATGACTAAAGAGTGAAAAAAAATGCTATAGGAATTCATGGGTCCAGAAGAAATCTCTGCCTGGCTGAATCCCCTGAGCTACATCTCTATGTATTTTCTAGACCTATTATTTTTTTTCCAAACCTTGTGAGTGTTTTGGGATTGTAGTGATTGAGGAAAGTGGCCATCATATGACAATTTTCTATTTAAAAATCTTTCAGCAAAGAAGCTTCTTTCTCTCCCATAGAGATGCAAGATTCCTCAAAAGTTCAAGAGCAAGAAGTTGATTGAGCAATGCGATGTCTCAGGATATATTAGTTGACTTTAATATTTTTATCTCTCCCTTTAAAGATAAGGAGGACTTCTAAATCTTGACAGTACACAGATTGGGGGCTGGGAAGTGGGGGGGGGGGGGCGGGGCTTGGCAAGGTTCTTGGAAGTAATTTGCTTTACTTACGACCTAACTCCGAGGGAAAATGCGGCAGGAGGCTCAAGTTTTACTGCCATTTTTTTTATTATTTTTATTTAGTATTGACTTTACCCTTAAAATGTTTAGTTTCTTTCACTGGTCATGATCTTCCCCAGCAAGCAATTGATCACTCCTGATCACATGGTCAGCCTTGGAAAAGACTAAATATTAGCTTAGACTGTCAGTATTTGCTGCCCTCCACCTCCTCCAGAGACTATGAGGTTCTCACATTATAATTTCAAGATTTCTTCCCTTTTCCTTTTTTTATGCTGGCAAAACCTGCTTTTCACTTGTATTAAAACTGTCAAAACTGCCCAAAGGGAAAAAGTATATGTTTTCCCCTTGGTACTGAGAAGAGTGAAGAAGCATATTTTGGCAGTTTCATTGTAGGTGTGAAATTTTTCACACAGCTCTACTAGGGAGGTACACAAGTCTGGCCCTGTTGGAGCATCTGATATTTCATGGATAGCAATTTCTTTAAAAGGTATGGCCTAGGGCTAAATTAAAAGATGGGGATTTAGAATAGAAATGATAGCATTCCGTTGAAACAATTGTCAATTATGTGAAAGATGCTGTTGCATATTTAGAAAACAAATGATGCCCCTTCAAATTTTCCCCATGGCAAGTTTTTTTTTGTAAATTAATGATTTGAAGTAATACATCAAAAAATGTATTTTAGCTTATAGAACCCATACCATAACAATGTAAAAAATACTAGATTGAGTTTACATGAAAGCACATCAGGTAGTAAAATGCACACACCAATAAAGCATCACCATGGCTAGGTAGGAGACCTCGAGACACTATTTATTTTTACATTCAAGCCAATTGTTGGCTTCGCTGCATTAAAAAAGGTACGGCATATATTCGTAGAAGGTTTTTTAAAAATTGAATCAAGTAAATTACATTGATGTCACATCCCATATTAGACAATAGTCTTACATTAGAGTTGACACATTTTGATCACTACTATAAAAGTACCAAAGCTGGGCTCAATACCCTGCATGTTTCTACTTACTTCTGTTCCTATCAGAAGGTATCCAAGAAATGCTGTGAATTCAGTCTTTTTTCAGTTCTTTGCATGATGTCGAATCATCTTCTCAGACTTATTTTAATTGTAAAATCAATTTTTAAGACATGGGGAACTTTTTCTAAGGGAGGAATCCCCCTTAATAAATCACGCAGTCTTTGCTTGATATTTTTTTGTTCCCCGAGAGGAGACAATTATATTTTGGAACCGCTTGAATTTTAGAATTGGATTCTTAGGGTAGAATGAACTCCTTTCCCCATGATTTTCACTTAAACTAATTCTGACTCTGGAGCCATTGAGAATACTTTGATTCCTTATGATTATAATTCAGATATTTATGGATGTACACCATACTTGCCCTTGGCCTTGATCAGGGTGTTTCTTATCTCTTACCTGTGACATTCATCAACTCCTTCCGCACGATTTTGAGTTTCATCTCCATCTTCTTGTTTCCACCTTAATAATTTCTCTCCCTTAGGAACATTTCTGTTGTGAGATGCTGTTTTCATAAGGATTTTAAGACATTTACTCTGATCGAGAAAACAGATAAAATTATTGTACAGAATTTTGACATTTGCATGCATCACAGTTTGGGTTCCCAGAACACCAAGCTTCCACAATACTGTAGCCTCTTGTCATTGTGCATCTCAGAATTCACCCCATGCAACCATCAAACCAACAGCCTAAGAACCAGGCAGGGAATTTCTCAAATGCTCCAAATAGCTGCACATCACTACAGATTATGACTGCTTGGATTTAGGGAACATTTTTTTGGCTGGGGAAACATTCCAATGGGATAGATTAATCTATGTAAACCACATAGCTCAGCTGAAACTGCTGTTCGGCATTCTAAATTGCCAGCTCCGTCTCCTTTCTGCACAAAAATGCACATTTCTTCCTATAATAAAGATATTTTATAATAGCAATAAGGCAACTCCAGGGTGTGTGGTTATCACGAGATAATCATACCCTAGAGGGATTACAGACACTTGGCTGTGCCTCATAACACCCCATGTGTGTGTTTATCTCATGATAACCACACTCGCTTTTGTATCTTATTGCCTAATTATCCTCTTCTAATGCAAAATACTAATTTTTTGTCTGAAACAATATGTGCAAGGATGCATTGCTAACAATCACAGGAGGACATTGACAAACAATGCTGCTGTTACTCTATACTCACTTCCCATAAGAAAATTGATACCCAGGAAGAAAGTTCTCAGAATGACAGGTGAACATTATAGTCCATTTTTGAATGAACTGCTTCTTAAGAGGACTCTATAGGCACTATGTAATGGGTTTTACCCATTAATGCTATAAGATAAATTCCCACTTTTTTCTCTTTTATATATATATGATTTCTCAATAGTAAGTGAAAACTAGAGATTGAGCAGGAATTTCATACCTGAAAAAAAATAAGACACTAACTTCATTTATTTCCAGAAAGTTAATGGCAGAGATTGATTTTGATTTATTGAGGTATCTAATTTAATAAGAATATCTGTATGCTACTTATTCATTTCTCCGCATATATTTTAGCTGTCAACCTTTCAAGTTGAAAAATATATATTAAATTTTGTACCTTACAGTAGTGCAATTCATACAAGTCCACTAATCTTGAATCATTTAATTTTTAGGAAGTTAAATTATTGCCTATATAATTATCCCAATTATATATAGTAATAATTATTATCTTTATATTACATTATATAACAAAGCCAATAGTGGTTACATGTACAGATTTCCTATGAATCTGATCTCAGAAATAACATTTTCAAGTTCTATTTTCTAAAATCTTGTTTGTATGCGTTTGAATATATTTAAGACCCTGCAAAGGCCATTAAGGACTCACGTATTTCATTACTTCAGTTAAAGTCATTCTGACCAAAAAGAAAATAATTTTTCAGGACTTTTACAAAAAGGTAATGTCATATTCTTAAATTTGTTTCTACATGTGTATGTGTGACTATCCATGTGAGTTGATGTTTGTGCAAGTGTTTGTGTATATAGCCACCTGCATTTTTTAAAAGTACTCCTTCAATACTTGCTTCCAAAGACCATGACCATTATTCTCAAGCCCACTCCGTGTATTTTCTTAACCTTACAAACTCAGTTTCCTCTTCCTGGTTTCTGACTTCATAAATATCACTGGGTCAAATTTGCTTCAATTCAATAAACCTGTTCTTTCTGAACTGTCAGGTTATGGGCTGCAAGACAAGTTGTTTGCTCTGTCCCTGGAGTCCTGTTCCAAGGGTACATTCTTGAACTTTGATTTTAGGGATGGATTACTCCCCTGCATTTAGTAACAAAGGCTGCATTAAATCTCAATCCATAAATGACAGGTAAATACAGCAACAATTATTAGTGACTTGAGGGCATTAGACTATTGTAAGGAATAAAGGATGAGAAAAGATACTTCAGAAGTAGCTACTCCATTAACAGAGGAAAAATGCAATGTTTTCTTAACATTCAATTATTCACTGGCAGGTAACTAGTGGGAAATACTATTATATTGTTTTTAGGCACAGGCATATTTTCGTAGAGCTGAAAGACATCTTAGAGCTCATCTATTCCAATCACCTCTTCAGATAGCCAGGAAAATTTGACAACCCTATCTATTCTATTTACTTGTCTTTTACTAAGAGCTAGAAAAGAAGATCTTTTCAATCAATACACATAATTACCTATACCAAAGACGGTGTGAGCCTGAAATTAAGCAAGCTTAGCCAAAGCAAATCTTTTTAGACCAGTGCTGGGCATCATTATGTGTAGCCTTACCATGCAGATGGAGAACAGAGAGAGGCGAATAGTGTGAATAGGTAAAAATACTGGACAGCATTTCAAACTTTTGAATGCCCTATATTTTCATTGGAATTTGTGAATAGAAATTTGCAAGACGTAGTTGAAAATTCTTGGAGTTTACTAGATGTTATAGAAGGCCTTACTGAGAGAACCAACTAGCTCCTGGATACGTTCGCACAATTATGCTTTAATGCATGGGTGAGATCATAAGACAGGAAGCAGAACTTTCTTAGCACGATTAAATACAAAGGAATAGGGAGCCGAAAGTAGAGTAAGTGCAAGATACCAGCAACGAGGAAAGCAAATGCTCTCCTGGGGTAAATGCTAACACCAGTTCTGGCATAAGGACACGTTAGGCCCATGCTTTTTTTTTGGCAATCCAATTTTGTAAAATATAACAAAAGATACAGTTTAAAAACTAAAAAAAAAAAAAAATACTTCAGAATAACTATGGTTTAAGAAGAACAGAATTTGGAGACAAAAACTTAAAACTAAATGTAATTAAAATACTCAGCAAAATTTATTAAATGCAACAAAAATTATAATCTGAAGCATAGTTACAATCCTCAACTATTATATTAAAAAGAATTTCTGATGAGTAAAAACCTAAGCTTCTAATGTAAGGAATCAAGAAAAGAAAAATAAAAAGTTATAAATTAATTAACAAGAAAACAAAAATGCAAAAAAAGAATATCTACAAAGAAGCTGTTCTTCGAAGGGAACCCCAGGTAACATTGATTGTAAAAATGGAGATTATACAAAAACAATATTAAAAAGAAAACAGGAAATATTTGCATAGAGGCTAGATTTAAATGCAACTAAGAATTATGAATCTGTTAATATAAATTTGAAAATTAGAAAAATGAAAAGACTGAAAAACTGTGTATTCTGTATTAAAGTATTTGAAAACAAGGACCAGATGTTTTCATCAGAAAATTCTACCAACCATTCAGGAAAACACACCTTTTCAATCTTACATAAACTCTTCCTACAGAACACATAAAGATAGGGGCCCAACAGATTATAATACAAGACTGGTATAACTATGAAATCAAAATAAGAAAGGGAGTATACAAGGTAGGGAAATCACAACCCGTTCCATTCATGAATTTATATGAAAAAAACCCTCAAAAACATAACAATACAAGAAGAAAAGGAAATACAATAATAGAAATTCAAGGGTGATTTAATGCTAATAAATATAACTGTAATTTACTATGTAGGTAGGTTAAAAGAGATTTTTTTTAAATGGATAAAGAAAACGCATTTAATAAAATTAAATATCAATTTATAAAATAAAATATTTTAGCAAACTAGGCATACAACATACTTAATTGTGAAATATTAGAATCATAACTGTTAACACCATGGCCAATATTCACTAACATTGTTCTTGACTTTTCAGCCCCCAAAATAAGAGGGAAAAAAATTACAAGGTTTGGAAAGGTAAAAATAAAACTGTTGACAAACAATTAAGTTTCTCAATATAGACAACTGAAAATAATACACAGAACAATTCCTGGAAGATTATATTATCAAGGTTGCTAAATAGAAGATCAGTATGTAAAACTCCACTGCATTTGTATGCAACAGCAAAAAGAAAAAGAAAAAAATAGTTATAATGTAAAACAAAAATTAGATGGTACCTAGAAATGAATAAAAATTTGTAAGACTTATATGAAAAATACATCCAGAAAGACAATAAAGAAAATCTCAATATCATATTCGTGGATTTAAAAAGTTTCAATGCAATTTGAATTCAAATACCAACAGGAATTTTTTAAAGGAAATTGACAAATTGATTATAAAATGTAGAGAAAAAAAAACTAAGGCTAACAAAATTACTCTCCTGAAGAAGGCGGAAGCTTACTCTACCAGATATCAAAATTCATCATGAAAATGTGGTAATTAAAGCAGTATGGTACCAGTACAGACATAGACAAACAGATAAAACATAAAGGAACAACTACAAACAGATATATGCATCTATGGAAACTGGAAATATGACAAAGGTAATATTACAGATCATGGGAAAATGAAGAATGCTATATTAAATGGTGCTGTGACAAAGGGGAGTCCCTATAGAAGTATCAGTGTAGAGCCTTGCACCATGAAGTACAAGAAAATTTCCAAATAGATTAGAATTAAATGTCACAGTCAAAACTTTAAACTTTTAGGCTACCTTTTCAGAAACTATCTTAAAAACTCAAGAGTTGGAAAGGTTTTCTTGAGCAACACACACACACACACTCACGTGCACATATAAATGCTAACTAAAACTGGAAGACTATGTAATCAACAAGAATTTGGGGTACCTGGTGACTCAGTCAGTTAAGTGTCCAACATCGGCTCAGGGCATGATCTCACAGTTCATGGGTTCGAGTCCTGCCTCAGACTCTGTGCTGACAGCTCAGAGCCGGAAGTCTGTTTCGGATCTGTCTCTCCCTCTCTCTCTGCCCCTCCCTTGCTCGTGCTCTGTCTCTCAAAAATAAATAACGTTAGGGGCGCCTGGGTGGCGCAGTCGGTTAAGCGTCCGACTTCAGCCAGGTCACGATCTCGCGGTCCGTGAGTTCGAGCCCCGCGTCAGGCTCTGGGCCGATGGCTCGGAGCCTGGAGCCTGTTTCCGATTCTGTGTCTCCCTCTCTCTCTGCCCCTCCCCCGTTCATGCTCTGTCTCTCTCTGTCCCAAAAATAAATAAAAAATGTTAAAAAAAAAATAAATAAATAAATAAATAAATAAATAACGTTAAAAAAAAAATGAAAATAACACAAATGAATACCAGAATATCAAAACAACTACTACAAATACAGTCACCTAATAGAGAAAAATGGCAAAATTCACCACAACGAAGCTCAAGAGGAGGTTAGTTTTAAGAGGGAAATGAAGTTTTGGGGTCTGTTGAGTTTTAAAATGATGGTAGAAGTTGTGAATCAATCTAACCCATAGCCCAGGTTTGCAAATTGGTATAGGGATAAAAAAGATACGGGAAGGAACATTTGCTTAGCCTGGTGATTGGGGCAGGTAGAATGGAGTGTTAAGGAGCTCAACACGTGTTCAACTAGTCTACTTACTTTAGTCTCATCCTGTATCCTGGCTCCAAGCCTGCTGTTGCCCCTGCCAACCCCTTTCTGCAACATGAATTGACTTGCTTCTTATTGGCTTTCCCTTCCTTCATCTTCTGTGGACCATAAGAGTTCCACTTTTTCCTTTTTCTTTGTTATCTAAAGGCATCTTTATCTCCTCCATTATTTATGTCCTTGTGAGCTTGCAAATTTTTTTTTTTTATCTTCTGCCCTTGATTTGGTGAAGAGGTAAAGATAAATGCATATGCCCAATAGGCAATGATTTACATGAAAGCCTCAACTTGAATATTATTGCTAAGTTATCACTCTTCACAGTCAGCTGAGGTCTGTAGATTGTAATAAAATACAATCGAGGCCCAGACAGACAACTATATTCTTTGGGTAGGAATTTGGCTCCAGCAAGTACCAGCTATGTTGGGCAGGATAAGCTATTTATTGTGCACAGCACAAAATATTTTAAGATGAAATAATGTAAGTAAAATTCTAGGCTTATGTGGCATATGTGTGTCATTTTGGCCCATTCCACCCGGTAGAAGAGTTGTAACACCCACAGTATGGATCCTTGACTATGACCTAGATGTAAGGTGGGTTTTTTTTTTTTCCCCCTGACTTTCCTGGGCAGCTTTCAACTAGAGGATGAATGTCTTTCCCTAAGGGATAGTATAGAGGATTTCCGTTTTGGTTGGGACATTGGGCTGAATGATCGTTGATATTTTCCTCTTGAGATTCTAATTCCACTTTTCTCGTTTGGTTTTTCCGTTATTTTGAGGGGCAGCAGCAGCAGCATTCAGCCTGAGAAAAACTGAAATCAAATTAAACTGATCATTGGTCTATTCTTTATGGACCCCTCTTGGGGACGGCCATAGAATATCCTGCTGAATTTGGCATTGTGGCCTGGATGCCCAACAGTTTGGGGATCTGATCTCAGTCTTGTCTTTAACATGCTAAATGTTATAGTCTTAATCCCAGCTCACTGCTTTAGTTTCTCTATAGAGAAAAAGAAGGAGAGAGCATAGTCAAGAAGGTTTGGTCCAGCCACGAATGAATATGAAATCTTAGAGAGAAGGCTGGGCTCATAGTGAGAAAATAATGCTGGCATTAATCCACTTAGAATTGCACAGTGCTCCCACCCACCCCCCACCTACAATGTGGATTGGTTTAACACCCTTTGTTGGTGTTATTTGGCCATTCCCTTCAAATGCTAATGACCAGCTAGTTTAACACCCTTTATTGGTGTTATGCGGACAGTCCCTTCAAATGGGAATGAATAGCTTGCTTTGTTTCCATAGACAGGGGAGCCAAATAACTACAGGGCCTAGGAGCAAATTATTTCTCTGGTATAGACCCACCCTGAATGATGAATTGGGCTCTATGGTGGCTGTTTCACCGAAGACTGATATTTCCCTACCCATCGCAAACCAGGCCAAAAAAGGAGCTAAACCATTTTCTCCTCATTATCACCTCATTAAGCTCCCCAGGCCAGTGCAGGGCCTGGTTAGAGGCCTGCTACAGGTAGCTTAATGAGTTTCTTATTTATAGGCCCCTGTGCTGTTATGCAAAAGCTTGTTATCCCCAGGCTTGGAGTATGGCATTTTCTAAAGGGAGTTAAGAAATGTAATTATCAAGCATCTTAGTATGGGCATCACAACACTTCTTGGCCACTTGATCAACAATAAATAAATACATTGGCTAGATTTGTAGAATTCCATAGTGTGCTGTGATGTTTGTACCAATTTTCTCATTTGCTTCTTCTAAAAACAGAACAGATGCTGCCCCAGATGTGGAAAAGGCAGATGTTTGCCAGCTTCAGGGTAACTCCAAATTCCTAACCGTACAGTCTACAGAGCCCTTGGTTTGAGGGGGGGAAAAACCTCCCCTCTCCCCAAAAGTGTTGTTTAAATATTTTTTGTTTTATATGTGACTCAGAGATCTCAATTAAGACAGGAAAAGCAGTTCCAATTTTAGTTCTCACATGAAGATATTAAAAATTGCTGTAATTCATAGGTAAATATACAAGACCATAATCAGTGTACCATATATTGAGTTTAAAAAAATACTACAATTTCAGGCCATGAACATCTATTAAGCACTGATTATATGTTTCTGGCATCGAGCAAGGTACTGACAAGACACAAAATGTTAAATATATAAGTCATTGTCAGGGATGTAAAAAAGTTTATCATCTGAAGAAGTCCTAGCAGTCATAACTTAGGTGTGTATATACATATGTTTATTAAAGTGTGTGCGTATACATACGTATGTATGTACATATATTTCTTCTCCACAAAGATGGTTTATATTTAAGGAAGTAGAGAATAATTTTAAAGTGAAATATAAGTTGGTTAGTAAAGACCAGGCCAAATAATAGATGCCACCTCTGTTGTCACAAAAATATAAAGAGTGACTTAGGATGTCAGAGCAAAATCCACATAAAATGGAGCCCAGTTAAAAGGTAGATGAGAATCTGGCTGTATTTAAACAGTTAGTTTAGCAGACACAAACAGTTCGAATATTTGAATGCCTGTGCTGGGTGATATGGAGTATAAATGAATATGATAAACCCTCTCTTCATCTTATATATGAATAAATGGGGTATGGTGGGTACATAAACCCTATAATACCACACATAAACTTGCTCATTAGGAAAAGAAAAAGCTAAAAAGTATCAAGAGGAATTCTCCCAACTTAAAAAATAAAAGAAAATGGAATGGGTGAGTTAGAATTTGAGCTCAGACCTCATAGGATGGGAAGGTTTCAAGAGTGGTTGCTTCCATATTTTCAGGTGGAACAGACATAGGAGCAATATGTGGTTATCAGGACCTTCAAAGGTAGACCCCTTGTCTTCAAGTTATATATTCAGTACCTGCCTCCTGTTTTCACTCGAGTTTTATATATTAGAGATGGCTGACATAGACAAAGAAATGGCTAAATCTCACCCTACTCTGTGCTATTTCTGCACAAACTGCTCACAAAGGTGTAAGGTAGGGGATGACAGGTTACATTCAGAATACATGGATTAATTTATCCTAATAAGAACTTGAAGTATATGAGTAACAATAGAAGAAACAGATTAGAGATTAGAGAAAAAAGTATAGGTGAGAATAAGAGAAAAAGTGGGTCAATAAAGTCAAATTAGGATTTTTGAGCTCTGTTTAGAGGCAATAAAGAGCATTTATTTTCCTCCTAATTTTTTTCCCCAAGCAATAGGAAGGAATGATCAGATGGTTTGGATAGACTGGCAAAGGGAAAAACTAGAGTTTGAGTTAGGCCCCATTTAGGGGCCTAATCAACAGTGCAAGGTGAAAAAAATGAATTTTCTGAGAAAATAGAAGAAAATGAAATCAAGATGAATTCATGATAGTTAAGAGTTGGAACACTAGGTAGAACACAATTCATAGTGAAAGGTTTTTATAATTGAAGGATAACTGACATTTCAAGCTTGGATAACTAGGAGAATTATTATTGACAATATGTGAAAATCTATAGAAGCTTTTGCTTCAGAATTTGGTAGGGTGATAGATGATAAGAACTTATTTTTAGAATGTTAAGTTGGAAGTTCAGACATCTTTTGCAAAAGAATGTCCACTAGGCAATGGCAAATTTGAAACTGTAGTTTGAAAGAATATTCTCATTTATCCTACAGCAGCAATTATAAGACAGTGTAGAAATAAAATAGAAAAGGGCAAGATCTATTATGTACATTGTATATGGGGAAAGAAGACAAATCTGAGGAAAAAATAGGTTAGTTCAGTTTCATATGTAAGAAGAATATTCAAGGGGCGCCTGGGTGGCGCAGTCGGTTAAGCGTCCGACTTCAGCCAGGTCACGATCTCGCGGTCTGTGAGTTCGAGCCCCGCGTCAGGCTCTGGGCTGATGGCTCGGAGCCTGGAGCCTGTTTCCGATTCTGTGTCTCCCTCTCTCTCTGCCCCTCCCCCGTTCATGCTCTGTCTCTCTCTGTCCCAAAAATAAATAAAAAACGTTGAAAAAAAAATTAAAAAAAAAAAAAAAAAAAGAAGAATATTCAAGATGAAATAGATGGTGAACAGTGTCAAATGTTCTAAAAATTTAATAATTGAGAAAAGGTCATTATATTTACTGGCCAGATGGTAAGAAATGAACAGTTGAATATTCATCTATAAGTTTTTGGCTTAATAGGTACATGCAGAACATTTCATCCAAAAGCAATGGAATACATATCCTTCTTAAGTGCACATGAAGTATTCGCCAGGGTAAATGATATGTTGGGCCACAAAACAACTCTAAGATGATTGAAATCCTATCAGGCATCTATTCAATCACAGTGGTATGAAACTAGAAATAATTTACAAAAAGAAAACTAGAAAATTCACAAATATGTAGAAATTAAACAGTATGCTACTGAATAACCATTGAATGGGTCAAAGAAAAAATTAAGACAAAAAATACTTTGAGACAAATAAAAATGGAAATACAGCATACCAACACTTGTATAAGATGCAGCAAAAGCAGTTCCAAGAGGAAAGTTCATAGTGATAAATGCCTATATCAAGAAACAAGAAATATCTCATCCCAACTTCATACCTCAAGTAACCAAAAAAGAAAAAATCCCAAAACTAATAGAAGGAAGGAAATAAAAAGGACTAAAAAGATAAGAGAAAGATCAATGACACTAAGAGTTGGTTCTTTGAAAAGATAAAGTTGACAAGCCATTAGTTAGACTCATGAAGATAAAAAGACAAAAATTGGAAATGAAATAAGGGGTGTTACACTTGCTACTACAAAAAAATACAAAGAATTATAATAGGCTACTATAAACACTTACACATCAACAAAATGGACAACCTATAAACGGATAAATTCCTAGAGGCATACACAACCTACCAAGACTGAATCGTGAAGAAATATAAAATCTAAACATTGAACAGTAGGGAGAATGAATTGGTAACCAGAAACCTCCTAATATACAAAAGCCTAGGACCAGATGGCTTCACTGGTAAATTCTACCAAACATTTAAAGAATAATTAATACCAATTCTTCTCAAACTCTTCTAGAAAATAGAGGAGAAAGGAATACTTCCAAACTTATTTTTAGAGGCCAGCATTACACTGATACCAAAACCAGATAAAAACACCCCTTTCTGCCTAATCCCCCCCCAAAAAAAATAAAAGGACAGGCCAATATTCCTGATGAACATAGATGCAAAAATCTTTAAAAAACATTAGCAAATAAAATTTTAAAAATTAGCAAATCATATACCACTATCAAGTGGATTTATTCCTGTGATGCAAGGATGGTTCAACATTCACAAATCAAGCAGTGTGATACACCACATTAACAAAATGAAGATAAAAATTATAATCAGGAGAGTCCAAGTTGACAATGTAGAAGACCCTGAACTCATCTTCTCCACAAATCAAATCTATATCTGTTTATGGAACAATTCTTGAAGGAGAACTGAGGACTGACTGAATAGCTCCTGTGTAACAAAAGACTAAGAGACCACATAGAGAATAAAAGAGATGGAGACATGATGACTAAGGGAACCCCCATCTCCCAAAGCTGCAAATTGCAGTGGAGAGGGACAATATGGAGATAGTGTGAGCAGATTCTTTTGCCTTGGGGCATAATAAAACACTGTGGTTTAAAAGAGCAACTGAAGTATAAAGAAACCAGCCCTAGAACTCTGACAAGCATTTGGGGAGCTGCTGGAACTCTCTCTAGGTCAGAGGAGCAGGCAAATGCCATGGCTTACATTTTCCTTCTATCATGATAATCTAGATAGGAGCAGAGTCCAGAACTGCTCTGACTGACCCCTGACTCAGTGACACCCAGACCCCTTGCCCACACCAGCCCCAGCAGACCTACCAAGGGAGCCCCAGAATAGTGAACACTTAAACACTTCTCACAGTACTCACACTATTAGCTCCACTGTCTCGCCAAAATGACACAGGTGAAAGTACCCTGAAACACTTCAGGCCTGCACCCCTTTGGCTCCAGATGACTTGTCATTGTATCCCTGGTGCAGAGCACTCAGGAACCACTCATGCTTACTTTTCTTTGGAGGACTTTCTAGGGAGCCCTCTGTGCAGAGAAGCCTGGGACTGTTCTGGCCCATGCTCACCTCGAGTTCAGCCATCCTGCCAAGGCAGCCCCAGCACAAAGCACCCAGCGACCCCAACCCATGCTAGCCAAAGGTACCAGACACACACAATCTACACAGGTAATGACCATACACAAGACCATTTCTTCAAGTTTAGAAGAAGCAGCTATTCCATGTAATTTACAGAAACACAGAAATCAAGCATAATGAAGAGACAGAAATATGCTCCAAATGAAAGAATAAGACAAAACCTCAGAGAAAGAACTAATTGAAATGGACATAAGCAATCTATGTGATAAAGAGTTCAAAGTAATGGTCATAAAGATGCTCACTGGACTGGGGAGAAGAGTGATAAACCCAGCAAGAACTTCAACAAAGAGAAAATATTTTAAAAAGCAGAGCTGAAAAATAACAAATGAAAAAATACACTAGATGGAATCAACAGTAAATCAGAAGATTCAGAAAAACAGATCAGTGATCTGGAAAGCACCCAAGCTGAATGCAAAAAAAAAAAAAAAAAAAAAAAAAAAAAAAAAAAATTAAAATGAGAACAGGTTAAGAGATCTTTTGGACAACATCAAGCAAACAAACATTCACATTACAGGGGTCCCAGAAGCAGAAGAGAGAGAGAGAAAGAGACAGAAAACTTGTGTGAAGAAACAATAGATGAAAACTTCCCTACCTGGGGAACGAAACAGACATTCAGGTTCAAAAAGCACAGGGAGTTCCAACCAAGATGAACTCAAAGGTATCCATACCATGACACATAACAAAATATTGAAGATTCAAGATATATAGAGAATTTTTAAAAGCAACAAGAAAGAAGCAACTAGTTATGTGCAAGGAAAACCCCAAAGTTGATTTTTTAGACATTTTTTTAGGCCAGAAGGGAGTAGCATGATATATGCAAAGTGCTCAAGGGAAAAACAGACAAAAATCCTAAAAGCAAGAATACCCAGTAATATTATCATTCAGAATTGAAGGAGAAATAAAAATCTTCTCAGACAAACAAAAGTTAAAGGAGTCCCTTACTACTAAAATGTCCTTACAAAAAAATGTTAAAGGGACTTCTTTAAGTGGAAAAGAAAGGGCCGTAATTAGAAGAAAAATTATGGACAGAAAATATGTCGTGAATAAAAACAAACATACAGTGACAATAGTAAAATGATCACTTATAAAGCTAATCTGGCAAAAATAATCATTTGAATTATATCAAAAAAGTAATTCAAGGAGACTCATAAAAATTATATGACAACATATATATGAAACATGAAAGGGGGAGTAAAAATGAAGTATTTTAAGAATGTGTTTGAACTTAAGTGACTATCAACTTATGTGGACTACTATATACTTAGGATGTTATAGATTGAACCTCATGGTAACCAACAAATCAAAAACCTATAATACCAAAAAATAAAACTAAGAATAACATATAAAATGTCATCAGTGACAAGAGAAAAAGCAACAGAGAACTACAAAAACAACCTGAAAACAATTAACAAAATGGCAGAGTGTATGCTTATCAATTATTTTAGATGTAAATCATCTAAATGCTGCAATCAAAAGACATAGGGTGGGGCGCCTGGGTGGTTCAGTCGGTTAAGCATCCAACTTCGGCTCAGGTCATGATCATGCAGTCTGTGAGTTCAAGCCCCACGTTGGGCTCTGTGCTGACAGCTCAGAGCCTGGAGCCTATTTCAGATTCTGTCAATCTCTCTCACTGTCTCAAAAATAAATAAACGTTAAAAAAAAAAGGGGGGGTTACAGAATTGATTAAAAAAAAAAAAACCCATGTATATGCTGCCAACAAGAGACTCAGCTCAAAACTAAAGACTAAAGACACATACAGACTGAAAGTGAAGGGATGCAAATCGAAGAAGCAAAAAAAAAAAAAAAAAAGAAATAAAAAGAAAAAAGCTGTGGTAGCAATTCTTATATCAAACAAAATAGACTTTAAAACAAAGAATGTAACAAGGCATTACATAGAGATAAAGGGATCAGTCCAAAAAGTGGATATAATAATTATAAATATCTGTATACCCAACATTGGAGTACCTAAATACATAAAGCAAAGATTAGCAGACATAAAGGGAGAAATTGACAGTAATTTAGTAATAGTAGCGGACTTTAACATGCTAAACACATCAATGGATAGATCATCCAAGCAGAAAATCAATAAGAAAAGAGTGTCTTTGAATGACACATTAGACCAGATGGATTTAATAGATACATGCAAGTCAGTCTATCCCAAAACATCAGAATACACATTCTTTTCAAGTACATATTGAACATTCTTGAAGATAGATCACCAGTTAGGGCACAAAACAAGTTTCAATAAATTTAAGAAGATTGAAATCCTATCAAGCATCTTTCCCAGCCAAAATGGTATGATACTAGAAATCAGTTACAAAAAAGAAATATAAAACTGGAAAATATACAAACACATGAAGGCTAAACATGCTACCAAATAACCAATGGGTCAACAAGGATGAAATTAAAAAAACAAAAACAAAAAAAAAAACATGAAGGCAAATCTAAATGAAAATACAGTATTTCAAAAATCTTTAGGACACAGTGAAAGCAGTTCTGAGACAGAAATTTATAGTGATACAGGACTACCTCAAGAAACAAAAATCTCAAAAAATGTAACCTCACACCTAAAGGAATTGGAAAAAGAATAACAAACAAAGCCCAAGTTATCAGAAGAAAATAATAAAGATCATAGTGGAAATAAATGAAATGGAGACCGAAGAGACAATAGAAAAAAATATCAATGAAACCCAGAGTTGGTTCTTTGAAAATATAAACAAAATTGGTAAACCTTTAGACAGACTCATCAAAATAAAAGAGAGAACCCAAATAAACAACGTCCGAAATGAAAGGGAACAAGTAATAATCAACACCACAGAAATACAAAGGATTATAAAAGAATATTATGAAAAATTATATGCCAACAAATTGGACAAACTAAAAGAAATGGATAAATTCCTAAAAACATAGAATCTTCCAAAATTGAATCAGGAAAAAAACCAGAAAATGTGAACAGACCAATTATTAGTAATGACACAGAATCAGTAATTGACTTTCAACAAATAAAACTCTAAAATTAGATGGATTCACAGGTGTATTCTATCAAACATTTAAAGAAGAGTTAATACCTATTGTCAACTATTCCAAAAAAAATGGAAGAGAAAGGAAATCTTTCAAATATATTCTATGAGGCCAGCATTATTTTGATACTAAGGCCAGAGAAAGACACCACAAAAAAAAACTATAGGCCAATATCCCTGATAAACATGGCTAAAAAAAATCCTAAAAGAAGTATTAGCAAACTGCAATGAATGATGCATTAAAAAGATTATTCACCTGGATCAAGTGGGATTTATTCCAGGGATGCAAGAATGGTTCAATATTTGCAAATCAATCAATGTGGTACACCACATTAACAAAATAAAAGATAAAAATCATACCTCAATTGATGCAGAAAGGGCATTTGACAAAATTCAATATGCAATCATGATAAAAACTATCAAGAGAATGCGTCTAGAGAGAACATACCTCAGCATAATAAAAGCCATATATGATAGAACAACAGCTAACATCATACTCAGTAGTTAAAAAGTTTTTTCACTAAGTTCAAGAACAAGAACAAGTTTCACTAAGTCCACTCTCACCATGTTTATTCATCATAGCACTGGGAGTCCTAGCCACAGGAATCAGACAAAAAATAAAAGGCATACACAAGACTAAGTAAGAAATGAAACTGTCATTATTTGTAGATGACATACTATACACAGAAAACCCTACAGATTCTACCTAAATTTCATTAGAATGAATTCAGTAAATTTGAATAAAAGTTGATACACAAAATCTATTATACTTCTATATACTAATAACAAAGTAGCAGAAAAGAACGTTTCATTTACAGTTAAGCCAAAAATAATAAAATACCAAGAATAAACGTAACCAAGAATATAAAAGACTTATACTCTGAAAACCATAAAACATAGATGAAAGAAATCAAAGAGGACGCAAATGGTAAGATAGTCCATGCTAATGGACTGGAGGAATATTGTTAAAATGTTCATTTATCCAAAGCAATCTAGAGATTCAATTCAATTTCTATGAAAATGCCAACAATATTTTTCACAGAGTGGAAAAAATAATCCTAAAATGCATATGGAGCCACAGAAGGCCCTGAGTATCCAAAGCATTCTTGAGAAAGAAGACCTAAGGCTAGAGGTATCACCGTCTCAAATTTCAAGATATTCTACAAAGCTATTGTAATTAAAACAGTATGGTAATGGCAAAAAAAAATAGGCACATCAATGGAACAGAATAGAGAGTCCAGAAATAAACCCACGTTTATATGGTGAACTAAAGGATGTAAGAATATTCGGGGCGCCTGGGTGGCGCAGTCGGTTAAGTGTCCGACTTCAGCCAGGTCACGATCTCGCGGTCCGTGAGTTCGAGCCCCGCGTCAGGCTCTGGGCTGATGGCTCGGAGCCTGGAGCCTGTTTCCGATTCTGTGTCTCCCTCTCTCTCTGCCCCTGCCCCGTTCATGCTTTGTCTCTCTCTGTCCCAAAAATAAATAAAAAAAAAAAAAAAAAAAAAAAAAAAAGGATGTAAGAATATACAACGGGGAAAAGATGGTCTTTTTAATAAATGGTGCTGGGAAAAGTGGACCTCTATATGCAAACCAATGAAACTGGACCACTTTTTCACCTACACAAAAATAAACTCAAAGTGGATTAAAGATCTAAATGTAATTGCACCAAAACCCATAAGATACCTAGGAATGAACCTAACCAAAGAGGTAAAAGATGTTTACTCTGAAATCTATAGAACACTTAGGATAGAAATGGAAGATGACACAAAGATGAAAAACATTCCACGTTTATGGATTGGAAGAAAAAAATATTGTTAAAATGTCTGTACTACCCAAAGCAATCTCTACTTTTAAAGCAACCTCTATCAAAATACCACCAGCATGTTTCACAGAGCTAGGAAAAACAATCCTAAAATGTGTATGAGCCACAAAAGATCCCAATAGCTAAAGCAATCTTGAAAAAGAAAAGCAAAGCTGGAGGCATCCAAATTCTGGACTTCAAGCTATATTACAAAAGTGTTGTCAACAAGACAGCATGATACTGACACAAAAAGAGATCAATGGAACAGAATAGAAAGCCCCAAAATGGACCCACACCTATATGATCAACTAATCCTCAATGAAGCAGGAAATAATATCCAATTGAAAAAAAAAACAACAACAAAAACAGTGTCTTCAACAAATGGTGTTGGGAACACTGGACAGCAATATGCAGAAGAATGAAACTGGACCACTTTCTTGCCCAAAATAAATTCAAAGTGGATGACAGACCTACATGTGAGACAAGAAACCATCAAAATGCTAGAGGAGAACACAGCCAGTAACCTCTTTGAACTTGGCTGTACAAATTTTTTAGTATGCACATCTCCAGAGGTAGGGGAAATAAAAGTAAAAGTTAATTACTGAGACAGCATCAAAAACAAAAACAAATAAACACAAAACTTCTATACAGCAAAAGAAACAATCAGCAAACTAAAAGGCAACCAACAGAATGGGAGAAGATATTTGCCAATGACATATCTGATGAAGGGTTAGTATCCAAAATCTATAAAACACTTATCAAAACTCAACACCCAAAAAACAATCTAGTTAAGAAATAGACAGAAGACATGAATAGACATTCTTCCAAAGAAGACATTCAGATGGCTGACAGACACATGAAAAGATGCTCAGTATCACTCATCCTCAGGGAAGTATAAATAAAAACTACAATGAGATACCACCTCACACCTGTCAGAATGGCTAACATTAACAACACAGGAAACAACAGGTGTTGGAGAGGATGCAGAGAAAGGCGAACACTCTTACACTGTTGCTGGGAATGCAAACTGGTCTATCCACTCTGGAGAATAGTACGGAGTTTCCTCAAAAGGTTAAAAATAGAACTACCCGATGATCCAGCAATTGCACTACTAGGTATTTACTTAAATGATAAAAAAAAAAAAAAAAACTTATTCAAAGGGGCACATGAACTCCAATGTTTACAGCAGAATTATCAACAAATTTTGGAAAGAGCCCAAATGTCCACTGACTGATGAATGGATAAATAAGATGTGGTATATCATATGCAATGGGATATTACTCAGCCATCAATGAAATCTTGCCACTTGCAACAACGTAGATGGAGTTAGAGTGTATTATGCTAAGTGAAGTAAGTCAGTCAGAGAAAGACAAATACCATATAATCTCACTCATATGTGAAATTTAAGAAACAAAACAGATGAACATAGGAGAAAGAAAAAAAGAGAGGGAGACAAACCATAAGAGATACTCTTAATGATAGAGAGCAAACTAATGGTTGCTGGAGGGGAGGTGGGTGGGGAAATGGGCTAAATGGGTGATGGGTGTTAAGGAGGGAACTTGTGATGAGCATGGGTGTTAAACACACACACACACACACACACACACACACACACACACACAGGAATATTATGCAGCCATAAAAAATAGGAGAGTTTTCCATTTGCAACAGAATGGATGGATGGGGAGGGCATTATGCTAAATGAAATAAGATACAGAAACACAGATATCTTATGATTTCACTTATATGTGGAATCTAAAACAAAGCAAAGCAAGTGAATAAATCAGAAACAGATCCATTAATACAGAGGACAACCTGGTGACTGCCAGAGGGGAAGGGGTTGTGGGAATGGGCAAAATGGGCAAAGGTAAGTGGAGATACATGCTCCCAGTTATGAAATGAATAAGTCACAAAGATGAAAGGTACAGCACAGGGACTATAGCCAATGGTATTTTAATAGTGTCATATGGTGACAGATGGTAGCTATAAGTGTGAACATAGCATAACACAGACTTGTCAAATAACTATATTGTACACCTGAACTAATGTAACATTGTGTGTCAACTATACTGGAAGAAAAGAAAAAAAATGTAAACAATTCCACTTTGCTTACTTTGGTTCCATCATGCCTTTAAAGAATTATAATTTTTCCTCTATTAGTACTTAAACTCTGTGCTAATAGTAAATAAACTATACTAATTTATTCATTCGACAAACATGCAGTAATAAACCATATGATCATCCCAATAGATGTACAAAAAGCATTTGACAAATTCAATATCCATCTATGATAAAAACTCTCAACAGTGTGGGTATAGAGGAAGTGTACCTAACCATAATAAAGGCGATATATGATGAGGCCACAGTTGACATCTCTTAGCTGAAAACTTTTTCTCTAGGATCAGCATCAGGATTAGGATGCCCAGTCTGCCACTTTTATTCAACATAGTATTGGAAGTCATAGCCAAGCAATTAGGCAAGAAAAATAAATAAAAGGCATTCAAAGTAGAACAGAGGAACTGAAACTCTCACTATTAGCAGATGAAGTGATATTATAACATATAGAAACTCCCAAAGACTCCACCAAAAAATAATCTGTTAGAACTAAACAAATTCAGTATAGTTGCAGGATACAAAATCAAAATACAAAATCTGTTCCATTTCTACACACAGATAAATTACCAGAAATTAAGAAAACAATTCCATTTACAACTGCATAAAAAAAAGAATAAAACATCTAGGATAATTTAACCAAGGAGGTGAAAGACCTGTACACTGAAAAGTAGAAGACACTGATGAAAAAAATTGAAGCAGACACAAATAAATGGAAAGATACTTTGTGTTCATGGATTGCAAGAATTAATATCGTTAAAATGTCCATACTACATGTACAAAACAACCTACAGATTCAGTGCAACTGCTATCAAAATTACAACGGCATATTTCACAGGTACAGAACAAACAATTCTGAAATTTGTATGGAATCACAAAAGATCCTGAATAGCCAGAGCAATCTTAAGAAAAAATAACAAAGTGGGAGGCATCAGGTTTCCTTTTTTCAAACAATAATACAAAGGTATAGTAATCAAAACAGTATGGTATTTGCATATAAACAGATACATGTCAATGGGACAGAATACAGAATCGAGAAATAAACTCATGCATTTACGGTCAATTTTACGGTCAAAGGAGACAAAAATATACAATGAGGAAAAGATAGTCTCTTCAATAAATGGTGCTGGGAAACTGGCCAGCCACATGCAAAGGTATAAAACTGGATCAATACCTTACACCATACACAAAACTAACCCAAATGGATCAAAGATTTGAACATAATTGCTGAAGCCATAAAATTCCTAGAAAAATACTAGGTGGTAGGCTCCATGACATCAGTCTTGGTGAGGAGTGTTTCAGTTTGACACCCAAAAGAGAGGCAGCAAAAACAAAGCTAAACACATGGGACGACACCAAGATACAAATCTTCGGCACAGCAAAGCAAAACTATCAACAAGACAAAAAGGCAACTTGCTGAATAGGAAAAAATATTTGCAGATCATATGTCTGATAAGGGGTGAACATTCAAAATATATAAACTCATACAAATCCATAGCCAAAAAAACAACCTGATTAAAAAATGGGCAGAGGATCTCAATGGACGTTTTCAGAAGAAGACCTACAGATTGCCAAAAGATGTATAAAAAGATGCTCAACATCAGTTATCAGGTAGATGCCACTTAAAACCACAATGAGATATCCCTTCACCTGTTAGAATGGCTACTATCAAAAAGACAAGAGATAACAAATGATGGCGAGGATGTGGAGAAAAGGGAATCCTTGTACACTGTTGATAGATTGGTGTGGCCACTACAGAAAACAGTATGGAGGTTCATAAAATATTAGAAAGAAAATCACCAGATGATCTAGCAATTACACTTATGGGTATTTATCCAAAGAAAATGAAAAACCCTAACTCAAAAAGATATATGCACCTCTATATTTATGGCAGCATTATTTACAATAGCCAAGATACAGAAACAACCTAAGTGTCCGTCAATGGATGAACAGATAAAGTAAACATGGTATTTACATACAATAGATTATTTAGCCATTAAAAAGAAGAAATCTTGTCATTTGCAACAACATATGTAGATCTTATGTTAAGATCACTTATGCTAAGTGAAATAAATGAGAAAAGACAAATCTCATACGATCTCACTTATAGTCCAACCTAACAAACAAAACAAATACCAAGCTCATAGATAATAGAAAACAGAAGCAGGGGGTGTGAGATGGGCAAAATGGGTGAAGGAGGTCAACAAATACAAATATGGTGAATAACAATAAATTTGAAAACTTGGGTAAAATGAATATATGTGACAAAAAACATATTACCAAAATGGAAAAAGGAAGAAATGGGAAAACTGCATAGTTCTATATTTTTAAATAAATTGGATACTTAATTTAAAACCTTTCCACAAGAAAAACTTCTGGCCTGAATAACTTCATAGGTAAATTATTCCAAATATCAGAAGAAAACAAAAAAAAGCATCAATCGTACACAAATGTGTACAGTAGTAGAAGAATAGGAATAGTTTCCAATTAATTTTAGGAGAAAAGCATAAATCATGCAACCAAAACTTAACAAGAACATATCTCCCTCCCAAAAAAACCCCAAAACAATATTATAGGCCAAGCTCTTTTTTTGAATGTAGACAGAAATACCTAAAATTATTACTAAATTCAATCCTCTTCCCTTCGTAAAGAAGGATAGCAAGAACATCTAGTTGGGTTCGTTCTAGGAATGCCAGGATGGATTAACTTACAAAAATAAATTGAATTTACCATGTTAATATAGGGGGAAAAAAGCTTATGATTCCAATAGACCCAGAAAAGTATGAGATAAAATTTAATACCCTTTTATGACTTAAATACACACATGCATACACAAATTCCTCAAACTGAAGAATCAAGAGAAACTTTTTAATCATAAGGCATTTACATTTTTTTTTAAAGTGCAAAACTAGAGCAATGTTTTGCTTCTATGAAGTATTGCATTAGAGGTCCTAGCTAATGCAATGCAAAGAAATAGACATTAAAGATAAATGGAGGGCACAAACTTCCAGTTATAAGTTCTGGGACATAACAATACTGTACTATATAGGTGAATGTTGCTAAGAGAGTAGATCTAAATGTTCTCACCACAAAAAAGAAATAGTAATTCTGTGAAGTGATGGAGGTGTTAACCCCACTGTGGTAATCATTTTGCAACATTTAAGGGTACCAAATTATGTTGTAAACCTTGAACCTACACAGTGTTCCATATCAATTGTATCTCAAAGCTGGAAAAAAAATAAAGGTACATGGAATGGAAAGGTAAAATAAAACTATTCACAGAACACTTGGGTTCCTAAAAACTCCAAAAGAACCTACAAAAGCCAATAGAATTAATAAATGAATTTAACAAAATCCCTGGCTACAAGGCAAAATCAATAAGTATAAATGAATTGTGTTCTTATACACTTGCAATGGACATTTAGAAAATGAAAATACCACTTATAAGAACATAAAATCTAATATGAAGAATAAATCTCATAAAAATATGCAAGTTTTCTGCACTGACAACTATAAAACATTACTGAAATAAGGCTAAAATAAGTCAGATAGAGTGCATTTATAGTTTGGCTGGCAGTTTTCTCCAAATATGTCAAATTCCTAGAAAATTTTATTTTGTGGATACTGACAAATAGATTCTAAAATTTTTATGGAAACAAGAGAGTGAGAACAACCAAAACAGCCTAAAATCACATATCTAAAGGATTTACACCAACAGATATAATAAGTCTTCTAAATCTATAGTAATTGGCAATGTATTACTGATACAAGGACAAATAGACCAATGGAGCAGAAGAGTCCAGAAATAGACCCACAAATATGAAACACTTCATTTATGATAAAATTACTGGTGGGGGAAAAAAAGTTTCTAAACCAATGTCAGCCAAGTTACTATTGCCTAAACTACTAATGTAGATAATCACTTTGAGAGATATTGTCGCCATTTTACGAGAAAAAGTACATATAATTTTTAACTCCTTTTAAGGTGAATCTTCTATTTTCCTAAATATTGAAAACATTTCACAATCCTCTCAGAACTAAAATCAACTTTGGCATGTTTTTCAATTTTCATTTAATAAATCGACACTTTATCACACAACTTAAATATATATTAAGTGAGCTTTATCAGAATATTAAAATAACTATAAGGAGATCATAGACATAACTAACATACTATCTATTTTTGTTTCCAGGACACTGCAAAATCTTTTTCTATAAATGTCTACATTCACATTTGAACTTCAAAGTATTAAACTTATTTACCTCCAGGGAATGTGTAAGAGGTCAAATCTTCCTAAATATATGGTTTTCACACATAACACCATCTTGAAAACATCTGGACTTCACAGAAACCACAGGGTAAGGAATAATCCTTCAAGACCTAAAACAACCACATTCCTATCAGAGTAAAATGATTTTTGAAGAAAATGGCTTGATATAACTACTATAAATATATATAGTCCTGTTCTTAATGTAGCTACTTTTGTATACTTTTGGGGGATGTTCAGGCACACATTCTCTCTGAAGATGCAAAAACCTGCTTTTACCCAGAGACAGAATCTCAGGGAGAAAATGATAGGCTGACCAAAGAGACAACCTTTTGGTAGCAGTTAGGAGTCACTGAATATCAATTGAAATTTAGCAAGTAAAACAAGATTCTTTCCAGGTGATATTTACAAATAGCATCCTTTTATATCTTCCTGGTGCTTCACTGTGAAACTAAGTCTGAATGTTCATCAACCAATAAAATACAGTATGTATTAATATAAGATGGGAATAAGGAAACTAAGCTTGTATAAAAGAAAACTCAATGAATAAAACATGAATAATATAATCATGATATTTAAAAACACAATCGTAACAAGTAAATCCCCCAAGCCTGCAATCAGATCTTGTGGGGCAATTCTTCTATAAGCAGCCCCTGATTTCACGTTGCCTTGGCCTACACTGAAGTTACAAGCTCACATCGTTAAGGGAAACTTGTGTTACAACTGCAGGTTTGATAAGAGCGTTAGTATTTCCCCACTGTGGCAGGTAATTTCTCTGCTTGCCAAGAAAGTCATGGGAGAGAAGTCAGGGCAAAAGACTGAGTCACAGATTTGTAGAAACCAAGGGCAGGATTTTCCATTCAAAGTGAATTGGAACTTGATGAAAAGAGGTCCACAAGGCAAATGTGTGAAGACTATTGAACTTGAAACTGACACTGGGCAATAGATGTCAAAGGGCACCTGTGCAGCCACCGGGGCTGCTGACCCATACCACACCTGCCAAATCAGTAGGATTCAGGCAGGAGTCTCAATTGAGCCCTTGCTGTACCACTTATTACAGGATCTTAGGTGAGCCACTAAACCTATTTTCTTAAATCCAAAATCAAGATAAAACACCTGTTATAATTATCTTGTGGGATTTTTCTGAAACAAAAAGATAAAGATACAGGAGCCCTCCATGGCCCCCGACTTCTTTGTAAATATGTGCTCTCTTTGTACACGGTTAGCAGTATCAGAGGGCCGTCAGAACAGGTTTTGAGTGGGGGAAAATGAGTCAAACAGCTGGGTTTAAGGCCTGATTCAATTACTAAATAATACTCTGGATCAGACTGCGTGATAAGTGCTTAGGACACAAAGATCAAAATAACCACTGGGACTTCTTTAAGATTAAAAGTATGGACTAGAGAGTATCCAGAGACACTAGAGAATATCCAGAATGTCCAGAGTATTATACACTTCCAACCTGTTGAGCTGGGATGAGCTGCATGGTTTGCTCTAAACAATAAAATGTAGAGATAGTAGTTGTTCCTTCCGCTCGAAGATGTTGAGGTTCAGCATGTAAGTTGCTCAGCTCTCTTCTTCCATGCTGCTCACACCATTCAAAGATGTATCAACCCTCAAAAAGCCTCAGGGTACAAGTGGGCGGAGCAAGGAATGCATTTTGTTGTTTACAGGCCCTGAGGTTTTAGGATGTTTTTTTCCTTCAGAATAATCAAGCTTACCTTTCCTGATAAAACAATGAGTTTTGTTTTTTTTTTTTTCCATAAAGCTACACTTGTTCAGTTTAAACAACTGGACTTCATTCCTACATTTTTATGCTGTGATAAAACACCCTTTTATGAAATGATGACCATGGTGTTAGAGGTAGAATTCCAAAACACTGAAATTACACAAATACAGGAAGTTATACAAACACAATGAGAATTTACCACATGATTGCCGTTTTGGGGAAAAATAATCCTAATAACTGCAAGAGAATGCCATCGAAAGATTTGCTTATGTCCTACCACCTCAGACTTCCTATGTGAGAATACAAATCAAGCTCTGGGTTTCACGTTAGGAAATAAATCATGATAACTTTGCATGACCTTTGAAACACGATGGCTGGTCTCTGCATGTCTCACTGACATAATCTCATACGGGCAGACGAAGTGCCTAAGTGAGGTGTGCTGAGTAGTTGCCTTTACCATTTTAAGGCGTTTCGAGGCCATACTACAATTTATTGGCTTCAGACATTGCCCAGGGATGTGAGGTGGTATGAAAACTAGTCTGTGACTCCTGTATAATTAAAAGGTTTGTGATCTGATACCAAAGAGTTCAGACCTTGAGCCTGTTTTTAAAGAAGATTTAGCCTAGCAAACTCAGCTTTCAGAAAAATAAAGTAAAATTCAAGGACTGATATCAAAGACGGTCATGGAGTGAATAGTTTTATTTGATGAGCAGATTGGAGAGTGGGAGCAGGGGGAAGGTTGAAAATTGTCAAACTGCGCACAAGTTGGCATTTGCCAATGCAGAATTATGAAGGCCTCCCTGGAGCCCTGCTGGGCCTCTGCACTGCTAATTCCTTGTGTTTTATTTTTCTTTTAGATGCCTTTCCAGTGGAGCTAACAACCACAGCAAAACACAAAGAAACAAAAAAGCAAAAACAAAACGCAAACACCAAAAACAAAAAACAAAACCAAACCAAAAATCCAACAAAACAAAATACGACATTCTCCAACATACTAACAGCCATCTCCAAGATCAGAAAGCATCAGAAAAGACCCTAAAGAGTTGTGTAATCCCAGAGGAAGTATCTTGCTTAGATGGAGAAACGCTCGCAGCAGAAACCCGGGAAATTTCAGGGAGTGGAATTTTATTGTCAGAACTTTCAATGCAAGTGCAGCCACAGATCCTGGGAGCGTTAAATAAAAATTACCAACAAGCTGTCTTACCTGCGTGCACTCCATTGAAAGGAAGGGCAAACGTGAGCTAGTTGCGCTTGTACATCAGTCAAAACTCTGACAGCTACCCTGTGAAGTTTGACGAGCTGCCATGTGCTCGACTACCTAAGATACTCTTAACTGAACCATAAAAAGACAAATAAATTAGTAATTGCATCCCTCCTGTCAATGTCCTTTTGCGTGAACTTCTCAAGCTGTTGGTTAACATTGTCTGGAATGATTTATCAATATATTCTTAGCTTTCTTAGAAGAGACAGATATCCTTGATTTTTTTTTTCCAAAGTGTTTTCTGAATTGACTTAAGAAAATGATACAGATATTGCCAGTTTCTGGACCTCTGCTTTTATTCCCTGTTCTGCCTCCTCCCATTAGGAAATCAAACCAATAAGATTAACATAATCTTTCTTGGAATTGACTGTTCTTTTTAAATAGATCCCATGATAGACATGTGTAAAAATCAATAACAGGCTCCTCATTTGTCAAAGCTAATGACTAAACTCATTTTGAAGTTCAATAGTGGTTACTGAAGAGTGGCCACACATTATATATCTAATCCTGTAGGTCCCTTCACTTACTCTGCAGAAAAATAGAAAAAGGAGGGCTTTGTTGCTTGAGGCACAACATAAAAGCTTGGGTTTCCATTTTATTTGTTCGTATTAATTTTTCCTCCAAAGTATGACCATTTCTTGATTGTCCATGCTAATATGTTAAAGGAAATACAATGAAGAATGAATCTTATAACAGTTTTTAGTACCTTTTCCTCCCCTACCTGTTTTAAAACCAATTGCATTGGAAGCTCCTTCAATTATAGCCTTAACTCCTTTAGGTTATGGGCCATGTCTTACATATTTTTAATATCCCTGGAGAGACTAACATAGCGATTGGGTCACAGGTTAGCACAAAATAAAGATTTTTGTTGAATTAAACAGAACTAAATTATCCAATATCTTGGTCCATGGCATAGCAATTATCTTAGACCAGACACTCATATCCAGTGGAAAGTACAAAAGATGTCGCTTTCCAGCAGACTCTTCTCTGATAGATGCCCTGCATCACAGGGCATATTAAGCAATGTTTGCTTCTGAGTTGTCCCTACTATCTCCCACAAAACCTTTTCCTGGAACGCAAAAGGGTGAGAACAGACGGCTTTTAATAAGACATCCTCCTCCCTTTTAAATATCCTGTAATTATAGGTGTATGCCAGCAACAAAGCATTCTAAAATCCAGACTAGAGACGTGGACGAAACACATGCAAGACATATAGCCCCTGATTGAGATCATTCAATTATTGTTAACAAGGGCAGTATCTTACATCTGCATAATGCTTTATGCCGCCCATAGCTTCTTCATGTACACCGTCTCATTTTCCAACCCCAAATCAAAACAGTATTTCATTTCCCTAGAAATTCCAAGTTGTGGTTCACTGTTGTGTATTCCTCTTTTCACCCGCAAGTTGCCGTTTTCTGGGCTTCAGGTTGTATATTGTATTGCATGCCCATTGGACACGGCCATCTCATGGAATCAATAGGTCAGACACAATTTGAAACTCCCTAGGTAATGGATTTTAAAAACTGCTTGAGGGTGGGGGAGAGAGACAGGAGGAGAAGGAATCCACAGAAACAATAACTGAAGTGGAGTGATGCATTCATGATGGGAGCTGGAGAACTCCTGTTCTTTATAATAGCTTCTCAGGGGAGAAGCCGCCCTTTTCCAGAAGGAGGTGTCCTGGGAATAGCAGAGCCACTGCCATTCCGTTCTTTTGATGAACAGAAACCTTATCAGCGCAATCCCCCTGGAGAGTTGGAGGGATAAGGAAGGAGTTTAAAGACTTTTGAAAAATTTGGGTTGCGAGGGGGAGGCAAGCCCAGCATTCAGCTCATTCATTTGGAATATCTCCTGTGAAGGGGAGGGTATTCTGCCAAATTCAGGACCCTCTCAGAGCTCACAGATACTGACAGCTGATCTAAGCTCAGTGCACGAGTTTATTCTTGCCAGGGGAGAGAAGGAGCAATGAAGTGAGAAGGATGTTGAATGAATTAAATACAAAGTATAAAAACAAAAACGCTCGCCTCCAACTGTAAATATCACAATGTGATCATATTTTCAGTTGCAGCTGTGCAATGAGGATGTCAAAGCATCAGTCATTAAATAATAAGTAGCATAAATCATTTTGATTTAAGAATAAGACACAGACACCTTGAAGTTTTTAATTATTTTTAGAAGCTCAAAGTATTACACGGCTTTGTCTGTCTCATCCTTATTAAGACTGTGAGGTTGGAAAAATCAAGGAAGCAGGTGAAACTTACACTGTCTCACATCATGGCTTGGTGGCATATATTAGGCAAAATAAGCTTTATTTTTTCCTATCCATAGAATAAAAAGCCTTAATTATCCAGTGGCATAGGAGGAACAATCGAAGCCTTTCTAGGTCCTACAATAGGCTGTTTACGTGGTACAAAAAAGTTCAAGTTGGTAATGAAAGGCACTGCTACATTATTAACTTCTCTCATTTGTGTCTGTGTGTCTGCGTGTACCGAGTACATGTTTTTAAAACATATTGATATTTTCCTTCAGTGGCTTTACCAAATAATGGTTTGTTATTATTATTATCATTAGGTTTGCCCTCTCTCCTGGAGGCTTGGTAAATATTTTTTGAAAGGTAGCAAAAGAAGTCTACATGTTACTAATTCAGAGTGCAGGCTGTGTGAGTCTTCATTTCAGTTACACCTAATCAAATAATTTAGGGTTAATTTATGGGGACCTGACCCTTCCCACAGAGCCCAGGGGTTTGGATACACAGCAGACAGCAGACTCTTGCACAACAGAGTTTTGAACTGCATGAGGCCACTTTATGCAGAGATATATATATATATATATATATATATATATATATATATATATATATATATATTTAGAGCACATCACTCTAAACACATTTCCTCTCCCTATGATTTTCTTAATAACATTTTCTTTCTATAGTTTACTTCACTCTAAGAATATAGTATATATTGCATATAAAATTATATGTTAACCAACTGTTATTCTAAAGCTTCTAGTCAAGAGTAGGCTATTAGTAGTTACATTTTTGGGGAGTCAAAAGTTATATGCAGATTTAGTGACTGCACAGGAGTGGGGGTTGAAGTGTGAGATTAGCACCCCTAACCCTGTGGACATAACAGAGTACATGAGAGGAAGGAAATGAGAAGATGTTGGGTACAGGTGTGGAAAGCCTTCTATAATGTGTTAATATATCTGGATGCTATCTTGTAAGCAGAATGCAGTCAATAAGCATTTTTAAGTGGAGAAGAATCATGATTGAATCAAAGTTTTCCAACAATAACTCCAGTGAAAGTGAGGAGGATAAAATGAGGAGAAAATAGAATTATGGCTTATGGGCATACTTCAGAAAAGAGATAAAGGTTTAAATCAGAGCAGTGCCAGTGGACATGGGTAGAATAGGGGTTATTTGGGATCAAAGGCTTTTTGAAGGTAGAACCAAAGAGCCTGGTAACTGAATACGATGCAGGAGTGAAGAGGCAAAAATAATGCTGATGTTTCTAGCAGAGTCTACAGAGTGGATGGAAGTAATGATAGCCTGTGTGAAGAATCCAAGATGAGGGTGGGACTAGAAAAGAAGGTACCACTAAGGGGTCCTGTGTCATAAAATCTATGTGGCTACAACTGAGATTTTTGAATAATTTTTTTAAAGCTTATTTTGAGAGAGACAGAGAGAATGTGCACATGAGCAGAGGGAGGGGCCTAGAGAGAAGGAGAGAGAATCCCTTGCAGGTTCTGTCTTTCTATAATGGTGCAAAGCCCAACACAGGGTTCAAGCTCATGAACCATGAGATCACGACCTGACCAAAATCAAGATCCAGATCCTTAACTGACTTAGCCACCCAGGCACCCCATAACTGACACTTTTTTAGAGAATAATGGCATGATCTCTTCTTCTAGGTAATTTTCTCTCAGAGTAGCCAGCAATCATTATAATGGGTTTTAATATTATACGAGGTTTATATTAGTATATATGTAAAGTTCTTAAAAAGGTCTGGAAACGACAAGAGAACCAGGACGGTGGAATGGAAACACCATTAGGTTATACATCAGAAGTCATAGTCTCCCTTAGCCACCTGACTGACCTTACACAAACAACGTGATCTCTACAGGTGTTCATTTTATAACTTGTGAACTAAGAGTAAGGATGCTTTTTCTTCCTTCCTCTCACCATATGTACGGATCAAGTGAGAGGATTCATTTTTAGGCAGTTTTTGAGATTCATTTTAGTGCAGCCTAAGTGATGTGGATACAATTTTAACATGTTGTTAGTTGGATAATTAAAAATAAAAACTCTTGATTGAAAGTAATTTCTCAAAATATTTTCAGGGAAAGAGATTTAAATTCTATTAAAGGATTTAGTCACTGTTTTTTTCTCTTTCTTTTTTCAATTTCTGAACACAGCAAATCTTTCCTTTGTCCAAATATTAAATCTATGAGGCTACAAATACAACGTTGCACATGGTATGCATTATAAAAACAAACCCTGAAACATTTATCTGGGGCAAAATAAAAGAAACTGAAAAATTGAAGATGTCAAGCATTTTTAGTTAATGCAAGATATCCCCATTATTTCTTTTCCTTTTAATAAAGTTCACACTTTGTTGCTCTCTTGAAAACCAATTCCTCCTAAAGCTTCTCTCTTCATCTTTAATATGAGTCTTCTCGGAAGCTCTCATTTCTATCTGGGCAGTATTATTACCTATCTTACAAAGTCGAGCATTAGAGATTAATTACATGTGAAGTACATCTGATGGCCCTGGGGTTTCTCTGGGTAGCAGTGAAGGCTGCCCACTGGTGTCATAAAAGCTGTGTAAATTTAATTAAAATGTAGCTATTTCATTGGGTCTACTATGCAAGTAGGGCCTCTGGTCTTGTGTAAAAAAAGAACGATCTTGTATAAAAACTCACAAAGTTAAAGTAAAAGGAACACAATACACCGTGGTGAGTGATAGCCTGCCAGAGCAGCCGGGCACAGGATGGAGAAAACTCACAGAAAGGGAGAAGGTCCCCTATATAATAGCCACACCTTCCAACCTCACCCTCTCCAAGTGGTTCAAGTCAGAGAGAATCCCAACTGCACTTTTTAGCTCTCTCTTGGCTGTTCATTCAGAAAGCCCCAGGGGGTTGTAAGCAGACACTAGTTTACTTCAGGGTATTTCATTGGCATTTCATTCGCCCAAATAGCTAATTGAGCCTTTCCACCCTTGCTCCTCCCTGGCACTTCCCCAATATTGAATAAACTTGCATTACTGACAGGGTCAAGTCTAACATCAAGTCTGACCAGGAGACCCACCTGCAGTTTATAAGCCTCCTGGTATACATCTGCAAGGAACGGGTCAGGAGTTTTGATTCTCTGGAAAGATAACGTTCTCTGAAGGCCCCAGAAAATTTGGTCATCTCTTTATTTTGTCAAAAAGTACTAAGTTGCCACAGTGCGATTTGAAAATGAAAGGCAGACATTCTATAAAATTACTTCTATAAAAGTAGCACAGGATCTGCGCTAAACCATTTGGAAGAAGTGTGAATAACAGTAATAATAATTGCTACCATTTATTTCATGATACCCATGTGCCAGATATCGTGTGTTATTTCCAGCTCTCACACCCATCCTGGTGTGAGAACATACCACCATACTGTAGCACAAAGAGCCTAAATTTTGAAGAGAGACAAAAATGGTTTGAATCCTGGATTAGCTATTCTCTGGCTCTCCAAGTCTCAGTTTCTTTATAAATTAATATTTGGTTGGCAGCTCTGGGTGATGCTTAAATGAGTGGAATATAAATATCTATATGTATCTATATATCTTCCTAACATATTATCTGGCACACAGTGGAAGCTCTATAATGTTAGTTCCCATCTTAGTTTTCAGTAAGACTATATAAGACTCGATATTATTTTTGAAAAATTCTCTAAGGATGGGGATTTTGTGATTTCTCGCATAGTACTAGCTTCTACTAGCATTTAATATTATAATGCAGAGTTGTGTCCTATCCAATGTAAAAATGTGCACAATAGTTGTTCCATTCCAGATGAGTATTTCTTTATCTTATTTGGCATGTATAGGGAGCTACAGGCTTCCTCTGCATTAAAACATCTATTTATTCCAGTTACCTTGGTGCATGTAAAATAGGAAATGAGGTGGGGGAGGGGAAATGGAATTTTAACCTTTAACTAGGTCTGGATGTTCTGGTTTAGAACGGCAATATAAGAAGACCCTGAACTCCCTCCTCCCACAGACACACTCGATCTATAGCTACCTATGGAACAATTTCCTCTGGAAAAAAAAAAAAAAAAAACCCTAAATACTAGCTAAGCAACTCCTATACCTCAGACAAATGAGAAAAAATCCACACCAAAGTGGGTTGGTGAAGCTGAGACACAATTTCACTATAAACCGTACCCCTGGAATGGTTACCCACAATCAGGAGGGAACTCAAAACCTGGAGCTTTTCCCTAAGGAACTAAGGGTTTGAACCCCCATATTGGGCTCTCCAACTTTTAAGACCTGTATGTGAGAGATGCGCCCCTAAACATTTATCTAGTTTTCAAAATTACCAAGAGCTTTTTTCCATGAGACTCACAACACTATAGTAAACTGAGAAATAAATGGCTTTTAAAGGGCTGGCAAGCTCAGACTCCCCTACCCCAAGTACCAGCGCAGAAGCATGGAGAGGCTTGCAGACTTTATGTGAAAGAGGCTTATTTTCTTATCTTAAGGCACTGGCCTAAGGGCCAAGCAACTAATCTGGCACACATCTAGAGCCTGATGGGGTAGTTCCAGTGACAGAAGCTAGTAAGCGTCATCTTTATGCTCTCCCTCTGCATTGTTCTAGCTCTCTGGCACTTCATGAAAAGGAGCGGATTCCCCAGTTTTCTGACTGCCCCCTAGGAAATACTTCTTGAAAGCTTGGCCCCGGCTGGAGGTAAGGGGGGTTGTGTTTCTGGGTCCTACCAGACTGTAACAATCAGAGAGACAACTCTAGGCTTGTTGTCACCCCCAGGGAACTGGGCAGACAGGAGACTAAAGCACACCAGTCTTTCTGTGACATAGGCTTCTTTCTTTGTCCTGGAGCTACAGACTGAGGGTCAGGCTTCTAGTTTGGCAAAGATCTAGAAAGTTACTGAAGTGCACCCTGGAGACAGAGGCAGATGGATGCCATCATGCATTGTTCCCTTGGCCCTGCTCCAGCTGGCCGGGATCTCCCACAAAAGAACTTATACAGTCATCTTGGACCCCGATTTTTATGACTGCCATCAAGGGATACCTCGAGATTGTGTGGCTCTGGTTGACAGAGGGGGCTTAAGCTTGTGGATCCCACAGGACTATAAAGTATGGAGAGGGTTCTTAACTGATTACTACCCTCAGGGCACGGCAAAGGGCAACAGACCCAGCAACCAGTCTTGCTAAGAAAGACATCTACTAGCTTGTCTTCATAGCTGTGGCCTGAGAGGCCAGCTTCTAATGAAGTACACATCAAAGAACTCGCTGTAATCCTCCCAGAGAACTCAGAAGCAGGTGCATTCTTTGTGTTCTTCTTATGCTGTGCTCTGCAGAGGCAGTATCCCCTGGAAGGGAGCTTGTGCATACATTTGATGTCCTGATTTTTATATCCAGAGCCCAGTTTTTGTGGCAGTAGCCAAGGGGATGCCCCTTGACTGCTGTCTCTGGTGGCCTGTGGGGCTTGCATTCCTGGGTCCCAGGGGACTCTAACCAGATGAGAAACAGGTTCTGGTAGGTGGCCACACCTAGAGCACTGCACAGATAGACGAATGAAACATATTTTCAGTCTTTCTGTGGAGAAGACCTATCTGTCCTGGAGGTTAGGCCTGAGGGGCAGGCTTGTGGTGTGGCACACATTTATGGCCATTCTTAGGCATGCTCCAGGGATATAGGTCAGTGATCTCCCTCTACCTCACCAGTATCTCCCAAAAAGGAACTTACACAGTCATCTGGGCCCTGATTTTTCCAACTCTTAACGACAGGACACTTCTAGATTGCCCAGCTCTAATGGCCAGTGGGACTTATGCTTATCTTCTCACAGGACTACATATATTTGCATACTTTAAAAGCTGCTGCCTTAGGTCTGTCTTTCATCAGCCCGAATTTAGGTGTTGACTATGATCTTCCCTTTGGGACATGACAGGTCTTGGCATACTCTCAAGTACTAAGTGTAAATTAAAAAGAAAATATGTTGCTTGGACTACTATGAAAAATTGTATGTCAACAAATTGGACAACTTAGAAGAAATGGATAAATTCCTAGAAACATACAACCTAGCAAGACTGAGTCATGAAGAAATAGAAATATGAACAAACTGATTGCTGGTAGGGAGACTGAATCAGTAATCAGAAATCTCCCCACAAACAAAAGTTCTGGACCAGACAGGTGAATTCTAGCAAACATTTAAGAATTAATACCAATCCTTCCCAAACTCCTTCAAAAAATTTGAAGAAGGAATACTTCTAAACTTACTTTATGAGGACAGCATTGCTCTGATACCAGAACCAGATATGACACTACAAGAAAAGAAAATTACAGGCCAATACCCTTGATGAACATAGACAAAAAAATCCTAAACAAAAATATTAGCAAACCAAATTCAACAATACATTAAAAGGATAAAACACCATGATCAAGTGGGATTTATTCGAAAGATGCACAGGAATCCATCATCCACAAAGTTAATATGACATTTCACATTAGCAAAATGAAGATAAAAATTACATGATCTTAACAGATGCAGAAAAAACCTTTGAAAAAATTCAACATCCACTTATGATAAAAACTCTGAAGAAAGTGGGATGTACCTAAACATTATAATCTATAGGACAAGCACATACCTAGTATCATACTCAAGGTTGAAAAGCTGAAAGCTTTTCTTCTAAGATCAGAAATGACACAACAGTATGGGAAGTCCTAGCCAGAGCAATTATGCAAGAAAAAGAAATAAAAGACACCCAAACTGCAACAGAAGTAACACTGTCACTATTTGCAGATGATATGTTATATTTGTATAAACCCTAAAGACTCCACCCAAAAACTATTAGAACTTAAGAACAAATTTAAGTTATTCAAACAAAGGTTGAATGACACAAAATAAACATAGGAAAATCTGCTGTTTTATTACACTATTAATAAACTATCAGAAAGAGAAATAAAAAAGCAGTCCCATTTATTATTATGTCAAAAGTAATAAAATACCTAGGAATAAACATAACCAAGGAACTCAAAGACCTGTACACTGAAAACTATAGAATATTGATTGACGAAAACTAAAAAAAGACACAAATAAATGGAAAATTTTTGCTGTGCTCCTAGACTGAAAGTGGTATTGAAGTGTCCATACCACCCAAAGCAATCTACAGATGCAACGTTTTCTGTATCAAAATTGAATGGCTATTTTCACAATAAAAGAACAATCCTAAAATTTGTAAGGAACCACAAAAGACCTCAGAAAGCAAAAGTGATCTTGAGAAAGAACAAAGATGAAGATATCATGCTTCCTGATTTCACACTATATTACAAAGCTAGAGTAATCAAAACAGTATGGCATTCTCATAAAACCAGACACATAGTTCAATAGCACAGAATGGAGAGTCCAGAAATAACCCCATGCATATATGATCATTAATTTATAATCTAGCAACCAAGAATGTACAATGAGGATAGATCAGTTTCATCAATAAATAGTGCTGCAAAAAATGGACAGCCATATACAAGAGAATGAAATGGGACCACTATCTTACACCATGAATAAAATGACTCAAAATGGATCAGAGATTGAACGCAAAACCTGAAACCACAACATTCCTAATAGAAACATAGGTGGCAAGCTCCTTAATATCAGTCTTGTGATGATTTGTTGGATTTGACACCAAAGGCAAAAATAAACAAGTGGGACCACAGCAAGGGAACCACCAATAAAATGAAAAGGCAACTTTTTCAATAAGAAAAATGTTTGTGTATCTTGTCTGATAAGGGGTTAATATCCAAAATCTATAAAGAATCCATACAACCCAACTGCAAAAAAAAAAAACAAACAAAACTGATTAAAAAATGGGCAGAGAATCTGAATAGACAGTTTTCCAAAGAAGATATATAGACAGACATCAGGTACATGAAAAGATGCTCTACATCATTAATCATCAGAAAAATGCATATCAAAGCCACAATAAGATATCACCTCAAACCTGTTTGAATGGCTATTATCAAAAAAAAACAGAAAATAAAAATAACAAGTGTTGGCAAAGATAGAGGGAAAGGGAAACCTTGTGCACTGCTGGTAGGAATAAATTGGTGCAGCCACTATGGAAAAGAGTATGGAGAGCCCTTAAAAACTAGAGCTACTAAGTAATCCAGCAATTTCATTTCCAGGTTTTTATCCAAAGGAAATAAAAACATTTTTAAACATTCAAAAAGATACATACACCCCCCTATGTTCATTGCAGAATTACTTACAATAGCCAATATATGGAAACAACCTAAGTGTCCATTAACGAATGAATGAATTAAAAAGTGTGGGTACACACACACACACACACACACACACACACACACACACACACAAACTGGAATATTTTTTTTCAGCCATCGAAAAGAAGAAAATCTTTGTAACAACATGGATGGACTCCGAAACACTCCTGTCTAAGTGAAATGTCAGAAAGACAAAGACAAATACCATATGATCTCACTTATATGTGGAATCTAATACACACACACACACACACACACACACACACACACGCACGCACACACGCTCACTCACTCCAAACAAGCTCATGGATGCACGGAAGAATTTCCCAGAGGCAGGGGGTGGGTGGTAGGCAAAATGTGTTAGGGGAGTCAAAAGTTATAAACTTCCTGTTAGAAAATAAGTAAGTCACAGGGCGCCTGAGTAGCTCAGTCAGTTGAGCATCTGACTCCGGCTCAGGACATGATCTTTTGGTCTATGAGTTCTAGCCCCGCTTCGGGCTCTGTGCTGACAGCTTAGAGCCTGGAGCCTGCTTCGGATTCTGTGTCTCCCTCTCTCTCTCTCTCTCTGCCCCTCCCCCGCTCATGCTCTGTCTCTCTCTCTGTCAAAAATAAATAAACATTAAAGAAAAATAATAAAAAAAGAAAATAAATAAGTCCCAGAATGTAATATACAGCACAATATTCATACTTAATAATGTTATAATACATATTTAAAAGTTTCTAAGAGAGTAAATCTTGAGAGTTTCTTAAGAAAAATATTTTGTAATTACATACACTAGCAGATGATAACTAGACATTGTGATTTTCATTTTGTAATGTATACAAGTGTGGAATCATGTTGTACAACTGAAGCTATACAATGCTATGTCAATTATACCT
Organism: Neofelis nebulosa; assembly: GCF_028018385.1. Lineage (NCBI taxonomy): Eukaryota > Metazoa > Chordata > Mammalia > Carnivora > Felidae > Neofelis > Neofelis nebulosa. The sequence continues at coordinate 67,408,195 of NC_080788.1, read as the reverse complement.
CAATTAAAATGCCAGAACAAGGGGCGCCTGGGTGGCTCAGTCGGTTAAGCGTCCGACTTCAGCTCAGGTCACGATCTCGCGGTCCGCGAGTTCGAGCCCGCGTTGGTCTCTGGGCTGATGGCTCAGAGCCTGGAGCCTGCTTCCGAATCTGTGTCTCCCTCTCTCTCTGCCCCTCCCCCGTTCATGCTCTGTCTCTCTCTGTCTCAAAAATAAATAAACGTTAAAAAAAAATTAAAAAAATAAAAAATAAAAAAAAATGCCAAAACAAAACAAACCATTTAACTAGGTCCTACCATGAGATGCTCTTTTAATCAGAATTACTTTTGTCCAGGATATTTTTGTCTTCGTTTTGCCTTATGGCTACCATTCTCAATCCTGACAGGTCTCTGTAGTCTCCTTTTGATTTGTATCCATAGGTGTAAGAAATCCTGAGAAATTCTCATTCTATATAAGGCAAGGAGCTGTCCAAACTTTGAAGAGTCTGGAGTAAAGGTGCAAGGGTGTAGGCAAGGTTGAAAAGGAAACGTGAGGTTGATTCTCTGTTCCTACCACAGCTACTGATATAGTTGTGGAAAAGATAAAATTCCTCAGAATCATTCTCTGCAATTCTTAATTCTTTATTCTTGGATATTTTATTTCTCAACCTTTTAATAGTCTCATGTACTCTATTGAGACCATTTCTGTTATATAAACATTAAATATTGGGCATTTTTAGAATATCTGAGTCAACAGTGAATATCAGGAGTTTTGATTTATTTTTAGGAAGACACGTTCAGAACATAGAAAAGGTTATGGTTGTAGTTGTTTCTAAATAAGGTAGAAAACTCCAAATTGAGAATCTCTCACGGCAACTTAGTATTAGAAGAGTATAAAAAAGCAGAACTTCCCTCCTTCCCCCCAGAAAATTTCATATAGAAAAAAAAATGACACATACAAAACAAAAAGTCAGAAGAAAATAGGTTCCACAAGCCTTGCACAAACAACTACAATTTTTCATGAGGCACATGCCTTGCTTTTAAATGAGAACTTAAAAATATACAATTTAAAATTTAAAAATTCTATGGTTTTATTTAAAATATAGAGGTAATAAACATTTAGCCATTATAGCACAGTGAAATTATAGTTTGTTATATTCCCTCTGCCCAAACACATACCAATAATACATGAAATATACCAGTAGAAGACCAAAATACACAGCCAGCCTGAAAAGTAAAATAAATAACTTTTCAAAGTGAAAACTGAAAGAAATGAAAATAGTAAAATGTTCTGAATACACAAGCTTGCTGCCCTTAAGAAGCAGGTGATGGTAAGCAGAATTTAGCATTCTGCATGGTAAATAACACTCCTTAAAGACAAGGCTCTCTAGATTATGAAATAGGACTGAGAAAAATTGCTGAACACTCCCTATGGCTAGGGTTTTTAGCAAGCTGCAGGCTGGGAGTGGGAAAAATGGATATTCTTGCAACAAGGCAATGGCCAAAGTAGCCCAGTAGCCAACTGACTGGAACTACATTGTCCCTAACAACGTCATTGAATAGGAGCCCTTCAAGGTCATCATATGCTCTTGGTTCTAGGCTAAGGATAGTAAGTCTGGATAAATACTATGCAAATGCATTTAAAGCATAGCTAAAGGGAGGGAACAAAGAAACAAGTGAAATTCCTCTCACAAACCAAAATGTGAAATAGGGAAAGATCTAATGTCATAACAGACACTGTTAGTGCCCCTTATCTCCTCATTCTCACTGCTCAAGGGCATATTGGTCTGACTTTCAACCCCTGTATTTCTTTGTCTTTGTTTTCCTATGTGGGCACTGAACCCTGCTTTGCCTAGTGTCTAGCATACTAAAAGTGATGGACTAATGCCTTTGGGGAGCAGCCTCAAACTGACTAAAGGAAATTGGTACATAAATACTAGCATTACCCTTGGGTAGGATAACTCTGAGAGGTCTGTTCTACACTGGCTCCCAAAGTTTCCTTGTAGGATTGACCATTAGTTACACACAGGGGTAACTGGTTCAGTAATACACCGATTATTGGTTGTTTTTTTTTCCCTGGCTCTCTTGTGTCCATTATTCTACTACTGTTTCCTTCACCTCCCAATAAACAACATGCACTCACATCCTTTACTCAGAGTCAGTTCCACAGAGAACCCAAAGTGAGACAGACGCTGAGAGGACAGCCAAAAATAGCAGCAAGAACTAAGATAAATTGTCTCAGGGAGAAATTAACACGGTGGAAGAGTTGAAAGAAATCTTTAAAATAAATGTTTAGTGCCCAAATGTAAAGAATAAATTACATTAAAGAAAAGCAAGGACTTACGGAACAAACATAGGCAGAAATGAAGCAAGACCAAGAAGATATGAAACAAATATAATTTGAAATTTTGGAAAGGAGATACACAGTCTTCAAAATTCAAATGCTTGAGAGATGTAGTAAACCTGGCATTGGACAAAATGGAAAAGTCACTGAATTAAAAGAGAAATTCATCCAGAATATAACATGCAAGATTTCAAAAAAGAAGAAAGGCAGGTAGGATAGAGAGATAATGAAGCTATAGAGGATAGATTATAAATTGTGCAGCCCTGACTTCTATCACATGATAGTCCCAGAAAAATAAAACGGAGGAAATGGCACAGAAGCAATATTTGACAAGATTTGAATTTCCCAAGTATCTTAAGATCAAAAATGGATTCAAATATCAAGCTAGGGTAAAACTGCAGAATAATAAAAAAAGTAAATCATCTTAGAAGCTGCCAGACACAAAGAACAGATAACCTACAAAAGAAAGGTATTTGGACTGACAGGAAATTTCTCATCAGAAACCTAGCTACCGGACAGGATGCCTGGGTGTCTCAGTCGGTTCAGTGTCTGACTTCACCTCAGGTCATGATCTCATGGTTTGTGAGTTCGAGCCCCATGTCGGTTCTGTGCTGACAGGTCAGAGCCTGGAGCCTGCTTTGGATTCTGTGTTTCCCTCTCTCTCTGCCCCTCCTCTGCTCATGCTCTGTCTCTCTGTCCCTCAAAAATGAATAACCATTAAAAAAAAAGGATACCAGATAATAATGGAGAAATATTAAATTGCTGAGGGCACTAATTAAAACTATAAGGGGAAGTAGTGCCCGTGAAGGCCATGAGTGTACAACACTGGTAAGTTATGACATAATCATAGATTTACAGGAAAATATTTATAAGCCCAAATACATCAGTAAATGTGTTCTCCCAAAGCCCATCATTCCATCGAGAGACTTGGGCCAGACACTTTCTGCAGCAATATGAAGAATGTTCTAGGAGAGCAGTCCTGTCTCTTTACACTCTCATGCACTTATCAGGAAACTGGAGGAGAGGGAGCAGTGGCAGGAAATACCCCGTCAGCTCCATGTCTGGGACATCCTGGCTGAGAAGTGTCTTTGATAGGCCATTTGAAGTTCATACAGACACTGTCTTGTTCTGCTGTTCCGGTTTTACTGAGCTAACTCATTGCAAAGCAAGCACAAGGGGAAAGGGAAAGATCCACCACACCAAGACTGTTCATGAAATCCATGTTTGTCTCTCTAAATGAAAATGAAAAGATATTTTCTGGCATAAAAACACTAAGAAGTCGGCCATTCATTGATACCCACTGTAGAATGGCAAGCAAAATATCATGAAATACTCTCTTACTAATGTTTACCCAAATATACTGATAATTATGCTAGTCTTTTAATGCATTGATAAGCTGGCAAGAATCCTCAGAGGGCAAAAGAGAAAATAAGGACCCAGAGAGGGAGGCAGAGCACAGAAGCTCACTTTTCCTCTGAGGGCTTGCTTACTATTCCTGGTCATTTTGTGCTTTAGTTTCCATGCCCTCATGATACCTAAAGGTTGGGAAATAAAGAAAGTTCCAGATGAATAATCTGTAGTAGATATCCCATACATATGGATCAGACACCAAGAAGAGCTGCATTATCAGTGTAAAGAATTGTAGGAAGTAAATTGGCTTCTTTTTATCATCATCATGTAGAGACAAGTCGCAAGAAAGTTGGAAATGAATTTTGAATGCTAGCCGTTCAGCTAATCAGAATCCACACTCCAACTTTTACCAGTACTAGGCTTCAAAATAAGAATGAAAACAGCATGTTCTCATTTTATGTAATGCAAGTAGCCCTTGTATAAAAAATATGTTAATGATTTAATGTCTAATGATTTAATGTTTAATGTTTAATGTCCTAAAAAGATTAGAGGTCCAAAGTAAAGAAAACTGGCTGGCATGGGCACAACACACACACACACACACACACACACACACACATTTATATATTTATACATTTAAATAGATACATCTAGAAAAGTAAGAAAAAGTATACCTACTCCTACAACTAACTAAAAATTAGTATTTTTTAATATCTTCTCCACAGTCCATTCTCTATTTCCTCAATTGTCGTCAATAAGCACTGTAGTAAATGTGTTTCTTTACCTAATAAGGTAACCCAAACTTTCATTTCTTTTGGGTCCAAGCCCTTGGTGGCCTTGCCTGTATTAAGCCACTATAGTTTTGTTGATATTTATCCCTATATATGAGAAGAGCTGTAAACGCTGAAGGGTACCCTCTGGGTTGCAGAAATATTTATTATGCTCCCATTATATAACAGCAAATATATTTTACCTTGAAAATTTGTATTATTCAGTATTAATTAGTAATCGGTATTAACAATCTATATTAATCACCTTGGCCATTAAAGAAAAAAAATGTATAGCTAAAAGTGAGTAGTAAATAGGTGGATAAATCCAAATGAACATTAATTTACAAGACAATAATAATGTCCTTGTTTTTAAAAAAAAAAAACAGATATAGAGAAGGGGGCAATTAAAGACAGTGATATAGGAAGACCTCAAACTCACTTCTTCCCATGGACATGCCAAATCTAGAGCTATATATGGGATAATTTCCTCTAAAAGACATCCAAAAACTAGCTGAGTGACTCTTACACATTGGGCAAGCAAGAAAAAAAAAATCTGCTTCAAAGTGGGTAGGAAAGGCTGAGACACAATCTCACCATAACCTCTGGTGGGGTAACCTGTGAGTAGGAGAGAATTCAAAACCCAAAGCTTCTTGTGGAGGAATAAAGGCTTTGAACCCCACATCAGGTACCCCATATTTTAAGACCTGCACTTAAGAGATGAACCCCTAAAACATTTAACTCTGAAAGCCTATGGAGTTCACATTCATGGGCCCCACAATGCTATAGTGAACTGAGAAATGGTTTTTAAGAGGCCTGTGCTTGGACTCAGCTACCCGAGGGCCCAGGGTTAAGGCAACCATTTGAAAAGTGTGCAGGAAAGTGTGTGAAAGAGCATTATTTGCTTATCTTCACATATTGACCTAAGGGGAGAACATTTACTTTAATACACATCTAGGGCCCAGTAGGGTGTTCTGGGGGCATGGATGTCTGCAGACGCCATCTTTGTGTTCCCCTCTGCCTTACTCTAATTCACTGGAATTTCCCAGAAAGGAGATAGTTCCCTACCTCTGTATGCCAATGTTTTTGGCTGCATTCTGGAGGATAGCCCTTGATTGCATGGCTCTTGTGGCTGGCAGGGCTTATGTTCTTGGGTCCCATGGCACTGTAACAATCAGAGAGATAGTTCTAGGTTGGTTACAACCCCCATGGCACGGCAGAGACAGCAGACTAAGACACATCCCCAGTCTTTCAGTGAAAGAGAATTATCTGCTTGTCCTAGAGCTTCATTCTGAGGGACTGGCTTCTGGTTTCACACATATCTAGGAGCCTATTATGGGCTCAGGAAACAAAGCCCAGTAGAGGTCATCTTTGTGTTCTCCCTTTACATTGCCCCAGGTGGCCAGTATCTCCCCAAAAAGAGCTGGCACCCTCATCTGACACCCAGTTTTTGTGGTGCCTCCAACAATATTTCTGGATTGCCTGACTTTAATGGCCAATGGCACTTATGCTCCTCATTCCACAGGACTGTACCCAATGAACAAATAGTTCTTAACTAGCTACCACCATTAGGGCACAGCAAGAGGCAATAGTCTGAGGAGCCCAGTCCTTCTGTGAAAGAGGCCTACTAGGTCATCTGCATAGCTGTGGCCTTAGAAGCAGGCTTCTAATTAAACACACTTCTAAGCATCCACCATAATCCTCTGCAAAGACCTCAGAGGTCAAACACTATGTTTATGTTCTATCTCTGCAGTGACCTGGAGTGCCAGCATCTCCCTGAAAGGACATTATATGTGTGGCATCCCATTTTTATGTCTGGTGCCCCACATATTGTGGGTACCACTTAAGGGATACCTGTTGATAGCCTGGGTCTGGTGGCCAGCAGGCTTGTGTTTCTCAGTCTCATGAACTGTAACAATTGAAGAGCTATCACCCCCAGGGCACAGCACAGATAGCAGACTGAAACACATCCCGAATTTCTGTGAAACAGATCTATTTGCTTATCTTGGAGCTTTAACCTGAGGGGTACACTTCTGGCTCATCATATCTCTAGAAGCCTACTGAGATACTATCTGGTGAGGGAGGCCAGTGGATGTCATCTTTGTGCTCTCTATCTGTCCTGCTCCAGGCCACCAATATCACCCACAAAAAAGAGTGTACATTCACCTAATGCTCCGGTGTTAGTGACTGCCTCCCAGAGGACAATTTGAGGTTTCCTAGCTCTGGCGGTCAATGGGACTTACAGTTGAGGTCCCACAGGAACGTATATATTTGCATACTTTATGAGGGTCTGGCTGAGGGTCGGGTTTCAGTCAGCATGGATCTAGGTGCTGGCTGAAATCTTCCCCTTTGGGGTAATGACAGGTCTTGGCACACCATCAACAAGGAGAAGACATTAAAAATAAAAATGTCTTCCTGGACAACACAAAAGTTTTAGAGGCAACCAAGAGTTAGGGCAAGTTTGAATGATAAAGCTCTTGAAATACATGAGGTCACTCTTCAAGATTGAGGAGGTAGCTGTTTCAACTAAAGCATAGAAACAACTACAGAAAGTCAATCAGGGGTACCTGGGTGGCTCACTCAGTTCAAGCATCCAACTCTTGGTTTTGTCTAGGTCATGATCTCACAGTTCATGAGTTCAAGCCCCACATGGGGATCTGCACTGATGGTGCAGAGCCTGTTTGGGATTCTCTCTCTCCATCCCCCCTCTCTTCCCCTACCCTGCTTGCTCTCTCTCTCAAAATAAAATAAACTTTAAAAAAAAAGAAAGTCAATGAAATAAAGGAATATGTGCCAAACTAAATAGAGAAAACCTCAGAAAAAGTTCCTAATAAAACTAAGATAAGTGATTTACCTGATAAAGAGTTTAACATAATGTTCATAAAAATGTTTCACCAGGTCAGGTGGAAAAGAGATGGACACAGTGAGAAGTTAAAGTAATACAAAACATAAGAAAGGACCAAGTAGATGTTACAGAGCTAAAGATTATAATAACTCAACAGAAAATTACACTAGAAGGATTCAACAACATTCTAGATGAAGGAGGAGAAAGAATCAATGAACTCAAAGACAGGACAGTGAAACCCACTCATTTAAAGCATAATGAAAAAAAGAGTAAGAAAAAATGAAGAAAGCTTGAAGGACTTAAAGGATAATATCAACCCAACCAATATTCATAATATAGGCTTTCCAGAAGGACAAGGGGCAGAAAATTGATTTGAAGAAATAATGCATAAAAACTTCCCTACCCAAAAGGGAAACAGATCTAGAATCCCAGAGACTCCCAAAGAAGATGAACCTGAAGGTGCACACACCCAAGATATATTATAATTAAAATGTCAAAAGTTAAAAAGAAGGAGAAAATCTTAAAAGCAGGAAGAAAATAAATTAATGTGTTACATACAAGGGAATCCTAATAGGGTGATCAGCAGAGTTTTCAGCAGAGCTTTTGCAGGCCAGAGGGGAATGGCATAATATATTCAAAGTGCTGAAAGGAAATAAAAATCCCAACCAAAAAATACTTGACCCAGCAAAGTTGCTATCCAGAATTGAAGGAAGCAAAAAGTTTTCAATATAAGCAAAAGCTAAAGGAATTAATCACTACCCAACTGACCTTACAATAAATTTAAAGAGACTTATTTAAGCTGAAATAAAAGGTACAATTAGTAACAGAAAGACATGAAAGTCTAAATCTCATTGGTAAAGGTAAATATATAATATTTAAAATAATCTAATGTTGTAAAGGTGATGAATTAGTCACATAAAAATAGTGTGAAGGTTAACAGACAAAAGTAGTAAAATAACTATAATAATTTGTTAAAAGATATACAAGATAAAAGATGTAAATTATGACATCAAAAATATATGGGCAGGGAGAATAAAAATGTTGAGTATTATAATGTGCTCACACTTATTATCCATTTAAAATAGACAGTTATAAATGGTTGTATGTAAGCCTTATGGCAACCGAAAAGCAGAAATCTATACTAGCTATAAAAAAGATAAAGAGAGGGGCGCCTGGGTGGCGCAGTCGGTTAAGCGTCCGACTTCAGCCAGGTCACGATCTCACGGTCCGTGAGTTCGAGCCCCGCATCGGGCTCTGGGCTGATGGCTCGGAGCCTGGAGCCTGTTTCCGATTCTATGTCTCCCTCTCTCTCTGCCCCTCCCCCGTTCATGCTATGTCTCTCTCTGTCCCAAAAATAAAAAACGTTGAAAAAAAAAAAATTAAAAAAAAAAAAAAAAAAAAAAAGATAAAGAGAAAGGAATCTAAACATACCACTACAAAAATCATTAAATCACAAAGAAAATGAGCAAGATAAGAAAGGAACACAAGAGGTACAAAACAGCTGGAGAACATTAACAAAATGGTAATAAGTACATATTAATAATTATGTTAAAGCAAATAAATTCTCCTTAAAAGATATAAAGCCACTGAAAGGACAAAAAGACAAGACACATCTATCTGACGTCTACAAGATACTCACTTCAGATATAAGGACATACACAGACTGAAAATAAAGGGATGGAAAAAGAGATTTCATGCAAGTGGGAACTAGAAGAAACCAAATATAGCTATGCTTATATCAGACAAAAGAGAGTTTAAAACAAAGACTATAATAAGAGACAATGACCATTAATGATAAAGAACTCAATCCAACAGAAGGATATAACATTTATAAATATACATGCACCCAAAAGATGATCACCTAAATATATGAAGCAAATATTAACACACTTAAAGAGAGAAACGGTAATACAATAATAATAGGGGACTTAATTATCCCACTTTTGTCAATGGACATCACCCAGACAGAAAACTGATAAAGAAACAGTCTTAAAAATGACATATTTAAACCAGATGGACTTAGCAGATATATATAAAATATTCTATCCAAAAGAAACAGAATACACCTTTTTCTCAAGTGCACATGGAATGTTCTCCAAAATAGATTGTATGTTAGGCCCCAATATAAATCTTAATAAATTTAAGAAGATTAAAATCATATCAAGATTCTTTTTTAACCACAATGGTATGAAAGTATAAATCATTATAACAAGAAATCTGGAAATTCACAAATATGTAGAAATTACACATAACCAATGGGTCAAATAAGAAAATAAAAGAAATTAAAAAAAAATTGAGACTGATGAAAATGGAGTAAAAGTAGGTCTAAAAGAGAATTCCATAGTGATAAATGCCTGTCTCAAGAAATAAGAAAAATTCCAAATAAAAAAAACTAACTTTATACATCAAGGAATCAGAAAAAGAACAAATGTAGTCCAGTGTTAGTAAAAGGGAACTAACAAAAATTAGAGCAGAAATAAATGACTAGTGACAAAAAGACAACTAAAAAGAACATTGAAAAAACTGCTGTTTGCTTTGTTTTTGTAAAGATAAATTGACAAACCTTTAACTAGACTCACCAAGGAAAAAAGATACAGGACTCAGAAAGAAAATGATATGTGGATTAGGAGAAATTATTACTGATAACACAGAAATATGAAAGATCATGAGTCTCCTCTGAACAATTATACACTAACAATTGGATACTCTATAGGAAATGAATAAATTGCTAGAAACATACAACCTACCAAGACTGAGTTATGAAGAAAGAAAATCTAAACAGACCAATTACTCATAAGGAGATTGAGTATTCAAAATCCCCCACAAGGAGGGGAAGGAAAAAAAAAAAAAGAAACAAAAAGTTAGAGAGGGAGCGAGCCAACCCATAAGACTCTTAAAAACTGAGAATAAACTGATGGTTGATGGGGGGTGGGAGGGAGGGGAGGGCGGGTGAAGGACACTGAGGAGGGCACCTGTTGGGATGAGCACTGGGTGTTGTATGGAAACCAATTTGACAATAAATTTCATATTTAAAAAATCCCCCACAAAAATCCAGGATAAGATTACTTCACTGTCAAATTCTACAAATATTCAAAGAAGAAATAATACCAAACCTTCTCAAACCCTTCAAAAACAAAAACAAACAACAAAAACAGAAAAAGAGGAATATTCCCATCCTCATTTTATGAAATCAGCATTACTCTGATTACCAAAACCAGACAAAGACACCACCAAAAAAAAAAAAAAAAAAAGAAGAAGAAAGAAAGAAAGAAAGAAAGAAAGAAAGAAAGAAAGAAAGAAAGAAAGAAAGAAAAACACAGGCCAAACTCTCTGATAAATATAGAAGCAAAGCTCTCAATAAAATATTAGCAAACCGAATACAATAATAGACTAAAAGGGTTAATATAACATGATAAAGTGCAATTTATTCTAGGGATGCAAGGAGAGTTTAACATACACAAATTAGTCAGTATGGTACACCATTTTAACAAAATGAAGGATAAAAATTGTATGATCATTAGAATAGATGCAGAAAAAGCCTATGACAAAAATCGACATCCATTTATGGTAAAAACGCTCGACAAAGTGAATATAGAGAGAATATACCTCAACGTAATAAAGGCTACCATAGCTAACATGGTATACAAATGTGAAAACCTGAAAGCTTTTCCTCTAGGATCAGGAACAGAAGGAAGGCCATTCTCTCAACTTTTATTCAACATGGTATTAGAAGTCCTAGCCAGAACAATTAGGCAAGAAGTAAAAGACATTCAAATTAGAATAGAATAAGTAAAACTGTTTACAGATACTATGATATTATGTGTCAAAAAAAATCCTATCCTTAAAGACCACCAAAAATTATTAGAACTAATCAACAAATTCAGGAAAGCTGAATGACACAAAAAGCAACATGCAAAAATTTGTTTCTATGCATTACAAAAATCTGTTTCTATACATTAATAATGAACTATCTAAAAGAAAAATTATGCAAACCATACATTTACAATTACATCAAAAGGAATAAAATACCAAAGAATAAATTTAATTAAGAAACTGAAAAACCTGTATATTGAAAACTACAAGACATTGATGAAAGAAATTGAAGAAAACAAATAAATGGAAAGGTTAATTTGTATTGACCTAATTTGGACTGGATAATTTGTATTGTTAAAGTCTTCATATTAATGGTATTTTTTACAGAAAATAAATAATCCTAAAATTTTTAAGGACCCACAAAAGACCCCAAATATCTAAAGCAACCCTGAGAAAGAAGAACAAACCTGGGGGGGCATCATACATCCTCATTTTAAACTACATTACAAACCCATATTAATCAAAACAATATGGTCTTGGCATAAAAATAGACACATAGCTCAATGAAATAGAATTGAGAGCCCAAAAATAAGCTCATGCATATATTAATTTATTACAATTAATTATGATAAATTATGAAAATTTATGACAAAGGCACCAAGAATATACAATGAGGAATACAGTCTCTTCAATAAATGATGTTGGGAAAACTAGAAATCCACATTCAAAAGAATGAAACTGGAATACTGTCTCACATCCTACTTAGAATTACCCAAAACAGATCAAAGATTTAACATAAGACCCAAAACCATAAAACTTCTAAAATTAAATTATAAACAGTAATAAGTTTTGGAAATGACACCAAAAGGAGAGACAACACAAGCAAAAATAAGCAAATGGGACTACATCAAACTAAAAAGGTTTTGCACATCAAAGCACCATCAATAAATAAAAAGGTAACCTACTGAATGGGAAGAAATATTTGCAAATTATATATCTAATAAAGTGTTAATATCCAAAGAGTATAAAGAACTCATATGACTCAATAGCAAAAACAAAAAAACAAAAAAAACAAACTATCTGATTAAAAATGGGCAGAAGTTTTGAATAGTTTTTCAAAGATACACAGATGGCCCATGGGTACATGAAAAGATGCTCAATATTGTTAATCATCAGGGAAATTCAAATCAAAACCACACAATATCATCTCACACCTGTTAGAATAGTGATTATAAAAAAGAAAAGAAATAAGAAGTGTTGGCAAGGATGTGGAGATAAGTTAACCCTTGTTGTACTATTGGTGGGAATGCAAATTGGTGAACCCCACTATGGGAAACAGTATGGAGGTTCCTACACAACTAAAAATATAACTATTATATGATTCAGCTATCATACTTATGGGTATTTATCCAAATAAAACACTAATTTGAAAAGATATATGCACTCCCATTTTCATTGCAGCGTTATTTACCAAAATATGTAAGCAACTATGTGTTCAGTTAGGTGAATGGATAAAGAAAATGTGCCATCTATGCACTCGATGGAGTATTATTGAGCTATAAAAAATGAAATCTTGCCATTTGCGACAACATGGATGGACTTTAAAGGGATCATGCTGAATGAAATAAGTCAAACAGAGAAAAAAGAGATACTATATGATTTCATTTACATGTGTTAAAAAAAGGAGCTTATGGATACAGATGAGTGGTTGCCAGAGGTTGGATGGGGTGAATTGGAATATGGGTGAATTGGGTGAAGGGGTTTAAAAATACAGTACAAACTTCCATCTACAATATATGTCATGGGATATAATGTTCATCATGGTGATTACAGTTAATACTCTTGTATATTTGAAAATTGCTTACATCTTAAATGTTCTCATCAGTAGGAAAAAAAGTGTATCTCTGTGGTGATAGATGTTAACTAGACTTATTGTGGTGTTCATTTCACTACATATGCAAAATTGAATTCTCATGTTGTACACCTGAAACTAATTTATGTTAATTATATCTTAAATAAATATACGTATATGCATATTTACTATATTTACATATAGTAAAGGTAGTATACACATAAATATAGTAAATGTAAATTTACTATAGATATAGTATATGTATATAAGTAAATGTAGTATGCATATAGATATAAGTAAATACAGTATACATATAGAGAGATAATTAAAATATAACAAATTAGATGGTAAATATATATATACATATATATAGAAAGAGAATCAAAGTGCTGACAACAAATTAAGTAATGTTAAAAAGAGAGGTGAAATGTTCTAAAGTTTTTTTGTATTACCTAGGAAATCAATAAACTTCAATTTATGCATTCCAAAATAAAGAAATTTGACTGTATAAATCAGTTCCCTAAAATTAAAAAATAAAAATAGTGGACTGATAAAAGTTACCATAAATCCAAAAGAAGGTACTAAAGAGACTAACAAAAGCAAAACAAACAGTGGATCAATTAGAAAGCACAAAACAAAATAAAAATATTATCAATCAGATAAAATATGACTACATTTACATTTAAAGTATTTAAGTTACTTTCAAACAGGACTAAAAAAACCTGTATGGCATTTACCAAATGTAAATCTGTAACACAAGGGTACAGAGTACTTGAATATAAAACTGCAAAAAATACAGAAGACACATAATAACCCAAGGAAATATTTTCTAGCTGTGCTACATAAAAAAATAGCCTTTAAGGCAAAAGCAATATAAAATGATAAAAGCTTATTCTAGCCAAAATGTACAATTCCAAACTTTATGAATTAAGTAACAAAAACATATAATGTAAAAATGGACAGAACTACAGAGTGAATAAGATAAATCCACCATCATAGTATAGCATTATAATATATATTTCTTAGTAATTGATGGATAAAGTAGACCAAAAAAATCAAATATAAACAAAGAAGATTTGAATAAATAAACTTGATTTAATACATATATAGAAAAGTTTGTAATGCACCACTAGCAAATAAATATTCCTTTCAAGCACACATAAAACATTTATGAAAACTGATTATAAACATAGTGAGAAAGAAAATCTTAACACACTTGTTTGATCATAATGCAAAAAAAAAACTTGGAACTGGTAAGAATATAAAACTAAAACAACACACAAAAAAACCTATATATTTGGAAATTAAGAGGTACATTTCCAAATATGTCATGAGTTAAAAAGATATACATCACAGAAGTTAAAAACATTTAGAACTGAATATTAAAAATACTATGTATTATTATTAATAAAATACAGCTGATTAGTACTTACTCATAAAAAAAAGAGAAAAGTCCCTCTCAATAACCTAACATCTAAATTAAACAGGAAAAGAACCACAACGGGGAAAAATTAAAAGAAGGAACAGTAGATAGCAATAAAAAAAAGAACAAAGTGCCACTACTCACAACAATATGGACGAATCTCGTAGATATAATGTTGATTGAAAGAAATCAGACACAAAAGGTTATATATCGTATGATTCCATTTCATGGGTTTCAAGAGCAGACAAAACTAATTGGTAGTGATAAAAATGATGAAAGGTTTCCTCTGAGAATATTAAGTGGGAAGAAGCACAAGGGAAATGAACTCTCTGAAATGTTCTATATCTTGATCTGGATGGTATTTTACCGAGATGTATTCGTTTGTAAAAGTTCATTTACCTGTATATTTAAGAATTGTGCATGTTACAGTATATATGTAATACCTCAACAAAAAACTTACGAAAACAAGATAAAGTAATTAAAAAGAAAATAAACATGTAACAGAGACAGCAAAGCCAAAAATTGTATTTTTGTAAATAGAGCAATGAAATCTACAAATATCCATGTGGCTTGATAAAAAAAAGAGAGAGAGAGAGAGAGAACAATAAACAATTTTAAGATAAAAAGGGAGACATAGGCTAGATGATGCAGGGATATAAAAGATAAGTGGACATTAATAATAACTTCATAGCAGTACACTTGAGAATATAGATGAAATTAATTTCTAGAAAAAATAACTTACCAAACTAACTGAAGAAATAAAAAACCTGAAGTATTGTACAGAATTCTACCCAAAGCTCATTTTGGCCAAATGATAGACTTCCAAGTATTAAAATTCACATTTCAACCAAAGGCAAGGCCAAAGCCAAATGAAATCATCACAGAATGAACTTCTGAGATACAGTACTTAATAAGTTAAAGTGTATTCGAAATATTTGTTTATAATAGCGATTATACTTTAAAAAATATCAAATTATAAAAGTTTGAAATTACGTTAGAAGAAAAGTAAATCTTTTCAGTGTCAGTTGCTATACTTCTGCTGGAACCCACTACTACAGTTGTGATACCAAATATGCTTTTATTTCACCTGCTGTATTTAATAATATCACAAGCTTCTCTATGGCTGGCTGAATATAATAGAGGAAAATGTTTTTCACAAATATTTTCTAGTAGTAAATTTGTACTTGGAATTAAAAACTTGGATAAATCTTTAAAAGCTTTTAAAGTTGGTTATGAATCCACAGCTGTTATTTTTACATTGGCCTTCAGAAATTAAAGTCTGTAAGAATCATCTTAAGTTACTGCCAAGTCCATTTTTTCTCATTTGATTAGCAAGAAAAAAGTCTATTATTTTCTTTATACTCTTTATACATTTTTATGTGTATAGGATTCTAATATGACTTATGAATTAAATTTTATATGATATTAGAGTTTTTTTCTTCATAACATTTTTACCTGATAACATTGATATTATATTTATAATCCATTTGTTCCAGACAGGAATTATAGCAAAATAACAAACTTTTCAAATCTACTATTCTCCCTTAATAAAACTTGTTTTTATAGGCATTAATAGGCTCAAATATGATAAAATATTCTTCTCAATCTAGTAGCTAATGTCTTTTCTCATAATATATTAATGCCAATTAGTTTTTTTACTATTTGAAAATTTATATTGATTGTGAATGCTAAAATAACTATCATACTCATCAATTTTTGTGGTGTTTTATATTAAAATAATAAATATACATTTCCATCTCAACTGACAAGACTTCTTCACTTCTTCACAAGCTCACAAGGACATTTTTCTCATGCACTTGAATTTTATTCTAAATTAGCTGTAGAATACTTATCTAAATGAAGATTTGGATTTTAATAGAAAACCTGAATATCAGACTTGTTTACGTTGAGATAGTGTTAACCTCATTAGACGTAGTGGAAATTATATATAGAGCATGTACAAACTGATTGGCAGAAATCTCAAAGTGGCATTTGGCTATTTAGGCTTCCAAAGTTTGAGGAAAAGCTGAAACTAAATAGTGGCTTTTAACCAAATATGTAGCCTGATGTCAAATTTAGCATATGTCTAAATGATTGAATTGAATTACATTATAAAACAATCCAACAAACACCAGGCCCGGTTGTTTTTTTGGAGGTCTACCTAATAATAAAGAAGCAAATCTAAATTTACACAAACAATTACAGAACAGAGAAAAAGAGGAAAACTTCCCACCTATCTTATTAAACTAAGATAAACTTGATACACAGCCTGAATACAATAGTACATGAAGGGATAATTCCAGCCTAAAATTACTTGTCAAATTAGATGCAAAACTACTAAACAAAATATTAGCACACCAGATTCTGCAATATAAAAATACATCATAACAAAACAACAAAAAACACATCATAACAAAGTTGGATGTTTCAAGGATTGCATGGTTAATATAAGAATCAACTTAATTCACTAATAAAGCATTAAAGGAGAATAAAATAACCATTTCGATTGATATAGAAAAAGGCTTTGATAAAGCCTAACATTATTTATCACTTTAAAAGCTTAGCAAATTATTGTTTTCAATGTTAAAGAACTCCCTTTAAGAATTGAAACAAGGCAAGGGTCCTAGGTATCTTCATCACTCTTCAACATTATTCTTCAGTTCTTGGACAATGAAAAAATAAAGAAAAAATGTATAAAGATGTAAGTATTGGAAAGTTGAGAAACACATTACTCACAAATAATTCCATTAACACAGAATTCCTAAGGGAATCAACATATGACTTATTAGCATTAAAATATATACAGCAAGTTTTTTTTTTTTTTTTTTTTTTTTTACAGCAAGTTTTTGGATACCAAATTAATTTCATTTCTGTTCACAAACTGCAAAGAATTAAAAGTACAATTTACAAAATAGCAACTCCTTATAAAGAATAACAACATAAAATACCTAAGAATAAATATTACAAAATATGTACAATCCCTCTATGGAGAAAAATATAAACTTTATTGAAGGATGTTCTAAAAATGGAGAGAGAGATCATGTTCTGAGATTACAACACTTGATATTGGGAAGACGTCAATCCTCCCCAAGCTGATCTATGAATTCAGTTTAATCCTAATCAAAATGTCAACAAGGTGTGTGTGTGTGTGTGTGTGTGTGTGTGTGTGTGAGAGAGAGAGAGAGAGAGAGAGAGAGAGAGAGAGAAAGAGACAGACAGACAGACACAGAGAGACAGAGGGAGAGAGAGGGAGAGGCTTGGAAATACTTGAAAACTGATCTAAATTTATGAGGAATGGTAAAGGGACAAAATCAAGACATGGCTACTGAAGAAGATGACTTAATAGGGAGATTTGTTTTAGCAGGTACCAATCTTAGAATAGTTACCTACTATTTCAGGAAATGTGGTCCTTTTGTCAGGATATTCAATTAAACAGAGTAGAAAATCTAGAAATGAAATGGAGATGTAAATATTTGATTAATGGCAGTTAGTATTTCAGAATCATGGAGGATGTATCATTTTTCAATAAACAACATTAGGATACTTGCTTCTCCATATGGGGAAAAAAAAGGAAATTGATCCCTATATTATCACATTACTTTTTCAGGTAAATTAAAACATAAATTCTGAAGTCAAAACTATGATAATTTTAGAGGACAATAAGAAAATATGTTTCTGTCTTCCAGATAGGAAAAGATTTCTTAAGCAAGATGCAAGAAGTGTTCAATGAAAAGAAAAATATTATTTTTTAACAATATAAAAATTGAAAACTCTGGTTCATCAAATTATGCCACTAAAAAGTAAAGAGACTTGGAGGAAATACTTGTAGCATGATAGATGATTCAAATCCAGGACATTTAAAGAAAGGGGCAATCCAATGAAAAATGGACAAAAGATTTATTTTTCATTTATTTATTTTCAGAGACAGAGAGAGAGAGAGAGAACCAGAAGGGGAGGGGCAGAGAGAGAGAGAGGGGCAGACCATGCGAAGCAGGCTCTGAACTGACAGCAGAAAGCCCAATGTAGGGCTCAAACTCAGGAACAATGAGATCATGACCTGACCTGAAATCAAGAGTTGGACGCTTAACTGACTGAGCCACCCAGGTGCCCCTCAAGACTCACTTTAGATATAAGGACACACACATAGTGTATGTGAAGTAAAGGGATGGAAAAAGTGAAGGGATGGAAAAAGATACTCCATGCAAATAAAAAACCAAAGAAAGCCATAGTAGCTATACTTCTATCAGACAAAATAGAGTTAAAACAAAGACCGTAATAAAAGATAAAGAAGGGTGTTACATAATGATAAAGAGGTCATCCAACAAGATACAGCATTTGTAAATATTTATACACCCAACAGAGAGGCACCTAAATATGCAAAGCAAATATTAACAGACCTAAAGGGAGAAATAGATGGCAATACAATAATAGTAGGGGATTTCAGTACCCCACTTACATCAGTGGGTCCAGAAATCAATGTAGAAACATCAGCCTTAAACAACATATTACACCAGATGGACTTAATAGATATTTACAGAATATTTCATCCGAAAGCAACAGAATACATATTCTTCTCAAGTGGACTTGAAACATTTCCCAGATAGATCAAAACAAGTCTTAATAACTTTAAGAAGCCTGAAATCATATCAAAATTCTTTTTTGACCACTATGGAACAAAATTAGAAATTAACTACATGAAGCAAACTGGAATATTTACAAAAATATAGAGGTTAAACAACTTGCTATTGAACAACCAATGGGCCAAAGAAGAAAACAAAAGAGAAATTAAAAAAAAAAAAAACACAATGATACAAATAAAAATGGAAATATAACATAACAGAATTTATAGGATGCACAAAGGCAGTTCTAAGAAGCAAGTTCATAACAATACATGTCTACCTCAAGAAGTCTCATATAAACAACCTAATTTTATACCTCAAGGAACTAGAAAATGAAAAAGAAACAAAACCCAAAGTTAATAGAAAAAAGGAAATAAAGTTGAGAGCAGAAGTAAATGAAAGGGACTAAAAAGACAATAGAAAAGATCGATGAAACTAAGAGTTGGCTCTTTGAGAAAATAAACAAAATTTACACACCATTAGCTGGACTCACCAGGAAAAAAAGAGGTAGAACTCTATTGATTAAAAAATAAAAGAGGAAATGTTATGACTGATAACACAGAAATACAAAATATTGTCAGACTTCTATAGATAATTATACATTAACAAATTGAACAACCTAGAAGAAATTGATAAAATCCTGGAAATATACAACCCGTCAAGGCTGAATCATCATAAAAGTGACTATTTCAACAGACTAATTACCAGTAAGTGAATTAAATCAGTAATCAAAAACCTCCCTACAGACAAAAGTCCAGGACCAAGGACTTCACAGGTGAATTCTACCAAACATTAAAAGAAGAATTAATACCAATCCTTTCAAAAATAGAGAAAATAAAACTTTTCCAGATTAATTTTACAAGGCTAGCATTATTCTGATACTAAAACTAGGCAAAGAAGCCACAAGAAAATTATACACCTATATCCCTGATGAACATATGTGTAAAAATCCTCCGTAAGATATTAGCAAACTGAATTCAATAATACATCAAAAGGATCAAACATCATGCTCAAGTGGGCTTTATTCTAGGGATGCAAGGATGTTTTAACATCCACAAATTAGGCAGTGTGACACGACACATTAACAAATGAAGGACAAAAAACACTCGATTATCTCCACAGATGCAGAATAAAGCTTTTGACAAAAATCAACATACATTTTTGACAAAAACTCTCAATAAAGTGGGTACAGAGGGAATGTGTCTACACATAATAAAGGCCATATATGACAAGCCCATATCTAATATCATATTCAATGGTGAAAAGCTGAAAGCTTTTTTTTTCCTTCCTGTAAGAACAGGAACAAGATAGGGATTCTCACTCTCGTCGTTTTTATTCAATATAGTATTAGAAATTCTACCCAGAGCAATTAGGCAGGAAAAAGAAATAAAAACCATCAAAATTGGAACATAAAACGTAAACTACACTATTTGCAGATGATACGAAATTATATATAGAAAATTCTAACGATTCCACCAAAAACTGTGAGAATAAATAAATTCAGTGAAATTACAGGATACAAAATTAATGCACGAAAATTTGTTGCATTTCTATACAATAAGGAATTATCAGAAAGAGAAATTAAGAAAAGAATCCCATTTACAATTACATTAAAAGAATAAAATACCTAGAAATAAATTTAACCAAGTTGTTGAAAGACCTATATTGAAAACTACAAGACACTGATGAAAGATATTGAAGAAGACACAAATAGATGGAAAGATAATCCATGCCTATGGATAAAAGAATTAATAAGCTTAAAATATCCATACTACCCAAAACAATCTACAGACTCCAAAAAGGAGAAAATAAAGAAATGGGACTATATCAAGCTAAAAGCCTCTGCACAGCAAAGGGAATCATCAACAAAATGTAACATCAACCTACTGAATGAGAGAAAGTATTTGCAAATCATGTATCTCATCAGGGGCTACTATACAAAACACATAAAGAATGCATATAATTCAATAGCAAAAGACAAACGATCCAATTCAAAAATAGGTAGAAGATCTGAAAAAACAGTATTGTAAAGAAGACATATAGCTGGGTAACAGGTACATGAAGAAATGCTCTACCTCTACCGGGGAAGCGCAAATCAAAACCACAATGAGATATGACCTCACACATGCCAGAATGGCTAAAATAAAAAAGAAATAAATGTTGGTGAGGATGTGAAGAAAAAAAATCCTTGTATACTGTTAGCGGGAATGTAAATTGGTACAGCCACTATGGGGAATGGTATGGAGGTTCCTCAAAAAAATTAAAAATAGAACTATGATAAGATTCAACCGTTTTACTTCTGGGTATTTATCTGAAGAAAACAAAAACACCAACTTGATAGGTTATATGCACCCCCATATTACAATGGAAGTGTCCATCAATGGACTAAGAAAATAGGAAACACACACACACTCACACACCCCACAAGAGAATATTATTCAACCATAAAAAATAATGAAATCTTGCCATGTGAGACAACACAGATGGAACTTGAGGGTATTCTGCCAAGTAAAATAAATTAGAAAGAAAAAGACAAATACTGTTTGATCTTTCTTATATATGGAATCCTAAACAATGTAATAATAGAAGAAGAAACTCACAGATACAGAGAACACTTTGGTAGTTGCCAGAGCAGGGAGTGGAGGGGTGGGAAAAATGGGTAAACTATTTTCATTTTTTTTAGCTTAAATAAATTACACAAAAAATATATTGTTTAGGTTAGTGATACATACGGTAAAAATCATAAAAAATGAATAAATGCCAAATGAAGAAGAGAGTAGTTACTTCTGTGCTGGGAAGACTTGAAATAAAGGAAGAACATACAAACCCAAAAGGACAAACAACAGCATTTAAAGAGAATAATATTGTTTCTTTTACTCAATTGCTTAAAACACAGATATGATAAAATATTGATAAGATTGAATTCATAGTTAAAAAAAAACATTTTCGGGGCGCCTGGGTGGCTCAGTCGGTTGAGCGGCCGACTTCGGCTCAGGTCATGATCTCACGGTCTGTGAGTTCGAGTCCCGCGTCGGGCTCTGTGCTGACAGCTCAGAGCCCGGAGCCTGTTTCAGATTCTGTGTCTCCCTCTCTCTGACCCTCCCCCGTTCATGCTCTGTCTCTCTCTGTCTCAAAAATAAATAAACATTAAAAAAAAAAATTTAAAAAAAAAAAAAAAAAAAAAAAAAAAAAAAAAAACATTTTCATGCAATAATTAACATAAGCATAAACTACTAACAGACTGGAAAATAATATTTGCAACATGCATCACAAGTAAAGGATTGATATCCCCAATATTTAAGGAAATATTAAAAGTAAAGGTGAAAAAGACTAAAAAGTAGACAGCCAAAAATACAATTGTTTTAAATAGATGTCTGTTTTTAAAATTTTTATTCATCTTTGAGAGACAGAGACAGAGCACGAGTGGGGGAGGAGAGTGGGGAGACAGAGAGAGTGGGGAGACACAGAATCCAAAGCAGGCTCCAGGATCTGAGCTGTCAGCATAGAGCCCAACATGGGGCTTGAACTCATGGGCCATGAGATCATGATTTCAGCCAAAGCTGGACATTTAACCGACAGAGCCACCCAGGTGCCCCCAAAGATAATTTTTAAAGATACATTAAAATAGTCCTCAAGTATATGGACAGATATTCAATCATTCTCACAAGAGAAAGTAAATTAAAATCACAAAGAGACACCATTTTCCACCAATCCGATTAGAAAAAATTAAAAAACATAACAAAATATTCTATTTAGAAAAGCTGTGGAGAAGCAAGGGCTCTTAATTTGTCAGTGGAAATGTCAATTCCTCCCACGGAGAGGAATTTGGCATTACCTATCCAAACTATTTATCTTTAACCTAGCAATGCCAATAGTGGGGATTTAATTTACAGATATGCTTCTACATATATGTAAGCACATAACAAAACAAACACATAAACACAGCTGTTTACTGAGCGCTGTTTGTAACTTCAAAGCATTAGAAACACTGTGAGTGCCTGTACATAATAGACTCACTGATTGAATACATGTAGTTGTACAGTCTCTCAATGGATTATTATGCAATTGTGTAAAAGAATGAGGAATACCTGTATTCCTTTATTTTACAATACTATAATAAGCAACAAAACTAACTGGACAAAGAGAGGTATATAACAAAGAAAGTTAGGTAAGAAAATATGTCTATATCTGCTCCTATGTGAAAAAAAAGAAGGGTAAATTAAAAACTAAGGATACGCCTTATCTACATGGGGTAGCTGGGAATGGGCTGTACCGGAATGAAAGAGGGGAGGGGATGTGACAAATATTTCTCGGAATATACTTTTTTTTGGTACGGTTTTAACTTTTGGAACTATATTCAAAGTATAATCAACAACAACAAAAATATAATAGAGAAGGATGAGGGTAAAAATCCTCAAAATGAAATATAAGCAAAACCAAATGAACCACACTCAATTTCAATTGAGTAGCATAACCAGTGAAAGGAAGGGGATGACATAAGTATTTTTGCAATAGCATTTGCATTATATACCCTCAAACTAAAGACAAAAAGAATTGTAAACAAATGTTGAACTCTGATTGTAATTTTTTTTCATACAGAGGAATGAGTAAACAGTTTTAAAGATATTTTCTATATAATCTAAGATTTAGTAGAATAACAAATATTTTGTGGATAATGAAACACAGATTGCCCATTGTCCAAAAGGAAGTTACAAATGGGAGAAACTAGAATGAACTCTACAGAATTAGATTGGAACTGAAATTACCTCAATGAGCTCATGATTACATGATACACACATATACAAAATGTGTATATGAAATACATGTGTATTTATGTGTGTATACATACAAATGTGTATGTGTATACATACACAAAATGTGTATATGAAATACATGTGTACATATGTATGTATATACATGTATGTATATGTATACACATATATATGTATAGTTTCTAGCTCTATTCACTGAAAGACCTAGCAGTAATTGGTAGCAATGAGTATACACTGTACTCATATCCTTGTTTCTAAGTATTGTTCTTCACTAAAGAAAGAGGTCCTCCTGGGAACAATGGCTGATTCTAGTGCTGAGAAAGTGCAAACTGTGTCTAAAACATCTTGTTGTATCAGAGAATAAGGAAGCACTTGATAATGGTTGAGACATAAAAGAAAAGCATATGCATGACACAGTTAAACATGTTAAGTGTTCAGCATTTTAAAAATAATTTAGCTACAAAACTTCCAACTTTGAAGTATTATAAATCCAAAATATTCTGATTGTGACTTCTTCCACCTCTTACCAATGGGGTCTTGACCCAGATTTGAGATTGACAGAAGTTGGAACTGAACTGGTGACTAACCCAGTGGAAATAGTTTCAATTACCAAAATGAAAATGAGAATTATTACTTTAGCATTGAGAGCTAGATATAATCTACTAATTGTTACACAAAAAATCACTGGGACCTCAGAAATCACAGATGCCCCAGAATTTGCTGAGGAGTTGTTGGTTTGTTGGTTGATTTCAATACACATATCCATCTTCCCAATTCCTAGTACTGTCTACTGATTACAATAACTCCCACTGCCCACACACACCCCCCAATACCACCATTTTACGGGAAATTAGGTGTGAAGAATTTGTCTAAATTCATATCACTAGTTCATGTCAGAGCCATAACCACAAGGAAAATCTACAAAAACTGAGAAAGAATACCTCCCTCACTTAGGGTCATTTGGTTACTACTTCTTCCAATACTTCTGTTTTATCACTTATTTCCCAATAGAGAAAGCCAGTAAGGGTGAAGGATGAGATAGAGCTGATAAAGGAATTTGGAGATGATTATGCCATGAATACCTAAATATATCTTACACACAAACTCTTAATATAACAAGTAGAATCATGAATTTCCACCCAAGAAAACTTGGGTCAAAAACTACTCTCCCAAGGTGTGTGACCTTGAAAGAGGTACTTGACTTTCCTGAAGCTCATTTTCTCATTCTGACAAGATGTTTAATAATACCCCGCCCCTCACCACTCAAAGTTGTAAAGTGATTAGTATATACTAGGTGCTTAGGAAAAAAAGAAGTTAATTTCCTCTCTTTACCTTCCCTCTTTATCCCCTTCCAACAGCCTTGTAAAAATGTTAGCTTTGGAGAGTGGATTTTTGAAAGGGGTCTAAAACTAAAGCATCAAGAACTTAGCAAAAGGGTTCAAACATTGAAACTCTTTCCCTGCATTTCCTTATGTTTCAAGAATTTCTGTTTTGTCTTCATGTCTCTTCCCATTTCCCTAAACCAGAATCTTTTTTGCCATCGGGAGCCAACAAATTTATGAACATACGCAAAATATTGCCCTTAGAAATTTTAATATAAACTATGTTCCTTGAGTATGGACCAGAAATGAGACCTATAGCATTGTACAAGCACTATGATTTGTATTTCCCCAGAAATTAAGAAATTCTAGTTTATCTGAGATCTCTTTTAATCATATAGCTCATCACTATGTAGTTGGGAGCACCAGTTAAAAAAAAATTAAAACAAAACAAAAAATCCCACTTAGCCTCAGAGCCCCAAATTGTTTATTACAGAAATTTCAGGAAAGAACCACTTACACAAAAACAATCTTACCTTAGTCCTCCTTATGATAATAAGATTATTTTCCTCAGCAAGGCTAATAAGTTAATGCCATCAATATTTCCCCAGTTCAACATTAGATTAAAGTATCTTTATCTTCCAATTAACCTGCAATTATGTGTCTTAATATCTGACATTCTCTTGGATTTTGGTTAATCCATACAATGCCAATATTTAAAGATAAGGTCCCCAGGTCAATCAGCTAGAAACCATTCCCAGAAGTTGATGCTAATCAAATTTGTTCGTGCAATTCAGTGACTATATTGCCATGATAAGTTTTAGAACAGATGTTTGACACAAAAGAAAGCTCTTTATGTAGAATTTAAATCCCTTTTGTTCAGTAATGACAAAGGTTATTAAAATACACTTTTTGGGGGGTGACCTAATTAAGACACTCAATCAAAAACAATCAAAACAGCAGCCCCCTTGTAGCCCCTCCAAGTATGAGGTTTTTCAGCCTCTCAACATAGCCACGATGAAAGCACAGCATGAGGAATGGATAAAATTATGATCTTGCCTGAGAAATTAGCCGTAAGCACTTGTTAATAAAAGCAAATAGAATTTTACAAACCAACATATAAACTTTGCAAGGTTATTTTATTGCTTTCTGCACAAGGTAAAGTAGATTGATATAATTACCTCCCTTATATTCTTATTTAATTCATTTTTTAAAATCTTGGTTGATGATGGGAGGTCTAAGAATGAGAACAGATTGAATCTGGCTATTCTTTTAGCTTGAAGCTATTTGATCTTTGATTAAACAGGTTTTTCTCCTGAAAGAAATCCAAATGCCCTGTACTCCTTACTCTATTTCCCACAGAAAAAAAAAAAAAAAAAGATTATTTTGGTTTTCCTCGAAAATTCCTGCTTTGAGGTAAATGATGGAACACACACACACACACACACACACACACACGCCTTTCCTCAATGTCCAAAATTCATCATTCTACTGAACTAGCCACTTCATGTTTAAAGTAGGCATTGAAATATTAAGTAGGCATTCAATATTAAATATTGAAATAAAACAGTTAAATTTAAATGTTTTTCTCACCTAATTAAAAAGTGGAAAAAGGTACATTGAATAAACAGTCTAAAAAAGTATCTTCTCACAAAGTTAGTTTTTCCTTTAAAACTATTTTGAGCACAGGATTCTAGATTATGTCTTTTCATCTTAAAAAGTGTCCCAATCCACGCCTGGGTGGCTCAGTCGGTTAAGCGTCCGACTTCGGCTCAGGTCACGATCTCCCAGTCGGTGAGTTCGAGCCCCGCGTCGGGCTCTGGGCTGATGGCTCAGAGCCTGGAGCCTGCTTCCGATTCTGTGTCTCCCTCTCTCTCTGACCCTCCCCCGTTCATGCTCTGTCTCTCTCTGTCTCAAAAATAAATAAACTTAAAAAAAATTTAAAAAAAAAAAAAAAAAAAAAAAAGTGTCCCAATCCATTCTCACTTAGAAATTAACAATGCTTTAAGGAGGGCACTTGTTGGGATGAGCCCTGGGTGCTTATATAAGTGATAAATATATATAAGTGATGAATCACTGGGTTCTAC
Organism: Neofelis nebulosa; assembly: GCF_028018385.1. Lineage (NCBI taxonomy): Eukaryota > Metazoa > Chordata > Mammalia > Carnivora > Felidae > Neofelis > Neofelis nebulosa. Next base: position 67,381,029 of record NC_080788.1, on the reverse strand, counting down.
TCCTGAAACCAACACTATATTGCATGTTAACTTGAATTTAAATAAATTTAAAATAAAAAAAACCCTAAGAACTCATACACCATTATGATGAAGTTCAAGTGTGTGTTTATTTGGTCTCTGCAGGCTGGGTATTTTGAATATATTTATAAAATGATCTCAGGTTGAATATTGTATTTGTTAATCAGAAAGCTTCCTGATACAGTTAGCATTTTTATGGTTGTTTTTAATGATATAATTATAGAAAGTTAGACTAAGAAAATCACCATAAAATTATTATCAGGCTCATCAAAGCTTCTTATAACACTTACTAATACAAATTGTGATGTTGTCCCTGAAGACTAACCCTTCAGACCACATGTGAACTGAAGTTTCCCTGCATGATTCAGATCCTCTGAACCAGGTCTGAAATGCTCTAATAAAGAAATATTTCAGTGACAATTGTCATTGTGATTCTCACGGTGAAAATCATATTCAAGTTGTCACTAAACAATCCCCAAACAAAAACGCTCTATCCCTCCACTATCTGCTTTATAGATTCTAAACCAGAATAAGCGAAGCAGTCAGAATGTGTGAAAGAGCTGTTCTAATAGAACATCTGTGACAAGTTAAAATAGGCTGTATCAATTAAAGAATCATGACCACAGGTCACAATACTTTACTTCCAAGTAGAATTAAAGCTGATCTTTCCTTTTAAGGTTATTAATGAGGCAACTGCACCATCTTTATACCAATCAAATTCACTACTAGCTTATGTGTATTAAATGAAAATCTCAGAATAAGGGGGAAACCTGTATCATTAGTTAAAACAAATCTTGTAAAAAAACAATCTTGTAAATGAGCTGTAGCTTTAAAAACATACCATCGTCCATTCCAAAAAGGGACCTTCCCAAGATCAGAGGCCTATTAAAAACCAGAAATGTTAGACATCTGTTGCTGTGTTGCATGAAGGCAAACACCGAGATATATTAGTACCATATGTGAAAGAATAAGATTCCAAAATTCAGCTTCGCTGGTATTTCCCAAAATAAGTTGCCAGGTTATAGAATAAATAAAATCAGAGATGAATGGCTTTAAAAAAACACACCCAGAAATCCCATCTTAAAAGCTAAGCAATTATTTATAAAAAAAAAATAATATATCTTGGTATATATAACCTGCAATGGCAATGTTTTACAAGTGGCTCCTTAAAGTAGACCACAATTATAGGTGAAGTACAACTTATTTTCAAAGAGAAGTATGTGAGAAAACCCCTTTGGGAAAAAGTGGCTCCTGGGTCAGAGGCTTGGGGATGACAGGGAGGTAGGGACTGAGGATAAAATGGGATCTCACTTTGTTTGGTAATATATTGGCAGTTCCTCATCCTTTTGAAGTTCAAGGGTGATCAAAATTTGTCACAGAAGACCCCATTCTAGGCCAACAGATGGAATATCATTAACAAGTTACAGTGTTGATTCTGCTTGAGGCCTCTCTGCTTAGATCTTGATGAAAAGTTTAACAACCAAAAATAAATGGGGAGGGGGGCCTTCTTATGACCGAAGGAAAGCCCTGAGGTCTGAGGAGTGGGGTCCATTCTTTGCAAACAATAACTATGTCATCAGTTCTTTCAGGACAGCGTAAGGAAAATATCAACCTTCCCATTCACAACTTGGGGCAGCAAAGAGGGTGGTAGTGACATTTAGTAATGAGAATGGGATCTTCTTAGGGGGGAAAAAAGTACAAAACAACAGTTGAATTATCCTGGCAGTGGTCAAAATGAGGAAGTAGCTAAAGCAGTATCTAATTTCGGAGAGCTCACTAACCTTGTAAAGCATTGATTAATCTAACTAATCTCTGTATAATCACATTGTTTCTGAAGTAATAAGTAAGCCTATCTTTAAGAAAAGAGAGGGTGGTTTTCTTAATCAGTTTATAGCTATAATTTCCAAACAGGAAAATAGTCTTAAGGGGCAAATATCTCAAGGAGTAGATACAGTAACTAGATCTAGAGTCAGTAGAAGCAAGAAGTCTATACTCATGAAATTAAAGCCCATATATTACCAAGGAAATGTTCTGGAAACGAGGAACAAAAGGCAGAATGGCTATCTTCCTGGAGTGATAAGCAATAAGTCCTCTCGGAAAAGAGATGGCCTCATGAGGAAGCTTATGTCCTCAGGACTTCATAACTCTCCCATATATCCCCAGGAATGTGGAATATTTTCCACCGTCTTTGAGAAACTTGTAGGACATACTGGCAAAGAATCTGCAAATGAAGTAGAGAAGCAATGTTTTAATGCTGGGTTCCCAGGATCATATTCCTAAATTGATGGGAAAGTATGCCAAAGTTCCCTGTAGTATAAGTTCTTATGGGGGAAATAAAAGTTAAATTCTAATTTGGATTTAGTGTCACCAGGTGTATATGGAAAATGACAAAAAGAAGAAATGGAGTCATTCCCCTTGGTTAATTGTATGTGGATTTTCTTGGCACGTTACATGGTGAACAGATCAGCTTTTCCAGGTTACACGGAGGGAACCGAACACTCATATCTCAGGCTTACAACAACAAAAGTTTAGTGATTGCTGAGGTTAATGCCAGAGACCACGGGCTATTGCTACTTAGCAGCTCTTTCTCAGAGCTGTACAGGTGCCCCTTGCTTCCTGAAAGTATACGATTGCCATTTGGCTCTTATAAAAGACCTACATTAGTACCTGTTTTCATTAACAGAAAGAAATTCAAAGAGAATTTTCACTTTCACCAAAAAAAAAAAAAGGCAGAAAACAAAAAATAGTGTTTAGTGCTTGTTTTGCAGTGAGCCTCATAGAGAAAGAGAGCAAGGGAGCAGAGAGGGGCCCTGTGAAACTCCTTCCCCAAGAACTACACTCAGAATCTCAGCATCAAGCCATTATAGCTTTTTTTTTTAATGTTTATTTTTGAGAGAGAGAGAGAGAGCACAAGTTGGGTGGGAGCAAAGAGAGAGGGACAGAGGATCTGAAGCAGGCTCCTAGCTGACAGCAGAGAGCCTGATGCAGGACTCGAACTCATGAACATTGAGATCATGACCTGAGCCAAAGCTGGACACTTACCTGACCGAGCCACTCAAGTGTCCAAAGCTATTACAGCTTTGAACTGTGTCTGTGAGCATCTGTACTTTATCTTGGTTTATTTTGTGCATCCATTAACAAGATGTGTCCTGAGGTATCAGGAAAGCCTAAGAGAGAGGTTATCTCTTGGGTCTGGGAATGCTCAAATATTTTTCTATACAATCTAATGGTAATTGCTTCTTTACCTTATGTCATTTTTGGTTTACAAAGGTTTTCATAGGAATACTCTACTTCCAGATAGCAGGGGGAACCTGTATCTTCTTTCTGGGTCTGTGATGAAATGAAAGAACAGCTTCTGTCTAGGGTTTGTTTGCCTTCTCGCTGCCAGTGGGCTAGCAAACCATGTGTTGGCTCTTAGACTTCCACTTACATATCATTGTCTAGGCAAGTCATATGGCGGCACCCGATTCTATTTAGGTGGGAAATACCCTCATCCCTACAACAGATACTGGGTATCACATGGCAATGGACAGGGACAGATATTGCTTTTACAAGGAGGATAGAGACTATATGGGACCATTAACACAGTCTACCACAGTGGAAACTTTAAATGTGATCAAGAAAGAAAGTATTTTTTTTTCAAGTTTTAATTTGTTAGCTAACATACAGGGTAATGTTAGTTCCAGGTGTAGAATTTAGTGATTCATCACTTACATATAATACCCAGTGCTCATCACAAGTGCCCTCTTTAATCCCCATCACCTATTTATTTATTTATTTATTTATTTTATTATATGAAATTTATTGTCAAATTAGTTTCCATACAACACCCAGTGCTCACCCAAAAGATGCCCTCTTCAATGCCCATCACCTACCCTTCCCTCCCTCCCACCCCCCCTCAACCCTCAGTTTGTTCTTAGTTTTTAAGAGTCTCTTATGCTTTGGCTCTCTCCCACTCTAACTTCTTTTTTTTTCCCTTCCCCTACCCCATGGGTTTCTGTTAAGTTTCTCAGGATCCACATAAGAGTGAAAACATATGGTATCTGTCTTTCTCTGTATGGCTTATTTCACTTAGCATCACACTCTCCAGTTCCATCTACGTTGCTACAAAGGGCCATATTTCATTCTTTCTCATTGCCACGTAGTACTCCATTGTGTACATAAACCACAATTTCTTTATCCATTCATCAGTTGCCCATCACCTATTTAAATCCATCCCCCCAGCAACAACCCTCAGTGTGTTCGGTATATGCTTAAGAGTCTATTTCCTGGTTTATCTCTCTTTCCTCCCACCCCTATGTTCAACATTTTTTTTCTTGACTTTCCTAAGTGGCCAAAGAAATTTCAAAACAGATAACGCTTTTAGCCACACTGGAGACTTAAGAGAATTATTTCATGGACATAATCTATTAACATATTTTAACTGGGGCTATGTGAGAGTTGGGTGATTAAACCACCAAGCCATCAGAGACAACTATTTTTATAAATTTTAAAGCAAAAATTATTGCGGAATATACAAATAAGTTTTCCTTGCTGTTGGGAATTTTGTCATTCAAAGGGTGCTTCTAGGAGTGAAAATACAGAGAAGAAAGTTCAGGTAAGTTTATTATTTTTTTTAAAATTTTTTTTTCAACGTTTTTTATTTATTTTTGGGACAGAGAGAGACAGAGCATGAACGGGGGAGGGGCAGAGAGAGAGGGAGACACAGAATCGGAAACAGGCTCCGAGCCATCAGCCCAGAGCCTGACGCGGGGCTCAAACTCACGGACCGCGAGATCGTGACCTGGCTGAAGTCAGACGCTTAACCGACTGCGCCACCCAGGCGCCCCATGTTCAGGTAAGTTTAAATGAGCTGTCACCAAGCCAGGCCATTGACTTAACCTAGTCAGGTTGAATGGTACAAACATCACATTTTAGGTTAGGATGATATTAAGAGATTAAATATCTACTAGAAAATTAATTAGCTAGCACCCAATGAATTGGAATATTGAAGAAACTGGTATATTTTACTCTGCTTAAATTTCATGAGGAAAAAAACCCCCAAATAACAGCAAAATAAATATGCTGAGATAGCTGCCATATTCTCTTTTTTTTTTTTTTTAGAAATTCACCTAAATTTCCTCCATCTACTGAGGTAGGTGGTGACCCAAGGGTGCTGCTGGAAAAAAAAACAAAAAACCTTCAGTAATTATATGTTCAATATTATTAAAAAAGAAAATTTAAAAAAAAAAGAAAAAGAAAAAGAATAAAGGAAATTAAGTATGGCTCTACTTTAGAAAATTTGAAACCACATTTTTAAAATTATTTTTCAGTATTAATCAGAAAATTTAGTAAAATACCCCATTCCCTGAATTTGTGGTTAACCTAATTTTGTATTTTTGAGCCCTAAGAGGAAAAGTTTAGCTCATATTCATATAACTGCAAAAGAGATTCCACTGATTTATTTACATCACTCATTTGGCTGTTCATTATCACAAAGCCATTTAAGACCTACCTAACCTGTTAGCCTCAGTTTCCTTTTTTGCAAAAAGGGAATTAGTTCATGGGAACACTAAATGAGATAATTATGCAAAGATTTAGAGCAGCAGCCGGCACCCAGAAAATGCTTTCTAAATGTTGGTTTTTATTGTATCATTTATTTACTCACTTAACAAACATTAAAACAGCATCCTGTACTCAGCCAGGTCAGTGGTTGAAAGAACAGTGAGGATAATGAAATGGGCAGAAAACTTGAGTCAAGTACAACAGAACTTGGTTTCCTTTGAAATTATCCTCTCTCAATGGCATAATATTTCTTAATTTGGGTAACTGATAATCTCAAGTAAAATGTTTATTTGATGTTAAAGTTTATGTGTTTATTTGGGGGTGGGTAGAGACAGAGGAGGTGGGGAGAAAGAGAATTCCAAGTTGGCTCTGTGCGGTTGGCGTGGATCCTGAGAGTTGCTTGTCCATTCATGAACAATGAGATCGTGACCTGAGCTGAAACCGAGAGTCGGACACTTAACAAACTGAACAACCTAGGCGCCCCAGTAAAATGTTTAAAATAGAGGATCATCAGAAATTTTTGTTAAATAGATGGAAATAAAAACTAAGCATATTGTATAAATACCACTTTAAGATAATTCCCTAACTTGGGGCACCAGTGAGTTAGGTGTCCGACTCTTGATTCGGAGCTCAGGTCATGCTCTCAGTTTGTGTGTTCGAGGCTCATGCTCAGCTTGTGCTGACAGCGTGAAGCCATTTGGGATTCTCTCTCCTTCGCTCTCTGCCCCTCCCCGCCCCTCAAAATAATAAACAAACATTAAAATTTTTTTAAAAGATAATTCCCTAATCTTTTCCCAAGCAGATAAGAGATTCTACACTCCATTGTTTTAAGAAATGTTAATTTTCATTAGAGAAAAAGTACACGTAAGCAGTAAAGGACAAATTTGTTTAACCAAAGTTGTAAAAAGCGCATTTTCATGTCTAAAGTGATTCTTCTCTAATCTAGACTCAGATGAGGGCTTGAGTTGACTGCCTACTTTTGTTGGAGGCAGAGCCAGAGGTCATCAAGATCAATAAGGCACCATTCCTTCCTCCAGGAAGCTTACAATCCAGTCCACATGTCCATTTTAGTATATACATGGCTAGAGTAGAACACTAATCTACTTGAAATTCTCTGGATTTGCTATGTTCTTTCGCAGTCAGTGGTCTCCTAATTAACCTGCTTTCTGAAAACAAACCAAATATCTTGATTTGTAATATTTACTTATATCCATGATACAAATACTCCCAGCACAGTTGATATTATCAACAGTTGACAACTGGTTCTTAAAAATGCAGAAAATGTATTTAATGGTCCATTCTTTTGAGACAGCACAACCCAGCTCAGCTTCCCACTGCCCTACCTCTATGGCCTCTGCACTAACTTATCTTAAAATTCCCCTCGTCCTTGCTTGCTGAGTTTCTATACAAATCTGAAGCTCTCATTCATGCCATTTGCTTTAGGAAGCTTTCCCCAAATCATCTAGTCTGAAGATTTGGTTTTCTCCCTTTACTCATTTCTCCTCCAGTATTCTGGACTTAACACAATACATATCACCAATAACACAAGCACGTGTGTGCTTTTCCACCTTTTCCAGCAATTGTGAACAATTTGAATTAGAATCTGTGATTTAAATCTAAATCCTTATTGCTTGACATATTTCCCTTTCTTGTTAAAAGAATCAACAAATGCATGAAAATAAATGCCACGGGAGAAGCCCTATGTACCCTCGGAGGTCAAATGAGAGGAAACAAACAAACAAAGTGATCAAGGAAGGTCTTGTGAAACAGAGGACATTTTGAGGATAGGCTTGAGAATGGGTAGAATTTCCACAAGGAGAGATTGGAAAGTGAGGACAATGCTCCATGCAGAGAAAATGACATGAACACAAATTTCAAGGATAAAAACTATGAGGTGTATTCAGTGGAAAGAGAAACCATTTGTTAAGGGTGGATTATCAGTTACACGTTGGAAAATGGTGGAAAATCAGTCTCATTGGGGTTATAGAGTCTAGGGTTCTAAAGTTTGGGTGAAGAATCCACATTTAATTTGGTAAGCAATGGGGAATTAGTAAAGTGTTTTGAGGCAGGAACTTCTACAAATAGATCTAAGCTTTATCTGACAGGAGAATGAAGGAGAGACTGTTGCAAGGAAAGGAGGTAGAAAAATATGAAAATTAGGAAAATCAAAACTAAGGGGTTTTAATGAGGGTGTATATTGGGGGTGGTGAATTTTAAAGACGTGACATGGCTAGAAATTTTAAAATAGGAATAGATCAGCTGCACTTTCCCTCTTCAAATACAAATAAATTGTCAGCAGACAGATCAAACGAAAACAGTAAACCTGTATTGTTCCTTGGGTTTCAAATTATTTTCTCTCTCTCCCTCTCCTTTTTTTTCTGTCTCCCTTTTTTTTTTTCAATAGTAATAAGCCTTTAGCTCTGTATCAGAAATGAAAAATTCTTTCTCTACACGGGAGAGGTAGAGATAGCAATAACCAATATTGTTCTTTACTTCCAATATCTCTGCCAAAGAGCCATGAGTAGTCTCATTAATACAAGATTTTTACATTTAAAAGGTGGCATACACAACCATCATGCTTTGCATATCTCAAGTGCTATGAAATAAATTTTTCCATCAGCTTTTTAAAAACATCATGTGAAAAAACGTATCATTGTTATACTGGTCAATCTAAAAATAAGTTTATAAACAAAAATCAGAATCATGCATCCAATGCTCGATTATAAAAGCCAGATGACATAAGTAATGATTCTCCTGTAGCATACCATGTAATTACTAGCGAACTCTCTCCCTTGACATGATCATAAACTTGCTCTTCAAAGCAAATTTGCATGCTTTGTTTTAATCTTTAATGGGTAGGTAGATTACAAAACTCCCCAACAAGATGTGCTCTACCTCATTTCTCATCACAAAGACATCTTTAGTTTAGATACTCTCAGCATAGGGAGGCTGCCATTTGCAACACTTCATCTGGTTAATTATTATTTTGATTTTTCAAGTTTAGGGTTATGGATAGCTCCAGGGTATGGATTTTCTTGGAGGAGCTCTATATTAAATAAAAGAACCTTAATAAATCATTCAGGTTGAAAGCACGTATACAAATCACAAAACTCTGGATAAACAGAGACCGAAAGCCCATTGGTGGTAGTATAGTTGGTGGTAGCATCATTTCTATCAGCTTCTTTATTTCCAGAGTAGGAAAAAAATGAAAATGTATCAGGGGTCCACTCTGGGCCTAAATCCTCTTTCTGTATCACCCTCCCTGTGAACTGTTATTATTAAGCTTACTTTAGTTGTATATCATCAATATGGATAAGAATATTCTATGTATCATATTGCATTGAGATGATTTGTATGTTGGTCTTCCCTTGAAAATGAAGGCATTTTCTTTTGTTTTTGTATACCTCCATGCCCTGAACAGTGCAGAGCCTAGCACATAGTAGGTCCTCTAAAAGTGCTTGTCAAAATGAGCTAGTGTGTACTACACCGAATTTTTGCTATTTCACATTTATGAGTGTCTGAAACACCGCTACTTTTGTAACCCATTTACCCACAACTTCTAGGGAAGAAATATTAGCCATTTCATTATGAAACCACAAATGCTCATTAGTAGACTGGAGGACACTTAAAATACAATCGTGTGAAGTGTGGCAATAAACAGACATCATCATCTTGAATGCATAGCCTAGGTGTGGAATTTGAGAATTTTGAGGTTAGACCCCTTTTATTGTATACGGATATAACATCAATGGGAAGGAAATGTGCTGATACTTTAAAAATGCAATTAAAAATGTAATTGCTTCTGTTACATTGCTGCAGCAAGCCAATGCTGGCTAAAAGTAAAAGTTTCAACCCATATCAGCCTATCAAAAGGCAGGTCCTAGTGTGAGGGTGATTCTGAAAGGCTATGCTTTTAATCAAGAAAGACTGTGGGTACAGGAATGTTTTTCAATTATCAGGACAAAAGCATAACTCTCGCCAACAGGGATGTTGACTATAAAGCCCAAGAAGGAATCCAAGGAATAAATTGGACAGTTAATTCAGTAAATACACACCTGCTGAAAGATGAGCAGCCATAAGATCAAGTGTATAAAGATATCACCTCCTAAATGGGTTTTGAGGTTTCCAATAGGTAATACAATAGATAATATTTTCCCTACAATTAAGCCAACGGGGTAACTGATTATCCAGTTCAGAAGTCAACCATACTATCCAATGGTTATCATTCAAAGGAAGGCTGAGGAAAGGATCCTCGTTTCTGGGTACAGCTTGTACATGACAGTTCATTTGTGTGAGACATACTCATTCACTGAAGGCTGGTATTCAAATCACCATCCTTAATTAAAATTGTTGGCTGCAGTGAATAATCTGTGGATGGTTTTGAGTTGTTGCCAAAGATAATATATCTCCGGGTGGGGTGGGGAGGCAGTGGCTAAGCTTTATGGGAAGAGAAGCTCTTTTCCCATAAATGATGAATCAATCCATTATATTTGTGATAATCAATGCCCTGGATCCTCTTCATGTCATGGTAGGGGGAGGGAAAACCTTAGTGGCCAATCATTATTAATTCATTCATTGCGGTAATATTAATCACGAGGAGCTAATGTGATATTAATGTGACTATAATGTAGACTCCAATAAGAATTTCACTCTAGAATAGAAACATGGTATAGATTTTGTTTTCTAACTTAGTTACCTAACAAGTGCTTTTTAAAGATTTTAAGGGAAGAAGGAAACCTCCGACATGCTCTCTACTTGTATATAGAACTAGAGAGAATTATATTTAGGGCTCACCCATAAATTTCTTTGTTGGCTCAAGTGTTGTCTGAGTCAGTCAGCACTTCTGACAGTGAAATGTTCTTCCAGGAAATACGTGTTGCTGAAACTGCTGGGGCAGGAATGGCAGCCGAGGCAGGTTTCTGGGAATGGAATCTAATCTTTAATGGCGCCTGTCATTTCTTGAGAAGAATTTGAGGGGGATGAACAAGGAGGGCAATAAAGCCTACGTTTTAATCTTGGATTTGAGAACCTTTCTGGAATGACTCTAATGCAATCTCTTTAAATTCATAATGGGACTTATTTCTGAAGACTTTGAGGGGAAGACAATCTCAATTCAACAGATTCCGTGCTTCAACAGTCAAGGAAAGACTGGTCAATATCCATGCCTGCTGGCTTAGCCCTCACGCAGACCACCCACGCAGAGTTATCCCTCTGGAATAACTCAACAGCTGAGTGATCCTGCAAACTCTTGAGACTAGAGAACAACCTTAAAAGAGTTGCAGAAGACAATAAGATCTGTTAAATCTGACTCTCCTGGATTATGTTGTCCACTTATCTGTTATTGCTCATGTCCAATGAATCAGCTCAGAATTCCTCACGTGAACCACACTGTTTCTCACCTTCTTGCTTTGTTCATGTCAACTTCTCTGTGTAGAACTTCCTTCCTCCCCATCCTCAGACTCGCTTCTTCTTCTTTAGGTTTTAAGGTTCAGGTCAAGTAATACTTCCTCCAGGAAGTCCTCCCTGTTATTTCCTTCCCCTCACTCATTTCTGTGCTCTTCGAAATTTCTGGGCACAAGTCTCTTGGGATACTTGCCACATAGTTCAAATGTCTGTTTTACCATTCTCTCACCAAACCATGAGTTTCTCAACACTTAGGTATGGTTTTTATTCTTTTATCTATCCTCAGCACTTAAGTGAGTACCTGCCACATAGTAGAAAAAAAAAACTAAATGAATAAGTAATTTGAATATATGAACCAATATCTTAACAGCATGTTTGAATACAGGCCTTTCATTTTTATTGTAAGTTGTCTTTGGTCATATTAGGCACATCACTGGTCTCCCATATCTTTTTACAGTATACTTCAATTTGTTGACTGTTCTCCAATTTATTCATGTTTTCCCCCTTAGTAATCACTAATGTCACCCTTTCATAATTCAGCCCAGTCTCTGCCCAGGCTAAGGTTACACTACCATTAATTTCATCCTTTCTAAAAAATAAAAACAAAAAACAAACAAAAGCAAAAAACCACTTCTTTTGTTGATAAATGTTTGCATATATTTGGAAGAGAAATCTTAGGATGTATCTTACTGACATAATCCATTATTTCTCCATCTATAAAACTAAAACTAATAATAATAATAATTAGCTCCAAGACTCATGGTTACAAATGACTGGATAGATAAATGGTGTTGTTATAAAGCCATGCTAATAAATGCCAGGCCTCTTCCCTTTCTATGCTTTTGATAGATTTTTTATATACCTTGGAGCAAAGAGAGGATGAAAATTTTTCTCCTTTGGGTCAGTGCTCTCCTATTTTCCAATTAGATATGCATCTAACTTCCCACAAGTTTGTAATTTCATGGATCTTCTTCAGGCTCCTCAAATTTGACACCTCTAAAAAATAACTGGAGAGCTTCAGTTCCTCTCTATTCCCCATGGAAGTCAGTTACATTAACACTCTCTTAGTGACTGAAGTCCTGGTCAGGGATGGCTTCCATTCAGTCCCCACACTGGGTCAATCACCTCATGCTCAGCACTATCACTTCTACCTTCAAATTATGTCCTGAGAGTATCCCTTCTTTCCACCTCCAGGAACTCCATCCTACTTCAGGACCTGACCTTCTTCTGTCCAACTTGTACAGTAGCTCCTGAATCAGCCCCTGCCTTCCCAACTCCCCTCCCTCTATTGTCCTCCCCACCGTAAATGACCCTGTATAGGATTGACTCTGAAGTCCTCAGGCTAGTACACAAGGCCTTTTCCAATCCATCCCCAAAACATACTTCCAAGTTCATTTCACGCCATCTGAAACTCACTTCTGGTCACATGCAGAGTTAGAGCAGAGTATTTTGTACTGAGAACAGTCTGGGAAGGCAGGAAGGGAATATTTTTAAAAGGTCAAAGGTTACATGAGGTCTTGTGTTTGTTATCTCCTTTCATCCTCATAAGAACTCAACGAAGAGACCATCATTAAACTAGTTTTTAAAATGAAACTACAATAGGTCCTGGCCCAGAAGACTTCCATTCCAGATTTCCTGCATGGTAGAGTAGGCATTCAATCTCAGATTTGTTGGCCTCAAAGGTCTTCCCATGACATCATGATGATTGGTGCTCCTCAAAAATGCCCGTGTAGTCTTTCAAGGGAAGTTTCTTCTTTCTGAAACACTCTTGTACCTTTTACCGTACTCCACCTGATAATCTATTTAGCGTTCGGCACCCAAATTTAATATAATTTTTTCTATGAAATGTGCTCCATCTTTTTTACTCTCTTGATGCTTCACGTATAAATCTACTCTATTGCTTATTCCATCCAATTATAATCACCAACATTATGCCACCTTCAAATGACAAGGAGAAAATCTTATGCATATTTATTTGTAATCCCAGCACCTTATATAATGTCTGGCATATAATAGGACCTCTACACGTACTTTTAAGGAATGGATTGAATGCATGTGTTCCTAAAATGAAGGTATCAGGTAACGCCTCTCCCTGAAAAGTCAGGTGTGAAATATATACTTAATTATCTTTTTAATCAAATATAATTAAATCTTATTCTATCCTAATGAGTTCATGGTAACTTTAACCGCATCGTTTTGGGAAGCCTCAAATCTAGAAATCTTATGTGATGCTCTAAATTGCCAACCAGGGTAAGAGCCCCAGCTTTACCTCTACCATAGCTATTAGAGTTTCCTACTGTTTAACCTACATGCCTTCATGGACAGGTGGTTCTGCTTTGTGCCAAGCCTGCACAGGGCATCACTGCTGATGCTTAGAAACTAGTGCCTGGAGTCTTGCCTCTCTATCTTCACCACCTGGCCACTACCCTTCGAGGTTCTGCCTTCTTCCATACAGAACTCTTGGTCTTGGGGAATATCCACACTCTTTCCTACTGCTTCCACAGCCCCCTCTCCTCCCCCAACACAACTAGACCTTGCCTCTGTCCTAACACAATCCTTTCAGAAAGTTGATGAGCTGAAGCTGTCAGAAGAAGGAAGTGGGAGTGAAGCTTTGCTCTGTTGACTTAGGTCCTGGAACACAACCATAGCTGGGGTAAGCACACAAAAAGCCTTTAGTGACCTTCTCTGAGAGAAAGGCAACAGGACAGGGAATCAAACCTGCCAATGCTTATTCTTTCTGATCCCTCTCAAGTGTGAAAACAAAACACAAGATAATGTCTTAAGAACTTTTTTTTGCCATAACTGTCCATGCACTTGTTCTGGATTTTACCTAATGTATTATTTTGGGGGGAGAGTAGCAGCGCAGTGTAAATGCATGAACTCTGGAGCCAGATTGCTTTAGCTCAAACCTCAGTTCCACGACTTAACTAGCCTATCTCTTTGTGTCTTTGTTTACTTATCTGTGAAATGGAAATGATTATGGAAACTTCATAAGGTTATGTGATGACTGAATTAGTTAATGAATGAAAAGTACTTAGAATAATGCCTGGAACCTAGTAAATTTCATATACAGGTTAATTACTTCTAGGTACTATGATCTTTTTTTTTTTTTTTTTGAGAGAGAGGTAGTAAGCATGTGCATGCATGCATGAGCAGGGGAGAGGCAGAGGGAGAGGGAGAAAGAGAATCTTTAGCAGGCTCCATGCCCACAACATGGGGCTCAATCTCATGACCCTGGGATCATGACCTGAGCCAAAATCAAGAGTCCGACAGTCAATTGACCAAGCCACCTAGGCACCCACTATGAACAATGTTCTTTAGCTATCTAACCCAGTATCTTGCCTTCATCTCTTTGTGGGTGACTCAATCCAAGATTTTTTATTTCTGGTATCTCTCCTAAACACTAGTTCTGAATTTCCAAATGCATGTTGAATAATGTTCTTGGATATTTTCTGGCATCAAGACCAAAACTATCATTCCATATAGACACCTCTATTCTTGTTAACTTTGTTTCTTTCTTTTCCTGTGGTCCTCAAAGCAAGTCAGCAGTTCTACTGAGCCTTCTTCCTTTTCACTGCCGCCACACTAGTCCATACCTATTTATCTATGTCCGGACAGTCCAGACAAACAAAACAGCATTTGAATTACCTCAAATTAGAAAGTATTTAAAACTGAATGAATATAAAAACGCAATATCGTCAAAATTTGTGGGATGGCATTTTTTTTCAACGTTTTTTTTTTTTTTTTTTTTTTTTTTAATTTTTGGGACAGAGAGAGACAGAGCATGAACGGGGGAGGGGCAGAGAGAGAGGGAGACACAGAATCGGAAACAGGCTCCAGGCTCCGAGCCATCAGCCCAGAGCCTGACGCGGGGCTCGAACTCACGGACCGCGAGATCGTGACCTGGCTGAAGTCGGACGCTTAACCGGCTGCGCCACCCAGGCGCCCTAAATTTGTGGGATGGCATTTAAGCGGTACCGAGGGGAAAATGTGTAGCACTAATTGCCTATATTTAAGAAGAAAGGTCTCAAATCAATGACCACATCGTTTACCTTAAGAAACCACAAAAATAGCAAATTAAACCGAAGTGAGCAGAAAAAAAAAGAGATAATAAAGACCAAAGCAGAAATCAATTTAAATAGAAAAGAAAAACATCAATGAAACTAAATTCTCTTTCTGTAGGATCAATAACATTGATAAATTTTGAGTCCTGAACAGGAAAAAGAGAAGACACAAATGACCAATATTAAGAATATGAGAGAGGTCTTCACTACAGATATGACAGGTATTAAAAGGACAACAAGGAAAACTGTGAATAATTTTATGTCAATAAATTTGACAACTTAGAGGAAATGTGCAAAGTCCTCGAAAAATACAAACTACCAAACTCACACAAGAAAAAAAAAATAACCTAAACACCTGCATAACCATTTAAAAACTTGGCTTTTTCTGTTAAAAAAAAAAAAAAAAAACTTCCACAAATTCTTCCAGAAATTGAAGGAGAAACAATGCTTCCCAACTTACTCTAGGATTCCAACATTGCCTTAATATCAAAACCAGGGGCATTATAAGAAAACCATCTTCCAATATTCTTCACTTACATATAGATATATTAAAATTGCACAGTTATAAAATTTACATAGATATAAACATATTCTAAACACAACTTTAATAATCAAATCTAAAAATATAAACAGGATAATGCATTATATAAGGTAGGGCTTATTTCAGGAATACAAGAGTAGTTTGACACTAAAAATCAATATAATTCACCCTATTTATGGACTAAAAAATAAAAAATCACATCCATAGGATTTTCTTAATAAGAATTGAAAAAGCTTTTGACAAAATCCAACATACACTTATGATAAAACTCCCAGCAAAAATAGGAATAGAAGGTACCTTCCTCAGTCTGATAAAGCACATAAAGAAAAACAAAAACAAACAAAATAAAAACATAGCCAACATCATATTTAATAATGAGAGACTATATGCTTTCCCCCTAAGATCAGAAACAAGACAAGGATGTCTTTTACCACTTTTTCCAACATTATATGAGAGGTTTTAGCTAGTATAATAAGGCAAGAAAAAGGAAAGCCATCTCTGTTGGAAAGGGAAAAGTAACAGTCTTCATTCACAGAGGACATGACCATCTGGGAAAAAAAAATCCATTGGAATCTGTAAAAAGACTAATAGAACTAATAAGCGAGTTTAGCCAAGTTAAAGTTCGGAGTATCAATATTCAAAAATCAATTATTTCTATGTATTAGCAACAAACAACTGGAAATTGAATTTTAAAAAAAATCACTTACAGTAGCATCAAAATGTTAAATATTTAGGGATAAATCAGAGAAAAAAATGTGCATGATCTATAGCCTGAAAATTATAAAACATTGCTGAGAGAAATTAAAGATGGCCTAACTAGACAAATATACTTGTACATGGATAGGAAAATTTAATCGCTAAGATGTCAGTTCTGCCCAAACTGACCTACAGATTATTTGTATAGTGATGATTATTTTTACTGATTTTGACTAGGATGCTCTTGTCATGTGTGTGTACACAGGTCAAAACTTACCAAATGTTACACTTCAAATACGTGAAATTTCTTTGTATGACAATTATACCTTAATAAAACTGTTAAAAAGTAAAACCACAAAACCTCTTCAGTGGCTCTCGAAAGCTTTCATGTGGTAAAATTCAAGGTTTTTAGTGAGAAGATATGGGTTTAAGATTTTCCTACCAGCTAAATCTATTCAAGAGAATCATTTCACCTCTTTTGAGTATGAATTCTATCAATAGAACAGAAATGATAAAATCTTGCTGAAATAGTTGTTCAGAACAATTGTAACATCTTATTTAAAGTGCCTAGGATGGGGCACTGCAATGGCTCCAATCTGTTAAGCATTGGACTTTGGTTCAGGTAATGATCTTGCAGTTTGTGAGTTCCAGCCTGGCATCAGGCTTCCTGCTGTCAGCACAGAGCCCACTTCAGATCCTGTCTGTCTGTCTCTGTCTCTCTCTCAAAAATAAATAAACATTATGATAAAAGTGTCTAGGATAGTGCCTGACACCTGGCCTTTGAAATGCCTTAAATTCAAGGTAACAAGTGGAAGCAATCAGCTATTGCCTTAGGGATCAGTCACTGAGGGTTATAGGAGGGGTTGTGGGAGGGGGGATGGGATATATGGGTAAGGGGCACTAAGGAATATACCCCTGTAATCATTGTTGCACTATATGCTAACTAATTTGGATGTAAATTTAAAAAAGGAAAAAAGAAAAAAAAGAAGAGATGAGCACATAAAGTGGCCCTTAGTTCACATTTTGCCTAGGGCTCATCCTGAATTTGTGTCACTTAATAGTTTATAGAACTTTAGGTCCTATAATTGAAAAACTTACAGATAATCACAACAAACACCATAATTTGTTACCAATACTCGAATTTTGGCACATTTTTTGTTGACAAAAAAAAATGTTTATACAATCACAACTTTAATATGTTAAGTGTTGAATATTTAAGATAATTTCATAACAATCATTGTATTTTATCACAGCACATTATTATAAACTTACAGATATTTTTCTTGGATAATTTGGATCAACAGAGAATTTGGAGCTCTGTATATTGAAGAAAGAACTGACTAGATCCACTGATACCAATTTTATAATGAAGGATGCCATCGTTTTTCAAAAAGATAATGAAAGGGGCCAAAGAGCGGCATGGTTGGCTAATTATATTAATTATTAAAGTTTTTTTCTTTTTCAAGTATGCACAGAGATTTAATTTTTCTCGTTTGACATACGTGTAATATTTACTTCTGAATACTCCATTTTATTCTATTTCAGAAGGCAACAGAATAAAAACATAGCCATATTACAGCTGGACTTCTCAATAGCCAATATTTTATTTGGGGTTATAAAACTTCTAAATGAAAGAGAATATAAGCAAGTAGGATTAATTTCTGTGAGTGTGTGCACACATGTGCACATGTAGGTGTAATTGGCAATATTTAAAAAGAAAAACAATCAATCAGTAATGACAATTTTGTTGTTCATTTGCCTCAATGCTAAAATTTTACCTTTAAAAGGGCATTGTTTTTTTTCCTGCTTGACTAACTCATGTTTGCACATATGTGTTTGTATGCCCATACAAATATGTTTTGCTGAACATAATACTACAGAATTTACAAGAGGAAATTTAAACTCAATGGTGTCCTTAATGGTTTAAGGACAATATTAAGGATAATGAACATGTGCATTAGTAAACAAAATACTTTAGTACTTTTATATATATATATATATATATATATATATATATATATATATATACACATTTGTGTGTATAGTTGTGGGTATATATATACATATATTTTTTTCTGAAATTGTTTCCATATCTGCATTTTTAAAGAAAAATACACACACACACACACACACACACACACACACACACAAGAATATTTAAAAAGAAACTTGTCAAAATAACAGAAGTTGAAGAGAGCACATCACAAAAATCTCCAAACCTCTAGAAGATACCCAGAATATTTTTTTAGAAATGGAAAAATAATTATAAAATATATTGTGTTAATAAATCAGAAAAGGCGCTTGAAATAATCTCATAAAATGTTATAGCTTAAATAATGCCCTTCATCAGTATTCTTTGTTTAACATTTTATGTTTATTGATAAATGAAGATGCATTTAAATAATTCAAAGAAAACATTAGCTGCAAGCAAGGAATTAATAATTGATAGGACTGGAAGGACTCTTTTCACTTGGGAAATAGATAATATTAGCTTAATGTGGGGCTGTAGGAACAGAGGAAATGTAATGGATCTGCCTGCTTTAAACTGATGATGGTTATTGTGGTCTAAAAGTTGCTACAAAGGCAAAAGCGGGACAGCTCGGCCAAGTGCAATAGATTTCACTCATAGGAGCTGACAGTGCAAATTGTGGCCTGATGTGCCAGATTTATACATGGTAGGAGACCTAATGATCATGACATACACTAAGGAGGTGAAAAAAAAGAATAAATGCAAGTTAACCATAACTGGAAAATGGAAAGAAAAACCCTTTGAACATACCAAGATGATAAAAATAAGGAGATTTTACTTTTCTCCTTCATTGTGCTTGAGGACAGAGGCCAGTTAGAATATGACTACCTTGCTTTTGACAAGAAACACCCATCATGAGGTTTTGGTTATATTCTTGCTGTAGTTCATGCAGCAGCTCCAGCTGCACATGTGGCAATGCCAACATCTTTGGGGCGTTGCGGAGGATGAATGCCCGCAGATAGAAGAGATACATATGTTGGCTATTTTCATCTCACCTGTGTTTGTCCTTCTCCAAATATTAAAGAAAATTGAGTCCTACACATCTGGGAGTTGCAGAGGTCATTAATTTTGTCCTGTCTTCCCTATCTCCTTCACTCCCACTCCCTGGGCAATGGAGTTGTTCTTGAAAGTGCCCAGGGAATGTTCAAATTACTCCCTGGTAAATTCATCCTTGACATTGGAAAAAGTCTTTAATTTCTAATCTAGCATAATTTAAATATACATATTTTTGAAATATTTATTTTGAGAGAGAGAGAGAAAGAGAGAGACAGGGAAAGCATGAGTAGGGGAAGGGCAGAGACAGAGAGAGAGGAGGGAGAGCATCCTAAACATCCCAAGAGGGCTCTGCCCTGATAACACAGATCTGATAGAGCAGAGCCCGATGCAGGGCTTGATGTGGGGGCTTGATCCCATGAACCATGACATCATGACCCTGAGCTGAAATCAAGAGATGGTTGCTTAAAGGACTGACCCACCCAGGCACCCCTTAAATATACAACAAAAGGACAAAGAGTTATGTTTCACCCATTGTGGTCAAAAAGAACCTTGAAATACTAATAACCATTTCATAAATCATCCCTCAAATTTGTCACTTTTGCCTTAGAGTGTTAATTTCTTTCAAAAAATGCAGATATGGAGACAACTTCAGAAATTTTTTTTTTTTTTTTTTTTTTTTTTTTTTGCTAAAATTTCAGCCACTTATGACATCTACGGATTCTGCAACATACCCTCTTGGTCAGTATGGAATTCCAAGTCTCATATCCACTCCACTCTAAGGAAATAGTAATACATGACATCATTTCTTTTGTTAAATATTACAGATCAACATCCTTCTCTCACCCCCCAGCTTTCACACAGAATGCACAAAAGAGAGCATGTAAGAAACAAAAGGCCAACTAAATCTCTCCTTTCCCCAAAGTTCTGTTTCCTCCTCCTTTGAAGAAAGGAACAGCTAGGATTGAGTCACAAAGTCAGAGATCCAGAGAGGGGAGGCAGGCAAAGCAAACTGTTCTAGTGAGCTAGATGAAGGGGGGACATTGAAAATGAGAAAAGGGTGACCAACTAATGGTGCTGAAAAGTTCTAGATCATTGATGTCATTCACAAATAAGGATTCAATGTTGCCATACATTCAACTTCCAAGAGAACCCAGAAATGTGATTTTTATTTTGTGTAGTATCTCACAGCTTGAAGTATAAGACTACATTCAAACAAACAGATCTTGCTTGAATGGGTGCATGTTGTGCAGACTAAATCAGTTTGTCTCGTGACCAGAGCGAGCTGGAGTAAGTCTAGCCAGAAATCCTGGATGCACCCAGAACTCCCTTCCTGCCTTTCCACTAAGGCATGAACTCCCTTCCACTAGGATGTCTCTCATCATGCAAACTAAAAATTGACTATCCGCTTAGCACTCCTTCACTTTGTAAGCCAGTCTTCATGCATTCAGCAGATACCATACTATTAAGAACTTAGTGATAATTTTAAGAATATCTTTGAAAATGCAAAGTAACTTTTTAACTGATCACGAAGAATGTGTGGTTGTTGTAGAAAGTACAGAAATTATCCATAATTCTACTGTCTAAAAGCAACCACTGTTACTAGCTTAGTGTACTGGCTTTTCATTCATTTTCCATATGTTGTATACATCTTATATTTTATACTAAAATCTTACATATATTTAGTTCTGTTGAGACAGTATTTTCAATTTGCTGTAAATTCTCTTAGGAGGAAGACTAAAGCACTTTTAGAGAAGAAAATTATTATTTGCATAGCTTTAAAAAAGTGTTCGTTTAAGACTTCGATTTGATCTTTTAATAATTGTTTTTGTCGAGCATAAGGGTTTGATGCTATACAATACGAAAACAAGTTAGAATTAATTTAGGTCATTGAAGGCATGTTATAAACAACTAGCTTACAGATGCATAAGGAAACTTTCATGATCAATTAGGAGATTGCCATTAATCAGTAACTAACCTTCATCCTGAGTTTTCCAATTCCTTAGTATATTTACTAATTTGTTTTTTTCATACATATATTCCTTTATTTTGCTTTATTTTTATTTTGATTCTTGCTTTTGGTGTTCTAGACATTGTACTATGTGCTGGGAATACAGAGACAAATGCACACAAACCCAACCTTTCACAAACTGTTTTAGTAGGAAAATGTTAAGGAAATATGTAACTAAAATCTCATAGAAATACTAATATAGAATACTGCAGAGTCTGGAAGACCTCAAGTCCCAGACATGAATGGAAGTCTATAACGCCCAAGTGGACCACAGCACTCTAGTAGTATTTCCTCATGATTTCTCCTTCTTCCATTGTTCACCTAGGGCATCTGGATAATTCCTGGCCACGTTTGTGTGTAATTTATTGTTCTATATCATATTCTATATACCTTTGTAGCTTATTGTGGCACTCTAATTTTTTTTTTCTTTTACCTGGATGAATTTCATTTTTCAATGGATTTTTTCAGTGTGTAAATGCAATTCTATAATTTTTCCTCTGTAGTTATTGGTTTTGAAATGTACTATTCACCCCTTGATCATGTATTATCTCAAGTATTAAAAAACATTTATAAAAGCCATATTAACCTATACACCTTATAGAGTATCCCAGACTAGTTCATTATCTTAGCCTGTACTGATAGGAGAAGGGACTGCTCGTTTTCCAACTGGGAGCAGACACAGATGACAGTTTGAAAGCCTGCACCCAAGAGCCTGTTGTTGGGGATCAAGATTGGGAGTTGTCTAAACTGGGGTAGGCTGGGAGTAGAAGCCTGTTTTAGTCTGTTCAGGCTGCTACCCCAATAATAACACAGTCTTATGGCTTATATACAACCAAAACTTATTCCTCCAGTTCTGGAGACTGGAAGTCTAGGATCAGAGTATCAGCATGGTCCTGTTCTGGTGAAGAGCCTTTTTTTCCGGGAGGGTTGCAGACTGCCAACTTCTCAACTTCTGTCTCCTCACATGGCAGGAAAGGGGCTAGGGAGCTCTGTGGGAGCTCACTTCACAAGAGTGCTAATCTCATTCATGAGAGCTCCACCTCATGACTTAAGGCCCACCTCCCAATACCATCACACTGGGCATTAGGATTTCAACATTTGAATTTGAGGGAGACAAACATTCAGACTATAGTAGAACCAAAGCAGACAATGATAAGATCAAGTTTAGGGGAGGAAATCAAATAGCCAGACCAGACCACGTTACATGGTAGATTCTGTAGGAGTACCAAAGGCATGCACATTCTTGAACCCAGACAAAATTATGTCTGATTGCTCAGTATTACCCTGATTTTTTTTTTATTTCAGCTTCCAAAGCTTTCTGTCCCACGCCACAAAAAGCACATTTTGGCTTCTGGGTCTAGAAATGACCAACTATTGACTATCCAATAAAATTAGGATATCAAATATGGTCTACAGGTATAAATTATAAAAGCTCAGACATTCACTGCATTTACTTATTTATAAATCAGACATAGTATTTCAAAAGAACCACAGTTACAATCTGTTAAGAGTTTTTATCAATACTTAAGAAGTTAATTAAAATAGCTTAAGTGAAATATTAAACACATTTTAGCAATTAATCAAGAGTATATTCAAAAAGAAATTTACATATATACGGTCAGTGAATTTATGAAAAAGGAGCCAAAAATACACAATAGGGAAAAGACAGTCTCTTCAATAAATGGTGTTGGGAAAACTGGACAACCACATGCAAAAGAATGAAACTGGACCCCTATCTTACACCACACACAAAAATTAATCCAAAATGGATTGAATCCTTGAATGTTAGACCTGAAACCATTAAACTCCTGGAAGAAAACATAGGCAGAAACCTCCTTGATATTCATCTTAGTGATGATTTTTTTTGGGGGGGTGGGTATTTGACACCACAAGCAAAGCCGACAAAAGCAAAAGTAGTGAGACTACTTCAAACTAAAAAGCTCTGCACAACAAAGGAAACCATCCACAAAATGAAGAGGCAACCTACCAAATGGGAGAAAATATGTACAAGTCATATATCTGATAAGAGGTTAATATCAAAAATATTTAAGAACTCATACAACATATCAGAAAACAATCTAATTAAAAACTGGGCAGAAGATCTGAATACATGGTTTTCCAAAAACACAAAGATGGCCAACAGGTATATGCAAAGATGCTCAACACCATCGAACATCAGGGAAATGCAATATCAACTCACCCTGTTAGAATGGCTCTTCTCACAAAGGGCAAGAAATAACCAAGTGTTGACGAGGATGTGGAGAAAGGGGAACCCATGTGCAGTATTGGTAGGAATGTAAACAAATGCAGCCCCTTTGGAAAACAATATGGAAGTTGTTCAAAACTAAAATTAGAATTACCGAATTATCTAGCTATTTCACTTCCAGGTATCCAAAGAACATAAAAACGCTCACTGGAAAAGATATATGCATCCCATGTTCATCATGGCATTATTTATAATAACCAAGATATGAAGGCAACCTAAGTGTCCTCTGATGGATGAATGGATAAAGAAAATGTGGTGTGTAAGCACCTACCCACCAATCCATACACAGGAATACTATTCAGCCATCAAAAAACAAGAAAATCCTGCCATTTGCAACAAGAAAAATCCTGCCATGGATGGAACTTCATGGCATCATGCTAAGTCGGATAAACCAGATGTATGGTCTCACTTATATGGTCATTAAAAAAAATAAAAACAAAAATAAAAAACTACCACCACCACCAACCAAATCTGAGCTCATGGATACAAAGAACAAATTGGTGGCTTCCAGACGTGGGGAGCAGGGAAGCATAATGGGTGAAGGGTATTAAAAAGTACAAACTTCCAAGTACAAAATACATCATGGGGATGTAATGTACAACATAGTGATTACCTTTAATAATACTTTATTGTACACTTAACAGTTGCTAAGAGAGTAGATCTTAAAAGTTCTCATCACAAGGAAAATAATGTGTAACTATTGTAACTATGTATAGTGACAGACTTATTGTGATTATTTCACAATGTATAATAAAACTATATATTGTACACATGAGACTAATGTTACATGTCAATTACATCTCAATTTTAAAAAAGAGTATATTAAACCTTCTGAAAGTACTGTGAATGATGGATAGTAAATAAACAGCCTTTACCTTCCTCTCACCTCCAGACTTACTAATGAGAAAAGACATACAAACATAGAACAATTGGAAAACAATACAAGAAGAAATTGCCTCATTAAGGTTCAATACCTCTTTCTACTCATTGGAACTTCTGTGACAGAGAAAGTTGGGGCAGGAAAAAAGCAAAACAAAATAAAACAAACGACTCTTCCATTCTAGTCTGGCCACAGTAAACCTCTGAGTGTGGAAATACTTTAACCTTGGTGCTCCATTCCTAGAAGCTTTCAAACTGATTGAATGTGGCTTGTTCGACATTTAATGAAACTCACATTTCTAAGATTCTCCAGCTTGGATCTCTGGCTTTGCCTAATGGGTTGAATCAGGA
Source organism: Neofelis nebulosa (assembly GCF_028018385.1). NCBI lineage: Eukaryota > Metazoa > Chordata > Mammalia > Carnivora > Felidae > Neofelis > Neofelis nebulosa. Next base: position 67,356,234 of record NC_080788.1, on the reverse strand, counting down.
CATGTTACGTTATTAACTGTTGCCGGTGAAGAGGGGAGAAAGATGAGGGAGAATGTACTAAAACTGAAAGGCAGAATTTTAGTAATATCGGAAATGATATTTTCAATGAGAACCCAGGGAACCAACCCTTGGAGGTGAATCAAATGCAGACATAAAGATTCCCCAGGCTGCACATACAAAGGATGGGCTCATGTAGAGGGGTCCCCTGGGTTTGAAATTTCATGTCACTTGAATTCTGGCTCCCAGTTGCTCACCAGCCCTTCTGTGTCTGTTTCCACAGACAGGTACATAATGCTAGGCCTTAGAATTGCAGGGGCAGAAACCAATACCCACCCCCACCCCCCCAGCAACTATAGCTCCACTCAGAAAAACTTTGAGCTAGATGAGCTGGCAATGACAGTAGACACATGCCTGGGATTCTTTTTAAACTATATGTACAGCTTTTAATGGCATAATTACAGCTGTTCAGTAAGTGATGTCTCTAGGCTGAGGACTGCAAAGCGAAGCAGCTCAGCCAAGAGAACCGGGAGCAACATGTTCTTCTTGTTACCGCCAGTTAGTGGGGATAGAACATATGGTCACTTTACAAAGGTGAGTTACCAACAAGCAGGAATCCCAGCCAAATGTTTCCCAGCTGGATTTCTTCTTTTCAATTCATTTATGCTTTCTGTCCAATTTTTCTTCCCTCTTATTTTGACTTTTTTTTTTTTGAATTGGGGATGGGACTATATTAGAAAACTCATTTGCAATCAGAAAAATAATTTAAGAAATAAATAATCAAAGTGACACCCTGCCCGTAATTTATGAATGATGCAGAACTAGTTTCTGTAACTAAGAAGTGTTACAAGTGACAATAGAACAGGCAGACCTAATCTCAGTTTTGGTTCTAATGCTTGGTAGTTAGGTGGTTTTAATGTGAGTCATGGAAACTTATTTTAACCATGAATTTTCAGCTATGGGTAAGCACCGTCTTAAAGTTTACTGTGAGGATTTAGCGAAATAGTGCACCCTGCTATGGAATGTGCTCTGTAAAGTTTTTGCACTGGTCTCGGAGACCACAGGTTTTATTCTGAATTTGCATTATTATAGTGGAGCAGGGCCGCTAGAGTTTAGCCATCTGGAGTTATTCTTGCCTCTGCATAACCATTATCGATAGACTTTGGAAGCGCCAAAGCAAATAACACTACCTTCCCAACACAGAACATGGTCTACAGAATTCCTATTTGGTTGAAATCTGCATGATGCTTAAACATATTCTGCATCCATTAGAAAAGTTAGGCTGCATCTAGGCAGGAATGCGTGCTCAGATGCTTGTGACTGGCCGGAGGGGAGATATGGGAGAGAGCTGACCTTGGTCAACTGGAGAATACCACCCCGCCTCCCAGACCCCACTAACTGCTGCTCAGCTCCAGCCTGTCCTGCCCTATGAAAATGTGAGCCGGGCATGGCCAGCACCTCTTTGTCATCCCTTTCATTTCTAGGGATTACTTGGTTCAGCTACTCAGATCTATGTGTTTACTGGGCAACAGGCCTAATCAAAAAATATGTAAATAAATATAAAAGATGATGATAAAGTCAACATTCCAAACAGAAGAAGAAACTGGTAGCTCAGTCTAAAAGAGTGACGTTAAATAAAAGGCATTTTTGAGAATGTTCTCTTCCTTGACAAAATTACCGATGAGACCGCTTAGCATCCAAGTTCATGCAAAATCTATGACATAGGTGTGTGTATTTTAATTAAAGACAAGCTAAACTCAAAACAATTGCAAGTATCCTACAAAATCTTACAATAAAAATTGATGCTCTAGGGACTTGCAGTGTTCTTATGCTGTGGTTTCAAGGACCCGTCAACACTGCTAAGTGTGCCCCGGGAGTACATATAGCCCATTTGAGAGTCAGGCCAGTACACAAATTCCTCCAAATCTCATAATAGCCTTTCTGTGGAAGATGAGTAAATGCTCTCATTTAGCAGATGTAGCAAGTGAGGCTCAAGAAATTAAATGCTTAACTCCCACTTCCAGCTAATGATGACTCCGTACCTAATTCCTTATTTTTTTTCCATCTGGAACCTCCAAATTCAGCTTCTAAAAACCTTTAATTTACGCTTTGCGTGAATGTTATCATCACTTTAGGTCATCTTCCAAATCCTGGACAGGAAAAAAGTTACCTAAAGAATTCAGGGAAGGAGGCAGTTTGGTGGATGCTGATTAATTTTCAAATTATTCAAATTATTAATATTAACACTCAAATTCTGTTCATTCCTGAGAGAGGATAGCCAGCATAGTGTGTGTCAGGAATTGGCCATGCAAAGAAGTTATTCATTGCCATCTATTTGCTTTCTGCTGATTTTGTTCACAAACATGTAAGCAAAGGAATAATCTCTTTCTTTCTGGTTGCAGCAGTCGTGTTACAGATTGTTGACGATGGGGGATGAAAATTGGCCCTGCTCTTTTAGATGACTGGTATTAAATGGAACAGTCTTTGAGAGGTGCCAATTCTTCATAACTAATGGTGGTCTTTTGAAAGAGGTTTTTCCAAATGTGTTTGCCTTATGAAAGAGTATTGGTTGGGGGCAGTCCATAACCCTTTCCAATAGGGAAGATGGATTAGTTTTGACTGACTCTGTGTAAAAAGCTTTGTACTTGTCCAGTTGGCAAGGGCAGAAAGCAAAGTAATGACCAGAAAGTAAAAGGAAAGAAACAAAAAAAGATAAATATTGTATCTAGCATCCTCCCTGGTTACTTGGGAGGCTGGGTTTCTTTCCAATTAAAAAAATAGTAATAATAATTTTTGTAGGGCCAAGAAAAAAAATCCATAGTATCCCAGTGGAAAATCTCATTCGACAGTGATTTGGGGTGTTTATAGACGTATTCATTTTTTTTCTTTTGAAAGCCTTTATCTGAATCAGAGTAATTAGTTTTGTGCCAGGGTCCCAAGATCTACATGGAATCATGTGTAACATAAGTGAAAGCATGAACTAAAATGGAAAATATGAAGCACAGTCCATTTCTTGACACAACCGCTATTTAATATATAAGATATCCTCACTCCGTAACATTTTTTATAGTGATGGGAGTCTAGAGAAAAAGTTGTTTGCAAGTATGTGCGTATACTGACATTATAAAATGTGAATTGTTCGTAGTTTGAAGGGAGCTGAAGAGTAAAAGCACAGCTTAATATTTCAAAACATTTTAGTTATGTGATCTAATTCCTCATAAAAATACCCTTGATAATTCAATGACATCACTGACTGTAGTTCCTAATTCATGACTTTCAGAAGTGAGATAGAAATGTTTCATAACTTGTTCAAATAATGCATCGTAGGCTTATCTAACAATAATGCTAGAATAGACTTTTTCATACACTGCTAAGAATTTTAGAATTTGGTGGAACTCAAAGAAGTAAGGACACCGATGCTAAAAGAAGAAAAAAACCCTCAATTTTATCAGTTTTCATCTCAACGATTTTCCTTCCCCAAGTTCTTCAGGATTAAAAATTTAAGAAGCATTTTCCTATGTCAAATAACTCATCCATACCGTTTAATCCCACCAAAAATACCTCTTAGAAAACAGGTCTCTAGAAAATGCGCTTCCGCATTTTTCAATTGCTCTTCATAATTCTCTGTAATTTAGGTTATTAAAACCTTTCCAGTGGTGAGCTCTCGTTAGCAGGCACAAAGCTGGGAAAGGAGGCTACCTTGGCTACAGTTAGACAAAGGGATTATCATTGATTGAGAGCTACAGGAAGCAGGGCTTCAGAGGGCATACATCTGTATCTGAATACACAACATGACAGATATGCTTCTTCACGTGACATAGAATCTGGGAGAGAAACAGATGATTTCTGTATAGTCCTACACCCTCACTACCCATTTTTAAAAGCTTGTAAGTTTCCATAAATCACAGTGCCATATAATAGTACTGTCAGAAGAGCATCTGGGGATGGGAGGGAAACTACTTAGCAACCAGTACAGCATAGGCACTGACCAACCATAATAAATGCCAGCTAGAGGTGGGTCCAGGAGGCCCCTTGGTGGCCCAGCCTTCAATCCTTTAGCGTCTGGCTTGCGAGAGGTCTGAGAGGCTTAAGGGTAGCAGCAGTGGAAAGGTAGGGCGAAGCAGTGGCTCTTTAGCAAGTAAATAATAATGTTTTAATATTTTCCCTACTTGACTAGCTGTATCAGTTCACACCACCGAATATCAACCCTGGTATGAGCTGGTAACATTATTGAGAGAGTAATTCAATTTCAAGTTTGATTGGTTTGGAATCTAATTTTAAGTTTTCAGTGGGAAAATGCATTTTGCGTTCTATTCACTATTTATATATTTTATTAGGTATCAGTGCACTTCTTTTTTTTTTAATTTTAATTTTTTTTTAACATTTATTTTTGAGACAGAGAGAGACAGAGCATGAACAGCGGGGGGCGGACAGAGAGGGAGACACAGAATCTGAAACAGGCTCCAGGCTCCAGGCTCCGAGCTGTCAGCACAGAGCCCAATGCGGGGCTCAAACTCACGGACCGTGAGATCATGACCTGAGCCGAAGTCGGACGCTTAACCGACTGAGCCACCCAGGCGCCCCATGTATCAGTGCACTTCTAAACACAAAAGGATTTCACATTGCACACCGCCTGTAACGTTGATACCGTATGTTGCCATCTGTGGTGTTCACAAGAGATAGGCTCTGGATCATGTTAATCTTTCTCAAGCTCTTCACCTTGCCAAATCATCACCAAGTGTCTACGTAGCCTTTTGAATATAACTTCTACTTCTTAAGCTTTAAAAGTGAATTCTGCATTTAGCTATTGGTTTTGAAATTCTAGAATTCACTCTATCTTACGGAAGCCTCGTTAGATAAGTAAGGGAGCCCGGAGGCTAAGGTGGAGAAAGGCCAACCCAATGCAGAAGATGGTAAGCAAAGGGCCTTAACTTAATGTGCTTGGCAACATGCTCCTACATCACTGAAAACCCCATGCCTAATATTTAACAACTGGCATTGTCTGCAACTGCGTTGTCCGATACAGTAGCCACCAGCTGCATGCAATGACTTAAATTCAAATTTTAATTAGATAAAATTAAATACCCCAAAATGTAGTTCTTTAGTCACATTAGCCACATTTCAAGTATTCCATTGCGACATGTGGCTAGTTCACTGCAGAAAGTTATACTGGACAGTTTGGGTCCAGAAGCTCATTGTAGCTTATTTTAATTCTGTCAGTAGAAGTAGAACACTTCATCTTTTTCTGTCTCTAGAGGAGAGAGAAACAGGACGGCTTATTAGTCAAAAATTATTTCCAGGTTTCTCAAAAGTGATTATCGTCATGTTTTTTTACTTGTGTGCTTCTGACCGACCAAATGTACAAAAGGGTCACGCTAGTTCCTTTTATCCCAACCTACAGTGATATTTCTCAAAATCCAAAGTTTTCTGTCCTTTTATTTCACATTATAATTTGGCAACTGCATATAATTCTGTAATATGGATTCAACATTGACTATGTCATATTTGGCACTAGAAATTTCCCTTAGCTGATTTTCTGCTAAAAATAAGAACACAATGGCTTTCTAACCACTCCCCTCCCTGCCAAAAAAAAAAAAAAAAGATTGGTCTTAATTCTTGTTAACAGTATATCAATGTCATTTGGGGTCAAAAGTAATCTTCAGGTAATTTGCCTTGCCCAAACGGAGATTCACCTGGAACAAGGAGAGAAAAGTCCTCGGGATTAAATTCAAGTTTTCCCTCACTGTATTCGGAAAAACTGATTTGCGTGGGTAGACATCTCTAACATTTTCATCGACGTCAACCTGAACGCTGAATATAATTTGTGCCTCAGAGATCTTTTCCTAGACTATAGTACACTAAACCAACCAGAGGAAAACTAGGGAGAACATTCCACCGACTATTTGTTCTACACGATGCCAAGCTCAAGTAAGACTGATGGCCTCACTGGACCGACTGATTCTTTTGGCAGCATCGATCCATCTGTGAAGAGGTGGAGTTTGGAAACTAGCTATATCTCAGTTTTCCCATCTGTATCACCAGGCAACCCAAGTGACAACCGATTCCTCCCTTTGCGGTGATTTTGTAAGGGTCCTCTGGTCGCATCACCTGCTGTGGAAGGAGCTACCTCTCAGGAAAAGTTCCCAGAGGGCTAATTCAATCCTTGTGTCCTTAGACCCTGGCAGACAGCACTACAGATGAGGGTATGTTTTTGTAGTTTCGCCCTTGGCTGTAATGGCAGTTGTGCTGGCACTGGGCTTGAGAACGCTGTTGAAAGGATGTTTCCGCCAAGCTGGCTGGCATTGGGTATGCTTGTATTGTATTGATACAGTATTTGCACTGGCATCCTTACTGCTATCTTTCTCATTTTTTAAATGTTGACATTAAGAGTGCAAATTTTTGTTTTTCACCATTACCAGAAAAGAATAAAAAATTCTTGATATTTAATCAACAGGATGTGATTTGCCAGGGCAAGTTTCTTAAGCAAATTTCCTCTTGAAAATATTTGCGTTTTAATCTTTCAAAAAAAGTTCTAACTCGTCATTGTGTGCATTAATTCGTGCTTAAAATGAGGATTGGGAGGTAGGAGAAAATTTATATCAATTCTACCAACTCAATTTCTGGAATATAACTAGTTTAGATAAACCAGGTTTTTCAATTTTGTTTTGTCTTGCTTTGTGACTTAAAAAAAAATCTATCATTTCCATAGTTTTTTTTTTTTTAACTGCCAGAAAATCTTTATTTTAATCCTTCAGGTTTCTCCTCAAGCCAAAGATCAAACCCAGTCATATTGCTCCTGAAATACATCTATCATGGGTACCATCAAGTCCATTTTTAGTATAATTGTGTTTATAGAAAGTGGTGAAGACAACTATTTAATCATATTTTCCCATGTTTTGAAAAGCAAATGAATTTAGTTTCTGAGCCTACAAGGGATAAGCCATTGCCAACACACGTATGTCAACAAATCAACTGCCAAATTTTGATGATCTCTCCTGCTGTAATTCTCATTTATAAGTCTGGTTTCCATTCCTATATTATCTTTTTCCTGGACCATTTTAATAATCTTCTAAATATTCTACCTGACTAGATTCCTGTATTCATCTGCCTTTGAGACCCATTTGTATAAAACACATTTCTAGTCATATTGCAACATGGGCCCCTGTCTAAAACATTAAAAGCTTGTGCACTGTGAAAATCTGTTTGTCTCAACTCTGATTCAAAGCTCCCCATGGGCTGGCCTCAAACAGCTTCTCCTGGGTCCTGATGGGCAAGCTCAAGTTTTATCCAGCCCACATGGTATGCAGATAGTGCTGAGGAAATTTGTTGAAATTCCCTAAGCTACCTATAGCTGTCAATTGAAAAAGACTCCACTCCCACACTCATATCTTTATATGACACGAGAGTCTTACAGCGTTTCCCCCACCTAAAATGTCTTCTTCTATCTCCTCTTTCTATCTTCCATCCCCCTCTTTTAAGACTCCCCTCAAATGTTTCTTTCCCAGAAATTCTCTCTGGTTTTGAAAACTACATGTGCCTTTCTTCTGGATTTCTTTTAGACTATTTACAACATACCTTGCATCCCATATTATGTTCTACCTATTTGTCACATCATTTTAACCACCCTACTAGATTCTAAGTTCCTTTGGGACTGGAAATTGTGTTATAATCATTGTCGTCTTACCCACAGTGCCTAATAAAATATTATGAATGAGGCAATAAGCAAACTGTACCATTTTGAGGCTAATTGTGTAAGAGGCTTCTTGTGTAACAAATAACTTGGGAGAATCAATCAAAAGAAATTCTACCTTGTACACTTAGTGCCTTTAAAATGTTTATATTCCCTCACATTACAATGTTACAATACCTTAAATGAAGTTCTTTATAAAGATATTAAATAGAAATAAATTAGTTGAGCCAAAATAACAAGCAATTTTCCACATAAAAATTTATTAAACCCATGTAGAGTATCATGTCATCTGTGAAAAGTGAAAGCTTGACTTCATCTTTGCCAATTTTGATGCCTTTGATTTCTTTGTGTTGTCTGATTGCTGATGCTAGGAACTTCCAATACTATGTTAAACAACAGTGGTGAGAGTGGACATCCCTGTTGTGTTCCTGATCTCAGGGGGAAATCCTCTCTGTTTTTCCCCATTGAGGATGATATTAGCTGTGGGCTTTTCATAAATGGCTTCTCTGATGTTCAAGTATGTTCCTTCTATCCCGACTTTCTTGAGGGTTTTCATCAAGAAGGGATGCTATATTTTGTCAAATGCTTTTTCTGCATCTATTGACAGGACCATCTGGTTCTTACCTTTTCTTTTATTAATGTGATGTATCACATTGATTGATTTGTGAATATTGAACCAGCCCTGCAGCCCAGGAATGAATCCCACCTGACCATGGTGAATAATACTTTTTATATGCTGTTGAATTCGATTCGCCAGTATCTTGTTGAGAATTTTTGCATCCATATTCATCAGGGATATTGGCCTGTAGTTCTCTTTTTTTGCTGGGTCTCTGTCTGGTTTGGGAATCAAAGTAATGCTGGCTTCATAGAACGAGTCCGGAAGTTTTCCTTCCATTTCTATTTTTTGAAACAGTTTGAGAAGGATAGGCATTAACTCTGATTTAAATGTCTGGTAGGTCCAGAACTCTTATTTGTTGGGAAATTTTTGATGACTGATTCAATTTCTTCACTAGTTATGGGTCTGTTCAAATTTTCTCTTTCTTCCCATTTGAGTTTTGGTAGTGTGTGGGTGTTTAGGAATTTGTCCATTTCTTCCAGATTGTCCAGTTTGTTGGCATATAATTTTTCATAGTGTTCCCAGATGATTGCTTGTATTTCTGAGGGATTGGTTGTCATAAATCCATTTTCATTCATGATTTTATCTATTTGGGTCCTCTCTCTTTTCTTTTTGAGAATCTTGGCTAGAGGTTTATCAGTTTTCTTTATTTTTTCAAAAAAACCAACTCTTGGTTTCATTTATCTGTTCTACTATTTTTTATTCTATATTGTTTATTTCTGCTCTGATCTTTATTATTTCTCTTCTTCTGCTGGGTTTGGGGTGTCTTTGCTGTTCTGCTTCTAGTTCCTTTAGATGTGCTGTTAGATTTTGTATTTGGGATTTTTCTTGTTTCTTGAGATAGGCCTGGGTTGCAATGTATTTTCCTCTTACGACTGCCTTTGCTGCATCCCAAAGGGATTGGATTGTATTTTCATTTTCATTTGTTTTCATATATCTTTTAACTTCTTCTCTAATTGCCTGGTTGACCCATTCGTTCTTTAGTAGGGTGTTCTTTAACCTCCATGCTTTTGGAGGTTTTCCAGACTTTTTCCTGTGGTTGATTCCAAGTTTCATAGCATTGTGGTCTGCAAGTGTACATGGTATGATCTCAATTCTTTTACATTTATGAAGGGCTGTTTTGTGACCCAGTATGTGATCTATCTTGGAGAATGTTCCATGTGCACTCAAGAAGAAAGTATATTCTGTTGCTTTGGGATGCAGAGTTCTAAATATATCTGTCAAGTTTGGGGCGCCTGGGTGGCGCAGTCGGTTAAGCGTCCGACTTCAGCCAGGTCACGATCTCGCGGTCTGTGAGTTCGAGCCCCGCGTCGGGCTCTGGGCTGATGGCTCGGAGCCTGGAGCCTGTTTCCGATTCTGTGTCTCCCTCTCTCTCTGCCCCTCCCCCGTTCATGCTCTGTCTCTCTCTGTCCCAAAAATAAATAAAAAACGTTGAAAAAAAATTAAAAAAAAAAAATATATCTGTCAAGTCCATCTGGTCCAACGTATCATTCAGGGCCATTGTTTCTTTACTGATTCTGTGTCCAGATGATCTGTCCATTGTTGTAAGTGGAGTATTAAAGTCTCCTGTAATCATCACATTCTTATCAATAAGACTGGTTATGTTTGTGATTGTTTTAAATATTTGGTTTTCCAAATTTGGTGCATAGACATTTATAATTGTTATCTCTTCCTGATGGATAAACCCTGTAATTATTATATAATGCCCTTCTTCATCTTTTGTTACAGCTTTTAATTTAAAGCCTAGGTTGTCTGATATAAGTATGGCTACTCCAGCTTTCTTTTGACTTCCAGTAGCATGATAGATAGTTTTCCAATGCCTCACTTTCAATGTGAAAGTGTAACTAAAGAAACTGATCCCATTCACAATTGCACCAAGAACCACTAAATACTTAGTAATAAACTTAACCAAAGATGTAAAAGATATGTATGCTGAACACTATAGAAAGCTTATGAAGGAAATTGAAGAAGATACAAAGAAATAGAAAAACGTTCCATGCTCATGGGTTGGAAGAATAACTATCTTTAAAACGTCAATACTACCCAAAGCAATCTACCACATTCAATGCATACCAATCAAAATTGCACCAGCATTCTTCTCAAAGCTAGAACAAACCATCCTAAAATTTGTCTGGAACCACAAAAGACCCTGAATAGCCAAACTAATATTGAAGAAGAAAACCAAAATGGGAGATATCACAATCCCAGATGTTAGCCTCTACTAGAAAGCTGTAATCATCAAGGCAGTATGGTGTTGGCACAAAAACAGACACATAGACCAATGGAATAGAATAGAGACCCCAGAATTGGCCCCACAAATGTATGACCAACTAATCTCTGACAAAGGAGGAAAGAGTATCCAATGGAAAAAAGATAGTCTCTTTAACAAATGGTGCTGAGAGAACTGGACAGCAACACACAGAAGAATGGAACTAGACCACTTTCTTGCACCATTCACAAAAATAAACTCAAAATGGATAAAGGACCTGAATGTGAGACAGGAAACCATCAAAACCCTAGAAGAGGGGCGCCTGGGTGGCGCAGTCGGTTAAGCGTCCGACTTCAGCCAGGTCACGATCTCGCGGTCTGTGAGTTCGAGCCCCGCGTCAGGCTCTGGGCTGATGGCTCGGAGCCTGGAGCCTGTTTCTGATTCTGTGTCTCCCTCTCTCTCTGCCCCTCCCCCGTTCATGCTCTGTCTCTCTCTATCCCAAAAATAAATTAAAAAATGTTGGAAAAAAAAAAAAAAAAAACCCTAGAAGAGAAAGCAGGAAAAAACTCTTCGACTTCAGCCGCAGCAATTTCTTACTTGACACATCTCCAAAGGCAAGGGAATTAAAAGCAAAAATGAACTATTGAGACCTCATCAAGATAAAAAGCTTCTGCAATGCAAAGGAAACAACAAAACTAAAATACAACTGATGAAATGGGAAAGATATTTGCAAATGACATATCAGATAAAGGGCTAGTACCAAAATCTATAAAGAACTCACCAAACTCCACACCCAAAATACAAATAATACAGTGAAGAAATGGGCAGAAGACATGAATAGACACTTTCCCAAAGAAGACACCCAAATGGCCAACAGACACCTGAAAAGATGCTCAACGTCACTCCTCTTCAGGGAAATACAAATCAAAACTACAATGAGATATCATCTCATGCTGGTCAGAGTAGCTAAAATGAACAAATCAGGAGACTAGAGATGCTGGCAAGGATGTGGAGAAACAGGAACCCTCTTGCATTACTGGTGGGAATGCAAACTGGTGCACCTGCTCTGTAAAACAGCGGGGAGTTTCCTCAAAAAATTAAAAATAGAACTACCCTATGATCCAGCAATAGGAGTGGTAGGAATCTAACCAAAGGATACAGGAGTGCTGATACATAGGGGCACTGTACCCCAATGTTTATAGCAGCACTTTCAACAATAGTCAAATTATGAAAAGAGCCTAAATGTCCATCAACTGACAAATGGATGTGGTTTATATATACAATGGAATACTACTTGGCAATGAGAAAGAATGAAATCTGGCCATTTGTGGCAACGTGGATGGAGCTGGAGGGTATTATGCTAAGTTAAATAAGCCAGGCAGAGAAAGACAGATACTATACGTTTTCACTCATATATGGATTTTGAGAAATGTAACAGAAGACCATGGGGGAGGGGAAGGGGGAGAAATGGTTACAGAGAGGGAAGGAGGCAAACCATAAGAGACTCTTAAGGACTGAGAACAAACCAAGGGTAGATGGGGGCTGGGGGAGAGGGGAAAGTGGGTGATGGGCAGGGAGAAGAGCCCTTTTTGGGATGAGCACTGGGTGTTGTATGGAAACCAATTTGACAATAAGTTATATCTTAAAAAATAAAATATTAAAAAAATTATTAAACCCAAATCAAGAAAATATCAATTAATTCTTTATAACAGAGGTAGAGATCTCATTTTATCATTAATTGTTCCCTTCCAGGAAAAGATGTTTCTCTTCTACGCATCTTACAGTCAAGCTCTAAGCTATCTCTTTGTGCTCTTTTTTTTTTCCCTCTTCTTCAGTTATATTCTTGACCTCACTGATTAGTGCTATCTCAGGTGCCTTCTGGGTTTGCTTACCAGAAAACTGCTATAGAGCATGGGCCTTATGTTCTTAACTCCATAGAACAATTAAACCATTCATGGATTGTCAAACTTACTATGGAAAAGAGTTCATTTCCAGACATCCCATGTGGAAGGCAGGCTGTTCCAGGGATCTAGTCTGACTAGGGGGAAACAAAAAAAGCTATGAGATGGACAGATCTCTATTGAGAAGAAAAAATGAAGTGGGACACCTGGGTGGCTCAGTTGGTTAACCATCTGACTCTTGATTTTGGCTCAGTTCATGATCTCATGGTTCATGGGATTGAGCTCCATGTCAGGCTTTGCACTATCAGTGCAAATCTGCTCGAATTCTCTCTTTCTACCTCTCTCTCTCTCTCTCTTTCAAATATAAAGTTTAAAAAATAAAAAGAAAATGAAGCAAACATAGGGACAACCCAGAATGTGTATTTGTTGCAATAAGTAAGAGGCACATGATATAGATCGCCAAAGAGGGAGCTAGACACTATTAAAAGTCATATGTGAAAAAGCAGCCTGCAGGAGAGTCTGAGGTAGGGAGAGACTGAAGCTAGGAGCTCGAGTGTGGCAATAATGTAGCCAGGAGACTACAACGATGCTGATCTTGGGAACAGAGAAGTAGAAAGGTAATATTCAGTTGGAGTGTCACTGATAAGGAAGAATCAATAGGATTTGGCAACTTCTGGGATAGGGGGGCGGGGGGTAGACAGGTCAGATAAGACCTTTAGAGAATGATGGCTCTATAAATGGAAATTGGCAAAATGGGAAACACCATTATTTTTGTAATGGGTATGTCTTAGTGCATTTGGGATGTTATAACAAAATACCATGGACTGGGTAGTTTATATAAACAAGTGAAACTTATTTCTCACAGTTCTGGAGGCTGGGAAGACCAATATCAAGGTATTGGCATATTTGGTGTCTGGTGAGAGCCCAGTTCCTGGTTCATGGACGATCATCTTCATGTGTGCTCAATGAATTTGGGGGGACATCAACATTTAGCATATAGCAGTATACTAAGTTCAGTTTTAGAAAATATTGTTTGAGTTGCATGAGATGATGTATAATGAATATTGCTCAGGTCTGAAACAGAGAACTCTCTAGCCAGAGTTTGGTCACTCCAAAGGAAAAGAGTATATGGTAGGATGAGTACTGGCAATGAGTTTTATTTACTCCACAGTTCTGATTCAGATCTGCTTCAATTTTTGAACCTTTCTAAACTACAATGTAGGAATTAAGTTTGTTAAAATCCCACTCTTGAAAGTGCTTATCATCAATTTACTAATTCACTAACCTTCATAGTGCCAGGTAGCATAGTAATGGGGATCAAAAGCAGTATCACCCACATTCCAAGAGTCATAAGATTGCTTTGTAAATTTCTGAGTAAATTTCTATCCTTAGATGCAAACATGCTGGAATTTTGCTATAATCATTCCCACAACGGAGCCAAAGTTAATAGATGGTAGGTCCAGTTAGAGCACTGGTTCTCAACTGAGGATGATTTTGCCCCCCCCCTGCCCCCCAGGAGACCACTGGCAATGTCACAACTGGGGGTAGGGTTAGAGGCCAGGGATTCTGCTAAACTATATACAATGCATAGGATAGTCACCACAACCAAGTATCATCTGGCCCAAAATGTTAATGGTGCCCACATTGAGAAAGCCTGTATTCGAGTGGCTTTCAAGGAATTTACTTTGTGAGGTTATGTCCTACATTTCGTTATACAAAGTACCATGTAAAGTGACTATTTGTTCATTGCTGATGTATTGATTGATACATCAGAATAAGATCAGCATGAGATGTATTTGTCCTAAAGTTTTCCCCATGGTAGGGATGCCGACGCAGCATTTCCTCTGCTTCTGGTTCTGGAAATCGGTGATGTTGAATAAAAGACCAAGGCAGTATACCTTTTCCATTCCTAAGTGCAAAACCAATATTCCTGTACCTACTTTCTTTAGCCAACAGGTTTGCATTTTTTTGAAGAAAATAAAAATCTTACTAATTTTAAGAATCTTACAAAGAATGCTGTGCCATGAATTCCATTGATGAAAAGGAAAAAAAGAGAGAGAGAGAGAAAGAAATAGATTCAGAATGTCAGTTTGCCCTTAAGTGATGTATTAGCTACAAGAAATCTCATTACAATTTGATGCCTGAATCCCTTGAAGGAAAGATCTTATATTGTGAAGGTAGCATATGTGTCATGTGATGTAAGTACTTACTTTTATTGAATAGGTAAGTATATAATAGCTAAAAGCCCCATAAATCAGCTAAATGTTCTCTCAATTTATAGAGAATATTTGATCTGAGAACATTACTGTCTGGTGAACGACGGGGAGGAAAAGGAGACACGAAATGCAATAGAGATGGATATGGTGGGTAATTCCTTTGGATTCAGAGTATCAGATTTCAAGTCACAAACGGACAGCCTGCACTGTTTCTGTACTGTCCATAGACCGCCCAGGCAATTTTAAAAATGTAAGACTTGCATATTAGACTCGGTGAATGGGGAGTTACATGTATATAACCAAATCACTCCAGAGGGACATCCAAAAATAACGGAGAGGATGGATGCAGGGTGGATATATTTGAGGAAGTCATTTTTCATTGGACTTTTTATTTAAGCAAATTGAATGGTGTTGAAAGAAAAAAAGCAACTGTATTTGGTCAATATCTGTCAGGGAGCCTTGTTCATCAGCAGGGCTAGGAAATGCTCTATCTGGCAGGCCAGGAGTAAAGAAGGACAGATTTAAATAGCCTGGCCCAGAGGGTGACCTGGCATTTGCCTAAAGGTCAGAGGAATTAACTGGACTATTTTCTCTTTTCCCATAGGAGGAGGAGGGGGGCAGTTTCTTGCCTACCGTGGAAATTCGTCAACCCTTTCTCATATATTTTGTGATACAGGTTCTCATATATTAAAAATATCATCCTTTGACCTTTTATGGTTAGCATCTTACTTCTTTTCTATTTTCTGCTGCCAATGACTTGAATGGGATGCAAAGCTAACTGTCTTCGTTTCTTTGTCAATCTCTTAACTCCTCTGCGATCTAACTTTCATCCCAACTATTGATACCACTTTCCAGACACTACCAATCTCTTTCAGGCAGGAGAAGCATTACATATCAGGCATAAGAGCCTTGGACCCCAACTAACCCTATCCAAACAGAATTGTCTTTTCTTGTTCATCAGTTTCATAGACCACTCAGACACACTGAATACCATCAAAAATCCTTGTTGTTCTCCAAGCCCTCTGACCACTCCTTTCTCCTACTCTAGGTTCTTTCGGACTTCCTGACCCAACGTATCTTTTAGAGCTTAGTCTCTTGTCATTTATTAACACACACAGGCTCCGAGTTCATTTACTAAGGACCTTCAGATACAGTGCTTGCCCTCAAACAGTTTATGATCTAATTAGGGAGACAAGTCTGCTGTGCAAAGCGAAAACACAAGTCAGTGTATAAACAGATGCCAGATCTCCAGGAAACTCCCACAACCTTTCTGATAACAATATCTAACAAAGGATGGATAGATGAACAGATGGATAAATTAGTAACTAATTACAGAGAAGGAGTCAGATTAGTGCTGTAAAACGGCACTAGGGAAGATTGCAGGAAAGTGCATTAAAGAGATTTAAATTAGTCTTGAAGAAAGAAAAGAATAGTGGATTGAAAGAGAGGAAACCTGCCAGGCAAAAGCAACAGAATAAGCAAACCTTTGGAGATCAAACTAAGAATAGATTGTTTTTGGTGCTCTCTCATCTGTAGTTTTCTCATTTGTACAATGGAATTGATAATAGAAATCACTTTATAAGACTGTTAAATGACTTAGTATTTATAAAATGTTTCTGTAGTGCCTGGCACAGAAAAAGCATTCAACACTGTTTCATGGTAATTATTATCCTTGAAGGAAATGAGATCGAAAACATCTATTTACAATCAAATATACCATGCAGCTATCTGCTAATATTGAAGTGCACATAGTTCTGTTATGTGTTACTCTGAGGAATATTTGAAAAGTGCTAGAGCATTTCAGAAAACAAGAGAATACTTAAACACACCATGTTCTTACCTGTTGATGCACACCTTCAATAATTTAAAGTATATATTATTTAAAAATGCTGCTCATGTAGTAACCTTTACTATGATAAATTTGGGTACTAGCTGCTTCTGAACTTTTGAACCTGTTGTGGGATTGAATCCACAACCAATACAGAAATGTTTCCTGTCATTTTATAATTCATGAAGTTAAATACCTTTGCTTGCTATGGTTATTGAGGGAAAAGGTATTGAACTGGTAGGCCTGAACTCCAAATGGGTCTTTCATATACCTACAAAATGTTGATTTGTGAAAGCTGTGTTGTACATCTTCTTGGGTTTATCACCGCATGAGATTTATATCGTGGCAAAATTATATTGCAGCCCAGGCCTGCCCTCTGATTCTGAGGCTTCAGCTGTTTGCTGGGCCTATTTTCTTCTTCTTATTTCTTCTTCCTAGGTTATTCCTTCCCACGACAAATGTAACATATTCACATCCAATCTTTAAAAGCGACATTTCCTCAATTCATTTTTTATTCCATTAAGTTCCTGAAATCTCACTTAGCATTAATCTATTCACTGAAAATATATTCTATAGTAGCCATGATCCTAGGTGGTAAAAATAGTCACACAACTATAACATGGCCTCTAAACTCCAGGACATGCTCTCTTGTATGGCAGAGACGGAGGGGTAAATCGAACACGGTTAACCGCAAGAGCACAGACACTGGAATTTAACTCACCCTGGGGGAACCAGAGAAGGCTCTGCAGAAGGGCTGACATTTGAGCAGAGGCTGAAGGATGGCAGGTATAGAAGGACATGTATGTAAAAGGCTGGTAGGGAATGGTGACACCCTCAGTGAGGTCTGGAAGAGAGTAGAAAGAAATGATGTTGGAGAGATGGGTAGGGATGGGAGTGGAGTAGACACATTGTAAAGGATCTTGTATGTCTAGGCAAGAAATTTGAAATTTAACAACAAAAAAAAATTACTATATATTTTTTCCAAGCTGTTTTTTCTAGACACAAAACTTGAATACTTATTTTTTTTTTTATTCTCAAGTTCGTTAACATACAGCGTAGTCTTGGCTGTAGGAGTAGAACCCAGTGATTCATCTCTTACGTATGACACCCAGTGCTCATTGCATATTCTTTTATTATACTTGTGACACTTATTGTTCAGATTCTTAAGTACTTCTTAAGTTGCATGTAGTATTAACGTGTATTTTAAAAATTTTTCTTTATGCTTTTATGTACTGTGTTGTCATCTCTTACAAGATATTAATCAGCAAAGTGTGGTCAAACTTGAAACTGCTGCTCTGAATAACCTTCCAATTCCTTGGTTACCTACTAAAAAAATTCTGTAATTACCTTGACCTATATTTGACCACTGAATATGGTTAGGGCCAGAAAAAAATATGTTTATAAGTAAAAACCTAGATCCCATTAACTTATCTTCACAAATGTTCTAATGCCTATCTCCGTTTACACCCAACATAGTTTTATGGATCTTTTTTTTTATCCAGCTACGTAATAGTCTTTTCAACTCCAATGTTTCTTATTTTTCCCATTTCCCAATTCCTTCTAGACTTTACTCCACGCTCAGCCATTTGAACGATGTTCATCTGCTTATGAATATATCCTTTACTAAGCACCCACTATGTGGTAGACACAGCTAGGTTCTGAAGTACTAAATACACTAAAGCCTACTTGAAACTGTCTTCAAGTTGCTTATGGTCCAACAGGGAAGCAGACATGAAAGAACCCCAATGCAAGTGAGACAGAGGTCTACACATGGGGAAAAGCAACTGGGTTACAGCAAGGAGTCATGGTAGGAGGAGACATGTGAGTGTAATTTAAAACAAGGGCTTAAAAAATGCTGGGGATGCAGGTAATGGGGTATGCCTAGTTCGACAGGCCCAGGGGAGAAGGATCAGCCTCTTCTCCATTAGCCTCTAATTGGTTAGACCCAGAACAAATATGACTGCAACGAAGATCATAGCAAAATTCCAAATTCATTGACTTTTAAGTTATACCTCAACTTTTAAATCTTCCATTACAAAAAGGATCCTTCAGGTTTCCAAAAAAACAAAAAGGAGAAAAGAAACAACATAATATTAATGGTCATGGTTCATTTTCACCTGTTTCTATAGTGCTCAGAATAACTCAGTCACCAGATCGTGAACAAATAAGGGAGGAGGGAGGTTAGACTAAATTGAATAAGGCTCCCTAAAGTAAATTGTCTTTGCTCTTTAAAAAAATTTTTTTTTACATTTTTATTTATTTTTGAGAGACACAGAGAGACAGAGCACAAGACAGGCAGAGCCCAGCTTGCCTTGCTCTTATGCACTAGCTCACTGCTCTGAGATTAGAGGATATACGATATTGTGTAATGCAGATTGCCTTTGTTAAGTCACAGGGCTCTTGGGGTCTTAGCCCATAGGCCTTCAGATTTCCTTCTCCCCAGCATCAATCTGTTGTCCTAAATTTCTCTTATGGAGGAAAAAAAAATCTAGAGAGAGTAATATTTTCTAAAATACCTTTAGAATAACTCAAAAAGCACTTAAAGTTTTTTTTAATGTTTATTCATTTTTTGAGAGACAGAGAGAGTCAGAGCATGAGCGGGGAAGGGACAGAGGGAGAGGGAGACACAGAACCCGAAGGAGGTTCCAGGCTCTGAGCTGTCAGCACAGAGCTCCATGCGGGGCTCCAACTCACAAACTGTGAGATCATGAACTGAGCTGAAGTCGGACGCTCAACCGACTGAGCCACCCAGGTGCCCCACTCAAAAAGCACCTCAAATAAAAAGTCAAAGTTGCAAAGAACAAAAGCAACTATTTGGAGAGCTTATAGTCAAAAGAAAACTGAATTTAAGTTCTTATACATTTTACATAGACCGAGGAAGTAAGAGCCGTCTCATCACATTTAATCAAAGAATGATGCTTATAAGAGTATAGGATTATTCATAGTATACCAGGTACTAGACTAAGTTTTTTCATATACAGTCTCATTCAGTCTTCACCATACTTCTCTGCGGTAGATACTAACAGTATTCTTAATGAGAAACTGAGGCTGTTAGGTCGAGAATCTTGACCCAGGGCTTTGGCCAGGAAGTGGCAGAATTTCGATCTCTGTTTAAG
Organism: Neofelis nebulosa; assembly: GCF_028018385.1. Lineage (NCBI taxonomy): Eukaryota > Metazoa > Chordata > Mammalia > Carnivora > Felidae > Neofelis > Neofelis nebulosa. Next base: position 67,336,661 of record NC_080788.1, on the reverse strand, counting down.
AGTAGTATTATTATTTTTAATTGAAGTATAGTAGAAACACATTACATTAGTCTCAGGTGTACAACATAATGATTCGACAACTCTATGTGTTATGCTATGAGTGTAGCCATCATCTATCACCATACAACACTATCACAATACCGTTGACTATATTCCCTATGCTGTGCCTCTCATCCCTGTGACTTACTCATTTTATAACTGGATGCTTCTATCTCCCACTGCCCTTCACCAATTTGGCTCATCCCCCCCCCCTTTATTGTTTTTAAACACCTCTTCTTGAATCCTAGCCAACTGCCTTTACTGTTTACCTACAGTTTTTGACCTATTCTCAGTGTATTTCCATTTTTAACTTACCATTTTGCTCTTATACTCACTATCTAAAGAACGTAAATTTACAAAATCAGAACTTAATAATTTTATTTAATTATCTTTAGGGGCCTTTCAAAAAGCCAAATTTATTTTAGATGACTAATAAGTAAAGCAGATTAGGTATGTATAAAATATCATGCAAACACATAGGGGAAAAGTAGTAAGGAATTCCTTTAATAACAAATGAAGCAATTTTCAAAGTACCTGGAGCCCAAGGAAGGAGAAGGTGATGAAAGATGAGACTGCCTCCCTACAAACTCCATGGGGCATCCAGGTGATGAGCCCTGCTTGCTCCTTGGCTGGATGCCACCACCTTGGCAAGGAACTGGTCTTTGAAAGTTCTGAAAATCGTCAAGGACCAGCTTTTATTGGGAAGCCCATACTTTCCATTTCTGAACTTATGTTTCAGCTACCCAGTGTTTAAAATACATTTAGATCATATGGACAATGAATTTAGGGCAACACTGTGCTTTTATTTCCATGGTCAAACTTAGAGTTACGTGTCCACAAGGATGTACGTCTTGGAAGTGAAGGGTCTGTTGCAGGATGCAGCAAGGGAACAAAAGGCAGCTACCTGGATTTGGGATTTAGCACATGTCCCTAAGACATAAAATTTTGTGTCAGTCTAAGAAAATATATATTTTTAAAAAGGAAACCTACAAAGACATTCATGTAGCATGGTTATTCTCACTATAAAACAGATCTACAGCTAACGTGTTTGTGATACCAGTCCCAATTCAGTTATTCTGCTGTTATCAGCTGTCACTCTCTCTGCTTTGTGACACTGCTTCTGGGACTCCATAAATTATTCCTCATCGATTAAGCTTTGCTAATAAGGGGCACTAGGGAGGGTGTGAAGACAAGGGGCTGGGGGAAGGGACTTCATCCCTGTTTTATTTGCTAGACCTGCCTGAGTTGCCTGCACAATGGCCCTTCATTCCAGCAACCTGCTTGAGAACCAGCTGTAGAGCCCATCCTCAGAGGTACGGGCTCCACACAGGTCCTCCCCTTCTCCAGTGGCTGTGTCCTAGCTCTGTAGGCCCCTCCTACAAGCTCTGGAGTTGGGGAGTTGGGCAACACTTCCTGTTTAAAAGAGAAACTCCTTGATATAATGACCCTTCTTCCACATCATCCCTTCTAAGGTTCTGAAAACCCCATCTGCTCCCGAGCACCCCCCAAGCCCTAGGGTCAATAGCTGCTTCCCCCACTCATTATCTCTCTGCTACATCCATGGTCCCTTTCTCCTTTAGCTGCTGTCCAAGATCTAAGTACCTGAGTCCTATAGTAAATCTCTCCAGTGAAATATTTACATGGCTTCTATTTTTTTTATTAGATACTGACAGATACACATCCTTAGTGAGTTTTTTTTTTTTATTTATTTATTCTGAGAGAGAAGAGACAGTGTGAGCAGGGGAGGGGCAAAGAGAGGGGGAGAGAGAGAGAGAATCCCAAGCAGGCTCTGCGCCCAAGAACTGCCAAGATCATTACCTGGGACAAAACCAAGAGTTTGCCGCTTAACCAACCGAGCTATCAGGCACCTCAATCCTTAGTGAGTTTTAAAGAAAATCTCCTCTATATAAATTCAATGTATTAAAGAAAACTATCCAAAAAACCCATGCTAGATTTGGTCTATCTCAAAAATAATCACAGCTTTTGGATGATTGGTATTAACCTATATTATACAGTATATACAGAGAGAAGGATATATATACTTAAATTAACCAAAGCCTAGAGCCTTACATTAATATCTGTTGTACTTGAAGTATTATAATCAAGGCCTTTCATATTTAGAATCTGCTATCATTATTATTTTATAACTTGGAGTCAAAGTTCACCTTCCTAAGGACAACTTAATTTATTTGTGACCAAGGAAGGTTTCTTCTATATTTATAAATGAAGAGTCCTGTGAGTTTCTGGACATGAACTGATGTTTACAAAATACTATATGGATGAATTAATCATAAATAAGAACAAAATACATGGACGGTGCTCTCTTTAAATTTCAGTTAGGTTGCGAGACAAAGGCCTAAAAAGTGCCACTGCCAAAATGTGTTTTACTACAAAAATCAAAAGGGTTGGGGGAAGTAGGAGTGATGAGTTGGATTCACTGAAGTTTTTGTGTGAAAAATCACACTGGAGCCCAAATTTATCTAACAGCTACTTTAGACCTCATCTTCCCACCACCCCTTCAAAAGAATCAAATAAATAATGAGTAGTATAGATCATCTGTCTGATATGGTTTATTGGCAAGGATTCCATGGCAGAAGTAGGGAACAGATGTTTACCTCTAATGTACCTCACTAGCAGGGCAAGCTTTCTACAGGCAGGTTTTATCATCGACTTGGTCCTCCGCGTGTCCATGTACTGTGAGATGAATTAACGTGCCCCAATAGTGTTTTGCAAGGTGAGCTAAAGAAAACTGCATATTGCCTCCTTGTCATTCAATAAAAAAGGGTATAATATTTTTATTTAATAGTTTAAGAAGAGTTGTTTTTTCTTCAAATATGGCTAAGTGCTCACTAGATTCTTAAATACAACAAAAAAAGATTTTTATTCCAGTAGTAAAATTTAAGCAGGAAGTATTGTCAGTAAATCCATGGAGGGCAGTAAAAATTTGCATTTTTCAAAATGAATAATATATTTCTTTAACCTGTTTATAATCCATTAATCATTTGCTTTTTGACACATATTGCTTTTTCAAATAAAATCTTAAAGTATTTCCATTAAGATTTGATGGCAGTAATATCAATAAACATTTAGATGAATAAATACTGAAAAATTTTACTGTGGGGACGATCATAGTAACGAGGCCAGAAAAATAAACAATATAGAAATGGTTACACACCAATATTAAATTGAAAACATGTTAAAGTAAAATAACCAATAAAAGGAAAAAATGTAAATCAGTAAGTATTTGATATGCGTGCCAACATTATATACCATATTAAATTTTTCTACTTGAGTTTCAGTTTCCAAGTTTAAGTGACCTAACAGGAATTAGTAGATGTTAGGTTGAAAAGGGACTTACAGGACTTTGATTCTGAGCTTTCCACATGGTCCTGGCTACCCTCCATCCAACTCTACGGGACCTTAATCCTAAGAGCAAATCTGCAACTCGTGTGCTTCTAACAGAAGATAATACACAAACGGTAAAAAGAAATACTGTCCTAGAAAATATGTTTTTCTAGACAAGTCTCATTTTTCTCATAGCGAAATATGATCAAGAAGATGAAGAAGAGGATACCAGATTCCCTAAATCTGTGGCAATAAGTAAACTGTTACTACTCAAATGTAATCTTTAATCATGTCACTCCCTAAAGCAATGGAATAGATTGCTTCATAGCCCCATCAGTTAAGGGCTAGCAATAAGAGAAAGACTGCTTTGACATAATTAGTTCCAAATTTCCCTCAACTTCTCTCACCTTTACTTACGGTTTAAACAAGGGTAGGTAAACAAACGCGATCATTTATTCAATCCATTCATTTATCTGTTTATTCTACGAACTGTTAGTGAACATCTTCCATGGAATGCAAATGACTCTCTTTTTGTAAGCATTATTTATTAAGCACCTTCTAAGGCACCCTGCTACAAAATGGCACATGAGAAAGCTAATGAGCCCTGCTTACAAGGTCACAGTCTGGTGAACTTTTCCTTCTATTGGCTCTTACTTTTTGCCCTTCGTCATACCTCCTACCAAGAGGCACCATTACATTAAAACAAGCCATCCATCCCATGATCTCATTATGTACAATCTCTGAAGGAAGACAGTTTAGATTCAACAGCCATGAATAAAATGCCATAACTGGGGAGCACTGATCTCCTAATAGATAGTCAATGAATGCTTGTAGGTTGTTTAAGAATAGAAAGAAATGGAGTACTTATATGGGAATACTCCTTAGTCCAAGGGGAAGAGAATATAAGGGAAAAAAACAAACAAACAAAAACCATGAAAAGGCAAAAAATGGAAAAAGAGTTTAAAAATAAAAGAAAGATGATAGGGGGAGACAAAGTGAAAACTCGTAAGTGGAAGGATAATGCAGACAAATTTTACGTACTCAGACTGGAATGTTATTAAAGCCCCCACAAAAGAACCGGAAGACCTTTCTACCTCACTCCATCATGTCTCAAGTTTAACTTCTACGCAAGCATAAAATAATAAGTCTTATTTCATTTCCATCATGAAAAACCTAGGATAGCTGCTGCATTATACAATCCTCATCAGTCACTGACATGGCCCTCGAGTAAATAATGATCTCTTGCTCAGTGTGATGCTGCTGCCAGTAATGAGCATATAATAGTGATATATTAGCATGTTAAATAATGACATGCAAAGTTACAGTATACGTGTTGATACCATGTCACTGCTAACCTGCAACTTGCACTAAATTTGTCATTCTCAACCTAATTTGTTGTTCCAGATGGAAAATTTAATTTTGTCTTGCTTCCTCTACTTGCTTTCAGCTCTGTCCAAAGCAGCTCAAACCTCTTTGGACTCTCCACTTTCTCCCTACCTTTGCCACCACCTTTAATCATTCTATTGCTAAGAAAACCAGACCTATAGCTGGCCATGGGTATACAGATGGACAAAGACAAAGTCTTCTCCTGGAGACCTCACACATGCTTTGAAGTCTGCTCATCTGGGAGAAATCCAGGTCCAGAACCGTATTTATATTTGTTATGCAGGCAAGGCAGCAACAGAACTGGATGGAGAAACATATGGGAAGGCTCACGATTCTGGGTCCCTCGTGGGGTGGTGAGCATCTCGGATGGAATGAGCTTTCAAAATCATCAGTAACTACAGCACAAGCAGTGTGCCACATGACAGCATCTGGAAAAAGGCCTTCAAAGTTCAAAAGAAAGGAAAACAGCTTAGCATTCAATCCACAATCCACAACTAAAGTTTAGATGATCGTGAAAAGTTATGTGCTTAAGATTAACTATTGGGTGGTCAAAACTGATGCATGGAATCTTTCGCTGAAAGACAGTTCTAGGGCTATACGCCTATGAGCACAACACAAGCTGCGAGAGTACATGACTGTTGATTCTTATTAGTAAATAATATTATTATTCAGCGTATCATTTTATTTCATCCTTGCAACAATGACATGAATTGGAGTTTTTCTGTTCGTTTTAGTGATGAGAAAAATGAAAGCAAATGATGTGCCCAATGTCACAGTGATACTTATTAAAAGGGGGGACTCAAGTGTCCTGTTTCTTGGCTTCTTTTTCTTTCTGTTTTTTTTTTTTTTTTTTTTTTTGCACTATCTGATCTTGCTCCTTTAGAAATTGCTGCATGGTTGGGGCGCCTGGGTGGCGCAGTCGGTTAAGCGTCCGACTTCAGCCAGGTCACGATCTCGCGGTCAGTGAGTTCGAGCCCCGCGTCGGGCTCTGGGCTGATGGCTCGGAGCCTGGAGCCTGTTTCCGATTCTGTGTCTCCCTCTCTCTCTGCCCCTCCCCCGTTCATGCTCTGTCTCTCTCTGTCCCAAAAAAATAAATAAAAAACGTTTAAAAAAAAAAAAAAAAAAGAAATTGCTGCATGGCGATTGTAAACAAAAAGCCATTATAAGATGGTGTATATGAGAAACCAAGTTTTATGTAAATCCCCATACAGCATACAAGGTCCTTCTCTCAAGGGGCAAAATAACTGTGTTAAATAGTTAATGAAATGGATTAGAGCAACTCGTGATTTCAAGTCATAGAGGCACCCTGTTTTCAATAAGGCAACTGTTACGAATCACCAAAGACAAATTTTTTTTCCTGGATATTTCAGACAAAAAGAGCCAGTCAGATGTTCAGAATGTTCAGGCTGGTGTTTCTCAAAATGAAAGAAGTGTATACAATTATGATAAAGTAGGTAGCAAGTGCGATTGTGTTAGGTAGCAGGCAGACTTGGTATTAAAGAGCGGTGACCATAGCAATACATTTATTTCGTTTTTGCTTATTTTTCAGTCTTTCAAGTTATATCAAGTACAAAACCTAAGTTTGGTTATAGTTTTTACATCTCTCTACGAGTTCAAGGCTCCCTTTAAAACAAAGGGAGACTGGGCTTCAGCCTCTGAACCTTCAACAGGCAAAGTCATCCAGCTAAAATTTATTATATTATCTATTTTATTTTATTTATCCCAGATTTGATTTGATTTGATTTGATTTTTACCTATTTTGAGTAATATTAATGTCCATTTGCAGTAATGATATGAAGTTTCATTATAGAACAGATTAATTTAATTTAGAATGGAAATGGTTAAAAATATTAAGTTAACTATATAATGGGGCACTGAATGAAGTTTGGGAAATTTTGATGCTGGTACAACTTTTGTCAGGTGTTCAACTTGAAATAGCTGGTTGGGAATGCCTCCTTGACCTATAAGTGTTATTCTTTGAGAATGAGAAACTGAGAGAGGAAAGCAGCCCCTGTCAGCAGGGAACTGGCCTGGCAAAATCAGTCAGGTCTTTTTTTTTTTTTTTTTAAGTATTTTTGTAAATGTTTATTTATTTTTGAGAGAGAGCGCGCACAAGTGAGTGAGCATGAGTGGGGAAGGGGCAGAAAGAGATGGGGACAGAGGATCCAAAGTGGGCTCTGAACTGAGATTGGCAAGCCTGATGCCAGGCACGAACTCATAAACCTTGAGATTATGACATGAGCCAAAGCTGGACGCCCAACCTACTGAGCCACCCAAGCACCCTTTATCAGGTTTTAATGTTGCCAGGAGCTATCCTAGCACTCACAGCCAGGCTGTGGCGTTCTCCTGTTGAACATAAACAATTTCACAGCACAGGATCATCGGACAAGGCCACTCTATGACCACAATGAATCAAGACAAAAAGAAAACTTCTCACTAAAGACTCAACCACAAAACCACCAAGAATATTCTGGCTGATATGACTGCCTGTCCTTTTGACTTGCTTTAGGCCTTCTATCTTCTGTACAGGATTTCTTAAAATACCCAGTCATACCCACCTCCTAACAGCATCTAATCCAACACACAGCCCCACTTCCTCGAAATTGCCCCCCAAATCACCTACCACAAGCTCAAAGCCCAGGAGTCCTTCCTAATGCCATCATTCTTAGAGGTCCATAGTGTGTTCTCCCTCATTGCAATGGGCCAATAAATCAAACTTTATTTCTCTAGAGGTGTGTTCCTGATGTTCTTTGGCTAGAGGACATTGACATAGTGCAGTATTCATATTCAGTGATCCGTGTTGAAGTTAGTCCCTCTCAAAAATAAATTAAAATTTGAAATTCTCTCTAAGCAGAAAATAATACTTAGCGTTTATAATTATTCACAATTGCCATCTCTTTTTAGTCCCTCTAGTGAACTGACTACTACTTCAGACCACAATTTTAGAGTGGACCTCACACTTTGAGTAACCCATGGGGGTTCCTTCCCCACCTCAAAACATTCCTGTTGAGTGTGTGAATGATGACCATAGCTAGCAAAATAACAAGATAATAATGACTACCATTTTTGCCAGTCAACACATCAACCTCTGTAAAACATGCATCTTCCATACCTCATCTCATCCAATATTTACTACAATGCTCTTAAACAGATACTGTTATCGCCATTTAACAGACAAGGAAACAGAGGTAAGATTAAGGAACTTGACCCAAATTACTCACCTAATAAGGCGATAAAGCATGATTTGATCCAAGATCTGGATGATCTCAAAGTTTAGGCTTTCTCCATTCCCCTTTTAAGTCTCATAACTAGAAAGGTCAAGCTCAAACTCCAAAACTGACTTAAAGGAGGAAAAACCATTACAGTTTGACCTAAATTTTTAGTGTTGTTTATACCCTATTCTTCTTCTGAATTGTTTAATAAAAAGAGATTAAGGGCACCTAGGTGGCTCAGTCGGTTAAGCATCTGGCTTCAGCTCAGGTCATGAGCTCACGGCTTGTGGGTTTGAACCCTGCAACGGGCTCTGTGCTGACAGCTCAGGGCCTGGAGATTCTGCTTCAGATTCTGTGTCTCCCTCTCCCTCTTCCCCTCCCCTGTGCACGCACACATGCGCTCACTCTCTCTCTCTCTCTCAAATAAATGTTAAAAATTTATTTTAAAAACAGATTAAAATTGCTTACAAGTCACAAAGCTAGATATCTGTAAATAAAATAGCAGGTAAATTGTTTTTACAGAGAAAATTTATTGCTTATATTTAGTAGAAGCCTTACTGAAAACATTACCTGAGCTAAATGATTTTAACTGATGGTGGAAGACTGGATCTATTGACTAATGGAAAAGTGTGCTTCTTTGATCGCGCTCCACACTCACTTTGTGATCCCTCCCCAGTGGGTCTTATTAGTTTCAAGGAACTGTCAATTAACCTAAATTAATTGTCTGCTACTCCCAGCTCATAGTACTGCTCCTCCCAAGAATAGTTTTATCTTAACAGAGAAATCATAAACACCCAACAAAATACTCCTTTATGACTCTAAACAATCAGTCTTAAAACATGAGATGTTATATTTTCTCCATAAACATGCATAGAACAATTCTTATGTTTCAGGTCTATACCAGTTTACCTACACAATTTGTTTTATTTTCTTCCAGTCCCTCTGATAGTAACAATATTATATCTGTCATAGAGCTTGAAAACATTAAGTAATCTATCCCAGTTCATGCAGACAGTAGACAGCCAAGCCAGGATTTGAAACTGAAATTTCAGATAAACTGGAGGGTACAGAAGTGGGGAAGATCCCCAAAGGCAATCCTCTACTGACCTATATTTTACGTTGATCCTGACCAGATGATGTGCAGAGAACCCACGAGAGGAGACCCAAACGTGCCCTAGTACATCTTATTTACCGTGTGACCTCACCATACTTCAGGTGGTATGGCTGAGGTGTAGCAGAGGAAATGTTGAGGGAAGGACGATGTGAAAGTACGCAGTACAAAGTTCAGTGGAAAGGCTCCACAAGTCCTAGTTCCCTTAACCCTGACATATGGGAACTATATGTCTTAGTGCTGACTTCGCTTGTCTGTCTCAATGCCAGGAAACCTGAATATGCTTGCATTCCAGAATGTATTTGGATACATTGCAAACAAATGTCAGAGCAGGCATTATACCCCCCACTAATGTACATTTGCAGGTCAAGAGGGTGACGCTGGAAAAGATTAATCCCTTGCTGAGTATTATCCATCAGAATGCTTTTAAATGTTGGCATATAGGCAGGTAATAGATTATATACCATAAACACAGCTGTTGGAAGAAAAACGGCATTTCACAAGTCATACAATTAAAATCTCTAATCTCCAAAAGTACCCAAATAAAGAGAAGAGGAGGGGCAAGGAAGGGTGAAAATAGAGCTTCTTTTCTCGGAAATGGCTATCTGTCTCCTGGATGGTACACTTCTTTGATTCCTGTTAAGTACATTGCACTCTTACAGAGCTCTGAGTAAAAGAGCTGCAGAAAGGACTACCTCCAGATGAGCAACATGTGGGAAAAGGAAGACGGATCTGGGAAGGGAGGGAAAAAGAAACTTTTATCTCAAACTTGTGGTTTTTCATAATATATATAGATTGTGTGTGTGTGTGTGTGAGTATACACTTGGAACAACAAAAGCCTGTCCATGCTGTGTATTTTTATTATTTTATGTAATAATTACAAAGAATTACAAAGAAATATTACCAATGTAATTCTATTCTTCAGAAGGAAAAATACAAGGTATGGTTATGTATCTTTCAATTTCTGTAGGTATTTGTACATATATATGTATTTCCCCACAAATGTGACCATACACTATCTTATACAATATTGTATTTTATAGCTGCATAGTTTTTTGTCAGTTGGATATAGCATAATTTATATAACAAATTCTGTTACCTACTCTGGTGTTTGCTAATTTTCAAAATTATAAGCAAATATCCTTGGATGCAAATCTGTGTGAGCATCTCTATTATTTAAGACATACTTCTGGAATAGAATTATTAGGGAAAACAGAATGGATATTATAAACTATTCTTAATTAAGTTCCTAACGAATACAGCTTTAAATTATTACTAACGAACACTCACGTTGGAATTTCAAATAATATAGAAAAGTATAGAATTACAAGTCACCCTAAATTCCATTGCTACTATAATTGTCTTCAATACTAATTTTTTTCAATTATTTTTCTAGACTTCAGAGGACTAAACTTTTTGAGGGGCTTGTGTGTGTATAGGGTGGTTGCATGTGTGAGATCATATTCACATGCCCTTTTTAACCTGTGTTTTTCACTTTACAATTTGTCATGGAGATCTTTCCATAATGTTAAATAGAAATATATCACGTTTAGTGGATGAAGACAATTCCATTTTACAAATGGAGAATAATTTATTTAACCAATCTCAACTGATGAACTTTTACTTTACTTCTGGTTATCCTCACATAAATAATGCTACACAAACACCTGTACATATGTCTGTGTGTGTGTATGTGTGTGTGTAACTTTGGATATTTGACCTGTTTTTGGAATAAATTATAGCTTTATTGAGCTAAAGCATATGTACATACGTGTGTGTGTGTGTGTGTGTGTGTGTGTTTCCTGAACTAGAGGATACATGTAATTACATAATGTATATTTATATATGTATTTAAATTATATATATAGTGTATATGGAATTTATATTCTGTCAGATAGAAAATATCTCCAGTGTATTAAAGTACCATTTGCTAAAACTTTAGCCAATGCTTTATATTATCAATATTTAAAATTTTTACTACTTTGATAGCTGTTAGTCTTTTACAGTTATTAAAGTTTTTATAATGCTAAAAAAAATCTCCCCTCTAAGATTATAAAGTATATTCATCAATATTTTCTTCCAATACTTTTTAAACATTAAAAACTGATCACAGCTGTAATTGAATTCAGTGTAAGGAATGAGGCAAATATCCAATTTATTTCTCCAACTGGCTAGTTAGTTATCTCATCATTTATTGATAGTCCATTCTTTTTCAACTCTGTTAGTTTTGTAGAGTCACCATAACAAAGGTCCACAAACTGGCTGGCTGAAGCAACAGAAATGTATGGTCTCACAGTTCTGGAAGCTGGAAGTCTGAGCTCAAGGTGTCAACCAGGTTTCTTCCTTCTGAGGGCTGTGAGGAAGTTTGTTCCATGCTGCTTCCCTACCTTCTGCTGGTTTTCTGGCATTCCTTGGCTTGAAGAAGCATCACATCCATCTCTGCCCTCATCTTTTTCTCTCTGTGTGTGTCTGTGTCCAAATTTCCCCTTGTCAAAAGGATTCCACTCATCTTCGTGACTTACCCTACCCCAGTATGACCTCATCCTAACTTAACTGCTTATATCTGCAAAGACCCTATTTCCAAATAAGTTCACATCCTGAGGTATTGGGCATGAGTATTTCAGCATATGAGTTTTGGGAGTGGGGAGGAGATGCAGTTCATCCAATAACACCAATCTAAAATATCACAAGTCTTGGTCCTTTGATCAGTGTATCTTCCCCTAGCGACAATACATTTTTTTCAATGACAATAATTTCTTAAATACATTAATATTTGATAGGGTTAGTCCTTCCATTACTCTTTCTTCTGAAGAGTTTTGCTATACAGTCTATGCTGTATGTCAGGATGATTTAGTAAAGTTTCTAAAATATTAGGTCATTGGGATTTTTTGGGGGGGTGACTACTGTTGAATTTATTAGTTAATTTAGGAGGCAGGTGTCCATTGATACTGTTGATTCTTCTTATACAAGGAAACGGTACCTATTATGGTATCAATTTATTCATGATTTTGTTCATGTTCCTTGATTTAGCTTTCTTCATATAGACTCTGTACATGTCTTAAATTTATTTCTATTTAGTTTTTGTCGTTATAATTGTAAAAAGGGTGTTTCTTCATTTTGTTGTCTAGGTGGTTATTGCTGGTATATAACAAAGTCACTGGAAATATATATATTTTTTGATACTGATATTGCTATTAGTCTTATACTGAACTCTGTTATGGACTTTCTTTGATTTTCCAGATATACAATTATACCACCTGCATTAACAAGTATTTCACATTAATTCTAGGTTATACTTTGCTTTTTCCTACATTTTTCAGTAACTTACATTTACATCTTGGCTCTGCATGTGTGTGTGTGTGTGTGTGTGTGTGTGTGTGTACCCTGCTTTTGTTAATGTGTTTGCTTTATTGTGTGGAAAACCATCCTGAATAATCCTTTTAAAATTAGTCTGTGGGTGTAATTGTCTAAGTACTTGGATATCTAAAAGTGTGATTATTCTTTTACATACTCAAATGGTAGTTTATCTAAGTAGAGAATTCTAGGTTTACCATCATCTAACATTGCCAATGTGATGCCTGATGTCAATCTGACTTTCATTCCTTTCAGATATGAAAGCTGTTTGGGAACTTTTAAAGAATTTTATATTTGTCCTTGCAATTTTGAACTTTGGACAAAATATGTGTATATGTGTGGGTTAGTTTAATTCATTCTGTTTTATATTTGGTAGGTTCTTTCAACCTAAAGGTGAGGAAGTTCTTCAATTCTAAATTTTCTTTCTATTTATTCCTGGACTATATCTTATATGCATATACATTCATATAAATACAAAGTTGAACATATATATATATATATAATTTTGAATGTATATGTACATAATTATGAATGTATATATATGGATATTGAATATGCATATAATTTTGTTACATCAAAGTTTAATTTATATATGGTTAAATGCAAAGATTTAAGTGTATGTATGCTTTGATGAGTTTTAAAAAATACATTCTAGCAAGATACGATATTTCTGCTATGGACTGAATTATGTCCCCTCAAAATTCATATATTGAAGCCCTAACTCCCAATGTGATGGTGTTTAGAGATAATTAGGAGGTAATTAGGTTTAGATGAGGTCAGGAGGGTGAGCCCTCATGATGGGATCAGTGCTTTTATAAGAGAAACCAGACATCCTGCTTCCCCCCACCCCCTCTACCCAAACACATCAAGCAAATACAGTGTGGGGTCCATACCTACATTGTCTTCCAGTCATTTCTAAAGCCAAACTCTAAGCCTCATTCTTACCATATTCCCAACCATTCAATCACTAATGATAACTTATTTTCTTAAGTCTATAATGCATTAAAATAAGTGCTACAGAGACAAGGAAAGAAAAACGTATATGATCTTAAGCAACTGATCATCTGATAGAAGAGAAAAACATACGCAGGGGAATCGCACCAAAACTGTGTGACCGTTAGAGTCGCCTGGGATGGCTGTTTAAAATACAGTTTTCCAGGTTCTATCCTTAGAAGTTCTAATTCATTTGGGGTAGGGGAAAGAAAGGGATAAAAAGCTTAGTGTTTCTCAACAACATCTATACATACATAGAATCATCAGGAGATTTTTTTTTTTTTTAACGAGGAGAATTTTTAATATGTATCAGTGCTTTGACCCTACCCCAGACAAATAAAATTGGGAGTCTGGAGGCACAACTTAGGGCACTGAAAGCATACATTTGGGCTTGAATCCTGGTTCCACCATTTAATATAATGTCATTGAACAAGTTACTTAACTCGTGTAAATTACAGTTTTGCTTTGATTTAATCTTCAAATGGGAACAGTAATGCCTACTTCACTGGGTTATTACGAAATTAAATGACATAAGGTATACAAAGCTTGATGTATAGTAAATACCTGATAATAGTAGCTAACACTTCGTAAATATTTACTATGTTCCTGACACTGTGCTAAGCATCTTACATGAACTAAAACAACTGATACATTTTTACCCTCATTTTCTCAGTGAAAAAACAGATGCATGGAATAGAAAATATACACTTAAATAATTACATACTTCAGTAAGTAGTAGATATTCTATACTCTATTATTGAAGAATAACTCATCTCCAAACAATCCACAGTAAATGTCAAATGAATAGAGTTGATACTAATTATGTTTTGAATTTTAGGAGTTGAGTTGGGTCCTTTTCTTCTAGGTTTTATCATATGAAACCTTTCAAAATCAAATCCTTGATAAAGATGGCTATTTTTCCCCCAATACTTTTCAGGCAAATAAACAAGCTTAGAAAAATAAGGAAACTGCCTAGGGTAACCTAGCTGGGAAGTAAGAGAAGGTAGGATTTGAACCCATGTCTGTCTGATACAACATCTCCCTTCAGATGAAAAGTAGTTACTCCAAAATGGTGATGCAAATCTGACTCATATGTTTGGTATTTTCCAGGACATGGTGGGGAGCCACTGAAGCATTTTGAATAGGAAAGTAGCACAAATGAAATTCACAGATCATTTCACCGTATTTACTCTGTTTGTAATGGCAGGTGTCTGACAATAATCATGGCCTGATGGAGGGGATACATTTCTTTTTCACTTACAGTCAAAACACGGAATAAAGCTTCAGTTCAGAATTTGTTTTCTATGTTGCACGCCTTTATCCCATAAACAATCAGAGAGACTCTTACATTTTCATCAACATAGTTAAGACCATTGCAGAAGAGTTCCGTGTCAAAATTCATTTCAGTCAGGGACTGCATCTGATCATTCACTTATTCACTCCACGAATTTATTATTTATTTATTTATTTATTTTTATTTATTTTTTTGGGGGGGGGGGGACAGAGAGAGACAGAGCATGAACGGGGGAGGGGCAGAGAGAGAGGGAGACACAGAATCGGAAACAGGCTCCAGGCTCCGAGCCATCAGCCCATAGCCTGACGCGGGGCTCGAACTCACAGACCGCGAGATCGTGACCTGGCTGAAGTCGGACGCTTGACCGACTGCGCCACCCAGGCGCCCCATCCGCGAATTTAAATCAAGATGCTATACTAGGTTCAGTGATTGATTGAAAGCTGTGGCCCTTGCTCTCAGAAGTTCATGTTCTAGAGTAACTTAAGTACACTTATGCACACCTTAGTGGACGCCCATCCCTTTATAATTTTAGTGACTCTGTGAAGTCCAATCAATTTTTGTTTCAAAAGAGATTGCACAATTCTGTGGAATGCTGTTTACTCTTGGTTGACAGCAAAATCAAGGCTGAGCTGCCAGACGGAGCTCAGTGCCATGTAAAGGTACCAAGTAGGCTAAAGGTTCTCCGCCACAGGACCTGGTCTTTGCACTTCCTTTCACATTTTTTTTTCAACATCTACTGTAGTCTCAAAAACAGAAACACATGCCTCTGCCAGTCCCCCCATGGAATCGCAGATGAGAAAGCTCTCAAGGAGAAGAACAAAATGCAATTTGAATCAAAGTGTGTGAAGCTTCCCAGACACACCCAGCCAGAGCTAGGAAGCAGCCGGGAAGATGCTGACAGCCCACCACACTGAGACCACAGGATCTGTCGCTGGGAGGGCTTCTGCTGTCATCCTCTACTTACCAGACTTCCCCCTCCTCTGTGTTTTCCACACACCGCTTCCCCATGTTAGGGTTTGCCCTAAATGCAAAGAGGCTTTGGAGATGGTTTCAACAAAACAGAGCAGCAACTCCTTACTCAAAACTCAGCCCCATTGATCCCTGTGGCTTTGGCTCTGGAGTCACCACTTTGAATAGAGCAAGAGTGGGCTGATCCATCCGAGTGAAAGGAAAAATACAACAAAACATTGTGAAGCTTTCTCACTTGTGATGTTAAGTTGCCCTCACTCTCTACCTTTCTGTCCCCCTCTTCTTTAAAGCTGCTCCCATGTGAGAAGCTAAAAATCGCTATGACATTTATGGTCTGCCTCTTTCAGAGGTCAGAGCTTAACAGTGGGGCAGAGGGGAAACTTCAAGTGTGGTATCTCAAAAGTTCGTAAAACGGTAAAGGTGATTTTTCAGCACTCCTGAAACGATAGTATATGAGCAGCCTAGATGGAAGTCAACACAAACAGTTTCTTCTATGATTTGCCTTTACTATATTTACACATACAAGAGGTTCTGCTGATGCAACTTAGTCATTAGTTGTGATATTGTTTACTAATATGTATTAACATAAAATGTCACTTACTTCATGACATTTAAACCCTCCATAACCTGATCCTGGACTATTTTTCATACTCTATCACTACTTCCTGAGATTCAGTCAATCCCTTAATTATTTATTCCCCCATGCTTATACCTGTATTGTTGTAATCCTATGCCTTCTCTCAAAATGAAAGTCAGTCTGAAATCATGGAAGGAGGCTTTAACTTAGATGTGCCTGAGTAGGAAATGTGGCTTAAACAAGTTAAGTGACTTATGCAATAAAATATTTATTTAATTTGGGGACTTTAGATTCATCATCTGTAAAATTAAGCTTCCCACTGTGCAATGTTCTTAAAAAGGTAATATAAGATATGGAGAGCCATTCACACATAAGGCACTCAATAAAATCATTCTATCTTTCCTGAATGTGCGAATCTTATTCATCCTTCAAGATGTGGTTCAGATAGCACGTCTGGCATAAAGTGTCCCCGATTGCCTTCACTGGGATGTAATCTTTCCTTCTTATAAACTCCCATCTCTATTTGCCCTTATCTACCATACAGTGAAAATATCTTTCTATTTGTGTAGTTTAGGTCATCAGACTGAGGTTCATATTGTGGCATGCGTAGAAATAAAGGGCAGAGGATGCCCCTGGGAGGTCTATATGCATGGGTTGCTTTGCATGGGGGCTCCTGTTTTGGACATGAGGAAGAGCAATCTTGGGCCCTTTCCAATTCCCCGTATTTAAATTTATACTCTTGTTTTCCTTCTCTTGAAGAGAGTCCCAGATTGTATAGGTATTTGTCCCCACAAAGCCTGATTAGCATCTGGGGAGAAGGGACATGAGGATAGCAGTGGGACCCAGAGCTGAAGGGGTTATGCTGCCGAAAGACAGTATGAAATTGGGAACAAGTGTGCTTTTCAGGGTTTGGATAACAAAGTATGGCAAAAGTTGGGAGTGTGTCCATAATCCATAACAATCTTAGCAATATGAGGATTAGCAGTGGGAAACATGTACCCATGGTACCCTGGACAGTGATGGACACTAACATTATTAGCAGCTTCTCATGAGAGAGACCTGCCTGCTCTTACCACCTTTTCTAATACCCTCCACCAGCCTTAGGCTCATTTATCCTTATTTGGAGCTTCTGTCACTATCTGCAATCCTCTTATTTGCCTTTCCTTACCACCACCCTCCACCCCACCCCCGCCGCGTGCGCGCGCGCGCACACACACACACACACACACACACTAAGTCAGGAGATTTTTTCTGTTGTATTCATCTCTTATCCTCAGAAGAAGCAGATGACACTCTTGAACAAGGAAATGAGTGATTGTGAAGATTTCTCAAGGAGCTTCATAAAAAGAAGACAATGATAAGGGAAACCAAAGATAAAAGGAAAGGTTGGGTAGATGCCTCATAATAACTGAAGCTGACAGTCCAGTTTGTGAACACATGGGAAGCATGCTTTTGGCTTTCCTAGAAATGTTTGAAGGGATGCTGGTCTGGAGTCCTTGTGGGAGCAGGTAGATTTCAATCCGCATTGGCTAGAGAGGACTGGGAGCAATTAGGTTATACGTGTACTTGAGTTATTTTTATAGATCTTATTTTCCTTCTTAGGCTCTTAGAAGTTTAGACACCTCCTCAAATTGCCCGGACGAACTTTTAAGATAGGGTCTTGCAAAAATTAAAGAATTAAATTTAAATTAATTAATGAAAGAATAAGCGATGATCTCATCTTATTCCATAGAAACAGTCTATTACAAAATAGCAACATAATAAACAGAAATGCTCAGTCACTAAAAGCATTGGAAGTTTTCAGCATACTATATGGTATAAAAGATTTCCACTGGAAACTTCTAAGAAGGCATCCATCCATCAGAAGGTAGGAAGTCCCTTGCTACGAAGTCTAAAACATCTCTTTTTGCCACAAAATGACATGGGACACAAACTCAAATAAGTATAGCTGGTAACTTAGCAACCACAAATATTTACAAATATGCAAGTCAGGGCCCGTCAAAATATCAAGGCAATTATTGGCAAATTGTACACCATGAGAATGCTTTGCAACCATGCAAAATGAACCCTGTTGTGGGTGGTTGCCACAATTACTCTTAACTGCTGCCTAGAAGTGTCTCTCAGTCTCTTGGGTTTTGTGGGGTTGGATTGATGTGACATAAAATTACATCGCAGGCCAAGCAAATGTGTGCTTTGCCCTATCATGCTCTATCACCAGTCTTCCATTTGGGTGTCATGCTGGGTTGGCCTAGTTAACAAGCTGCAGACATCGGAATTATTTAGTAGATGGTCTCCCTCAAAAGACAGCCAATAACTTAAAAAAAAAAACTCAGGGAATCTAGAAATTGGTGGTAGTCTAGAAAATGTTTAAAAATTCACTTTTCTGAACACTTTTTATAAAGGGGTTTTTATATTATACACCTTTAACAGTTTTCAGAATTATTCTCAAGGACTCTCTTAAAGTCTATCTGAAAGTGAATGCATGTGGTTTTTGAAAAGAAAGAGAAGAGGGAGAGAGAGAGGAAAGGAAAAGGAGAGCGAGAGAGGGAAAGAAACAGAAAGGCAGAAAGATTAAACATATGGGCACAATGAGTAAGAGTTGGTGGAAAAAGTAATACAAAATGACTTGTCCTTTATTTTGTGAATCTGAATGATGCCAAAATGGGCAGGCCAAATAATTGCATGATGTTCCAATTAATACTTGAACAGAGACAAAGGGATCGACTAAGTTTCCTACTGGCCTGATTGAGAGCGAAAAAAAAAATCTTCAGATTGCGTTACAATTAAATTTGAATGCAATTTTATACAGCCTACCCCTTACAAAAATTTTAAATTTACTCTCTAGAAGATCTCAAAAATAAAATGTATTCTAATTCTCCTTCTGCTATCTTGCCTCTCCTGTACAATAGAGCTTACAGTTGGAGCCAATTTATTTTGCCTTTCACAGTATTTCAAATTCTTGGAGAGAAGAGTTTTTTTCTGCCAAGATTCACACCAAAGCAACTTGATAGTCTTGCCCAAGAAGGATTGAATGTGAAACTAGACGGCAGTAAAAATTGTGCAATGTGCCCTTCTCTGCAGCCAGTCAAGTGCAAAGAAATCTGCGTGGTTGCACTTGCGAGGCTTTTCAAATATTCAGAGAAAACAGTCAAGCACAGGGCTTCTGGCCTGCAGCGTCGCCCCACTAACCGTTTGTTTTTTCATCTAAAACTCTAGGGGGAGAAAGAAAAGGCAAACATAGCCATCCCGCCCTTCCTTTTTCAATGGGGTAACCATGCCAGATAGTCTGAGTAATTTATTCAGCCCAAGGCTAATAAGCTGAACAACTTGTTTTGGCTAGACATTCCTCATCTCCATATGGAATTGCTTGTGTGAGTTTTTGGACTATTATGTGGTCAAAGGGAGGATGTTAGACGAAAAAAATTCTCAGCACTTTCCTTTTCTCTCATATAAATCCACTTTCAAGGCTAAAGTAAACTGCATGCATTGCCCAAATCCGTAGGCGGAAGACATCACAGAATATCGCATACGTACCATCTTTAATAGATTTGAAGGCATGCCTCTTAAATTGAGCTAAATATGCTAATAAATCCACCATATCTAACCTGGCCTACTCTGAACCTAGCCTGGGGCCTTCTATATAAAGAAGGCATATTTTCACTGAACCACAGTAAATCTTAATTACATATTTGCTTACCAGGGAGAGCCATTTGGCTTCTGAATGGGAGTCTGTCACTGACAAAAGGTAGAAAGTGGGTTGATTTGAGAGAAATCTAAAAGTGGTATATTTTAGAGAAATCTATCAGAAGATAAACATGAAAAGGAACAAAGAATTCCCAATTTTTCAGATAAGTTTAGATAATTTTGAGGTTAACAAGCTTGGTTATTTTTTGTTCTTTAGGCCACAGATCTTACCAGAGAAATGTATTAAACTAATCCCTGACCCTTCTTAACACTACAGCTAAGGTCCTACCTCAACAAACAAATTCAGCTGTTGTTGGGTGAGGCTCAGTTTTCTCCTGTTTCTTAAAGGCCCATACACCATTCTGAAAGTTATTTCCAACTCCAAAGAATTGAAGGTTATTATTCCTTAAAATTTATTTATAGTTTTCTAATAAGGGATTAATCTGCAAGAAGGCTCTGCAATGAGTCAGCAGGTGTCAGTAAGGGGCACTGTTCCCTCATTCACTCATTCATTTATTCAATCATCCATTCAGAACACAACAGTAAGCAGTTTAACGTGCTAGTTACTGAGCTAGGTGCTGGGGATATAAATTTACATACTAACTACAATCACGGCATCGGAAAGTCCATTCCTGGTGCGTGACTGCTTTAACAACTCAGGCTGAGTAACTGCTCAAGACGCCAACTTCCTAGAAGGATTTCATGGCCAAAAGGCTACCGCTATGCATTTCATCTTCTATTAAAGCTCAGAAAAAGTACAAGTGAACACAAAAGTCCTGAATAAGTGCCCAAACATTTCTTTTTGTGTGTGTGCTTTGCTTTTCAAATTGTTTGTGTGCAATATAACCCACACAGAGAAAAAGTACAGAAAATATTTATACAAGTTAACAAATAATTTTAGAGCAAATACACATAAATTCCACACAGGTTGAGGTAGAACGTTATAGACCCCACAGGAACATCTTCTCCCCATGTGTCCCTTCAGAATTAGAACTCCTCTCTTCCTCCAGAAATAGTCACAGCCCTGACTTTTGAAGTTAATGCAAATGGAATCATACTGTATATTTTCTTTTTTATTTGCTACTTTGGCTTAATATCATATTTTTAAATTTAACTCATGATGTTGCATATCACTCTAGTTTATTTCCACTGCTGTATAATATTCCATGGTATAAACTTACAACAGTTTTTTGGGTTTTTTTTTAACCACTCTACTAGTGATGGACATTTGGGTTTGTTTCTGATTGTCTGCCTATGTGCTGCTGCTAAGAGTGGAACTGTTGTGTTATCGAGCATTCTTACAGCCAACTTTAATATGTATTCCCAAAGTGCATTCCAAACTGAATGGATCAAATTTACACTTGGACAAGCAGCCTGAGAATTCCTATTGTTTCATATGCTCACCAACACTGGTATTGTTGGACTTAAAAAAATTTTTTAACCAATCTGAATGGTGCAATTTGTTCTCTTGCAGCACCTTCCAAGGTCATGTAGTTTTATTCATATTTAGCTCTCTGATGCATTGCAAGGTTATTTTTGTTTCTGATATGAGAAAGGGTCCAATTTTATTTTTTATGTGGGTACTCCATTCCCAAAGTTCCATTTACAGAAAGGTCTTCATTTCCCCAGTGAGCTACTAAGCTATGTCTGTCGCATTTCAATCATCCATATACACAGGAATCCTGTTCTGCCTCTTCTTTCTATGCCAGTTCACATTTAGTGTAGATTTATTTTCAATCTTGGTATCTAGAATACCAAGTACTACTACCTTGTGTTCCTTCTTCAACATCTTAGCTACTCTTAGCCTTTTGTATTTCCATATGTATTTTAGGATTGGCTGTCCAGTACTATAACAATCCTACTGGGATTTGTTTGAGATTACATTTGATATAACTGAGGTGTATTTGTTAGGGCTATATAAAAGCCTCAGCCTCAGTGCCCCAATTCAGGACGAACCTAGGAGACCACTTCCACTCCAGAACTCCCTATAGGGATGAGCCAAGGACTTTGTTATGTCTGTCCCACTGTTCAACCTGTCCCTTCCAATCTCATTCCTTCAATCTCCCATAGGTGACAATCCTAAAGGCACTCCTCGGTAAACATGCTATGTACAAATCTCTCTCACAATCTGCTTCCCATGGAATCCAATCTGTGACATAGATCAGACACTTAATCTGGATTCGAGTTCTTTTCTCTACCTGCCATGCTACATCTAACTTTAGAATCTGTGGACCTTCTAAACACTTATACCCCCTCCGGAAATGCTACACGATATTGCTCCTAAATAAGAACAAACTCCACAGCAAAATAAAATGTGCAATGGGCTACATTCCATGGGCTTCACTAACTTTATAATCTATCTCATTGCATAGAGACTACTTACATGGAAAGGAAAGGTATGCTCCAAACCAGAAATAATATACGAGGCTGTCTCTTTTATAGCCATATCCAAGCACCTGGAAACCAAGCAATGGACACAGAAGTTGTGGCTCTTGCCTGTCCAAGTGATGACTCATTAATAACCTTTTACCTCATCCTTCTGATTCTTGGTTCTGCTGGTTTAGAGGTTTAGTAACTCTGAGATGTATGCTTCCACCATGAAGCATCGACAACTTAATGATACGCTGAGACTGCAGTCTAGCAATTTTGGAGACTTCGTGCCAAAAGGCAAACAGCAACAATAAAGGATTACAATACTGGCTACAGTGATAATCCTACCTGTCAAGGGAAATGTTCTATAACTGCCATACAATGGAAAATGTTTAAATGGAACCGGCAGATTTCTGAAATGCCTCTCAGATGACAACATTTAGTGATAAGAAGTCAGTGAAAGTTACTACAAATCTAAACAAGCAGGGCTATTATGCTACAATACCCTTTAAATACATACTTTTTCTTTTTTTGTATTTATTTTTTTTTTACATTTATTTATTTATTTTTGAGACACAGAGAGAGACAGAGCACACATGGGGGAGGGGCAGAGAGAGGGGGACACAGAATCCGAAGCAGGCTCTAGGCTCTGAGCTGTCATCACAGAGCCCAATGCGGGGCTGGAACTCACAAACCATGAGATCATGACTGGAGCGGAAGTCAGACCCCCACCCGATGGAGCCACCCAGGTGCCCCTAAATACATAGTGTTTCTGCACAAGGATTCCAGAGTCAATGTTGCCTGGAACAAAACTTTTGACCGATACAGAAATGTGTTTACTAGCAGGATAATGTAATGATTTTCTGGGCTCAATATATGACAATGATATAAACTTTTTCTACTGAATTAATAGAATAAAAATTTTTAGGTTAAATATATTAGATGTACCAGGAAGATTAAAGTTAAGATCACCATTTGACCCTCTGCCATGTAACTTGCCCACTATAAAGCTACAGTCCCCAGAGCTTTACAATTTGTCCAAATTTACTTTTATCCTGAAATATCCTCCAACATGTCTAAGTGAATTCTACAATAATATCTTCTTTTTTAAAAATCTTTTTCATAAATTTACCACCACCTGACCTTTCTAACTTCTTCTATACCTTTATCTGGTAATTAGAGTGTATATTACTACGTTAGAGTGTATTTAAATGGAAAATATGTCAGCAACCAAATGTGAGCAACCAAAACCTTCATCTTTTTTCTTAGTGGCAATGGTTTGCTTAGTATTTACTGAAACATGTAGATCTCAGATAACTGTCTCACGTCCAATAACCATCAGCAACAGAGTAGATTATCCCTGTGCTAATCATTCTATTCCCGGCCAAATGGCTTGTTAATTTACCTGATGGCCAGTGTTCTGATTATGATCTCTTGACATATGCTTGAATTCAATGAAATTCTAATCACTGTTATACATTAGATAGTTAATTTACTAAACATGCTGTTATAAAATTTCCCACTCTACAGCTCTATTTTCAAGTCGGTAGGTCATAGGTTTAAGGTCTGATATTGGTAGTAGATATTCTAAATTTAAACCAAATTGACAGACTGGATGTTGATAAATCACCAGGATCAAGTGACCTTCGTGTAACAACTTTGGGGCAAAATTCACAGTGAAATTATTCAACTCGCGGCTAGATCTATTAGCTGTCATTCTAAAGTCTGGGCCAGAGGTCAGTCAGATTGCTAATGTAACTCCCACCTTTCAGTGCATTCTGTAACATTAGAA
The DNA here is from genome assembly GCF_028018385.1 of Neofelis nebulosa. Lineage (NCBI taxonomy): Eukaryota > Metazoa > Chordata > Mammalia > Carnivora > Felidae > Neofelis > Neofelis nebulosa. The sequence goes on along the minus strand of NC_080788.1, from coordinate 67,312,535 downwards.
CTAATAAGTGATTTCATTAATGGGAGGGTTTATAAAATAAATACATAAAAATCAAACAGTACCCTACTATATCACTAACAACCAGCTACTCTATTTAATAGGGGTAATATCATCAACAACAGCAACCACCTAAAAATAAAACAAAAAATAAATAAATAAAACCTGGTGGTCCAAGGAATTAATAGGAAAATTGTAGATTTGTTGGAAAAAAGTTATAAATATTTCCTCAGAGATAAATACCATCGTTTAGAAAAGAAAACAATCTTTTCAGATGTCAGTTCTGAAGCTAATACATGAATGTAATCCAATTTCAAGCAACACATCATAATAATTTTTTATGAACTTTCCAGGATGATTCTTTTTTCATAACAACCTTACTGAGGTATATTCTGTTTACTCATTTCAAGTGTACAATCCAGTGATCTTTAGTAATTTCACCGCAGGGTGAAGCCATCTATCTAAATGAGTTTGAAAATACTTCATCACCCCAGTAAGTTCTCTCATGCCCATTTGCAGCTCATTCCCCTTCCCAATTCAGCCTCCAGGGAACCACTAATCTACCTTCTGTCTCTATAAATTTGCCTTATCTAGACATTTCATATAACTGGAATCATACGTGACGAGATCTCTTGTGTCTGGCTCTTTTACTTAACATAATGCTTTTGAGGTTCATCCTTGGTGTAGAATGTGCCAGTACTTTGTTCCTTTTTTATTGCTAAATAGTATTTCACAATATGGCCATAGCTGCCAAAATGACTGTGAGGTAACTGGTGGAATAAATGTGTTACAAGAGCCAAAATTTTTTGAAAGTGTAAAAGATGAGGGAGTCTTAACCAAATGACATTCTAAATCTACAATATAAAAATGTGATACGATTACAAGAAATGACAGACATATCGATGGAGAAAATTAAAATATCTAGACCTAAAATGCAGTATTTATAAGAACTTAATATATGGTAGGAATGACATCTCAGATAAGTGAGGAAGAGAATTGATTATTCAATGAGTAGTGTTTAGACAACTGGCCAAACATAAAAATAATCTTAAATTCTAACTGCACATCTGATACCATACAATGAAATTAATCCCAAATAGTTTAAGGATTCAAATGTAAAAAGTGAAACCATAAACATACGAGGTGAATATTTATAGCCTTTAGCCTCACAGGAAAAGTAGAAACCATAAAGAAAAAGGCTTAATATATCAAATATTTGAAACTTACGCATGACCTAAATCATATAAAGTAAATTGCAAATGACAAAAAGGGGAAATATTTACAGAATATAAATGCCTACTAAATGGTTCATATTTCAATATATAACATTTAAAAAGTACTTGCAACACGCTGAGAAATTCAACCCTAATGCAAAATGTATCAAATAACCATTTAAGTGAGCAAGGAATGACAGAGAAAAAGCCACTGGAAATAAGTTAAACCTTATTACAGTAAAAGTGCAAAGTAGGACAATAATGAAGTTTGCATTAAAAAAAGTGATATTGGAAAGAATTTAAGTTTATTTATTTTGAGAGAGCGAGAGTGAGAGAGAGAGAGTGTGCGTGCACAGGGCAGAGGCAGAGAGAGAGCACGAGACAGAATCCCAAGCAGGCTCCACACCGGTAGCACTGAGCTGACGTGGGGCTCGAACCCATGAACCATGAAATCATGACCTGAGCCAAAACCAAGAGCTGGAAGCTTAACCGACTGAGCCACCCGGGTGCCCTTGGAAAAGGTTTTTTAATGCTAATTCTGAGAATTGGCCAAGGTGTGGGCAGCAACTATTCCCATACTCTCTTGGTGATAGTGTGCTCTGATATAACCCCTATGGTGAACGATCAGGAAAAACTTCACAAAAGTCATAAAATGATTCATATTCTGACTCAGCAATTAATTCCTAGGATTCTAAGGAGAGTCATGGATGGTTGGTTACGATATAAAATTCTAAAAGCACTGAAACATCTAACAGTGAGAGATTATTCAATAAATTATAATAAATACAATGTAATTCTCCTCAGCAAGTAAAATGATGAGACATTATAGGGAATGGCGTGAAAATTTACTAAAAAATATCGTTTAAGAAACAGATTTTAGAATAGATTTAGAATAGTTTGATGTAGGACTCCATTTTGTTTCAGAAAAAAAGATTAAAGCTTTTCAAAATATAAATGGTAGAGACTGGTTCAGTGGTGATTATGATATATGATACTCATAATTCCTATGTAGGAAGAATAATGAATGTATTTAGAATGAATACAAAATACAAAATTATTGGGCTCACCTATATTTTCCAAATTTTCTACAACAAACATGTATTACTTTTATCAGCAAGTATTATTATTATTACTATTATTATTTTCATCCACTCTTATAGTCCTTTTTTTTTTTTTTAATCCTGTACCGCAACTCCATGTCCTGCTGTTGGCCAATACCTGACCCACCTCATTTTCACTCAGGAGCTTTGGTGACAAGTCAGTGAAGTCTCTACCTTTCCTCCCTGTCGTCCTTGCACACAGAGGCCAGAGTTTTTCTACAGTACATTTGTGATAGGTGGGATGGGCTGAAAGCAAGGGATAGTGGGTTTGAACGCTCCCTGTGGTCCGGACTCAGGTAGGACTCCCCCGTTTGAGGCAGAAGCCTCATCAGATTTGCTGTCCTCTGTCCTGCAGTTGGAGCTCTCAGGGAACATCTCCAGGGCCATCCTAAATTAGAGGGCAGAAAGCAAGGCCCTAATGCCACATTCCCCTCTCAGGTATCCAGCACGTTCCCATCATTAGCAATCAGGAAAGTTGACTACACCTAGTTTTTCTTAACACATAAGGCTGCATGTGATTTAGAAGGGGCTACCATCATTCATTCAATGTGTTTTCCCATTCACGGTCCAGTGTCCAAATCCTCCTCGATAGACAGGAAGGAACCCTTCACACCAGAGAGAAGGGCCCTCTTCAGACTGCGCATATTACCCTCTTAGCAATGAATGTCTGAATGATAGGACAAGGGGGTATGGTTGATGCTCTCCTACTTGCCCCATAAGGAATGCAAGAAATAAAATCAGAGTGTTGTTCCTTGTCTCCACAAGAAGTAATCTCTGACATACAAGCACGTGGTGTTTATGCAATATTTATAAAATGACCTCAAATCAACTGGACGATGGCCTCTACCCCATGTGTGAGCCAGTGAAAGCCAAGAAGTTCATGATTCCCAGTGTCACCCAGTTATTCGGTGACAGAGGTGGGACTATATTCAGTCTCAACTCCCAATACACTGCATCATGTCTGTCCCATGTTAGACCAGCCTTATGAAAATATGGTAGTCTATTTAAGTCTATGATCTACATGCACTTTGGGGGCATTAGGTTTTGGGAAAATGGGCTTCTTCCCCTTACTTAACACTGAATTTTGCTGCTTACACTGACCTGGCTCATTCCCCCAGCACATGAAGAAACTTTATGCTAATGTTACTCTGAGAATCTTTATTAAAACATTTTATGAAGGTTTTTATTTTAATTCCAGTACAGTTAACATATTAAGTTTCAGATATACCATATATACAATAACAATTCTATACACTACTCAGTGTTCATCCAAATAAGTGTACCTTTGAATCCCCATCACCCATTTTACCCATCTCTCTCCCTACCTCCCCTCTGGTACCCATCCATTGTTTCTCCACAGTTAAGTGTCTGTTTTTTGGTTTCTCTCTCTCGCCTTTGTTTTTTGTTGTTTCTCAAATTCCACATATGAGTGAAATCATATGGTACTTATCTTTCTCTGACTTAGTTCACTTAGCGTTATATTCTCTAGATCTATGCTGCTGCTAATGGCAACATTTTGTTCATCTATCACCACTATCTAATTCCAGAATATTTCCATTGCGCAAAAAGAAACCCATACCCATTAGCAGCCATCCCCAACCCTCCCTTCTCCCAGCCCGTGGCAACCACTAATCTGCTTTCTGTGGATCTGCTTATTCTGGACATTTCATGTCAATGGAATCCTACAACGTGAGGCGGCAATGGTTCCTCTTACAAATTAACTTGGCTAGGCTGTAGTACCAGTTATTCAGTAAAACACTGATCTAGGTGTGGCTAACATATATAATTAGTTCACTTAAATGAAAGGAGATTACCCTTGATAATCTAGGTGGTCCCATCCCAACAGCTGAGGATGATGAGCAAAAACCAAGGTTTCGTGGACAAGAAAGAATTCTGCCTTGAGACAGCAGATCAAACTCCTGCCTGAGTTGCTGGCTTGCCCTCTGGATTCCAGACTTCAATGGAACCCACAGTTATGTGAGCCAATTCATTAAAATAAGTCTCATGTAGATATATATGCAAGAGATTCTGTTTCTCAGGAGAATCCTGACTGATACCGTGGCATCTGTATCTGGATTATTTCACTTGGAAGGTTTGCAAAGTTGAACTGTGTTACAGCATGTAAGGAGTTTGGTGTGTGTGTGTATGTATGTGCATGTATGTATGTGTGTGTGTGTGTGTATATATATCTCCCCACATACATACATACACATACTACATCTTCTTTATCCATTCATCTATCGATGGACACTTGGGCTGCTTCCATAATTTGGCTATTGTAAGTAATGCTACAATAAACATAGGGGTACATGCATCCCTTTGAATTAGTGTTTTATGTTTTTTGGGTAAATACTCATTGGTGCAATTACTAAATCATAGGGTAGCTCTATTTTTAACTTTTTGAGGAGCCTCCATACTGTTTTCCACAGCGGCTGCACCAGTTTGCATTCCTACCGACAGTGTAAGAGGGTTCCCCTTTCTCCACATCCTCTCTGACACCTGTTGTTTCTTGTGTTTTCAATTTCCGACAGGTGTGAGGTGATATCTCATTGTGGTTTTGATTTACATTTCCTGGATGATGAGCGATGAGCATGCATTCATGTATCTGTTGGCCATGTGTATGTCTTCTTTGGGGAAATGTCAGTTCATATCTCCTGCTCATCTTTTAATTGTGTCATTTGTTTTTCTCGAACAATTATTATTTTTAATACAATATTCTTTAGAAGCATGTTAACTATCTTGCAGAATTCATTGGAAGCATCATAAATAATAAGCTTGATAAGAGTTGAATTAGGAGTCTAAGCAGAGCCTTCTCCTTAGATATCTCATAGGGTATAAATAAGCATATAAAAATAAGATTTATTTAAATTTTCAAAAACGTCTGAATAGAATTGTACATCAGTGATCTTGTTCTCATCTCTTTTTGCTTCTTCCTGTAATGGGCTTCTACCCCCACCTTGTTATTTTTACTATATTCTCTTCATCATTTCTTTGCCTTCAGTTTACCAATGATGAATTCGATTTCCTCACTGAGAAAATGGATAAGAAAATCTTTCAACCCTGATTCCTCTCAGATTCCTCCCCTCTCTCTTGTTCTTTTCACCAAACTTCTTGAAAGAATGTGCAATACATTCTGCTGACTTCTGCAGCTTGAATTCATTCTCAGCCCATTGCAGTCTGGCTTTAATCCCAAATATTCTGATGCAACTTTTGTCACCACACTTATAAATGCTCTCTTAAATGCCAAATATGTTCAGAAAGCTCTACCCAGGCCTCCAGAGTAGATACTGTCTCTTACACATTTCAATTCCCCTCCAGCCCCAAGCACAGTCCCTTCCTTTGTGGTAAATCTACGTCTGGGGCCAGGCACTGTTCTATTTATCAGAGATACAGTGTAAGAAACAGTATAAGGAAGTATGCTCACTTCCATGGATAGTTCCTATTTGGCTATCACACAGCTCTTTTGTTTTACTGTAATTGCCCTCACCGATTCCTCCTGTTGTTGAGAGAATTAAATGAGATAATATATATAAAGCACTTGGCATGCAGATGACAATTCAAACTAAGAGCTCAATAAATGGTAGCAGACATTCAAATTCTGTATGTTCAGTAGATGCTATTCCCCAGGCTGAGTTTGCTTCTCAGGCACTGAAAGTGTGTTTGCATTTCAAAAATATGATTTACATTGAGAATTACACCTTGTTGCCACCTTCAAAATTGACCCTTCTGTGCTTTGCTTTCAGATATTATTAATTCAAGGTTTTCCTATGTTTCAGAATTAGATACTGGAGCTGTAGAAATGAAAGATAGACAATCCGTGTGCTCAATGGACTCACTGTCAGATTGACAGTAAAAGCAGAGCTATAATGCAGTATAAGACATGTGATTACAAAGATATTCATCGGGGCGCCTGGGTGGCTCAGTCAGTTAAGCGGCCGACTTCGGCTCAGGTCATGATCTCGCAGTCTGTGAGTTCGAGCCCCGCGTCAGGCTCTGTGCTGACAGCTCAGAGCCTGGAGCCTGCTTCAGATTCTGTGTCTCCCTCTCTCTGACCTTCCCCCATTCATGCTCTGTCTCTCTCTGTCTCAAAAATAAATAAACGTTAAAAAAAATTTTAAAAAAAAGATATTCATCTTGCAGACATGAGTTGATGCTTAAGCTGTTAAAATCAAATGACTCCATGGGCACCTGGTTGAGTGTCCAACTTCAGCACAGGTCAAGATCTCATGTGGGGTTCGAGCCCCACATCAGGTTCTGTGCTGAGAGCTCATATCCTGGAGCCTGCTTTGGATTCTTTGTCTCCCTATCTCTCTGCCCCTCCCTGCTCATGCTCTGTTTCTATCTCAAAAAATAAAATAAAACGTTACAAAAAAATCTTTTAATCAAATGACTCCACATACACACACACAGAGAAGCCATTATATCTATGTAAATAGGCATAGACATAATGTGAGCTAAAGACTGTATTTTGTTCCAGCATCTTCAAATGATATTTGGAAGAATCCAAGCTATAAACAAATGCACTTCTCAAATATTTCAGCATAAATACACTTCCCTCCCAAATGAACAAAAGTAATTTTTATCCAGGATATTAGGTCACTAATACCTAAAACAGCTAGGTTTTTAATTCAGAACTGCAATTCAGAAGGCATACACACACACACACACACACACACACACACACAGAGAGAGAGAGAGAGAGAGAGAGAGAGAGAGAGAGAGGGAGGGAGGGAGGGAGGGAGGGAGAGAGGGAGAGAATATCACAAATACCAATGTACATAGTTGTGGGATTTGAGATATCTTGGATCCTTCAGTTTTCTAAGGTTTTAGAGAAGTAGAATTGGGAAGGATTCTGTCTGATATGTCTGTATTCAAAGTGAGATATTATAACCTATTTAACACCTACAACAAAAGTGTATTTTGAGACCTGAATAATTGAAGACACATAAAACTAAGATTTTTTTCCCCCACTCGATCGGTTCGATACTGTCTGTTCTAAAGGGAAAAGGGAATTCTTTCTTGAATCCTCATGACTATTTTATATCTGGTCAGACAAATCTGTTACTTTCTGGGCCTAAGGCTGAAAATAAGTTTCTCTTCACACCCTGACCACCACGACCAGATAACAAGGAGGCAAACAAGGCCACAGTTTGGCAGATAAAACACTTTGGTAATATATATGTGTGTGCAAGTGAGGGGGCGGTGCATACATCTTAGCAAGAAGGTCCCTGAGGGCAGAGCCTGGGTCTTATTTTTTCTTACACCCTAAGTACTTCTCTCATAGTAGGTGCTTACAAAAAGTGAATCAATGCATTAGCAGATGGACAGATGAAAGGAGAATATACAACTGGGGTGTATGGTAAGATATCGTAAACCATGACTTTGATATTCAAATAAACACGAAGTAATTAAACCACATGTGGGTTTCTTAATCAAAGACATAGGCCAAAGAATTTAAAAAGAAATAGAAACAAATCTGAAATGTTTGCGTTGCCTCCAAGAGTTTCTTCAAGTTTACAACACTGATTAAATCAAGCCATTGCCTTTCATACAGGCATAGAAATCTTGGATGACTCTTAACCTAGTTTTAATACGGGTACTGTCACTGGGTTCCAGGAGTGTGGCTTGAAAACAAGCAAGCATTTTTGTTGAATAGATTTTAATTTTTCACCATGGTTTCCCTTTCCTACATATCTGAACCTTCCTCACTCTTCCAGAGGTGGACAGAAATTTTAAAAATAAATTTGTAAAAACAAAACTATTTCTGCCATCACCAGTGTAAGTTAAAATTTTTTTAAAACACTAAGTCATTGACCATTTAGCTGAATAACACCTGCTAAAGTCAGTCTCCACTTGATGGTCATCACTGACTTAGCAGAGAACTTTCCAGAAACAATGGCCAGAAATGAGGGATATGAAGGACTGTGGACAAGAAAAAAGATATGAACGGCTGTGGACAACAAGAAAAAAGTGGGAAATGCCTTGAGCACTGCTCAGTGCCTGTTCGTATAGCACGGCTCCGTGACATGCATGAAAACATGAGTAGCTCAGGAACGTTAACAAGAAAGCAGTGGTTCTTTAAGATCCCAGCCGTGAACAGTATGGAAGAGCCTGCCTCACTGTACATCTTCCAATGACCAGTTATCGCAAACTATACCGCTTTTAAAAAACTCAGATACGAGTGGGGATTTTCAAGATTGATTTGAGAAGTACAAGCAGTGAGGTAGTCCATTCGCAATTACTCCCAAGTCTAGTGAGTTTGAGTTCATGGCGTTCCACACACTGTATCTACAAAGGGTGCTTGCCACGCCATTTCTGCCCGAGTAGGCTACGGCTGTCACAAAGCTCCCGTGACATGTCATTGTCTTCCGTTATCATCCTTGCCCTACAGCCTGCATCGCTGCATCACAAACCACCTTCTCGGTTTGCCAACATGGTCATCAGAATAGGCAACGTTGCTTTAGTATCGCTTTTGAACCAAAGGGAGAGGGAAAAACAAGCCATTACACATAAATGTTTTGGCTTGGATACAGAATACTAGCTCAAATAAAATGTCACTGCAAATAGCACAAACCACTGTAAACAAATACTGTCTCTACGCCTGGTGTAAAACATCCACAGATAAGACTAAGACTATCAAACGCTGCTTTGGGACATGCTTTTGTCTCCTTCATCTTTAAGCTGGGAGCTCAATCCAATTATCCACGAATTTAGTTTCTGTTCCTGATTTATGTATACTAGGGTTGGAGGGTTGTTGTTTTAAAAATATTTTTGGTTATGACAAGTTGAAAATTTTAGCTCATAAGCTAAGATTACCTCAAAATAAATATGTTAAATTAAATCCACAAGATATGAATGCAAGGACTCTTGGCATACGAGTTAAAATATGATTTTTCATAAGGAATTGACATTATTCATAAGACTCTTTACATTCTCTCTCACCATTTATTTTGAGAATGTCCAATTTGTGCATTTTTCATCAACTTCTACTGTTAAGTGTAGAGTGTTTCCCCAGAAAAAAGGATTCCTGAAAGAGTCTTGAAATTGCCTTCTGTAGTTTCCTTCCTCACTGTAGCTAACTATAAAACCCTTACACTGTGTAACTAAAATGCTAGATTCTTTCCATAATTCATATTGATTTTTGCATAAAATGCCTATTCTGAGCTCAGAACTACATAATCAAACACAACCATCAGTTTCTGATGCTAAACAAAATGATCCCTTTGGGGGGATTTATTCACACCTTCTCCAGAGATAAAGGGGAAAATAATCATCTAACTTCCTGAAACATTATAGTTTTACATTAGATAAAACAGACACCTCTATCTGGAGTCAATTTCCATGTCAGGTAAATCAAGTAGTCATTGCTCCACAGTGAAGAACTAAATTTCATCTGTAAGTCAAATTTCTAGACGGTTCCTGAGGCATTTAAACCTTCAAATACTCAAAGGAGGTGGTCATGAAAGAGCTTATGAAAAGTGATATTTTTTCCAGGGAATTTTTATCTAGTATTAGCCAGATGCTTCACCCTTTACGTTTGTCCCTCCTCAAAACAAATCAAGACTGCCAAGTTAATTTTCAGCAGAATTCATCTTCTGAGAAGATATAACCCTAAAACCCTATCATTTCTTTCCTTTCATATCCAGAGTTGTTTGGAGAGCAATACACAGGCCCGCCTCCTCCTACACCCCTCACCCCCTCCTCCTCACTGGGCACACCCACAATGCCCTTCCTCCTCTTGGTCCTTGCTTGGATACTTGCTATTGTTTCCTCTACCTGAAAAGTCTTGTCCCCATACATTCTGATAGGGCTTTGTCCTACTGTTCAAGTCTCAGCTCAGATGTACCCCTCCCAGGGAGGCCTAACCACCCATCAAAAGTGGCTTCACCAGAGATTTCACATCTCATCCCTTTGTTTCACCAATTTTGTACTATTTACTGTGATCTGAAACAGATTTGCCTATTTATTACATGGCCTCCCCATTTCCCACTACAATATAAGTTCTATGAGAACAGGGCTTATGCATGCCCTCTGTTGTATTCTAAGTCACCAGCAATGCACAACACAGGTTTAAGAGACCAGAGACAAAGGCAGATTCGCTTGTGTCTGGGGGAAAAATATCCTATCCTTAGGCTAAATTTCCTTCTCCCCAACCTCTTTACTTCCTCACACAGATCAGGAATTTTTATCTCTTTTGCTAGCTGAATTGCTCAGACATCCTCAAAACACCTGACTTTCATTTAGTCTCCACAAGATGAATACTACGTCCCAACTATGCATTCCATCACTTCCCTACCAAATTGATATTCCCCGATTCTCTGAGGAATTTTCTCTTTCTTTCAAGAAGTACACAGTGCCTGTAAGGTTACTAAATACGAATGCAAGCACTATCGCCGAGGACTTCCAAATATGGCATCACAACAGCAACAGTGACTTGTCTCAATGATATCATATCTCTCGGCGGCTGGATGTGGGTTTGTTAACTTTAAAATGAGAGGCAGGTTTAAAGATTAACAATTTGCTTGGATAAAGGAAAAAGGAAAAATATAATTAATCATTTGCCTGTCCCCCAACACTAGTTTACAAAACCATGGTGCAACTTTATTGAGCTCAAAATTGAAGGGTGGCAAGGTTAATATGTAGCTTTAGACCTCACGGTTTCATTAACAAACACATTACAGGCTGTAAAGCTGAACTGACATTAATGCTAGGCCCAAACAAAGTAAATAATTACTGGCTTGGCAAATGAGGAAGTACTTGCAGAGTTTGTTTACATTGGGTTTTTGGAAAATTCATGTTGGCAACAAGTCAAATACAGTTTGACTAGTAATTGTGACAATTGCTCACAGATGCTGTTGGAAGAACAACAAAAGAATGGATTTATGGCTTTTCTCTCCCCCTACATTTTACCCCTTTGTTGCCTTTTTTTTTTTTCTTTACCATTTTGGATCAATAAAGAACTTGCAGCCACAAAGATAAGTGGGTTACATGGCAGATGGGCCTTGGAATGTTTAAAAATCTCATGTTGCATTTTGTCTCTTGGCCCTAGATTGGAAAAGACACAGCTGCATTCAAGCTGCAGTCATAAAATCCATGCTCCTTGAAAATGCTTGTGGGTCCCCTTAATAGAGCGGAGTTGAGATGAAGCCTGCTTAGAAATTTTCCAATAGAAAGACTGGTTTGTTTTGTGCCGGAGCACGGTTAACAGGCCACCGAGTTCATAAGACTTAAGGACAGAGTTCTGGCTGAGTAGGATCCATTTCATTTTCCCTTGCTGGATTGGAAAAGCATAAACAGGAATCAAGGAATAAAACAACTCACCAAACTGGAAAATAGTTCTGCAGAGCAATTGAGGTCTGTGACATATAATTTGAAACAATTTTGGTTTCCCTCATCAAAGATCAGTATTTTGCCAACTAAAAGCTAACATTTCACACACACACAAACACACACACATACTTCCAGACCGTCTAAACACTTGAATCTAAATCTCTTTATTCTTAAAAGATAGAATTTCACTGAATTTAAGTATAAATACAAAGCTGAGATCTTTCTAATTCCATTTCTACTAACTTCAGGTGGTAAAAGCCAGAATATCCTGGGACTTTATAGTGCTTAACTGAATCATTCAACAAGAGAATCTAAAGCCTTCATTATTATTTAAGTGCTTTATCTAGATCCATGATCTTTGTGATATCAAAGCCGTATCTCTTGTCTGTTCCAACAAGTTGTTCTATCATTCTCTGAATCATGTTTCTCTTAATATTCCTCTGGGTGATCATTGCATAAACCTGAATAAAAGTACATCATTATCTTCTAAATAACTAAAGTAGAAAGGAATATATGCCCCAATAGGCCTTCTAACCACTTAAACACTGTTCATCTATCAATAACACACTCGATTCACATCATCCAAGTTTTCAGATTTGTCTTACTCCTAACCTTGAAACCATGAATATGCCTTAGAAAGAAAAACTCTGCTGTGAAACTTACTGGATTTCAGGTGAAACACTAATAGTTAAATACTTTAAACTCTAAAATTTCCTAACTCTGACTTTCTCATTGCCTAGACTTCTCTGACTGTGGAATTTGGAGGCCAAGGGCAGGACAAAGGGAGAAGTTGGCTGGCAGCAAAATTCTTCAGATTTTACACCAAAATCTTTGACTCATGTCTGAATTATCATTGAATATTAGCTCACAGCCAGTGACAAAACTTCTCTGATGTCCCTAAATACACTTGACCTGATAATTACCAGTGAAACTTCATGGTATTTTTTAAGCAATTCTAGGCTAATTATCAATGGTAATAATTCAGAGTAACCTTCCACTAAACAATGTGTCTGTCATACATGACCACGATCGTTATAACAGCCTCTTAACCCTCGTGTGCCTCTAACTTTTCACTTTTCAAATCTTTCTCCCACACTGCAGTCAGCCACAGATTTAATCACACCATACCATCACCGGGAATTCTTTGAAGTCATCTTACTGCCTACAGGATGAAGACAAAACACCCACATGTCTTTGAGTGCTGACACAGCTTAACCCCAGTTTAGCTTACACCACCTCCAACCGTACCTCATTGCTCTCCTGCCATATGCTCTCTTCGAGTCTTCTTGGCATTTTGTTAAGAATCCTTGAACTCTACCTAACGGAAGACTCTGAGGCAAGAGAATGACTGCTCTTCAAGGCTTATTTTTGAGGCTTTTACCCTTGACCGTCTTTTGCTACCACAAAAGAAGTATGTTCTTTTACTCAAGAACTGATAGGCCACTTTAAAGATTTTGAACATAATTCCAGCAAAACTCCTGGAACTGTAAGTTTGTACCACATCATAAAGCCAGATCATAAGTTAAAAAAAAATAATAAAAAACATGTCAAAAAAATCGAGATTTTTTTTTTTTAAAAAAAGAGCAGTTCTTACATTTGGAAATTTGCTGACCCAATCTTATCTGCTGCCTGATCACCCCCTTAAGCAATAATAGGACTAGAAAATAGAACTCTCTCTCTCTCTCTCTCTCTCTCTCTCTCTCTCTCTCTCTATATATATATATATATATATATATATATATATATATATCAACTATAAAATCATGGAATGTTACCTATCTCTCAGGGTAACATTTGTCGAGTCATAAAACTGACTCACTGCACTGAACTTATACTGTTGAACATGCATGGAGGGAAACCAGAATTACAACCACACGTAAAAATGGATACATTAGAGCTGGATTTTGGAAGAGGGAAAGAAAGAAATAGAAAGCAGTTATAAGGGGAGCACTTAAAATTAGGCATGAATGTTTTGCACTTTTGATTAAAGCATTTGTGAAATCTATGAAGGAACACTTTGCCCCAAGTAGCTTTCAGAAGCCTTAGGAAAAACCATTTGATTGAGTTCAGTGGTCAGAAGCCTCTGCCCCAACTCCACCTCCCTTTTCAAAAGAAGGAAGTAACTTCAAGTTCAGAGTCTAAAATCTAGTGTTAATGATCTGCTCTAGTGAATTTTTTTTTTGAGGATGAAGCAAGCTATGTTTGGAAAAATGCAGCATCTAAATTAATGTTAAAGTTATAATATCTTTTCATTATATTTATTACATATCTCATATCTTCTATCCAATTATAAACTCCTTATGGGATCTTTGTATTACATAAATCCAGAATTTAATACTATCTCCCTGGTACAAAGCAGGCCAACAATGCATATTGCAAGTTGGACCATATTCTTTCAAGAAGTCTTTTAGATCTTCTCAAACTTTCTGACTCTCTGTTGTCTTCATTTCCCCCCTTTCAACCAAAGAATATGTTTTAGAGGTGAGCTACCAACGGTTGTATGTATGTCTCTCAGTTGTGCTACTGAGAACCTATTTGTGACAGCTCTGCCACATGTATTTGAAATTAAATAAGTCAAGGACAAGAACTCTAATTTCTTTTTAATTTCCCATAGCGCATGTTTAACATACACTCTTCTGACTCAGATTTAGCTCACACAGATCACTACCAGGACTGGCCTTGAAATAAGCAGAGGCCGGTGGGTTAATAAAAAGAAGTATTCAGCAAAACAAAACCACACTGAGATACCACCTCAGGCCGGTCAGAGTGGCTAAAATGAACTATAGTTGCTGACGAGGATGTGGAGAAACGGGAACCCTCTTGCACTGTTGGTGGGAATGCAAACTGGTGCAGCTGCTCTGGAAAACAGTGGGGAGGTTCCTCAAAAAATTAAAAATAGATCTACCCTATGACCCAGCAAATGCACTGCTAGGAATTTACCCAAGGGATACAGGGGTGTTGATGCATAGGGGCACTTGTACCCCAATGTTTAGAGCAGCACTCTCAACAATAGCCAAATTGTGGAAAGAGCCTAAATGTTCATCAAATGATGAATGGATAAACAAGTTGTGGTTTATATATATACAACGGAATACTACTTGGCAAGGAGAAAGAATGAAATCTGGCCATTTGCAGCAACGTGGATGGAGCTGGAGGGTATTATGCTAAGTGAAATAAGTCAGGCAGGGAAAGACAGATACCATATGTTTTCACTCCTGTGTGGATCCTGAAAAACTTAACAGAAGACCATGGGGGAGGGGAAGGAGGGGAAAAAAGTTACAGAGAGGGAGGGAGGCAAACCATAAGAGACTCTTAAATACGAAGAACAAACTGAGGGTTGATGGGGGGTGGGAAGGGAGGGGAAGTGGGTGATGGGCATTGAGGAGGGCACCTGTTGGGATACGCACTGGGTGTTATATGGAAACCAATTTGACAATAAATTATATTTAATATAAAAAAAGTATTCAGGAGAATATCAACAAAAGATTCCTGACCAAAATCTATTTTAAAAACTAGCTACATAGCTATAAAGAATATTACAATGAGAGCTTGCCTCTTATCTAAGTTTGGTTAAAACTCCAGAGTTACAAAATCTCAGTACTCTTCCATCTAAAATGGCATGCTGGGACTTCATAGGCATTCACAGATGGAGAAAGCTGACTTGGTGACTCCTAGGCCTCACCTACCCCAGGAAAAGCCTGTATCTCGTATCTGCAGTTTGATGAAGTGTGACAATGGATGATTCCTGTGGTAAGATGTGTCCTCAGAGAAGACTTGGGTTGTCCTGAATGCTGCCTGAGAGAAACATCAGCAGGACAAAGTGAACTCAAAAGATAAATTTGTGTGAGTGGACTTTCACAAGTTAGGTACCAAGTCATAAGCAGCCAGCAAAGGATACAGTACCTGTGCTGGAAAAACTCAGTGAGAAGTCTAGAGATATGTGCAAAATTGTGTGCAGTGTGTGTGTGTGTGTGTGTGTGTGTGTGTGAGATGCTCCAAAAAGATCCACAAAAGACTCCTGAAAGAAAGAATGAAACTCAATGAAACTCAAAGGGTACCAATGCTAGATAACCAACTGTGCCAATCAAGCAAAACACCTTCAGTCTCTGATTTCTCTCTACCCAATTTCAAATCCTGGAGAAGCCAATGACATCATAGGGTATTGGGAACAAAGTGTGGAAAGGTGAGCTGAAATGTAGTTCAAAGCTAAACTGTGTCTAGCCTGACCTGAGGAAGCAGTAGGGAAAAAAAAAAAAGAAAAAATTTTAATTTGCATGAGAGTTGAGAATTTAATTTAGCATGGTTTGTTTGTTTTATGCATTACTGTGCAAAGAAAACAGTTATTTCTAATCAGTCCGGTTCCTGATCACATCAGGATGTTTTCCTCAAGGCAGGTTTACAAGGCTTATCAGTGTGTAAAGAGATTGCACAACACAGAGTTCTACATATAATTTTTTTAAATTTTTTTAAATGTTTACATTTATTTTTGAGACAGAGCGAGACAGCATGAACAGGGGAGGCGCAGAGAGAGAGACACACAGAATCTGAAGCAGGCTCCAGGCTCTGAGCTGTCAGCAGAGAGCCCGACGCGGGGCTTGAACCCACAAACCGTGAGATCATGACCTGAACCCAAGTCAGATGCTCAACCGACTGAGCCTCCCAGGTGCCTCATACATATAATTTTTTTTAAACTGTAGGGTTTTTATTAACTTTTCCACTTGTTTAAAATTGTGGAAAGATATTTTGATGCATAGGTATGGAGCACATATTTTATTTTTAGCCTCAGGTACCAGTATGGCTTAGCAAGGCACTGTAGATCAGTAACCTCTTTAGTCAAGGAACGTCATATAACGTAGGTATTGTGTATTCCGTAGGAACTGGAGTTTCTACTTTTCTCCTTAAGTTGGTGCCACATGTGATCATTAGCTTCTGTGGTCTCCTAGGCAGGATGCGACATCCTTCAGAGGCCCTGAGAGAATGGCATATAGGACCAAGTTCTGACGAAGAGGAAGTATCCAGAATCACTAAACAGATCAAGTCTAATGAGCAAGACTGTAGACACCCTGGACCATCCCAGGCAGCACAGTGTACTAAATTCCTAGGGAGGGGAAGGCAGAGGTAACTATAAAAATGGAGGGAAGAAGATGAAGCATGGAAAATAATTTTGCCGAGGTCATTCTTTAGCTTATGGTCTTCAATGCTAATTCCTTCCACTGCAGAGGTAGAGTTTCATTTGTCTACTTGTTTGTTAATAAATTGCCAATTCGCACAAAGATATTTTTAACATCATTTCAAAGCAGAGTTTTTTTTTTCTTTTCTTCCTTTTTTTTTTTTTTTTTTTTTTTTTTTTTGTTGTTGTTGTTGTTGTTGCATTTCCTTTGTGGAGGCTGGGATGCATTTCATGGAAAGAAATGAAGAATATGTTGACTTCTTATTTGTTTTTCAGATAGAAAAGAGTCCAAACTGTTATAACAGAAAAGGATCTTTTTAAAAACCACCACTCAGAGGGGCGCCTGGGTGGCGCAGTCGGTTAAGCGTCCGACTTCAGCCAGGTCACGATCTCGCGGTCCGTGAGTTCGAGCCCCGCGTCAGGCTCTGGGCTGATGGCTCGGAGCCTGGAGCCTGTTTCCGATTCTGTGTCTCCCTCTCTCTCTGCCCCTCCCCTGTTCATGCTCTGTCTCTCTCTGTCCCAAAAATAAATAAAAAACGTTGAAAAAAAAATTAAAAAAAAAAATAAAATAAAAACCACCACTCAGATATAAATTACATCTATATGTGATCCACATCCTATTGCTACGTAGTTGATAAAGCTGACTTCATCACGAATGGTGGTCTCTTCAGATGCTAGTTCTGTACCGCCCAAAGCAGTGCAGTTTGTATGAATGTTAATATGACTTCTTTTTGGATCTGTTCCGTCAGCACTTAAAAATCTCCTCTTTGGTGAGCACTACATGGTGAAACATAGGATTATTCGGTCCATCTTCTTTCCAAATTGAAGGGGGCTTGAACATGGTGACAGAAAGAACTTTAATGTAATTCATGTCATAAGTGACACTATCTACACACAGTCCAGCCTCCTATTCAGCAACTCAGCGCTGACATCTAATTTTTTTTAGTTTTACCATATGGAACAGATCTCTTCTGAAGCAAATGTCAAATCCACAATAATTAGGTCAGTGCTGTTCATTTCTTCTCCTAACCCATACTGACCTCTTGCTGGGTGGACTGAGAACTGGCTCTAATTTTAGGTGTCTATGAAACCTTCTCTCACCTTGTGTAATGCTTTGCTTCAACTCATCTGACCTGTTTATTATTCTAAAACTTCCATAGCAAAAATGCTCATGCAGCCTCAGGGATCGACAAAATTTTTCTTAAAAGGGCCAGATAATAAATATTTTAGGCTTTGTGGGTAATATAGCCTCTGTAGCAACTACTCAACTCAGCCATTGTAATGCAAAAGTAACCACAGACAATATAAAATGAATGAGTGTGGCTGGGTTTCAATAAATGTTTATTTGCTAAAACAGGCAGACAAGGTGGATTTGGCCCCTGGGCTGTAGTATGCTGACCCTTGCTTTGGTTTATGGCTCTGAATTTGGCTAAAATGAGGAGGTCCGTGGAAGAATTCTCTTTAACTACCATCCAATTTTGTTTTCCTTACCAAGAACTGATTTTAACAAGGAGATGGCCATCCAGGAGGCCCTGGACACTGAGGAAAGAATTTGGTTTTATCTTTTCTTTTTATAAAGGCTCTGTAATTTGCCTAACGTAAACTGCCAACAAGCGAATTTTTAGTTGTCATTTCTTTGTATGATACCTTCTAGTTTTCTGGAACAAAACAGTACGCCAAAGGCAGAAAAAATTGCAAGAACTCATTAAATTGAAAATTTTGAGATGAGTTGCAGTTGACAAAAGAGCTAATAAGATAGTAAATGGTACCACAACATAGTATCTAGAGACTGGGAAGTGATAGTCTCTTCAATTAGATATTTATATCAATTTAGTCTTTAATTCAGATCTAGGTGTCAGGAGTTTGAACATTACTGACAAACTAAAACAGGTTTGATGGAGAGAAAAAGTTGAGTGACTTGCAACATTGTTGTGTGAAGAACAAAGCAATTACGTTGTTAAGTCAAAAAAAAAAAAAAGAGAAGACTCAGGGAAAATAGTATTTTTCTTCATATATTAGAAGGGCTGTGTTTAGGATAGGGAGCATATTTCTTTAGTATGATTTCAGAAGTAAAAAACAAAAAGATAAGTTTTCAAGAAAATCTCAGCTAAATTCTTAAAAATAGTTTTCTAAGAAAACTGAAGATGGAAAGGAGTATGTTGCAAGTGATGGAATTTCTTTTTTCTTCTTCTTTTTTTTTTTTTAGGGATATTTAATCATGGTATGGTGGGCATATAGTTCAGGGGATTCAAGAGTCAGATGGGTCATTTGAATAGGTCAATGATGCTTGGACAAAAATTTCATGGACCAGGAATATATATTATATATAATATATATATATATATTATGTATATAATATATTATATATATGTTATATATATTATGTATATATTATATATATGTTATATATATTTATGTTATATATATTATATATAATATATTATGTGGTATATATTTATGTTATATATATTATATATATAATATGTTATATATATTATGTTATATATAACATATTATATATATATATTCACTGGAAATTGGAAAAAAGATGCTCACTATTTTTTTGTAATACTGAGTGAAGACCTTCAAACCAAAACCAACAACCAGTATCATGTCATAAAATAAATTATATTTTAAATGAAAACATAAGGGGATGTAATACAAAAACTACGGGCAGTCTGCAAAAATACACAACCTTCCTAACTTTATCAGACACAAATTTAGCTAGCTAAATCAAGAGATGGCATAAGTTTTATTTATCTCATTTTGATACAAAATGGCAAAACTCTTGTCACGAATTAATATGAATCCGTTGATCATCATTTGGGAATTACTGAAACTTTCAATTCCTCTTCAATTTTAAGACTGAATCTTTGAGTGAGCATTGACAGTACCTACATATGAATTTGGTCCTTCTTCCAGGCACATAATAGCTATTTATGCCTAAGTGCTCTGCCTTGTGAATTTATTATTCTAAATGATTTCCTTTACTTCCAAGTGGCAACATCCATCCCATGAGCAACACAGTGTTTTGTGGTAATGAAACTAAACTACAAAACACCATAACAGTTGTAATGGGTTAAATTATACCCCTGTCTGCCCCACCACCACCACCACCAGAAGGGCCCAGCAAACTAATACATTAGCTTTGATAATTTCAGAACCAAAAAGACAAATCCAATGGCAATATGAAATGAACAGTAGGCTAATCCAGGAAATGTTCTAATAAAGCTTAGTCTTTCAAGATAAGTTAACCAAATTATATTCTCAGCTAAAATTCTAAGAGAAGTTAAAAATAATGTGCAGAAGATACAGATTCTCATAAAACTCTACCTCAAGTGATTTTGTCCTTTTCCTTCAATTTTCCTTCAATGGGTATACATTGTAAGATTCTTTATACAAATGATTTTGAGAATTTTTTTTTGTGAATTCAGTGCATAGCTTGATTTTGTTTTCCTAAGAACTAAACATGTGTGCACATGCGCGCGCGCACACACACACACACACACACACACACTAGCCCTGGTATGAGTGAGGCAAAGTCACTAGTGAGGGGGACAAACACTATACCAGCTTCTAACCACATCTATGTCAATGCACATAAATTCTAATTTGTAACACCCCTGCAGTTCAATTGTATGGCTCCATTAGTCTATGCATGAATTATTCATACCAGATACATCATAATGGCATCAGAACCATTCCTGATATCAATTCATACTATTATAAAAAGGTAATCTTCAACTGTCCAACACAACATGTGTTAATTAGATCTCCAAGAAACTTTGCTAGTCAATCACCTTCTTACAGTCCAGCTCTGGCCTCACCTCCTCCAATATGCCTTCCAATCACTCCATCCTACATCTATATCTTTCATTTTGGACAATCCATGGAACACCTGACACAGTTTAGTAGTTTAAACTACATTTCTTTGTTCTTTTCATTGCTTTGAAGATTTAACTCTTGTGTCCCTGAGTGGAGTATTTGATTCTTGAAGGATGAAACCACAGTATATGGTTCTTTTGTAACTTCCGCAGTACTTAGTAATTGACTTATTTAACTGCCATGCAAACAGATGCAATTCACAAATTTTTAGATGCTGGGCTACATGGTTTAGCAGATTCCAACTTTTTGATTAATCACACAAGTTTTGGTGGTATGGTTTATGATTTTGTTGTGAAATGTTTTGTCTTTTTTATGACTCAACTCTCTGAAGAAACAAACTGTTTTCTTGTAATATTATTAAAAGCAGGATTGTTGTGAAGTTAGGAGAAATATATGTAAGTTGTCATGGCATGGAAAGCGACATATAAATACTGTATCACCATTATTATTTTTCCACTCTCCAATGTTTCAGGGCATCTAACAATAGGCCATTATTAGCAGAGTATTTATACTATAAAAGCAATTCATGAGGGAGACTCACATAGCTCAGTCCCATACATTCAGTAGATACTTAATAACTCGTAAGTCAACTCTTTATAACATATACACAGAAACATGCAAGTACTTCCAATGCACAGCTCAAAGGAATGGTCATCAAGTGAACATACCTATGGAACCAGCAACCAGTTTAGACAACAGGACATTACCAGCATCCCAAAAGCCTGTCTCATGAATCCTTCAAGTCCATACCCATCACACCTATCAAGTACAACCAGTATCCTGACTTCTTGTAGCACTGATTAATTTTGCTTGTTTTTAAGCCTTACAAAAATGCAGTTATATAATCGGTACCCTTTTTTTTTTTTTAATTTTTTTTTCAACGTTTATTTATTTTTGGGACAGAGAGAGACAGAGCATGAACGGCGGAGGGACAGAGAGAGAGGGAGACACAGAATCTGAAACAGGCTCCAGGCTCTGAGCCATCAGCCCAGAGCCTGACGCGGGGCTCGAACTCACGGACCGTGAGATCGTGACCTGGCTGAAGTCGGACGCTTAACCGACTGCGCCACCCAGGCGCCCCTAATCGGTACCCTTTCATGGCAGGTTGTTTTTCACTCAGCTTAGTGGTTATGAGATCAATGCCTACTACTGCATGTAGCTGTGGGGTTTGTTTGATTTTTCATTTAAAATACTATATATTATTCCACTCAATGAATATGCTATTATAGCAGGATTCTCTCACAGAGAGATGGAACATGAGGCTTTCTTTGTCCAGGAAGCAACTTTATTCGTCACATTGGCACGGGCTCAACGGGTTCATACCCAAAAAACTGAGCCCTGAGCACAGCAGGGTGTAGCCTTTTATGCAATTTCAACTTCTTTCTCTCCTATATAATGGTGACACATATAGTCTGATTGGACACAGTCCAAGTTACAGAGTCGTGTCAGAGCTATGCATACATGGATGGCAATTGATTAGCCCAAGTTGCCTTCCTTTTTTCTGAGGACTCCACCACATTCCTTACGGAGGGGCTCTACCTCTAGCACATTATAATTTACTGATTCCTTCTATAGTTTGTGGGTTGTTATAAACAATACTATATTGAATATTATCATGTCTTTAGGTAAACTTACATACACATTTCTACTGAGCATAAACATGGGAGAATTGCTGAATTACTATATTCCTATTAACTAGATAATGTGATTTAGTAGATGCAGTTTTAGAAGGAACTGCCAAACAGTTTTTCAATATGCTTTTGCCGATTTATCCTTCCACAAGCAGTGAATAAGAATTGGAATTTGTCCACATTGTCACCAATTCTTAACATTACCTGTTTAATCTTACCCATCCCAGAGTATATGTAATCATATCACAAGGTAATTTACATTTCCATGGTGACTAACAAAGTTGAGAACTTTTCACATCTATTGGCCATTTGGTAATCCTGTTTTGTGAGTGGCTAGTCAAGTATTTTGCTTATTTTTCTACTGGGTTGTTTTCCCTTTCTTAAAGATTTATAGATATTCTTTGTATGGAATGTAATCACTGGTATTTTTAAATTTACATCTACTATCCTGCTATTTGTTTTCTGTTTGACCTACCGGTTTCATGTTTACTCTTTTTCTTCTTCCTTTGTCTTCCCTTGGATCAATAAAAAACTATTATTTATCCCACTCCATTAATTCCTTAGATATGCATTATTTTATTATCCTTTGTGATGTTAGAGACTGCAGTATACAACCTTGACCTAGGACAGACTACTACACATTACTGTTCTTATCTCTTCCCCAGTAATGCTAGAACTTTGGAATGCCTTAGTTTATCTCCCTCTTTTGCATTTTTATGTTTACCTGTGAGACATTTTGTGTTTTGTTGTTGTTGTTCTTTGTTTTCTTTTCAAATTGTTATTTAAATTGCAGCTAGTTAACATACAGTGCAATATTGGTCTCAGGAATAGAATTCAGTGATTCATCACTTACATACAATACCCAGTGCTCATCAAAACAAGTGCCCTCTTTAATGCCCATCACCCACTTAGCCCATCACCTCCAGCAACCCTCAGTGTGTTCTCTATAGTTAAGAGTCTCTTATGGTTTGCTTCCCACTCTGTTTTTATCTTATTTTTCCTTCCCTTCCCTTATGTTCATCTGTTTCATTTCTTAAATTCCACATATGAGAGAAATCATATGCCTGACTTATTTCACTTAGCCTAATACACTCTAGCTCCATCCAGATCACTGAAAAGAGGCAAGATTTCATTCTTTTTTTATGGCTAAGTAATACTTCATTGTATGTATATACCACATCTTTTTTATCCATTCATCAGATGATGAACACTTGGATATTTGTTTTAGAGAAGGTCAGCTGGTGACAAAATCTCTCAGCTTCCATTTTCTTGACAAAACATTTCATTAACAATCAGATCTTTATAAACTTAATTTTCACTACTTTATTTTCACTTATCGATGGTTAGTTTGTTCCCTTTTATTTTATTTGCACTACTGCTGGATAATTTGACACTGTCTTCTTTTGGTAACTTCAATTTCCTTTCAGTTGTCATAGTTTATACTGAGGTGTCAACTATAAGCTTATTATTTTGTGTCTTTTTTCTCTGGATATTGTTAAGATTTTTCTCTTTGGTTTTGGTTGTCAACAGTCTAATTATAATGTTCCTAAATCTTGTTTGCATTGTATTATTTTGCTTGGAATTCACTGAGCTTGTTGAATTTGTGGGTCATTGCCTTTTACCTGTTTGGGAGTATTCTCCACCGTCAGCTCTTCAAATGCATCTCCAACCTTGTTCTTTCTCCTTTGAAGGAACCCCAGTCACATATAGGCTAGAGCTTTGGAAATTGTTCTACATATAGCTATGCTAATTTCTGTATTCTCAATCATCTTTGTGTTTCAGTTTGGATATTTTCTATTAAGCTGTCTTCTGGTTTTCAAATTGTCTTCTGCTGTGTTGAATAAGTGGATAAATGTAGCCATTGATTTGATTTCAGATATTGTGATTTCAGATTTAAACTGTCCATTTTATTTTACATATTCCAAAGTGTCTAGTAAAATTCTTCATATTTCATCTATATTTCTTCATCTTTTATCTAGTTCTTAAAACTATTCATCTTTGTCGACTTTAAAGCTTATGTCTGCTAACTTCAATATACGGATTACCTTTGGGTCTTATATTCTTGTATAATGATTATTCTCTTGGGTTTTAGTCTCATGGTCCTATATTTTGGCAGGCCTAATAACTTTTATGCCATAAATTTGCAAATAGACATGGTAGAGGCTATGGATGAGCCCATCCTCCAAAGTTATTCGACTCTTTCCTCAGCTAGTCAATGTGGAGGCTTATCAACATGATCTAATTAGGGAGAGAGATGAATACAGTCTAATTGTAATTCACCCTTCTTCTGCATGTGGCATAGCTTACCAAGGCTTTCAGTGAGAGCCTCATGCGTTACCAGAGCCCCTTTCTTTTCAGGACATGGAGTTTTTGTCTCCTTACGTAGGACTGAAGAAAACTCCGCTCTGCTTTCCTATTTTCTACCTAGCTATTTATCCTCCCACACCCAAAATGTCAGAATTCAGCAAATGTCTTAAGGGGGAAACTGACCATGAATTTGAGGTCTTTCACATTTCCCATTTTGTCAATGCAGTCCTGCAAGACTGCCAAACACCCTGTTGACTTCTAAGTGTGGCAGCAGCTACTCTCTGTCTGGGCGAAGTTGAACTCAGTCTCTTGCTCAGACCCAGAGTTTGCAAATCTAGCCAGAGTAAAACTACAAAATGTCAGCCCACTTCTCCATGGCTCTCTTCTTTCCATTCTTAAAACCCCCTATCCTTCATTGCTTCAGTAGCTCTCTAACACTGTTAAACATAGGATCCCTTAATTAGTCTATCTTTTCTACTTGTTCTCAGTGGGAGCTTTGGTATGGCCACAACGACTCCATCTTACTCCCATATGAAAGTCCTTCTAACAATGTTTTGATTGCGTTAAAAGATCTATTTATTAAAGTGTATAATTTTATTTGAAAATCTGGCAGATAATGCCAGCCCTTATGAAAATAACATGTTAATGTGAAATGTACAATGATAGCGAAGTATTTTCTTTTTAACTAAAAAATAGTTTCAAAATTGAAGCATTAAAAACATTGAAACCAATATGTCAATTTTTTTAATTCTTTATCACCCACTTATACCATATCAGCAGAGTATTTGTAGAGATAAATGATTACTTTGTGGAAAGACGGTCTTCTGAATATGTTAACAATTCAGCTTTTCTAGGTATTAACTAAGCTGTAGGGTGTGCTGAACTGGGCATTCTTAAGTAATAATTGAATGGGTACACATTTTTCAGAATGGGATATATAATTGGAAGTCTAGAAGTAAGACTAATGACTGTTATTTAAAAAAAAACACATTCATTATAGCTGGATGTAATTCAAGTGCATGTGGTGCTTTGCTTTCTAATTTTTTTTACCAATATTTTTATAAGGCCTTATTAAATTTTATATTATGATTGTAGTTAAACTAAATTTGCATAGATTACATACAGCTTCAACGGCAAAAGCTCTGAGATCAAAATCATGTGGCAAGAAATCTAATTAATGACATGATGGTGCTATCTGGCAGTTGCTTAGAATGTATTAGAATACCGTATCAGTTCCACTAAACAAACAAGCAAATTGTTACATATTTATTTTTATAAAAATCTTAGGCAAACTATGAAGGGCACAAGTTGCGCATTCAAAATTTAGTGACTAATTCAAATGTCGTTACTAACACCAATGGATCCTCAGCTAGATCCCAAGTTTAACTAGTGACCAATGTTTTCACGGATTCCATGATTCAATAAACTCCTCTTTTCACAAAATTGAATTTGCTTTGATTTTCTGTCACTTCTAAAACAAGCAAACAAAACCAGAGGTCATACAACTAAAATCAAGATTAAATAACCAATGAGGAAAAAGAGGCTGTATACCAGAGCCTAAAGACTAATTACAAATAATCAGGAAAAAAGCTGTGATAACTTTCAGAATCCAGAAGGCCTTGGACCACAGGTAGATGATTGTGTTTGCCTGTGATTGGAAGAGAGGGTAGGGCCCTTTGAGGTATGGATTCAGGGACTGCTGAACTCCACCCTTCCTTCCTTCTAAGGACTTTTCCCCTCCTAGAATGAAGAATCCCCTCTGACCCTGACAAGAATTTATTCAGAGGGCATTTTGCCCAGTTATTAACTCAGTTTCGGTTTTAGCATTTGCTGCATCTGGTAATCTTCCTAACCTTATCTTGATTGCTGGCAGAGAATTCTAGAAGGGTAGGGAAAAGGAAAGGGGGTAGACATGGTGAAAATCAACAGAGACCACAAAATCATTGGTTCTACTGTTTTCATTTTCTCTCTCAAAATATTATTTTGGGACCGTTACATAGATACAAGATCCAAGGCAAGAAAAACAAAGATACTAAAAAGAGAAACATTTCATGGATTTATTAAGAGTGTTCTAACTCAAGCTTAAAAAAATAAAACAGAATTTTCTAGAAAGTTAATTTTATTTAACACCCTCGGTTGGACTTGTTCTCGAACTGGCAATTGAAAATGTAGACTTGGAAAGTTCCACTTCAAAACAGACCTTTAAAAACTATTTTGTCACAAAATAATCACCAAATTTTTGAATTTTTTTATTGCATTAGGATATTATATTAAGCCATTATTTCTTTGTACTGTAGCTTCTCCAAGAGCACACCGAGTAAACAGAGGCAGAGATATATCATAGTGTAAAGATTACTGTGTTCTACTTTTGATCTGCCAGCGATTAGATCTCTGGCCTTGGATTCAATCTCTCTGAGTCTCACTATGCTCTTCTAAATAATGCAGAATTTGATACCTGCTCCAAAGAATTAAAGATTTTATGCGTTAACTAGCCTACAGTGTTAATACAAGACTGTAGGTAATACATGTTCAATTACACTTTTCCTTTCCCTTTTTGTAACAACACACAAATAGTTTTGCGGCACTATGTAGGTATAAGAAAATTCCCGTTTAAAATGTGTTTCATTGCCCTTTCAGTATAAAATTCATGCGTTGGTAAAATTGTGACATATTATCTAGTAATACAACTATGAAGAAGAGAGGACATTTGAGAAATAAGAAAAGACAGTTTTCAAAAATAATCACCCAGCAGGAGGTCTACAGGTGCTACATAAATGCCTTGTGCCATTCATATCTATGACTTTTAAATTATAATACTAATAGTTAAATGTTTATTGTGTGCCACGCACAACGCTAAGTGCTTTAGTTATAACAGCTCATTACTACTACTTACTACTTCAATGCTGTGAAGAAGGTACTATTAACTTTTCACATAATACAAATGAAGAGACTGAGCCTCAGATAAGGTAAGTAGTTTTCCAAGGTTACAAAACTGGTAAATAGAAGAGCCTGGGTTCAAGTTCAGACAGTCTGCCATCAGGGTCTAGTGTTCTTTCCATTATACCACCTCCCATAGACAGGATATCCCGGATCTCCCCCAAAGCCATCGCCCAAGGTCTGGCTGACACCTACACATTTGCCACTTGTTAGCTACATAAGCCGTGTATATGGTGGCAGGAAATCCTCAGATCATCTCATAAGAGAAGGTTTCTGGGGATAACAACAGGGAAAATGATAGCCCTGGGAGCCTAAGAATCTAAAAAGCAGGTAGAAAACAAATGTGAAAAGGACAGAAAATGCAGGGTCCACTTCCCACGGCATCATGACGTTTTGAAGTGGAAGGAACAAGAATATTGAAGACCAGAGAGGCTGACATCATCCAAAGTCACACTCTTCATGCTGAGTCAGAAATAACCTCTGTGAGACTGGTATATTCCAGTTGGAAGTCCTCAAGTAGACAGATCTACACAGGTTAGAGGAGAATTTGAATCCTGAGCATAACAGAATACCCAGCTTTCTAAGAACGAAAACCATTCTAGTATATAAATGGACTACATTTACTTCAATGATGGAAGAAAAATACAAGTCCCCACTAACTTTCAGGATGGACAAAGGCCACCTGAAGGAAAGCATAGGAAGACTTTAACCACAAGAAGTAAGATTTAAATTTTTTTAAGGTTTATTTGTTTGAGAGAGAGAGAGAGAGAGAGAGAGAGAGAAGAGAGAGAGAGAGAGAGAAGAGAGAGAGAGAGAGAGGAGAGAGAGGAGAGAGGGGAGAGAGAGAGAGAGAGGCAGAGAGGCAGAGCATGAGCAGGGGAGAGGCAGAAAGAGGGAGACACAAAATCCGAAGCAGGCTCCAGGCTCTGAGCTGTCAGCACAGAGCCCGTCGTGCACCTCGAACTTACGATCTGTGAGATCTTGATCTGAGCCAAAGCAGGAAGCTCAACTGACTGAGCCACCCAGGTGCCCAAAAAAGGAAGAACTGTTTCAGAACTGTTAGTTTGAGACCTGAGTAAAGGAAGGGCTGGTGTATGGTGCATTTAATGACATTCTTAGACTCTCCTTGCAGTGAGCTAGGGAAGTGGTGAGGGTTTATGATAGAAACTGATTAACTGAGCACAGTAGTAGTGTACTAAGCCTATAGAATAAATAACGTTTTTTAAACCTGTGGAGTATAAGTAAACCAGGGGAAATCTGAAAAAGGTCAGTGGATTGTAGCAACATCAGTACCCTGGGGTGATATTATACTAGAATTTTATAACAGGTTTACCAATAGGGGAAACAAGGTAAAGGGAACACAAGATATCTCTGCATCATTTCTTATATTGTATACGAATCTATAGTTCTTTCCAAAAGAAATATTCAATTAGAAAAGCATAGGTTCCTAATTGAAGTAGATGACAATACTTAGAGCAGTGGTAAATATTAGTGGAATGAAAGAGCAATTGACATTGTCAGGTTACTTTGTGTTACGCTTTAAGGTCACCTTGTAAAAACCGTTTCTCCTCATCTTCCCATTAGCTACTAATTCCTGGGCTGCTGGAGCAGCTCTCCCCTTGGTCTCATCTTTTACAATGTTTGCTTTCCTCAAGACCACCAGATCTATTTTTGTAACACACAATTTTGATGACTCTTCCTATCTCTCAAAGCACCAACAATTCCTCATTGTCTCCAGAATAAAATTACTTCACCCTAACATTCAGAGTTTCTCTCTTTCTAGGCCCCTGCCCCAAAATTTTTCAACTCCAGACGAGTCAGTCGGCTTCCTGTGGCCTGTGTATGTCCTGAGCTGCTTGGCTTCCAACACACCTCATCCTTCACAGACTCATTCCTCATGTTGGCCCTTACCTGCTAAGCGATCTCAGGGAAAGCACTTGTTCTCCCAGTCTTCACTTATTAACCAGAAAAAATGGGTATAATTACAATTACTTCTACAGCTTTATGAGGAATGAGATAATAAATTCAAAATTCCTAACACGATGCCCGGTACATAACCTGATTTAGGGAAACAGTCATTTTCTTACTACCTTTGAGACCTTATAATCAAATGGATCATTGCCCTTTTCTCACAGTGTATTTTTTCAAATTTAAATCCAAGTTAGTTAATATATGGTATAATAGTGATTTCAGGAATAGAATTTGGTGATTCATCACTCACACATAACATCCAGGGCTCATCCCAAGTGTCCTCCTTAATGCCCCTTGCCCATTTAGCCCTTTCCCCCATTCAACACCCCTCCAGCAACCCTGTTTGTTCTCTGTATTTAAGAGTCTCTTATGGTTTGTCTCTCTGTTTTCATATTAATTTTGCTTCCCTTCCCCATGTCAATCTGCTTTTTATCTTACATTCCACATATGAGTGAAATCATATGATATTTGTCTTTCTCTGACTGAATCATTTCGCTTAGCATAATACACTCTAGTTCCATCCACGTTGCTGCAAGTGGCAAGATTTCATTCTTTCTGATCACCAAGAAATATTCCATTGTATATATATATATCATATCTTCTTTATCCATTCATCTGTCGATGAACATTTGAGCTCTTTCCATACTTTGGCTATTGTTGACAGTACTGCTAAAAACATTGGGGTGTATGTGCCCTTTAAAATCAGCACTCCTGTATCCTTTGGATAAATACCTAGTAGTGCAATTGCTGGCTCATAGATAGTACTATTTTTAATTTTTTGAGGAACCTCATACTGTTCTCCGGAGTGGCTGCACCAGTTTGCATTCCCACCAGCTATGCAAAAGGTTCCTCTTTCTCTGCATCCATGCCAACATCTGTTGTTGCCTGAGTTGTTAATGTTAGCCATTCTGATAGGTATGAGGTGGTATCCCATTGTGGTTTTGATTTGTATTTCCCTGACGATGAGTGATGTTGAGCATTTTTCATGTGTCTGTTAGCCATCTGGATATCTTCTTTGGAAAGTGTCTATTCATGTATTTTGCCCATTTCTTCACTGGATGATTTGGTTTTTGGGTGTTGATTTTGATAAAGTCATTTACAGATTTTGGATACTAACCCTTTATCTGATATGTCGTTTGCAAATATCTTCTCCCATTCAGTCGGTTGCCTTTTTGTTTTGCTGATTGTTTCCTTCACTTTGCAGAAGGTTTTTATTTCGATGAGGTCCCAAAAGTTCATTTTTGCTTTTGTTTCCCTTGTCTCTGGAGACATGTTAAGTAAGAAGTTCCTGCAGCTGAGGTCAGAGAGGCTGTTGCCTGATTTCTCCTCTAGGATTTTAATGGCTTCCTGTCTTACAGTTAAGTCTTTCATCCATTTTGAGTTTTTGTGTACAAGAAAGTGGTCCAGGTTCATTCTTCTGCATGTCACTGTCCAGTTTTCCCAGCACCATTTGCTAAAGAAACTGTCTTTATTTCATTGGATATTCTTTCCTGCTTTGTTAAAGATGGGTTGGCCATATGTTTGTGAGCCCATTTCTGGGTTCTCTATTCTGTTCCATTGATCTCAGTGTCTATTTTTGTGCCAGTACCATGCTGTCTTGATGATTACAGCTTTGTAATACATTTTTAAGTCTGGGATTGGTTTTCTTTTTCAAGACTGTTTTTGGCTATTTGGGGTCTTTTCTGGTTCCATACAAATTTTAGGATTTTTTGTTCTAGCTCTGTGAAGAATGCTGGTGTTATTTTGATAGGGACTGCAATGAATATATAGACTCCTTTGGAGAGTATCAACATTTTAACAATATTGTTCCTCCAATCCATGAGCATGGAATGTTTTTCCATTTTTGTGAGTGTGTCTTCTTCAATCTGTTTCATAAGTGTTCTGTAGTTTTCAATGAATAGATTTTTCACCTCTTTGGTTAGGTTTATTCCTAGGTATTTTATGGTTTTGGGTGCAATTGTAAATGGGATTGATTCCTTGATTTCTCTTTCTGCTGCTTCATTATTGGTGTATAGAAATGCAACCGATTTCTGTACAGTGATTTTATATCCTGTGACTTTGCTGAATTCATGGATGGGTTCTAGCAGTTTTTTGGTGGAGTTTTTGTGCTTTCCACATAAAGTATCATGTCATCTGTGAAGAGTGAAAGTTTGACTTCCTCCTTGCCAATTTGGATGCCTTTTATTTCCTTTTGTTGTCTAATTGCTGAGGCTAGGCCTTCCAACACTATGTTGAATAACAGTGGTGACAGTGGACATCTTTGTCGTGTTCCTGACCTTAGGGGGAAAGCTCTCAGTTTTTCCCCATTGAGGGTGATATTAGCAGTGGGTCTTTCATGTATGGCTTTTATGATCTTGAAGTATGATCCTTCTGTCCCCGCTTTCTGGAAGGTTTTTATCAAGAAAGGATGCTGTATTTTGTCAAATGCTTTCTCTGCATCTATTGAGAGGATCATGTGGTTTTTATCCTTTCTTTTATTAATGTGATGTATCACATTGATTGATTTGTGGATATTGAACCAGCCCTGCATCCCAGGAATAAATCCCACTTGATTGTGGTGAGTAATTCTTCTAGTGTATTGTTGGATCTGATTGGCTACTATCTTGTTGAGAATTTTTGCATCCGTGTTAAACAGGGAAATTGGTCTGTAGCTCTCCTTTTTAGTGGGGTCTTTGGTTTGGGAATCAAGGTGATACTGGCCTCATAGAATGAGTTTGGAAGTTTTCCTTCCATTTCTATTTTTTTGCAACAGTTTCAAAAGAATAGGTGTTAACTCTTCTTAAATGTTTGGTAGAATTCCCCTGGAAAGCTATCTCATTCTGGACTCTTGTTTGTTTGGAGATTTTTGATTACCGATTCAATTTCTTTACTGGTTATGGGTTTATTCAAATTTTTTCTGTTTCTTCCTGTTTCAGTTTTGGTAGTTTATGTGTTTATAGGAATTTGTCTATTTCTTCCAGATTGCCCAATTTGTTGGCATATAATTGCTCATAATATTCTCTTATTATCGTTTGTAGTTCTGCATTGTTGGTTGTGATCTCTCCTCTTTCATTCATTTTATTTATTTATTTGGATCCTTCCCTTTTTCTTTTTGATCAATCTGGCTAGGGGTTTATCAATTTTGTTAATTCTCAAAGAAACAGCTCCTGGTTTCACTGATCTGTCCTACTGTTTGTTTGTTTGTTTTTTATTTCAGTATCATTGATTTCTGCTCTAATAATCTCTATTTCCCTTTTTCTGCTGGTTTTGGGCTTTCTTTGCTGTTCTTTTTCCAGTTCTTTTAGGTATAAACTTAAGTTCTCATAGTGTATTTTATACCTACCAACTTCCAATAACTTCTTTAAATCACTTTTATCTTTTTAAATCATTTATTTAGAAAAAAAATCCTTTCATTAGAGAATTTTCTTTTAAGCATTTTGGCACCATCTTATTCAGCAGTAAAACTTTGTATAGCTCAGCCTGATGCCCCCACAATAACAATCCATAAAGTGAAAAGTGTCAGCACCCCCATCGAATTGGAATCTGATGGGAACAGAAGCTTCATGTTGGTGTGTTTTTTTCAAGCAGGTTGTGGTTGCTGAATGAATAGCACTAAACAAACACTGAGAGAGCTACTTGGCTTTCTAATATTATCGTGTGGCCTGCTTTAGAG
Organism: Neofelis nebulosa; assembly: GCF_028018385.1. Classification (NCBI taxonomy): domain Eukaryota; kingdom Metazoa; phylum Chordata; class Mammalia; order Carnivora; family Felidae; genus Neofelis; species Neofelis nebulosa. The sequence continues at coordinate 67,279,341 of NC_080788.1, read as the reverse complement.
CTATTTCAAAAGATAATAAGGAGGTATGACCTGCATAAATCCAAAGAACAGTTCAAACATAAGTGGTGCCTGAATGAATGAAGGAATTGAGATTTCCTAAGGTCAGAGCTATAAATCTAGATGAGTAAAATAACATTCGATTGTCCGCGTATGAAAACAGGCCTAAGACAGATGGTCTTCCTCCCTGTTCCCCTTTCTAGACCATCATGCTCACTCACATACTTTCTCCTCTCTTGAATGAAATGGAAGAAGGATGTTACCATTGAATGAAATGGAAGAAGGATGGAAGAAGGATGTGAGCTCTCAACCTAAACATCCTGCAGCCTTTCCAGAAGGTGGGAGTCAAGAGGAGTATAAAGGCATAGAGGAACAAAAATGCTTTCAGAGGGGTTTGTGTTATTTTTTTAAAAAGCCATTTACAATGTCCTATAACCCAGGGATGGAGACATGGACTGTGCTTCTGGGAGGAACACTTTGCGCTAAAAAGGTTTTTTGACTAGGGGTTGAGAGACTGGGGTTCCACCACTGGCCTTGCCATCTCCTGCCTCTATAGCTCCAGGTGTTTTGCTTTTCTCTAGGTCTCAGTTCCTTTACTCACAGAGTCAGGGAATCAGGCCAGGCCACCTCAAGGCTTTCCAACAATGACACTATCTGCCTTAAAGCTTGTCCCTTGATTTTGCCTGTATTACCTGAAAGGTCAAGTCTAGTTCATGTGAGAGGAAAATAAGGAATTCCTCATAATCTTTATGAGGAATCTCTAAGGAATTCCAGTATTAGCTGGAAACTGAAGACAGAAAGAGTGAGGCTAAAAGGAGATAAAGAATAGTGTGGGATAGATGTGGAGTGGAACAAAATGGAATATGATCATTTGCAAGTGTGAGACATTCGCAATACGTGATCCTCTTGCAGAGTCAGAGGGTTTCTCTGACAGCAGTGAGACAAACAGAGATAGCCTGCTTACTGGCTTGGAAGAGAAAACAGACTCTATTCCGGAAACACTATAATGTGACTAGGCTGAGAAATGGCCTCGAGCCTAGGGAGCTGAATGAAGCAAAGTTAAACTGTGACCAAAGAGGATCTAGGTAATTTTTTCCCTCCCTGTGATGTCCGGGGAAAGGGGGACTCTATAGACTGCTCATTTACTTGGTCACATTTTGAGAGTGGGTATTTTCCATTGCAGCATTTGGAAAAAGAAGATAAGTCATGATGCTTGATTCCTTTACGACCTTCAGTGAGCTTGCTCAAAAGTAACAAACTCCCCATTCTTTCAAAGAACTTAATTTTGTTGTCAATTTTCTTTCTATCTGTCTGTCTTTTTATTTTCCCAAAACATCTTGGTGAGAACTGTGGGGAAAAGATTATCTGAAGGAACAGTGGATGGCAGTATTGGTTTGCATCTCTAAAACAGAAAGCAATGGAAAGTACAATTTTTTTTTAAAGAAAAGGAGCATATACTCTATCTACTGAAAGAGCCTCATGTAGGCATGGGTGAAAGCCATGAAAAATTTGTGTTTGCAGTTTCAAAACCTGATTAGGCAACTATCTCAGATGATGTGAGAATATTGCACGATGTGTTTGGGGGGGGGGGGGAATGATGGCCCAGGAAAAAAACGATGGCCTCTTTGATTCAAAATTTATATAATCAGTCCTCCCAGTAACTAAATGGGAGTTAACATCTAGAACTAGCCAGTCAGTACACTATGACCAAGAAACACAGGGGGTATTCAGAAGCACATTAGCAATCACAGGTTGTACACAGGCAGAGAAGAATTTAGAAAAAGAATGAGAGCTCAGGATGAGAAGGAGAGTAGATGGAGTACAGGCAGGCAGCTTGTTATGAATTTCATTTTTAGTGATGAATATACATGTTTTGGTACTAAGATAGCACCTGTTACCTCAGGAATGCAGATTATTCTTTTCACCTAATTCTCTTTTTTGAGTGCCTCACATGTACCTTTGTGCATTGGTTTGAACACTGATTTGTTCATGCATGTATTCCTTTATTCATTAACAAATATCTTCAAGCATGTATGAAATGCAAGGTACTAGGGATAAAGATGCCCTGGGAGGGGGAATAGACACGTAAAGAGAAAAATGCCATGCCATATGGTGACAGCTAAATGGTTTACTGAATTGTCTCAGATTGGTAGCATGATGACATGATATACTTTTCTTTCTTAAACCCAGTGCCCCTTGCACTGCATCAAATCTCCCTATCTTGTAATATATGTCTACGTATCTTGGGCAAATTGTGATGTATCAGTGTAGGCTCTTGGGCAAATTTCAAAATCTCTCAAGCACTTCTAGTTATTAAAGTTATAATTTTTCATTTTCAATTGTTATCTCCTTTGAACTTTATTTTTTCATCACATTTCAAATATCCATTTACCCACTTTAGACCAGCCTCATGGCACAGGGACCTGAAGAAGGAAAGGGCAAGTTTTCCTTCCTTCTTCTTCCCCCTCCCTGATCTTGTTGTTGGGGCCTGTAGGGTTTGTGTCATCTGCTCTAGGGGACACATGATGCACCCTTCATTTTCCAGGCCTAATTCTATAACCATCTGTCTGGGCTGCCTATCTCTGTTCTTCTGGCTGTTATGAATCTCTGTGTGCAAGCATCAACCTCTGTCAAATCTTCCCTCTCCTGTTCTCAAAATACCACAGAGCCTCTTTTTGAGTCATTTGTCCCAGCCTCCAGGCCTCTGGGATGCCCACTGTCCTGTAGGAAACACATACACTTTGTGTGTCTGATAAAAGCTTCCCTTTCTCTGTTCCCCCTGTGTCATCTCTTTCTCTCTGCTTACTTTGTCCTGCGCATGGAGATACAGGGCAAATGACTAAGCCAGCTAGCTGCCCAGCCACCTGACCAACTGAGAAACATTCCACTCTCCCTTCTTACATGCATCCTCCACCTTCAGGACCACCGCTCACATAGTTTTTACTTTATAAAGATTATACCTCCAAAAGTGACGGTAGCATCTAAAGCGGGATGGGAATGTGTCAAGTAAGGCTGTGACAACAAGAATGTTGACCTACTGGATGAGGAATAAATAAGATGAAGAGGCTGGGATGCTGCTCTGTTTCTAGTAGTGGAGACATCATGGATAATGACATTCTGTAAAAGAGGAAAGGGCACGGAACAAGCTGGGATGGGAAGGTAATGCATGAAGTTTTGGATATAAGATGATGGATATCCAGATGGAAACGGACTAAATGGAATGTTGATTAGAAGTAAAAATGAATACAAATTACAATGTAAGTTGGAAGAGATTCCAAACCTGAATGGAGATCCCACGCTTTGATGAATATGCAGTGAAGAAAACACAAAAAAGAATAAGGTGGGGAGAATACTGATTTCTGAAAGATCTTCTCAGGATGTCCACAGACTAAATGAAACAGGAAAACAAGATCAAATTCAAACATAAGGCACTCCAAATGGGGAGAGAACAGAAAACAGAAGAGGTTTTTGAAAGTATTTTCATTTTAGCTGTCCAAAAATAATAGGGGAAAAAAGTGGTTCAGATAATAAAAGAAATAAGAAACTACTCATTCCAAAGTAGCTCAAATTCAGACTTCAGAAAAAACAAAAACAAAAACAAAAACACAAGAACAGGCAATCAAAAAAACCAAAAAACCAGTAAAGATACCATAAAAAAGAGCTTCAAAGAACAATGAGCAAAGCAATGCTTAAGAAAATATATCACTTACAGGTCACTGGCAGTCAAAAAAAAACTTGGGATTTGAAGGTATTTTACAAATCTAATTCAATGTCTTCAGGGGACAGATGAAAAGCTCAAACCCCAGGCAGCATACATGAATTGCGTAACTAGTGAGTTCAGGGCCAGCTCCCTTCCATTAGCCATCAACATCACCTTTACTAACCAATTAAAGTATCACTAAAGGCCACTCTTAGACCCCTGTGAAGCTTGTTTGAGAAGAACCAGGGCAATAGCTTCCTTTCTTTTTAAGATTAGTTCGAGTTTACAACAAAACTAAGAGGGAGGCACAGAACTTCCTGGCCCTACACATGCATAGTCTCCTTCTAATCAACATCCACTTACCAGAATGATACTTTTTTTTTCTTAACCAGAGAAGAGCCTACACTTGTTCATCACAAGCACCCCAAGTACATACCTTAGGATTCACCCCTGATATTGTACATTCTATGTGTTTAAGCAAAGATATAGTGATACATACCCATCATTTTGATATCATGCAGTGTATTTTCACTCCTGCAAAAATTCCCTGTGCTCTGCCTATTCATCTCTCCCCTGCCACTCCATCTCTGGCAACCAAAGATCTGTGTATTATCTCCATAGTTTTGCCTTTTCAAGAACGTCATCTGATTGGAGTCGTATAGTATGTAGCATTTTCAGATTGGCTTCATGCACTTAGTAACATGCACTTAAAGTTGCCAGTTGCTTCCTTTTTAAAGAAAGAGTGAAGCAATCTAGAGTCTTTCTAACCATGCCCACCCTGGATTCTCCATGGCATTAGAAATTCCTATATAATGTCACCAACCTACTGACTTGATTATATAGAAAACATCATTCAGGACTACAGTCCTCAGGAGTTCCACGTGGTCATTTTTTTTGAAATGTTGGTTTGTACATTATCACTAGTTTCTATTCCTGCTGTTTATCAAAAATTATGTTTCTGAGAAAAATGAAGAGTTTTAATAATACCTAAATAACCATCAGAAGTGGTCATGATTTTCCTTGTCTATACTGGTAGCATTTACTACAGGAAGAAGATCTCTGTAATTCTAAATGAGATTGGGACATGGAAAGGAAAATAGTAGCCATGGCTCAGGACCCTTAAGATTACCTTTGATTTGGTCAGTAATCTTCTGTATTAAATATCAACTAAATGAGCGAAATACTTAAGAATACTCCCAGTGACTGCTTCCCATGATTTTTGTGTGTCTAGTAACTCAATTCCACAGCGTAAATAGCTGTCAGCAGCAGTGTTGTATGCTAAATATCTCATTACAAAATGCTAGAAAACTAGAGAATTACTGACAATTAAGGGTTGGTACACACAAGTGGCCAAAATTGCAGTTTACGAAAGAATGATAATTGCTCAAGAAGATAGAATTGATGCATATAATTGGATTTGGTTATTTTACTTATCATGCATTTGCATTACCTCAAATGGATGAATGCAGTTGCTGTATGAATTAACAGACATGATCTTGTACCCAGCTTTCCTTTCCACACCATTGCCCCATAACCTTCAGCTTCAACTACACTAGGGGCTTTTACTTTCTACTTTCACTCTTCTATCGGTGCTTTTTCTTTTCTTTTTGCACTTTGAGATAGCACTGGCAAAAGAGACCGTACATTTCCAAAGCAAGAGAATTATAAATACTTTCACTAACACACACAGAAGGAACAAAGGTTGATTGTATTTAATTACTGACCAGTGGCAAAACCAAATCTCAAAGTATAGTGTGACGACCACAGGTAGGGGATTAACATTTGTATATTTATTCTTTTAGGAGTGTCATCAATTAACTGTTGCTTTCCTTGTTCCCATTGAAAGCATCGCTGTTCATAACATTCACCCTGGTGAGAAGACCCATGGTTTTAAAGAAGAAACAAAATGAGGGATGGCAAATTTAAGGGGTGCCGGAGACAGCATACTTCAGAGATATAACAAAACAAAAATTGGAGAAGGCCCAGGTTGTCAGGACAAGATGATGATTGATCTTTCAAAAAAGTTGATCCTCATGGGTTTTTCCTTGCTACTAGTTTCTACCAAGATGAAAATATTTCAGTGTTAGCACCGTTGGGAAATAGAGAATCCTTACTCATACTTGCCAATTTCCATAACCGGTTTCATGCAATTAGATCAGTTCTATCACATTTCTGAGATTTCCAAAATATTATCCTGTTGTATCTAGATGATTTTGAACATTTGGAAAACAACTGACATTTGGATGGGTTAGGTGAATTGACTCTACCCCTAAGAACCTTGGAATTATCTATGCAAGTAACAACTTATTTAAAAGTATCTTCTGCATACCTGAAACCTTGAAGTTTTTTTACTTGTAAATTCTCTTTAAAATTTGAACTTTCATAGAAAGGATAAAATCTTACTCCCTTGGAAGCGCACTTGCAAAGATAGACATGAGAAAGATGCTGCTCAGGAGGAGGAAAGAACGCGAGACATAGATGGTGTGGGAGATTGTTGATTTGAGCTTTGGAATAGTGTAAGTGGATTACAGAGACTCATCCTCCGCTAATACCCATTTCTATGTTCTAAGCCCTAGCTTCCAAGTGAAAGGTACATCCTCCTCCAGACTGTGGCTGAAGACTCCATCCTCATGGTTCCCCATCACAAACCTTACCTTTCAGTTATTCTATTCCAACAGCACAGCATTCTTCTCGCCTGGAAATAAAAGAAAATCATTTTTAATGACAAATGCTTTTGCCCCTTCATCTCAAGATTCTATGAACACAGATAATGACAACTTAAGTCATTTATTATTTTTAAGATTATACCCAAAGATGGTGTTATGCTTCTATTTTTCTATCAAGTATGTATTTTGTTGTATTCATTTTGTAATTTAAATATAGTTGAAGTAATTCTTAAGATCATCAAAAGATAGCTCAGAGGAACAAAGATGAATAATATAAAATTCTCATTCTATTTGGCAGAGCACAACCAAGATAAGTTGCACAGGTAGAGAAAACAGAGATCACTCGAGATTTATCCTGGAAAATTCAAACTAGGTGAATATTCAAAAGGAAAAGTTGCAACAGTTGGTTAAAACTGAAGAACTTCCTGTATTTATTTGATTTTCCTGGGCATCACAAGTTGGGCTATTTAAGTAGAGATTCAGTGTTCACAAGCTAGAAAATCCTCTTTCTTCCTATCATTTAAAGAACATAATTAAAATGCCATCACAAACTTAGCAAAACTACAAAAAAAAAGTTAAAAACGAAAAAATAAATAAATAATACCTTTGAGAAGAGGAATTGAACCATCGTGAACACACAAAGAATGAAATGTAGCTTGAATGGATGAAAACTGAGGGAAGGTAAGGCCAGTCAACCAGTTTGGGAACAGAACACAGAAGAAATGGAGCAATTGAATGAAACTGTGGGAGGAAATACTTGGGCTGTGTATTAAGAAGTATTTTTTAACACTGATGGTGGTTTGGACTCTGGAAAAGTCACCCTTTCAAAGGAAATGGTGAAACCGTTTTTTCTTACTTCATTTAAACTGGATTGTATCAAGCTTTCCCTCAAGGGGTATGAGTCTATTTGGACAGACTGTCAGGGGAGGATCCTAATAAGTTGATTTTACTCCTGATTTCTGTGAACCAAAAATTTTAGGTCATCTGGCCACTGATTCTAAAAACAAACTCTTCCCCCTCTGATGCATCAACTCTTTTTGCTCTTCTCCCAACCCTATGATCTACTTCTAAAGGACACAAAGGACATCTAGCACCATTTCATTATTTTCCAGAGTAAAATGAAACAAAAGTATTTGAATGGGGTCCATTTTGGGTTTGCAGCATTCTTGGAATGGAAATTTACATCTATTAAATAAAAACTCGCCATTTGACTCTTGTTAAGAAATGTTTACTACGAATGCTGCAATTCTAAAGTAATGCAGAATTTAGTTCTACTCACAAAATTGATCTATTAAACCAATTCCTCAAAATGAACACTATCCAAATGCCATTGTTATCACATAAAATTTGGTAGGAAGCCTAAATTTTAATTCACATACTTAACAAAAGCACATTATTTATATAATTATATTTATAACTAATATACACATATAAAATACATTTATAGTCTGTAAGTACTATCTCTTATTTGCATAATAATGATAATTCTCACATTTGGCAAGCTAAGATATTGTTAATATACCAGTTGCAAAAACATGATTTATTCCTTTGGGCTTAATAAAATAGACAGTAAGACATTTTTCTATATAGAAAGAAATTTTTTGAGACACGAAAAAAGAAATTTTGTTTGCTTTGGAATGAATTACAAATTTTGTATGTTGAAATAAAGATAGCAAGTAGTATTCCCACATTTACCCTTCCACTTAAATGCCAGTGTTATGGTGTGTGAGAAAGGAGAGGTCTCAAATATGAATGATAGGGGGTTACTTTCTCTCTTCACAGGTAAGACGTGTGATTTCATGGGGTCAGCATTACCAAAAATGACTTAGGACCCCAAGTGAAAGATCACATCTTCTAACCAGACAATAATTGACTGATGTTTAACATCCATTTGTGTTGCTGCTCTGGAAATAGTCTGGAAGCCACTGTCCATAGCTTTTTGTTGACCAGCCTGAACCAAGAACGTTTGATCATTCTAGGCAAAGAGCAGGCTTATTGACATAAAATGTTTTTCATAGACCTGAGCACAATGACGCTATGTTGCTGCTCCTTAAAAGGAAATGCACAGTAATCTAGGGGGGCTTCTAATCTGCTTACAAGCTATACAGATGAGCCGGATTTATTTAACAGTTATCATCAACCCGACCTATGTTACAATGACAAATAATGTTTCAATGAACAAAAGTAGCATCTTTCTCAGGCTTTTCTTTTCTATGAAAAGAGAAATTTATGTTCCAAGATTCCACTTTTCCCTACTCTTTAAATGTAAATATGTCAGAGATATATTAAAATGGCATCCGATATAGACTACTATTTTTAAAACAAAGTTGTCATTTGACTCCTGGTGAATTGCTCGTAAATTCAGGACTGAATAAAGAGATCAGATTACATTAAATGCATTTTGGTATCTCTAACTTTCTGCAATGAATTAAAACTGGCTGATCGTGTCTCCAGTGCATTTCATTTTCTGTTGATTCATGTACTGTAATATAACCTTCAAAATTCCCTTATGCCAACAAACTCACTCAGATATGCTGAGTGCAGGAGGAGATTAAAGTGGCTATAAGATTGAAAACTGTATGAAGGCATCAGATAATGCAGTAGAGGTATAATGAAAGTGTAAACAAAGCCGGTAAATGTAGAAATTACTGTTCATATAATCCACTGTTGAATTCAATGGAGAGTTACCTCCCTGCCAAATATATATTAATACCAAACAAATTGGCAAGATCAATACACCAAGCCTGTTTCATTCTTATTAAACTATTTTTCTCTTTGAGACTAAACATAAGTAAGACATGCCATTCTCCTTTGGAAAATGTAATATTTCCCCAATAGAAACTTAGCATGCAGGTATACTCAGACTCCCAGCTCTCAGAAACTCAGATCAGATGATTTTCCTCCACTCCTTAAAATTGAAGTTACTTACAGAAATAACCTTTCATATTTTCCTGGGCAGTAGCTTTTTGTTTCTGCATTGCAGAAGCCAATCCATCCTTTAAAGGCTCTTTAAGCTAGGGGTTGGGGGTGGGGGGAAGCATTATTACTGGGCTAGGAACCTCTATTGTTTCAGTAGTAGCTAGAGCTATGGATGAATGCTTTCAACAGAAGTTAAAAGAGATAATGAGTCTTTAATGATACAAAATCAGAGCCTTGTGTGCCTAGTGAAGCCTGACACACGCTCCAGCTTGCAGCTAGCAAGGAGAGCTTATTTGCTATCTGTTTTATAGGCTAAAAATACCCACAAAGTCCCCTCTTGCAAAATTGTGTATCCCTTAAGATAGGATCAGTGGTATTTGTTAGGTTAAACTGTCCTGAAATGCAAAACAAAATTGGACAAAAAGCTTACGTTCTATCCTTCCCCATGCATCTCTTAAAAGCTCAAGGTAAACACATCTCCATCCTCCAAGCAGTATCTTCTATTTTATTCCAGACTTTTTTCAAGAGCAATCTCCTTTTGTGTGCATATTTGATTTTCTTCCTCTCTACCAAAACTACAAAAGGAAACTCCAGCATCACCTGCCTGGGTGCACCTTCTGCTATGCTGACTGGATAGATTACCTGGCACCACTGAGACAGATTTTTGTCCACCAAGTATTAGGAAACTGGTTTGAATTTCAGCTGTGTAAACGTGTTAAGTACCAACAAAAACTTCTGGAGAGCAGTGGGAGAAAAACTCTTTCGTGAACACAAGCCAGGATCCTTGATGTTAAATCAGATTTGCTTCTGAAAGGATTGGCATGTCTGATATGATTAGGAAGCTTCAGTTGTGCTGATTATAAATTAAAATTAAGAAAAACAGATTGATCTGGAAAATAAGAAACATAAGGGCACATTGCTACACTCCACTCTTTGTGACGGTGCTTAAAAGTGATGGATATGGGAATTATTTATTGTAGGAATCATAACTAGGTTATTGTGTAAAGATTTGCATGCTATCATCATTGTATTAAGGTGCCAAAATCGGTTACAGAAATGAAGAAAGGAAAACATCAACATAACTTGACTTGGTATATATTCAACATGCATTTTCCTTTCATTTTTTTCAAAAAATATTCAGGAGTGTGAGTGAATTGGGGAGCTGGGGAAAGGTGAGATTAAGTAGGCAGATAACCCATAATCCATTGAAATCAACTAAATTATCCTTCTGGGTGTTTTTTATGAGAGAAATTATTTTATTTTTTTCCTCCCTCCTTCATTTCCCCCATTCCCATTTCTAGCCATTCACCTCCTCTCTTCTAGACCCATTGCTACCAGGGAAAAATAATCATTCAAGTTCCAGAGAAAGAGGTTTTTCAAAGAGTTAAAAGGGCAGAGAGCAGGGGAAAAGAAGGCAACAGTGTATTTTTTTTACCCCAAATTATTATTTTGAGCCATGTTCTTATTGACACAAAGATGCAATAATTGTTGGTCATGTGGGCATAGTTTTAAGAGCCAATTAATTTTAATTTTATGCTGAAGTTTCTCATCTATTACCTGGCATTAATACAAAGGACAATTCTAAATCAGTGAGTGTATTCTCATAAAATCTTCTATCATCACCAAATAATTAAAGTTTCTCCCTCAGAGAAAACTCTTACTATTAAATTGGAGAATTGTCATAATTATGCCCACCATCCCAGCCCATAACCTTTCTGGGAATACAGAAAATGCCTGGTGAGGACACAGAAACTCTAAGTCTGGAAACAGCTAGAACTTCTTCTTCCCCCACTTTCTTCCTCAGATTCTCTCAAGGATATGGACAATAGATAAGAGCTTGTGAACTGTTGCCTTTTACCAGTAAGTAGAGTATATTAGATGCAGTTAGTTTTCTTAAACTCAGTTCATGAATCAAGGCCCACAGATGGCTTCCCCTGAAAAATGTTTTCTTCTGGAAAAGCCTTCTACCTCTACAGATCATAATTTAAAGTTTCTAAAAAAAAAAAAAAAAAAAAAAAAAAAAGCTTGGGGGGGCGGATTTCTGATTTCTGAATGCAGTGCTTTACAAAAGCACATCTGGCTCAAGATTGACAGGCCTGCAGCACTGCTTTGCAAAACTAACATGTTGCTACTATCTGAACAACCAAAATCTGGGCACAATCCATACTTAGAAACACTGTCCAGAAATAAAATCTTCAATCAGAGGAATAATTTAATATATCCATTCAAGAAATAGTTACCAAATTCCCATTATATTCATCACCACGACAATTTTTTTAAATTATGACATTCCCTATTCTACATGCTAGGGATATAGCAGCAAGCAAAGCAGACAAAGATCCTTGCCTTACATTCTAGTCTCTAGGTAAGATACCGGAAACACAGAAGATTGGAGAGTTCATGCCTCCATGACACTCAGTCTAATGGAGATGAGAGTCAAAAAGCAAGTAAATACACATAAACTTTTACATACATACATACATAAAGCAGAGAGAGAATGTAAATATACAAAACAATGGCACAGAATATGTGATAGAGACATAGAAGACGCTGTTATGGACAATCTAGATTAGATGGGAAGTTAAGTCCTTTTTGGAGATAGAATGATAAGACTTTGGAATCTTCTTGAAACTTTTCTTATACCTATAACCGACTTTTCAAAAGAAATAACAACTGAAATATAATTCTATCTCATTATTTTTCCAGGGTAAAATGATTCAAGTAAGACTATTTCAAAGGGATGGATAGATTTTCTCAGAATATTTGCAAGGAGCTTTGTTTTTGATCACACACACACACACAGGTGAATATATTAAGGTAGCACTGATTCGAACAAAGTAGAGGGTTAAGATGACTGTCTAGAGGATTCCAGAAACAAATACTATTTACTGAAAAATAAGATTAAAATCTTGGAATCAAAAGAGTCATATTATTGGTCAATGTTAATCGCATACTTTAGATAGATTTTCAACTACTTATTTCATGTTTTTCGTTTATATGCAGTATCACAGGAAATAATTTTACAAACTCAGGTGCCTTGTCAAAGGTGCTGTTTCCAAGTGTTCTGATGATGTTTCTATCTATAATGTTAAATGCTCAATAGTAGCTTGGAAACAAACTAGTTAAAAACTGTTGGAAATAAGATACAGCAATCCATTTAAAAGATACCATGAAATTTAAAGATGAGAAGACAGTTGGGTTGGTCATCCTGCCAGTCTCATTAGACACTTTAATTTTTCATAACATTTATTCCTGAAAGCTTTTTCTACTCTAATCTTACATGACCGAAACATGGGTTCCGATTTCTGACATAGAGTTTCCAACGTATCTCTTGAAGAAAGGGGTGTGTCATCAAAAATATTTCACCATTATTATTTTTTCCTAACTTATTACATTTTAAATAATGCAGACATGCAAACAATATAGAAGTTTTATTGATCTATATCATTTCTGACTATTAATGACAAATAGAGTTATAATGCAATATTATAAATAACTGTATATTACCATAATAACAGCAATAAAATTGCTGAAGTTAATTAGCAAAACACTGAAATGCATCCCGCAACTTAATACTGTTGAAGAATGAGATCATAACTTACAGATTGTATTCAAGAATTCCAGATTTTTTTTTCAAGACTTTAAGGCCTGTGTAACACACAATGAAGAAAAGAGGAGGTGCTTTCATTGGATCAGATAGAGAGGCAAATGATCTGATAAAAGGAAAAAAGTACTCTCCCATCAAATTTCATACTAAAATTATTTGCTTTGCTTTCCAATAATTAAATTTGATAATTGCCAACCATTTTACTACTTTTAAGGTGTATAAATCCTACAGTACTCCTGTTTTTGTTCCTGTTTAATTGGCGTTTTAAAAAGCTTACTTACTAAGCGTTTAAAGATTACTGAGTAATATTCTAAGAATATTAGTCCTTCTATGTCTCAAACAATTGCTGCACAAATGAAGGAATTTTTTCTATCTTCCAATGCTTTCATTTCATAGTATTAATAAATTTCCAGGTAAATAAGAAGAGTGCATACGTGCGTAGAGTCAGATTCTTGATTATGAATCAACATCAAAAATATCTTAATAAAGTGTGCATTCAAAAAAAACCAGACAATATCATTCCCTTACTCTAAAATATGTTGTTTCCTATCATAGGTCAGATGTTTTATTCTGCTCTATGAAAAAGATAAAAATGGACATTCAGCTCTTATTTTGAAGAGTCTGTAAGACATCGTAGCATTAAGGATGGAAAGGGCAGTAGTAGCAGCTGTTACAAAGGCCTTGGCAGCAAGGAGTGCTGCATTTTGAGCCCCCACTCTGATACATATTATTTATGTAACTTTTCTTTTGATCCTATGTGTGCCAATTCTTAAAGTTTGACCTAGAGATCCAGGCTAAGTGGACCAGCAAATGAAGTCAGGAGAATCATCATGGGTCAGGAGACCAGGGAAGAGCTGGGAGACGGCTGGTTCTCAGCAATAAAGGGCAAGTTCAGTAAAAGGAAAAAGGATAAATGGAAATTAACCGAGAAATGAATATGTCAGCCTTTGTTTTTTCACTCTGCAGTCTTCACAAATCAACATTTACATGTATCTGAATATTACAGACTTTTAAAAACAAAGTGAGAATATGTTATGAATTTATTCATAAGTTTCCTTTAAATGATTATCCCACTACATCTTTTTTCCTCCCTCCTCCTTAAATCCTAATACCCATGTCCTCTATCTCTAACTACAGTTGATTGTCAGCCAGAGATAATGTGCACCATACTCTACTGGAGAAACAACACAAGACATAGAGTTATTTACCATTCTTTAGCATTTCCTTGTTTTGAAGGGGTGCATTATTAAACATTCTAGCACCCGTTTTACAGCTGATCTCTATGTAACGAAACATTCTTTATAACGCAAATCTTTTCTGCACATTTTCCAAAGAATATCCATACCAAAGTTGGATCCAAGACAAAATTCTGATACACACTGGTATCATACCTGGAAGCATCTACTATATAACAAGGCAGCCACTTCCAATGAAAACACTGGCCTTGCCAGAGAGCACTTAATAACACCTATTAAAATTTGTGTGAGAAGTAAATGCCCTAGCTTTCCATTTTCAAGAAAAGAATTTACATGGAACAGATAGAATGTTTTAGTCATCCTTGAATACCTATTCTTGGTTACTATTTAAAATTAGTACACAATTTCTATACCAAATCTATTTTCATTTTAAAAGTACATGTACAAACCTTCATCTTCACCTACTAAGTGTTCCTGGGAATTTATTTTTAGAGTCTAATCTATCACAACCGTAAAAATGACTTTCTGTTTGCTGTTAGTCTCATTCTTTTGCCTTTATTGAACATCTCTTTTATTCAGTTCCTTCCAGGATATTATAACAATAACTGATTATACATGATGTGAAATAGTAATGCACAATTAAGTACCTAGATTCATTTAGGATTATTTTAGTAGCAAGTAGCAAAAACCCAACCAGAACTAGCTACAGCAAAAAAAAAAAAAAAAAAAGAAAGAAATATCACTAAGTGGAGGGGAAGCAGGGAAATGTCAGTGTCCTCTACTTCTATGTGTTGCTTCTCCTTCTGTGTGTCAATTTTAATCTGTCTTGTTACAAATTAACCATTCCGGGAAGCAGAGACCACACTACTGATGGTCTCCACAATCGTCCTCACGGCTTGCACAGTGCCTGTCTGATATCCTGGGAGAAGGACTGCAATTGATCTAGTTCAAGTTCTGTGTCACCTCTCAGGGCTACTGTTTTCAATAAAAGTAACACATTCCCAGGGTGCCTGGGTGGCTCAGTGGATTAAGCATCTGACTTGGGCTCAGGTCATGTTCTCATCGTCCTTGAGTTTGAGCCCCACGTCAGGCTCTGTGCTGACAGCCCAAAGCCTGGAGCCTGCTTCAGATTCTGTGTCTCCCTCCCTCTCTGCTCTCTCTCTCAAAAATAAATACACATTAAAACTTTTTTTTTTTTAAATAAAAGTAATGCATTCCCTAAAGAGGTCTTTTGGAAATTTGTGAGGGTATATTTGATTACCACAATAATGGGGAGTTACTGTTGGCATTTCAGAGGCAGAAGCCAGAGATAATGGATGTTCTATAATACACAGAACAATCCCACAAAATTAATTTTTCTTTCCTAAATGACATGCTAATATTCTACTATATATTTGTGTAATTATCTAAGCCAAAATATAACTTTTTATAAACCAAGTATTTCTGCATAATTTCAAGATATGTTTATAGTTTCAAGGAATCAACATGCTTTTTTTTTCAGAATTTTACCCAAGATTATTCACTATTTCAGAAATACCACATCAGCAAAATTACTGTGGTATCTGAATTACAAATAGAACTTACACGTATCAGTCTGAATTGATACTGTTTATATTCATAGTGAGAAAAAAACAGTAAATAAAAAATATGACATTAGGTAGGAGAAATAAATCTTAACAGTAATTACAATAAAATTAAACAGATTAAACTCACCAATTAAAAAAGATCACCAATTAAGACAGATTAAAAAAAAACAACTAAGATTAACAATATTTGCCTACAATGGGGCTACTGAAAGTATGTTCTGAAGCATAATATTGGTCTGTAACCTATTTGTTACCATCCTATGACAAAATTAGTGAAGAAATAGAGGCCATTTAAAATGTTTTATAGGGGCGCCTGGGTGGCTCAGTCGGTTAAGCGTCCGACTTCGGCTCAGGTCATGATCTCACGGTCCGTGAGTTCGAGCCCCGCGTCGGGCTCTGTGCTGACAGCTCAGAGCCTGGAGCCTGCTTCAGATTCTGTGTCTCCCTCTCTCTCTGACCCTCCCCCATTCATGCTTTGTCTCTCTCTGTCTCAAAAATAAATAAACATTAAAAAAAAATTTTAAATGTTTTATAGAAATTTGACATGGAAATTTCTTATCTATTGAGTTTAATAGTTAAAAGGTAGTCATGTATTTTGTATGACTTTGTTTTAGTTTCTATTCTAGAAAACCATGTTTACTGCATTTAACAAAAGTACAAGGGAAATAGAATACTAAACTTAGAAAACCTGGTCCTTCACCAGAGCTGTTTTGAGAAGCACTGACAAGGTACACAGTTTAATAATATGAAAAAGTTGACAGCTGAAGGATGGAAATAATGTGTCAGACAAGTGTAAACAAACAGAAAGCTAAGGTAATAATCCTTATTTCTGACAAAAGAGAACTTTAAGCGCCCCCCCAAAAAAAACACCACCCCAAATGCAAGAGGTACTACATAGAGAGAAACTAACATGTCTGCAACTCACACTATTATCTAAAGATATATAAAGCAAAAACTAACAAATTCACAGGTAAAAGTAGAAAGAAAATTGTTGTTGATTTTAACATATTCTTTTTAAAGAGGCTAAGTCAATCAACACAAGAAATGACAGGTGTTAGTAAGGACGTGGAGAAGGGAACCCTCTGGCACTCATGGTGGGGTGCAACCACTCTGGAGAACAGTATGGAGGTTCCTCAAACAATTAAAAATAAAACTGTCCTACAATCCAGTAATTTCACTACTGGCTATTTGCCCCCAAAATACAAAAACACTAATTCAAAGGGAAACATGCATTCTTATGTTTATAGCAGCATTTTTTTTTTTTTACAATAGCAGCCCAAGTGTCCATTGATAGATGAATGGATAAAGAGGTGGTATATATACACAATGAAATATTATTCAGCCATAAAAAAAGGATGAAATCTTGCCATTTGCAATGACACGGACGGAGCTAAAGAGTATAATGCTAAGCAAAAGAAGGCAGTCAGAAAATGACAAATCCCATATGATATCACTCATGTGGAATTTAAGAAACAAAACAAACAAGCAAAGGGAACAAAAGAGAAACAACCCAAGAAACAGACTCTTAACTATGAAGAATAAATCAGTGATCAGTGACTAAAGAAGGGAGGTGGTTGGGGGGCTGGGTGAAATAGTTGATGGGGATTAGGAGGGCACTTTTCACGACAGGCACTGGATGATGCGTGAAATTGTTGAATCACTGCATTGTACACCTGAAACTAATATAACACTGTAGGTTAACTATTTTGTAATTTAAAATTTTAAATAAAGTTTCTGTACAGCAAAGTAAACCATGACATGGTTGAATGAATGAATAAATCAATGAATAAATAATCAGCTAATAATGCCAAACCATTATATTTTTAAAAGTATATTCATTTAAAAAATGTATTCACTTAAACAGAGAATGTATTTTTTCTTTTACAACATATATATATACATATATATGTGTGTATATATATATATATATATATATATATATATAACATTTATAAAAATCGTTCCTGTATTTAGCCATAAAGGAAGCTTCAATAAATTAGAGGATGAAATCATGTAGGTCATATTCTCTGAAGACAGTACAATAAATTAACAAAGGACTAGCTAAAATTTCTATATATGTGATACATAAGTAATGTGCTTCTCTGTATTTAAAAGGAAATACAAAAGAAATAATAAAATATTTAAGATTAAACAGTAAAAACTACATAATCCAAAATCTGTGATACATAATGCAGAAAAATTGGAAAGACAAAATAAAATGGATCTAAGCATTCTGATCAAAAAGTTTGAACAATAGGTACAGAAAAAAACTAAAAACGACAAAGGAGAAGGAAACAATAAAGATAAAAGAAAACTCAATAAAATACAGAACAAAAAAAAAGCAATAGAGAATACTCATAAAACACAAAGCTGGTACTTAAAATAAGATGAACCTCTTGTAAGACAGATTAAACAAAAAAGAGAGCATGCAAATAAATGAAATTCAAATTATATAAAGAAAACTACTCCAGATTTTAAAAAAGGACTTTTAAAATAATGAAAATATCAAAAAACATATAGGCTAATATGTTTGAAAGCCAAAGGAAATAAATACACCTCTGAAAAAAAAGTGGTGCAAGATGAAAAATTAGCATAGACCAATAACCTCAAAACCCAGGTTCAGTTAGTTTCTAGGTGAATTCTGTACTTTTCAAGGAATAGATAATACATTATTACTACCGCATCCAAGTATGAAAAAACCTAGTGATATAATTCGCAATGCTACTAAGTAGAAATTATGATTATCTTAATATATGCACAAGGGGAAATAGTCTTGTTGCTAAACTAATAGAAGGTAAATTTCTCAATGTGAAAATAGTTATATATAAAGTGGACTGTGGGGCATTAGCTCCTGTAGGGAATAAACTTCACATTTTTTCCATTAATGGTTTGCCCAGAATCACCTGCATCGTCACTTGTTTTTTCTTATAACAAAAACAAGCTCTGTATATCAGTGTGTGTGCGTGAGTGTGTGTGTAACAAGTGTATCTAATAATACACATTCACATCATATATATGAATATCAATACATAACATGTTTATTAAGATTGTCTTGTGTTCTAATTAGACCAAATTGCTTTCTTATTCATGCTATGCAAGTTGCAGAATTGGCTGGATGCCCTGAAATGCAATTTAGAATGTCATATAAGTTATCATGCTCTGTTCTTGCCCTTATTTACCAAGAAATCCCTTCAAACAAAATTGACAAAATGTGCTCTTGCTATTTCTTTTGAAGCTGTCTTCTTGTCAATAAAGTTTACACATTTAAATGAATACTACTCTGTATAATTTTCAGATTATATTGCACATTTGCAGCTGGAACAGATACTAAAAACTGCTATAAAGTGTGCTCACTTTCTATGCATAACAGCTGCTTTAAGAACTTTGATATCCTACACATTTCCATGGGGTTTTTGTTTGTTTAATGTACATTTTTTTGAGAACTTTGGTGTTGGGGTAGGGAATTCTTTCTTTGGACTGAAGTTCAGAAAATAATTATAAAATCTGGCACAAAAAGTATTAATTTGTGTTGTTGCTTAGTGAATTAACAGGTGTAATGTTATCAATCTTTAAAGAGATTTAAGTGTGAAAAGCAGTGCCAAAAAAAGAAAATAATTTCAAAACTGCCGTGGATACTGACAATGACCACAAAGCTGTTCACAAAATGAGGCTTACAACCTCGATGATGTTAGAAAACAGGTTCAGACCCTCTCTGTGGCACTAAGTTAACTCTACGATCACGGCTAAGTTACTCAATCATCCTAAACCAGTTTTGTTATTTGTGAACAATGGAAAAGATGCCTACTCGATGGAATTCTTTTGAAAATTGAATGTGATAATACATGAGAACACACTAAGTACAATGTAAGTATTTGATGAGTTTAATGAGTTTAAATCTCTACCTAATAAACCTTTTATGTTAGGTGTTATTAAGAAGATAATTGTGTGGCCACAGCTCACCCCACAAGTTAAGTGAAGTGTCAGAAGTGGTCATTGAAGGCCGTCTTCAAATTTGAAGTCCTAAAATGACCTCAGGAGACTCAATATGATCACCAAAATCACCCAGAGAATCATTCTGTTGTCAGTGGTTTTGAGGAATTTTTCAAACGCTTCACTGCTATCACTGAGAAACTTAAAGAGAAAAGATTAGCTAGTCGATAATAACAATAATCATATTTTTACTACTGTTTTAAGCTGAGCATCCCTGAATTCACCAGTTTATCCTTTTCTTGGGTATCCAAAGAAAGCAAGTCATGCCCACATCTGCAAAACTGCAGAAAATAAAATATTACAAATATTTCTGGGTTTCTCAAGGGGAGAAATTATATATTATTATTCAAACTAAATTCCTGCTCCTAGTTTTCTCCTCAAGAACCCCTAGTGGTGTCATTCATGCCTCTCTATGCTTCTCATCCTCAAGCCCAAATCAAGGATTCACTTTGCCATGAAATGAAAATGAAGATTGAATTCACTCATAATTCATGCACATGAAAAATGTCTTCCAAGATTCTGCTGGTGCAAAGAATACAACAGTGAACAAGACTGGCCGTGCCTGACCTCCTGGCGTGTATATTCAATGGGAGAGGCTGATATCAAAGAAAGAATTACATGATAATTTAATAACTTATTACAGATGCAATATTGCCCCCCAAAATATATACAAGTTTCTGTGAAAGTATATATCAGGTAGACATAGTCTAATGTAGAAGTTATTGAATGAGGGAGGCATCATCAATGAGGCCATACAGAGGTAGGACCAGATCAGGCAGTAACATTGGTCTGTGTCCTAAAAGAAATGACAAGCAACTTACGATTGTTCAGGTTGGAGAATGACATCTTAAATGTTCCAAAATATCACTCAGTATGTATAAGATACCTAGAATTCTAATTACACAAATTTAATGGTATACACTCAATTGGAAAAACATCCTTCAAATTACGGCATCGCATATTTGGTACACACAGACACAAGGTACTTTTGCTCTTTCAAAGAGATCTTGCATGTGAGAGGCACAGCTTAGTTCTCTGCTGTTAGAGAAGCCTGCTAAAAGGGAGAACTATGAATACTGAGAAAGTGACAGATCAGTCAAAAACATTAGAAATTATTTCAGTGGATCCAAGAGTTCCATCAGGAACTTGTGGTTTCAATTCTGCTATGGAAAAAAGCTTGGGGGTCTGTCCTTACGACAAGAAAAAGCTGGACAAATGAAAATCAGGGGTATTTCTCAGACCCACCAGAGAACTAAGGTCTTATGGCAAACAGCCACACCAAAATCTGAAGGCACATCCAAATCATCACAGCTGAGGTCTGCTTGCCTAGAAAGCAGAAGCTGGTTGTGCCATAAACTGCTAGGAACTTAGATGACAATTTTGGCCAATTGCCAGAGACTGGGTCTGAGGCTACTATGAAAGTGAGAAACTTGTAGAAGCCACAGTTTTAGGGAAGCTCCCACACTTTTGTTTGCTTTGCTGCCAGAAACCCTATCAGGTTCTCATGGTAGAGTTCTGAGAAAGATTCCCTCTTGGCTTTGGCAAGGAGAAGAGAAGAGAGATCATTGAGGAATACATCCAGAGCATTCTCCAGAAGCCTTCCCCATAACAAAACCCCACTTTCCAGAAGAAAAGACTTTGCTGGAGCCTTTTTTGGATGGAGGAAGGGAATTCTTCCCACTCTAGCCTTCCCATATCACCCACTGATACAGCCAGGGAAGAGAATAGGGGGCAGAGGATAAAAGCTATCCTAGTGGAGAAATACTTGTGAGGGCCATGGCCTTGGGACACAGGCCCACTAACTGATTGAAAGATAACTGGCAGAATATAGAATATTCCCTCTCCCCCACAATTCACAACCACAGAGATAAAATAACAGATTACAACTCAAAAAGCTGCAAGACACATACTCTCTCTGAGGAGGAGAACTTAGGGAAGCCCTAAGTCACATAGAAAGACACAAAGAAGGACAGAAAAGGAATCTGAAGCCTTTGACCCCACAAAAAACATTAACATGACCCAAGTCCTAGTCAGATTAACATAAATCCTACACTAAAGGCTTATTTCAGTTCCTGACTCCTGACTCAACATGTCAGACTTCGCACAAAAAATGAAAAGGTATGTCAAAAGACAAGAGAAAACAGTCCAAAGAGGAAAAAGTATTAGAGTCAGACTCCAATATGACTCTGATAATTGCAATCACATTTTTTAAATTTTTTTTTAACGTTTTATTTATTTTTGAGACAGAGACAGAGCATGAACGGGGGAGGGGCAGAGAGAGAGGGAGACACAGAATCGGAAGCAGGCTCCAGGCTCTGAGCCATCAGCCCAGAGCCAGACGCGGGGCTTGAACTCACGGACCGCGAGATCGTGACCTGAGCTGAAGTCAGCCGCTTAACCGACTGAGCCACCCAAGCACCCTTTTTTTTTTTAATATGAAATTTATTGTCAAATTGGTTTCCATACAACACCCAGCGCTCATCCCAACAGGTGCCCTCCTCAATACCCATTTAATATGTGCAGTGCTCTAATGGAAAATGTAGACAACATGAAAAAAGAGATAAGCAATATAAGCAGGGATATGGAAACACTAAGAAATAAAAAAAAAATTAGAAATAAAAAGATGTATGGGGCGCCTGGGTGGCGCAGTCGGTTAAGCGTCCGACTTCAGCCAGGTCACGATCTCGCGGTCTGTGAGTTCGAGCCCCGCGTCAGGCTCTGGGCTGATGGCTCGGAGCCTGGAGCCTGTTTCCGATTCTGTGTCTCCCTCTCTCTCTGCCCCTCCCCCGTTCATGCTCTGTCTCTCTCTGTCCCAAAAATAAATAAAAAAACGTTGAAAAAAAAATTAAAAAAAAAAAAAAGAAATAAAAAGATGTAGTAAAGAAAGCCTTCAATGGGTTCTTCAGTAGACACGACAGAGCTGAGGAAAGAATCAGAGAGCATGAAGAGAGATTGACAGACATTTTCCAAACTAAAATGCAAAGAGAAAAAGAGAACAGCAGGCATCAGGGAGGAGAACGGACATGTAAGATTTGTGAGACAACTTCAAAAAGTGTGGCATTTGCATAATTGGGGCACAAGAAAGAAATAAAAAAGATAATAAGCAAAAGTATTTTAAGTAATAGTGGCTAAGGACTTTCCAAAACAAATCATAGACACAAAAGCACAGATCCAGGAAGCTCAGAGAACACAAAGCAGGATATATACAAAACACACACCCACACACACACACACACACACACACACACACACAGAGAGAGAGAGAGAGAGAGAGAGAGAGAGAGAGAGGTACGTAATATTCTAATTACTGAAAACCAAGACAAAGGAAAAATCTCAAAAGAAGTTGAGGGCCAGTAAGAAGAAGCACCTGAACTAGAGGAACAAGAATAATAACTACAGTGGACTTGCAAAATATGCAAAAGTTAATTACTTTCCTATATACTAGCAATAAACAACTCAATTTTGAAATTAAAAGCCAAATACCATTCACAATAGTACCAGAAATTAAAGTACACAGATATAAGTCTAAAAATATATATGGGTCGGCATCCAGAATACTACAAACCACTAAAGAAATTTTAAAAATCTAAATAAATGGGGAGATATTCCAAGTTTACCTTAGAAGACTCTAACAAGATATTCATCTTCTCCACTTGACCCCTATATTTAACACAATCCCAATCAAAATCACAGCAAGCTACCTGGCAAACACAACAAGCAAATTCTAAAGTTTATACAGAAAGGTAAAAGACCAAGAATAGACAACATAACACTGAGGAAGGAGGACAAATTTGGAAGACTGACATTCCAAAACTTCAAAGTTTGCTCTAAGCTGTTGTAATCAAGAGAGTGTGGTACTCTTGAACAAAAGTAGACATATAGATCAATGGAACAGAATAGAGAGACTAGATGTGGGTCCACGCAAATACATTCATCCAATCTTTGTTTGATAAAGAAGCAAGGACAGTTTGATGGAGAAAGCAAAGTCTTTACAAGAAATGGTATTGGAATAACAGAACTTTCGTATATCAAAAAACAAAAACAAAAATATAGAAACAATTAAGGATCGAACGTTTGTATCCCTTCATCAATAAAACCATTCTAAATAAAATGTTCATTACAAAAAAAGAGAGAGAGAGAGTTCAATGACATGGCCATGAGTGCCCAGGGATACTGAAGCAGCAGCTTTGGCAGGAAATGCCCAATGATGTTGACACTAGCAACTGGTCATGGGATCCTGAATGTACCTTAACCTTGACTATTCCTCCAGCCATTCAGTTGATTCTGATATCTGTAAAGTTTCTTCCTGTCTAAGTTTATCAGGACCAGTTTTTGTTGCTTGCAAAAAATAAAAATCTTGACTACTAATGAAATTGGTAACAGAATGGGATTCAGACAAGAGCATTTCAAGGAAATGGAGAGAAACATGGGTTGGAATGCAAGTTAAACACAGTTAAAGTCCAGTATTCCTTGGAGACTCATTACTCGCTTTTTCTGAAGTGGTGATCTCTTAAGAGGAAATCTGTTTTTTTACATGCCCTACTGCCCCAGCCACCGCACACATGCATCCCTCCTTTACCATCTTCCAAACAAAAATTTGCAATCCAGCAGTTCTCACAGAGAAATCAGAAAATAAAACAAAAAAAGGCTGTACCCCAAGTGAATTTTGGAGCTTTGCTACTTTATTTTGAGACATTTGATATTTGGAGATATCTGATGTTTGAGAGTATATGTGGGAATAGATTCAGACTGTAATAGGAGGAGGAAACAGATTTTGAACTGATATTACTTTATGAAATAAATTTGCTTATTTGAGTAAATAGAAGTAGATATTAATTGATTACCTAGTCAGTGTAGCTAAATTATAAGACAGATTCACTGCAAATTAGGATGAAATGCCCTAAGTCTCTTGATTTAAAATAGAAGATAAAATCCTAAGTATTAGGGAGATAAAAATATTGGAGTAGATTTATCATGTGTCATACACCTTACAACAAACTAATTATATCGTCTAAGAGGACCTAGAAGACTCTCAAACCAGTATTAAACAGAAACAGAAGCCAAGTGATCTTCTGGAGTGCCTTCAGGTATTTCTAGATGTGGGTCAAAGTAAATGAAAGACTACTGAAGTTATATTGTCTAAAAAGTGTCTTTTAAGATTTAATTAACGAATAAAATTCGGTTTCTCCACCTCATTAGTCTTATTTCAAACATTCAATAGCTACATGTGGCCAGTAGCCACCATACTGGAAAGTGCAGATGTAGAACACTTCTCTCATCACGTCACAAAGAAGCAGTGCCGTCAAAAGCTATAGTTCTTCAGGAACAAAGATGGTGGACACCCAACTGGATAAAAAGTACCAATTAGATGAGGTATTGGCTGAAAGCAAAGAAAACATGAAAAGTGGAAGAAAGTCATCAATACTACTTAAGTGCTCATCAACAAATCTAAAAACAAGGACTGTGGCTTCTACACAAATTTCTTTTCTCGCTATTCATGTGTGCAGTTACTTAAGCCATTTCCTTTTTCCTTCATTAATACATTGCTTGTTAAACATAGTTTAATCATGAGGTATATAATATTAAGATTGAGAAAATATTCAAAGAGAATATTCTTAGACTTGAGGTGTGGTAGAGTCAATTCTAAGATTTTGTTTGCTATTCTTTTAGGGAGGGAATAAATACATTTTTTGATTGCACAGAAATGATGTCATTGCTCCTGAAGCTTTTATCTTTAACATAAGAAAATTTGGAAGGGAAATGGTACATGAGAATGTTAGATAGCAAAAGAGATAGGAAAAGACATTTGTTTCTTGACTGCTTATAATTTAAAACTCCTTCTTATTCACAACGCATTCCAAAATAAATGGGAGCAAAGACCTATTACAGAAGTGCAAAGCAGTTAGATATTCCTTATTCCAGCTAGTCAGGGAAATCTTTTGGGGATAAATTAACATTATGAGGATTGTTATAACTCATTTTTTGCTTAATAAACTGGAATTTTTGCGTTGTTTGCCCCTGTAACACTGAGTAGTTCAGCCTCCCAAATAAATACTTGTCCCATAGAAGTTTGTGACAACCAAGAGTTTCTTAATATCAAAAACTGTCCAGTGCTCTCAATATGTTTCCAGGTATTAGTTCATGTAATTTTATAAAAAGGATACCACACAGCTGTGTATGGATAAAAATAACACAGCAAAACCAAAAGCAGAAAACAATCTGTTTTAATTATAAAATATTGGGAATTACTACTCGAAGAATAAGAAGGGCTTGCAAGGAAATTCTTCCTTCTTTGTCTTTACTAACCCTTTGTGGACACTAATAATGGACTCTAGAGAAGAGAAAACGATACACAGTCATTTAAAAGAGTGTACTTGGCAGATAAATTATAAACCCAGAAGAGAGCACAGTAGAGCAAAAGCCAACAGGTTCAGGCGGGTCCAAAGCTCCATATACCACATAGGTAGTTCAATGTTGAGTATAATTATATCCGGTCTTTTCTTTGGAAACCATATGAATCTAAGTTTATGTAAACCCAAATCTATTTGAACCTAAAGCTATTGCAATATAGCAAAACACATGACAAATAAGCTTTAAGAAGCACTGTGCTTGGATTATGATATTGTGTGTTTCTAATCCACTGGCTTGGGGTTCTAACCCATTATGCTGGATTCACCTGGGTAGTTCTTCTGGTCTAGGTTTGCCTCACTAACATGGCTGATGGGACAATGTTGGTGACTGAGCCATGTGGATCTCATCATCCAGCAGCTTATTCCAGGTGTACTCTCTTGGTATAGGCAGAGGAGTGAAAGAGAGAACAGATATTTGTGTATATGTATACATATTTATGTATATATATGTATATGTGTACATATGTACACATTTACATGTGTGTATATGTGTATATATACATGTATATATATACACATACATATATATACATATACATATATATACATATACATATATATACATATACATATATATACATATACATATACATATATATACATATATATACGTGTATATATATATATATATATACACATACATACACGTATATATAAGACTTCTAGAGGCTTAGACTCAGAACAGGCACGCTATTAGTTCTATTGTATTCTACTGAAAACAAAAATTACAGCTTAACAAGGCCAGTCCAGTCTCAAGGGGTCCCTACCTCTTGATGAGTGAATATACAGGGTCAGCTGGACATTCGGGGTCACTTTTGTCCTTAATGTTACTGTATACTTACAATCTGATCAAAATTTTACAAGGAATGGAGGTAGGTTTAGGCCTATAAAGCAAAATTTTGCAAAACTTTAGCTTGCATTAACGCAGCATTATATGGTCACATAGTATAGGGGATACCAAAGATAGGAAAACTACAGTAAGGCCACTAAATATAATTGGTAACAAAGTTCACATCCTTTTCATCTGAATACAAACAAGTAATTGGTGAAATGAGATTGCTAACATAATGAAAAGTTTTTGTACTTCAACAGTGAAGTAATACATTGAGCAAAAGTGAAAGGAGTTCTGGGGCACCTGGGTGGCTTAGTCAGTTAAGCATCCAACTTCAGCTCAGGTCATGATCTCACGGTTCATGAGTTTGAGTCCCACATGGGGCTCTGTGCTGAAAGCTCAGAGCCTGGAGCCCACCTCAGATTCTGTGTCTCCTCTCTCTATCTCTCTCTCTCTGCTCTTCCTCTGCTAGCGCTCTCTCTCTCTCTCTCTTGCTCAAAAATAAACATTAAAATTTTTTTTAAAAAAGTGTAGTTCATTGTGCTTGATTAACTAGCAAACTCCCATTAGAAGTAAATACTACATTGAGACTAAAAAGAGAAATCTATTAGTCCTCAAACAAAAACCTACAATCTATAATATCAGAGAAAGAAAAAGGGAGGGTTATCTGGTCCTCAGCGGGGTATTTTTTTATTTTATTTTATTTTGCTTGTACAAGATTTTTAAGGAAACAATCTCATTATAAATTGTTCAGTATTAAAAAAAATATATCGAGGCATCACAAAAGAATACATAGACCTAAAAAAAATCTTAATATACAAAATTGTAACAAGATAAACATGGGTTTTTTGTTTGTTTTTGGCTACGTGGACATTGCTATACTACTTTGAAGGCGATAAGAAATTCCTCATCCAGAGTCCAAAATGATAGGTAAACCCTAAAAACACAGAACAAAAATAGAAGTGATGGATTATCATTTGGTCACCCTTTACATCGCCTACAATGTGCCTGCACAGTTGGATGATGGTTATAAGCATTTGAGTTTCTGGATTTCTTTTTCAATCAATTCTACTATCTGATTTTCAAAGGAAATAGCCAAAGATGAATCTTTTCTTGATGCAAAGGCCAGGATAACTGGCAAATAAATAAGTTCTTTTATTTTTATGAGGAGTTGAAGCAATACATTAGGACCAAGGGTAGAATGCAAATCTAGTTGTTGGGCCCAAGCAAGAGGCAAAACGTTAACACTCAGAACTTTGGTTCTCCGTTTTTAAGCAGAAAATGTTCTGAAGTAAGAATCCTGATATATGTCAGTCGAGTTTCCATTGTATAAATTCTACGATATCTTACTATTTGATAACTTAAATGGTGCAGCATATATTACCACCAAAATCTGGAAAATAAGGAATAATGTTACATAATGCTTGTGATGTTATGTTTCAAAGAAGATTTATGTTTCACTCTCTTTGTTTTAAATTTTATTTTCATACTTCAAGGGGCAAGAGTATTGATTATCTGAGCTGAAATACTTTTTCACAGATGAGGCATACAACACTGACCAGCAATCTTCAGAAAATAATACCTTTCATCCTGGAATGATTCAATGCCTGAAGTGTTGATAATAAAAGCCCGGTTCATGCTCATGAGTGAAGCATCCACCAGTGTCTATTCTCACTTTCAAAATCACCCACTGGGGTTTATGGATGGCAAAGACATAAATGAGAAACTTGCTCTCAGAGGCCTGATGGGTTTGTCATGAAGCTTTTCTATATAAATAAAAGAGACACCGAGAATGGAAATTACATTATTTTTAGTGCTGTGTTAAAGGGAAAGGTCAAGTTAACCCCTTAAGAATTCAACGAGCAACATGATGTACTATGTGTCCAGCAAAGCAATCCCCGAATGGCCCTTATGGACATCTGGTGTAAATCATCCATCTTTTTGCCCCATTAAAATCAGTGGCACCTCATTAAAACAGTTCAGCAGCTGAGCGCACACATTATTTGGTTTTCAAGGAGTTAACGGAAACAGCTATAGGGATCGGGAAGGTTTTTGTCTTCAGGTGTTCATAGTCACCCAGACAAAGCAGCCAGTTGAAGCATTTCAAGAAGATCTACTTTCCCTGTCAAGGTGAGAAAGGTATAGCCATTTTTGAAATGGGATTTAAAAAAAAAAAATCATCTCTATCTCCTGCAGCCCCTCACATTGCTAGCAATTACGTCTTTTGGGGTCTGATAATTCTCTGGTCAGTAACAGTGCTGTCATATGTACTTTAACCCTGACCCAAAAGAATTAGTGAGTTTCTAAGAGGATATTTCAACCAAACGAGATGAGCATTTTGAAGTGTTACACTGTGGTGACCCCAATCACTCAGCCTTCGAGACAGGGAAGTTTGGTGGCTTGAAAACAAGGACCTGCACACTTTCTTCAGCCGAACACAGTGACTTCGAGGCACAATTGGGTCGTATCATTCAATGCTACTCTGAATCTTCCTTTTCTCCTGTTCACTATTTTCCACCATATTTCTTTCCATTCTTTGGCTCAGAATCTTTAAAATCATGTCTGTTGTGGTCTTAGAAAATGCAACATTTCAAGTAACTAGATCAGCTTTTTGCAAAGGACCTTTAAAGAGCACCTTTATTTGAACAGGAACAAAGATACTGGAAAAAAAGTTACACAGAACCATGCGTTGCTAAAAGCTCCCACACATCTTTTATTCTCCCAAGGTAAGCCATATCATATTCGGTTATAAACCCCCAGCTGCTACTGTATAGAATAACTTTTTGTTTCATTTCTGTTACACTCTCTCACTGACTTTGAAGTGTTCTACCTTTAAAAATAGTTCATGTAAACCAACAAAACTAAAAGGCAACCTACAGAGTGGGAGAAGATACTTTCAAATGACATACTTGATAAAGGATTGGTATCCAAAATCTATTAAAAAAAAAAAAAAAAAAAACTTTGCAAACTCGGCACCCAAAAAACAAATCATCCAGTGAAGAAATGGGCAGAAGACGTGACTAGACACTTTTCCAAAGAAGACATCCAGATGGCTAACAGACACATGAAAAGATACTCACCGTCACTCATCAGGGAAATCACATCAAAGCCATCATACAAATCAAAGCCATGATGAGATACCCCTCTCACCTGTCAGAATGGCTAAAATTAACAACACAAGAAACAACAGGTGTTGGTGAGGATGTGGAGAAAGGGGAACACTTTTGCACTGTTGGTGGGAATGCAAACTGGTGCAGCCACTCTGGAAAAGAGTGTGGAGTTGCCTCACAAGTTAAAAATAGAAATACCATATGATCCAATAATTGCACTACTAGGTATTTGCCCAAAGGATACAAAGATACAGATTCAAAGAGGTACATGCAGCCCAATGTTGATAAGAGCACTATTAACAATAGCCAGCTCTGGAGAGAGCCCAAATGTCCATTGACTGATGACTGATGAGATAAAGATGACGTGGTATATATAATGGAATATTACTCAGCCATCAAAAAGAATGAAATCTTACCATTTGCAATGCCATGGATGGAGCTAGACTCTATTATGCTAAGTGAAATTAATTCAGTCAGAGACAGACAAATACCATATGATTTCACTCCTATGTGGAATTGAAGAAACAAAACAAATGGACAAATGCGATGGGAGCTGGAGAAGGAGAGAGAGAGAAACTATGAGAGACTCTTAAAGACAGAGAAAAAACTGAGGGTTGATGAAGGGAGATGGGTGGGGGATGGGCTAGATGGGTGATGGGTACTAAAGAGCACTGGGTGTTGTATGTAAGTGATGAATCACTGACTTCGATTGCAATCAATATTGTACCGTATTTTAACTAATTAAAATTTAAATTAAAATTTGCAAGAAAAAATAGTTAATATAAACAATAAATCAGTAAAAATACATAAAACATCTGTTCAACTAAAATGGATCACCAGTCTAGTTAATCCTGCAACTCCATGTAAATATGCCCGTAATTCAAACTTCTCACAGCTTTTAAGAGAACAAAAATCTTGATGCACCCTGCAAAAACTCTACCCCATATCTACACATTTATGTATGGGACACATCTTACAGCTAGCATTTTGTATCTACCATACTAACAAATTTCTAATAGTAACATTGTTTTTTGACTGCAAGAATTTACAATCATTATTAGAAGTATAAATTAGTATGTATCATCTGGAAGGCACATAAATGTACCAGTAGCTTAAAAACAGGTAAAACACATGGATCTGAGAAGTCAATTTAATGAATCTTTCCTATTGAAAATATTTAAAAACATTTCTTAAGCCTTCACTACAAGGCTCATTACAACACTGTTTACAATAATGAAAAGAGTTATAATTTGATTGTCTAAGGTAGGAAACTGGTTAAGTAAATTATGGTATATCCATACAATAGATTACTATGAAACTATTAAAATGAAATAAATAGACTACATGTATATATTACATGAATAATATGATGCTTGTAGACTTTAGAATTATAAATACAATGTATGTTTTTCTCTTTACTTCTAAATTTTCAATTATTAATAGGTATCCTATGAGCATCTTACAAAGTTTCAGAAAATCTAACCAAAACTAGCTTATATGAAGTAATATAGTGAACAAGATTAACATTTGTCAATGTGCTTGAATAATTAGCTAACTCACATTAAAAGTAATGTATCTATTTTACCTTTTCCTTTCTATGTTCTGCTTTTGTGCTGTTAATTCTTTCCTCGGGCATCTTCTTTCCTGGTAATCCCAAGGTGGCTCTGGCAACTCTCAAGTTTCTAGACCTCTTCCTTCAAGTCCAAAAGGGAAAATGGCATCCAAGCCCCAGAATTCCAAGCAAAAGTCTTGAGACTCCAACAAGACTTACAGGTTTTCAAGTTCCCAGCCCAAACCCATTCCCCCTTAGAAGATGTAATTTAATGCTGATTGGCTTAAACCATTCGAGGTCATCTCCAGCAGCTGAGTGTGGTATCAGTCTCATGCAAGCCAGTTAGCTGAAATCAGGAAGGAGGGCAATTTATTTTCTAAAAGATATTCAAGGGCATCTTGCAGAAGAAGTGGAAAGGATCCTGGAAGGAAAGAAAACATAAACATCCACTGTACACGCACACGATATTTGTAATATTAGAAAAATAAAAGTTACTATGTTAAAATGTGTATTTTTCTGTCTCGCTGTACCATCTGGATATGAAGGACATAAAGCAATTTCCCACTCCAACAACGAAGCCAGCCTCCTGGAGCCAGCTATCAATAAAACAGTGGAGTCATTACAATAACTCAGTTATTTGCACTTTATGCATCTCTCCACCTTTCACGGTTTAAGCTCTCCCCAAAGCTTGCTCCTGAGGTCTGCTCCTCAGCCATCCCCCATACAAATAGTGCCTCTTGTCTTTGAGCTCCCTATTCATGCAACCCTGATCAACAATCTCCAGGGCTTTCCAATTATCCCTGAAAGGACACACAGAGTGAACTCTCCAACTAAGAATATTACTAACATCTCTGGCTTATTGGATATATAATTTGTGTCACGCAAAGATTATCTCCAATGCTAACGACAATCCTACCAAGTAGGTGTTATTGTCCAAATTCATAACTGAATGAGGGAAAAGAGACTCAGAAAGTTTACATTTTCTAAGGTGAAATATTTAGCAAATGGCCAAACCAAGATCTGATCCCAGCTCATTTTAAATTAGCGTGCTGTTGTAACCTCTGATGTGTCGTGCCCGCCAGGGAACAAAGTGAACCTCACACACTGACCTAAGACTCCACAAAATGGGACAGAAGTTTTTGTCAAGGTAAAAGGATAAGGAGAACTCCTCCTAATCCGTGTTACCATTTTACCAAGCTAAAATAATGAAGACATTTAAATATTTCTTAAGAAGTCTTTTTCTTTCAGAATCACTTAAATCTATGACCCTATTACTCTGTTTTAAAGTGTGCCTTTGGGTTTGGCTGTCTCTATAATTATAATTTGCAGCAAATTCATAATGAATACCTACACAAACCACATCTGGCTTCTGAGCTTTTAGTACACTTGAAGAGAGTTCCTTTTTTTCTTTTTCTTTTCTTTCTTCTTTTTCTTTTCTTTTTCCTTTTTTTTTTTTTTTTTTTTTGGAGGGGAGAGGGATAAAATCATTCCTTGTATTAAAACATACAGTTTAGGCCCACGATTTAAGGGAGAAAAACTGGAATCAGGATTATAATCACAGTATTAATGAGGTATTCATTGAAAATATATATTTATAAAATTACAGATTGGAGCCTAAACTGATATATTACAGATAAGAACACTGAGACTCACAGAAATTCAGTGTCTGATCCATAATCATAATTCTTGGAAATACTGCCACCACAATCCAGGTATTCCAAATTGTCAAGCGATTTTTTTTCTATTAAATAACAGATCTAGGTTTCCTTAATAAACCAATAAACCAATTATTCTAATTGGTTTTTCCCAAAGAAACATTTATTAAAAATTAAAATGCTGCACAGAAAATTTTCACCAAAAAATTTAAGGAATATGAATTTTACTTCTCATTTAGTCCTTTTATTATAACATCATTAAACACTAATAAAAATTCCATATATAGCTCTACAATCCTATGACAGTGCCTCATTGTTTCTTTTCATTGAACTATTTGGCTTTGTGCAAGCCTAGTATATTTTTGAAAGCTCAGGTAATTCAATAAATGTTTCAAAAAAACCCAACTTACTTCAGGATTCAAAAATCTTCCTTTACTTGTTAATCCATTATTTCCTTTAGTTGTTGAAGTCTTAGAATATCTCCTTTTTAGAATCTCCTGATTTTTCTTTAAAGAGGCAAAAATAGTATTTGGTCTTGCAAACTTCATCTTCTATTTCTGGGAGCATCTGCATATTACAAAGCTCTTGCCCCAAACTGGCACATTGTGAAATTGCCTAGTCTCTTAGTTTCCAAATAGAGTAAAGTCTTAGGTAGGTAAGACATATAGCTGACTCTGTAGGTAATTTTTCTGAGAAAAAAAAATTAGAACCACTTACGTTTGCTTATTTATGATTTTTTTAAAAAGTTGAATAAAGATGCATGACCGAAGTATCCAAAGGAGAAGCAACATTCAGAACAGAAGTGTGTAACTTCCCCTTCCCTTCTTCCCTAGATCAGAAAACAAATGAATGTAAATTCTGGTCCTCGCCGTGGATTTCAGATTAAAGACACATGACACAACAGTTGGCTTTAAATCCAAGGGGTCAGATTGGAAAGTGTAACTTTTAAGTAATTCATCTTTTAGAATTGGTATCAGACTACTGTTATACTAGAGAAGACACATGCAGAAAACCTGTGGTCTCTCCCATAAGGGCTTTGATGTGGATTCTTCTTTTTTCCTTTTCATAAAAATGTAACTTGAAAGAAGAGAATAGCTCTACCTCTGAAAAATGATCCTGCTCTATTAAGAAGCAGACAAGGCAATAAGTTTAAAACAAAATTTAGGTGAGAGGGGGAGAAACAGCTGTAGGAATTAACCTAAAGTTCAGTAAACCTTGCCAAGACATGTGACAGTGCTTAACTTGCCCAGAGTGGGGACTCTCCTTAGAGACCTCTCCAAACATTATCAAACGCATTCCCTTTGAACGAGGCCAACTCCTGATAATAATACAAGCGAATCAAACTCAGGCATCTCCCCATAATGGGATTCAGATTCCTCGCAAACTTGGGAGTGTTGAAGGTTTAATTACCCAGTAAAACAAGAAAAATGCATTATACAGTAGAGATAAATGAATAGGAACACCAGGGAAACATGTTTCTCCATAAGTCATTTGGTCACATGATTTCTTCCCCATTTCCTTTCCCTATTATTATAGCCATTTTATTACACTGCTCCTAAAGACAGAGGGCAAAAAGCAAAATACTCATAGCTTCCTTGAAGTACCTCCCAGATTGAATGTAATAGAGCACAAATTCCTGAAATGGCTTAAAGCTTTATAAAGGTTTCTTTTTAGTGTTTGTCAGATAGGAAAAAGCTGGTCACTATCAACCACTATAAAACCAAGTAGGCACCAAAAAAATGGCAAGAAAAACAGTGGATTGAATGTGTTCTTTTCTCTCTCTCTCTCAATCTCTCTCTCTTTCTTTACTGGAACATTTTTCTTGTGTTTAATTGTTTCTCTTACAAGGCTACATTAATCATTGAAAAGTACCTAAATTATTTAGGTCTTAGGACTCGGTAACAACAGCTAAGAACTAAATTACTCCTTTTCCACACCTCACTCAGGAGTTTATGAACTGTAAGTGAATACAGATGTTTCTTACCTCAGGATGGGGTTGTGTCCCAATAAACCCATTCTAAGTTGAAGATATCCTAAGTCAAAAATGCATTTAATACACCTAGCCTGCCTAATATCATAGCTTAACCTAGCCCACCTTAAATGTGCTCTGGGCACCTACCTTCGTCTGCAGTTAGGCAAAATCATCTGATGCAAGCGCATTTTACAAGAAAGTGTTGAATATGCCCTGTAACTTATTGAATGCGGTACTAACAGTGAAAAACACAAGGGCTGTATGGGCACAGAATGGTCATAAGTGTATCGGCTGTTTACCCTCACGAGTGTGTGACTGGCTGGGAACAGCAGCTGGCTGTCTCTGCCCAAGACCACCAGAGTGTTGTGCCATGTATCACCAGCCCAGGAAAAAATCCCAAATGCAAAATTTGCAGTCCAGTTTCTACGGAAAGATTCTTGCTTTTGCACCACCAAAAACTCAACAAATCCAAAGCCAAACCATTGTAAATCAGGGACCATCTTTTCTCCCTTGTCATTTTTCACCCTGGACCCAATCCCAGCCTCCTCTCCTCTGTTTCTTTTGATCCTTTCACACTCCATTTTCCGTTTAATGCTTAGTTTTATTTATGAATGTTAGACCAAACTTTGATATAAGGATTTGACATTATGTGATACAGATATAATAATAATGAGGATTGCAAAATTTTTCTTCCAGACTGTTGTGGAGCATTAGAATATGTTATGAAGGACAATCATGATGACACAGATCTCCAAAGTTACACAATATAAAATCAATAATAAGTTTTGGACACAAATGAATATATTAAGGGAAAAGCAAATAGGAAATAGAATACTGTTGCACTGCTGTATTTATAATTTTCCCCAAAAATATGAAAGAAAAAAATAAAACGCTAAATATTCCCAGGAATAAAATAGCTTTAAAACTGCAAGAATGAATTAACCATATCACTGCTTGTGATTTCTTTAGAGTGGCAAAATGAACAATAAAAATGAGGACCAAAATGTGAGAAAGAGAAAATGCTGGCTATTTTCTGTTACAAAGTAGTAAAAAAGAAAAGACAAACAAACAAACAAAAATCTGAAGCCTGAAAAATACATATAAATATCTTACATGAACACTATTTGTAATAAAAGAAGAAAAAGAAACAAAACCTGAGAGCATATTTTAAATAGAGCAGATTGATACTTATTTGCCTAAAGCTGTTCTGTCTAATGAATAAAATCTTAGCATCTTCAGTTCTCCAGAACTATACATCATTTTTATAAGAATTCTCAGGTTCAAATCAAAAAGAAAGTCATCATACGCAGGTGAACCTAAGTTAAGATATGCCTGTAGTTATTCTCACGTTAAGAGTCAGTAACTATAAATTTCCAAACAGCTTACAAGCTCTGAAAACATTTCCAATCCAATTTGTTTTTCCTTATCTGCCCTCCTTTCTGTTTTTCTAAGGTGGTCTTCATCAACATCGCTACAGTGCAGAATGATCTAGCCAAACCGCCCCAACAAAAGAACCTTTATCCTCTGGAAGCTGCCGAATCAGAGCCACTTGACTGTAATTTCAGAAGTAATGACAGGCCTTAGGACTATCATTACGGTACTTTAGGCAAGAAAGTCTAAACTGGGATTTTTGCTTGTGCATGTGTAGTACTGAGCTAATTTACCGTTAGTGCAGTCAGGAACCCTGAACAAGCTGTCTAATGTGCCCACTCCATTTCTGGTTGACTACGAAGTGCAGAGATTAGTACTCATGCCATGTCAGCAAGAGCGACACGAGCTTGACCTTTCTCCAAACAGGAGGGAGACAGCTCTTCCACAGCCTTTTCCTGTATGAGCTCTTTGCAGGGCATTGTAACATATCATTACCAAGACATCACTGCCAAGGGTTGCCATTTTAGAGAAAACATACAAATGGCCCAATAATGGGTTTCTTCATGCGTCAATGGAAGCCGGTAAAAGGAGCTTTGTTTGTGTCCTTATTGTCTGATGTACTGGAACTAGAGTGTCTTTTTGACCTCTGTATTGTCATTCATATCTCTCAAACACAATACAGCCAGGCTACGAATGGAAGAAAAAGTGTTTGTAGAAATCAGCTGTAACCGGGTTGTCTCATCTGGCCAGCTTGGGACCAAATGCTGTCTGTTCACATTGAGCTAAATGGGAACGAGGAGTCCGGATTTATTCTTCCTTCTTCATGTAGAGCTGGCCCAGCTGGCAGTATAGCCTCTCATGCGTTGTGTTCTCCTTTGTCAAAGCATATCGGCTTGGACTTCGGTACAAGTGGGGCTAATGATAACACCTCAGCCTCAGGACTGTCTACACAAAGAGCTGGTAGACCAGGGGATGGTGTTGGTTCATGAATTGACTTACATGTAAATAATTTGAAGTAGAAGAGGCCTCTGGCCTGTTTCTCTAAAGGATGTAGACCAAAGAAAAGAGAAGGCTGACTCATAAACCCTGTGGTGAGCATGTTTTTTGACTCTGGCATTTATTCCCTCTTTTTTTTTGGCAAGAGCCTAAGTTTGGTTTGGGCGCCTCCCACCTTCCATTCAGTCTAAGTGCTTGGGTGGGGCTCTACCCCTATCTCAGCCCCGAAGTTTGCCCTAAAGGCCTAAGCCAATCTGTGGGTGACATTTCTCTTGTCACAAGACTGCAGAGGAGGAAAAAAAAAAAAAAAAGCCCTTAAATGTACACATGCTCCTTGAAGTGCTTACAAATCTAGGGTCTGAACCCAGTTCATTGGTTTTGGTTGGCTATTCATCTATTTGACTGACCTTATCAGAAAGAAGAAACAGGATTTATAATTTTAAGTTTCTGTTTAAATTATCTGCTAAAATTAATAGCTGTCAGAAACCATATAATACATTTTGTTCAACAGAACATGGGCTTATGTATTGCTAATTAGAGTGAATAACAGTCTAGGTTGGGGGTGCCTTTAGAAACCTCGATTGCTACATGTTAGCTCTATGCAAGATATTCAGTTGTATTATTCTGAAAGAATCCTGGGCAGTAAGTATCTTGAAGAGATGTTTTGAAATCAAATATGAATGCAATTAATAATATCATGAGTGATACCTCTTATTTTCTTATTTTTATCTAGAAGAAATTAGCCTGCTAAAGATGCCATTTTTGTAACTGAACATATCACTTTTTTTCATATTAGAGGGACAATCAAGGCAACTATCACAGTCGTGAGCAGAATGTGAGAAAATTTCATTAATTCATGCTCCCATAAATTAAAAGAGCCTATCATTTCATTCATAACGGGCTGAAATTTTGCTTTGTGTTCTGATTTTTAAAACTCTTTATTGTGAAATATACACACAAACAGGCCATACAAAGGAAAGAGATACAGCTCAATGATTTTTCATAAACCAAACACCTGTACCCTACATCAAGAATGAATACGTTGCCTGTGCCCTCATTTCCCTTCTCAATCACTACCCCTTCTTTTTCATTATCCTTTTCATAGTCATTATGCTGATTTTATGGAAAATTTTATGGAAATTGCTCTTTTTTACCTTTATGTCTAAGCATGCATCTCTCACCCTTATCATTTATTTTTGCCTGTTTTCTTTAACTTTACATAAATAGAATTATACAATACATCTTCTTTTGTGCCTGGATTCTTTCATTCAACATTGTCTTTGTGAGATTCAACGATGTTGTTTCATATAGCTCTCGTTTATTTTTTTGACGTATTTGTGCTTATTGAGTGACATTTTTATTGTTTCTAGTTTTTGTCTATTACTAAACTTTACAATATTGCAAAGAAGATCCCTATAGTTGCCATAAACATTATCATACATGTCTGTGGCAACACAGACTTGCACTATTCTTGAGTATATACCTAAAGGTGGGATTATTGGTAGATGAAGTGGCAAACTGGGGTCTCAAGCCCGTGTCTCTTTAATTCCAAAATCAATGGAATGCATTAAATTTCTAGGATATATCACATTAAAAAATAGAAATAGAGATTAATAGATTATGCTTTGATAAAGTTGTTTTTGGCTGCTGGCTTTATCGAGATAACTCATTATAAATTATAAATAATAATGATAAATAATATCAGTAACTTTCTTCAATATTAGAGAGGC
The DNA here is from genome assembly GCF_028018385.1 of Neofelis nebulosa. Classification (NCBI taxonomy): domain Eukaryota; kingdom Metazoa; phylum Chordata; class Mammalia; order Carnivora; family Felidae; genus Neofelis; species Neofelis nebulosa. The sequence continues at coordinate 67,240,052 of NC_080788.1, read as the reverse complement.
AGGAGATTTAAACATTGAGCAAAACCAGGAAGGTGATTTTCTTAGGTACTGGTATCAGTTATATTAGGGAAATTCTGAGGTTTTCATCCGTCCTGTTCTTAAGACAGGCAGATACAGTGAGCCAATGGCAGTGAGTGTGTGCGATTTTATGTTTCAAGAGATCAATATAACTAAAGTTTTGTAGGTCTCCACTTAAAGTAGTTACGTTCCTTGGCCTCAGGGTCTTGCACATCTGTACTGAACTAGCCACAGGCCAATGAAGAGTGTTATGAATCCCATTTTCATGTAATTTAGGAATTACATGAAGTTTGCTTGGCTCACGAGGTAACTAGTCAGTAAACGCAACTGCTACACTGGAACCTAATCTCATAGAACTTTCACCTGCAAGGCCTTGAATCTACCACTTTGGTTTAAATGTTCTGTGTTTTTCAAATAGAATTCACATTGTTACCATTTCATGCATCTCCTAAATGGTTACTTCATCCGTATAAGACACACAAGCTTAAGCTTGCCAAATAAAACATAGGACACTACTAAATCTGAATTTCAGAGAAACAAACAAGTTTTTGGTATATAAGCAATGTTTTTATTTGCCAAATCTGGCAACTCTGCCCAAGTTTAAGGTTTTCATGCTGATATGTCTTTATAGTCACTCTATGCTTTTACTATCTCATCATGACCCATAGAAAACATGAATTAAGAGGTTCTACGCTCCTCACTATTCTTGATCTCCTGGCAACTATAACAGAACTGGCTTTGAATATTGTCTCCTGTGACAACTTTAATATTCATGTTAAAAGGTCTTCAAAAATGATATCCAGAGTTTACTACTATACAAGCCAGATATCAGGTGGGAGCCTCAATGTCTCTGGGATTTTAATGAACTTGACTCAACCATTGCCATCTCTCCACTGTCTCAATGAGACAGGAACTATAAGCTTCTTGCCAAGATTTCAACACAGTCCTGAGGACTTGATTTTCATGATTTCCTCTTCTCCTGGGCTCCTATCTCCTTATTTATCAACTCAAACGCTGCTTCACAGTGACCCCCAACTCCCCCTTCAAATTTTGCTGAAAAATTTATACACACAAGCTCCTCTATGAGTAAAGTTAGCTTTATATAAAGGATAAGTTCCTATAACAGGATTGCAAACAACTTTACAATAGTATTTTTGGTTTGTTTGTTTTAATAATTATATTCACAAACCACTGAAACTCCTGACCTCCATGGAATTTCACTGACCGTTCAGCTAGCCCAGACCTCTCACCATCTGGCCTCATACAAAGCGGCTAATGACTTGTAAGCTCTCAGGGAGCTTACCTTCTACCATAAGCATGAATTAAAGTCATTTTTCAAATAAAAAACAATTTCATTTGAAAATAAACTTCAATTTTGGCTGTCAAAATATCAACATTTTCTCCTCATTATATAAAATTACTATACTTATACTCTGTACACTGACTAGGAAAAATAATGTGCTATAATTTCTCTGGAGAATAATTTGGGAGTAAGCATAAAGTATATGAAAAGGGTATACTCCCTATGCCCTAGAATTTCCACTTACAGAAATTCATCCTAAAGAGATAATCATGGGTAGGTATAAAGGTTTACTGTATGGGTGTTCTTTGCAATTTGTTTCTAACAGGAAAAGGGAATAAATAATGTGAATGTCCAATAATAGGAGACTACCTAAATTAATAATTTTCATCCATAAAGTAAAATGCTATTAAGCTATCAAAATGTCATGTAGAGTAACAGTTAACAATATAAGAAGATATTTTGATATATGATTAAATAGAAAAAAGAAGCATGTTTCAAAATACACAGAAAATATAATACTAATTCTTTATAAATCTCATCTAAAACACTTCTGTGAGGTACGTATCACATTAACATTAATTACCTCTGATGATAAAAATAAAATGTGAATACAGTTTCCAGTATTCTCTAAAATTTCTGTTAAACACCCACACACAACAATTTTCTTTACAAAAAATAAGTTAATTATAATCACATTCTGGCAAAGAAGCCCATCTTTTTTTTTTTTAAGCTTATTTATCTATTTTGAGAGAGAGAGAGAGTAAGTGAGCAGGGGAGGGGCAGAGAGAGAGGAAGAGAGAGGATCCCAAGCAGGCTCCATGCTGCCAGCACAAAGCACGATGTGGGGCTCAAACTCACAAACCATGAGATCATGACCTGAGCTGAGATCAAGAGTCGGATGCTCAACTGACTGACCCACCCAGGAGCCCCAAGAATCACATCATTTTTTAACAGTATTCAATTCTCAGATGTTTCTACTGCGTATTTATCTTAACATTAATGTTTTGATCCCCTTTCTTTTCCATTAAAAAAAAGCCTAATTTTTGCTAATGCAAAAGTGTAGAATACACACTTTATTTTGCATGACATGAATTATTATGGTTGAAGGTTGCATGTTAAGCCGTCAACAAAACAATGACTAGACAGGGATTTTGCTTACTGTGAATGTATTATAAAGTGTACATTTATTTTCTAAACATTAAAGATTTTATTTAAGAACCCTTCCTTTGCCATCTGTCCATAATTTCATTCATTCAGCAAAATGTTTTGAGCACCTGCTATGTGCCAGGCAAAGTTTAATGCACCAAAAAGATAACAGAAAAGAAATCGAAGGTGCTTTCTTCTCATGCAACTTACTATAGTAAGAGATGACTAATACTACAGAAATATAATCTATAAATTACTTACAAATTTATATTTCTTATATATGTTATAATATATTTATTTAACAGATAAGTAGTATGTGAAGAAATAAAGGAAGAAGCAGGTTGAAGGGACACAAAGTAGGATGGATTCTTGCTATTTACATACGGTCCTCAGGAAAGGGCCACTCACAAGGTAACATTTGAGCTGAGATCTGAATGCATGTTTCAATGGAGAGACATGGTAAAAGCAAAGCTCAAGAAACAGCAAAGCATCCCACTAAAGAGGAATTTACAAAGGGGAAGACAACGGCCTGCGTTTTTACGATAAACCTGCTGTTTATAGACTGAGTAACTTTTAAAGCTACTTTTTTTCCCTTTCAATACCTCACGATAAGCAGCATCTATTCTCACTCCTTTCCGTGACTCCTCTCTTCAAAATTATGGACAATCATTTTCTCTCTGCACCCCATATGGCTATCACTTACCATATGCAACAGTGTCTTCTTTACCAAAAAGCATGCCCTCGCAACAATATTTACTTTCTATATTTGGTTTATATATCTGGCTTTGAATTGCCTTAGGGTGAATTATCAAAATAAAATTTATAGAGTTGCAAAGGTTATAAAACATGAAACAAGAACAGTTGTTAGTAAGCATAATGATTTAAAAATACCATTGTAAAATCACATAAGCTCGTTAAAAAAAATACAACCACTAATCTAGGAGCCAAAAAACAGGTTTCATTCTTCTCCTAAAGGTTATCTCGCAGACAGAATTCATTAAGATTGGGAGAAGATAGGGCATTTTATTAGTAGGGATGCTATGTTCTTGGCAAGAAGATTCTGCTTTCTGCTCTCCTTAGACTCCACAAAATGAAAGTCATATAGGAGGAACCTGGCCATCTTATTTACAAATGTTTGATCGATTCATGTTCATCACAAAGGAGAGCTCTTTTTCAATCCCTAGATATTTCTGCTGAGCCAGACCTCAGCTAAATTTCTTTGTTCCTTATTTTGAGATTCAAAACTTCTCTCATGCTGAGTCATTAGGTGAGTATAATTTTGCCCACTGAAATTGAGAAATGACCCAAGGATCTGTTAGCTGTTTATGATGATTTCTGAAGAAGTCCAGCAGCCCCAGATAGGTGGTGATCCCCAGAATGGCGTGGCTATAATGAATCATTCTGAATGGTGTTTCATCATTACATGCCATTTTATGTGAGCTCGTGACGAGTAGCTTGTAAGGGTGTGCTCACCTGTATCGGCCCCATTGGAAAAGCAGGATAGATAATGACAAAGTTGTCATTTGGGTCTAATAATTCAGTCCTCTCGGCCAAAGGAGTTCTTTAAAGTTGGGATTTGCACCTACACTATAAAAACAACCATAGACAGATTACTAAATATTTATCTGAAGGAGAAAAAGCAAGAAATGATTGTAGACATAAGTAAAAGGTACAGTGGCACATTTGAGTGAACTCTGTGCTAGGTTTTGGTATAAGCCTCTCTGGTATGGTCAAGGGTCACATATCTGTTCTATATTTGGAGTCTCTTCTTTCCTTTTGCTAATTCTGTGTTGTGTGCTTCGATACCTTGCGCAGTGTTATAACCACTGAAGAGTCGATCCTTTTGAACTTAAAAATGCCTTCTGACAAACTTGCATGAATGCTTTCTGCACTCGTAGTGGTACAAGTTTCCCTAGTGTTCAGAGAAAAGGGACATGGACTAAAATTCTGCATGGAATACTCTTGTCCATTTTCCCTGAGACATTTTGTTCTATAATTCTTCCTGGACACCTGGCTGTATGCTTAGAAGTAAAAGCAAATCCCTTTGGTCAGGCTGTAAATTTAGTAGAGTTTTGCATGCATGCGGCTCTTTCATTTCTTACTAAGTGAGAGCTCCAAACGCATGAATGACATGACTAGAGATGGATCTCCACAAAGATTATTGAAGCCAAGACTGAAAAAATGAATGGAGTCAGGACTATGTGCAATGGTATCTTGAAAACTGTTCATGATCCAAGGTGGATTACTGCATTCGTGCGCACTCTGACCAGCCTTCCTGTATGACCTTCACTATCCCATTCACTAATTTAGCCAAAATGTGCGTGTCTACTATGCAGTGAGCCCCACTTGAGGTTTTGAAAAAGACAGACACAGTTTCTGGCCTCATGGAGCTTATTATCTATTTTCTTTGTTCATCATTTTTATTTTGCATCGTTTATAATATGCGTAGGAAAAAAAAAAAGCCCCAAAACCCGCTGATATCTAACAGCAAAATGAATAGGTAATGAATGCCCTAAGATTTTCTTAGGGATACTGGAGTTTTATTGATAAAGTGGTTTATAGGAGAGTCATTTCAGGCTCTGGATGTTTGTCCAAATGACCAGGATATTGTTTACCTGAAACATACATTTTAGTTACATTCTCCTGGTGAGAGGAAGTCTGTTTTTTATATCTCCAAACACGTCTTGTGGAATATTTTTCAGTTTAAATAGTTCATGATGTCAGCATGTCAGAGGTTTAAATTTACACAGTTAAGAGTCTGTCTAATGGGGCTCAATAGGGCATGTATCCAAGCAGAATTTTGCCGACTTTAATCTTAAGCTTTATAGTAAGAGTTCACTATATCTATTTAATGTGAGAGAATGTGAATTGGCAATACATTATTCCATACGTTATATATTTATGAGGCCTGCATATCCAGAACTCACAGCTCAATTATTACTCTAGCCAGAGACCTTATTTCTAGATTCATGTTTTCTCCTCATGTGCAGCTGTAAACCACAAGTGAAGTTTCTAATGTTAGACAAGGTGTATCCATTAGTTCCACTAAAAAGCTCTAACCACCGGAGCTCATTGATTTTTTAGTTTCATATATCTTTAATGAGGAGATTAAATACTTGTTTAGGAAGCAGAGCCTAGCTTAAGTGGTGTTTGTTCCTTCAGCGTGTATAGTTGAAGACCTCCATAATCTCTCCCGTAGGTCATGTCATGGAACAAGCCTTTTTACCCTAAAACATAAGCTTAATATACTTCTGTAATTGTGTATATTAGTATATTATAACCATTTTTAAAAAGCATTGAAAATAAATAACTGCAGGAAAGGCAACAAATATTTCTAACTGTCTGCTATCTGAGCATATATTCTAGGCTGTCCATTATTAATTCTCTCTCTCTCTCTCTCTCTCTCTCTCTTTTTTTAAAGTAGGCCCCACACCCAGTATGGAGCCCAACACGGGTCTTGAACTCGCAACCCTGAGATCAAGAGTCTGGCACTTAACCAACTAAGAAACCAAGGCACCCTTTTTTCAAGTGAGGGTAAAATATATCTTGATCATGAATTGGTGTTGACTACGGGAAAACAGAAATACTAAACTCAAGGTCAAAAGCAGTTCCCACCTGCTTCTCTTGGGTCATCAAAAAACCAGAACAAAACAAAAACAAAAACAAAAAACAAACAACAACAACAACAAAAAACTGGCCAGTGCCTAGAATATCTCTTAAGCATATAATAACTATAAAGTAACTACAGTGAGAGATTACACAAATTCACTTTTGGCATAATGAATGAAATGTCTAGAGATGTATCTCCACAAAGATTAATGCACTCAAGCCACACTGCCTAGTTGATTACGTATCATAACACTAAGTATGGAAGGTTCCAAGTCTATTAAAATAGGATCAAGCAGAATGATATTAACATTTTTTGCATGCAGAGCTTTTTGTGTGTGGTAAGCAAACCATACTCTAAAAGATCTGCTGCGGGTCCCTAGGTGATCTAACCAGACAGTGGGAAAACAAGATCAATTGATTGCTCACTCTACTTTAAAGAAAGAAAAGTCTTTTCCTTCAGGGAAAAGCAGAGATAAGGTGGTAAAGGTGGGTGAGGGGTGCATGGAGAAAATGGAAGAAGCATGATCATCTACTAAAGAGCAAATTAGTTGAAATGTATCTGGTTCCCATAGAAAATGTCTTATCACACCTGTAGAAAAATTTGTGATTGGTTCTCTGTAACACTGAAATGGTTACTAATAATCTCTAAGTACAAAATTATATTTTACACCAATAATATATGTAAATTCTAGCATCTGTCATTTAAACAAGTTTATTCAGAGGCTATGACAGCAAGATAAGAATGTGATGGGAGATGCAAAATCTAATGGTTCTCAGCCTGGGGGAAGATATGTATACCAAACATGGAAAAAGGTAATATCCCCAATGTGATGAGCTTTAAAAAAAATCATGAAGAATAACACAAACATCTTCAAAGAAAAAAAAATTGGCAAATGATTGGGGTTTGGGCAAGGAACAAAAAGCTAATAAGCATATTTTTAAACATTAAACCTCTCATAATCTGATAGAGCATTTCTGAAAAACAATTTGACAATACATATCAGAATTCTTAAAATGTTCAGAATTTTTGGCCCAATAATTCCAATTGTAGAAATCCATCCTAATAAAATAATTATTGCTAACTACATAGAAACTATATACCAGGTGGTTGGGAAAATTCTATAGGTCAACAACAACAATAAAGGAATATTGAAATAAACTACGGTATACTTATCTACTGAAATATTCTTCAGCCACTAAAATTACATTGAATAATCATTTTAACGACATGAGAAAATACTTATGATATAACCTACATGAAGAAAGTATTTATAGCACAATCATAATTATGGAAAAATATACATAGAAAACAATAAGGGATATCTCACTATCTTAATTGTGGTTATATCAACATTGTGGAAATCTACCTGTAATTTTTGTTTTTCTTTATAAGTTCCCATTTTTTTAAATTTTCTAAAATGAGCATATAGTACTTCCAATTTATTTTCAAGAAAAAGATAACAACAACCAAAATGCCTAAGAAATACATCAATCCCCTAAGACCAGAAACTCAGTGAAAAGTCTATCTGACAAGTGCGGGTTTAATATCCCCTCCAATTTGTGCAAAAACAAAATTTCCCTTTAGCTACAATATATCATTTGAGCTACCTAGGAGGGTGTGGATGTTGAAAAACAATAATATATCCCTATGCCATGAAGATCTTGTTCAAGTTCATGAAAATTTTCCACATGTAGAATATTAAAATAGTACCTCCATATTAATTCCTGCTGGTCCCAGAGATGATTTGCAGTGGGCACAGTAGCTGAGCAGAACGTTTTTTCCCTTCCATGTACACAGAAAGACTAAATCTTTTTTTTTTTTTTTTTTTTTCTTGTTTGGTAAATCAGGACGCCATGACTCAGTATAAAAGTGCTAGGCATTGAGGCCCCACTACAAGGTCAACTACTTATTTTCAAAGACAGAATGTGGGTTTTTTGATGGTATAGCATCATCGTAATTCCTAAGGGGGAAGCCTCAAAAGGCGATCTGAAAGGAACCGGCGATATAGCTTGTGCACTGACTCGGGTTCAAAATTCTCCACTTCTAAAAGGCATGACTGACCCAGAGGTTGCGACTGAACAGTGGTTCAACACTCACGTTTAATTTTTGCGCCAGCTTAAAATAGCCTTAATTTTGTTCTCATTTTCTTCTTTCTCCTCATGGAGCTAACAACACTTCAGAAGATGATGCAGAAAATTATCTTTAGCATGCCCTAAAGGCACCGCAATAATGCCCCTTTCTATTGAGCCCTGACCCCTAATATTTTTCTAGACAAGACCTTGAGAGAGGGAGAAAATTGAGAGGGTGAAGGGGAAAATCTTCAAAAGCAGCATGCCTCTAAATTGATACCATGTAAACCTCTGGTAGCATCGGGAAACCACTGCTGGGGGTAAATGAAATGAATTCACTGGGGCATCTAATCCTATTCCTGGAACATTTAAACGCTTTAAATGCACTGCCGAGCAAACAAACTTCAAAGCAATCATTACACCCCAGACACTGTTGCTTGTGTGGCTGAAATCTTTATGAGATTAGCCCCCCACGGGGAGAGAAGTTAAACACGGCCAGAACCACTTTGAATCTGTCGGGAGGATACCCATTTACCGACTGAGAATCAGGGCAAGTGCACCTACTTCCCAGACTCAGATCCAGAAGTCACCGATCCAGCAGACGCTCCACCCCGCTCCACGCAGCCGCAGCCCCGCCCACCAGCATCAAAATTCAAAGTTCTCGTCTTCGCCAGACCAGAATTAAATGTTGGATGGCAGATATTGAACCAATATTGTACGAGGGTGCGACCGAATGGTTTTAGTTGTTGTTGTTGTTCCGTTTTGTTTCAACTATGTGAAATATGATGTGCAAAAATAGAAAAAGACAAAACAAAAAACTATTGTTAGGGGTTTTTTCTTCCCGTCAAGTTCTAGGCTCTTACACTTGTCACCTATTCCCCTAATTTTTTTTCCTGTCTGATCCCCATCCTAAATCTATTATGCAAGTATAATATTTCGATAGTTGACCGATTTATGAATACAACTTTTGGCCATTCCTAAACTAGCAAAGTGGTTTTCACTTAAGTAAATGGGGCTAAAAAACAGCAATATTAATTCATTCAAAAAATACTGACTTCCCTACCGTAATAGACAAACAAAATTGATACTAATTGCTGTAAAGTCATAAGTCGAATGGGATCCTGTCATCACGGGGCTCCAGTTCCATGGGGGATATTATAAGACAGATAAATCTGAGGACCCGAGATGAGTGTTTCAGGTACACAAAGGAAGAACAAGCAGATGGTGATGGAGGCTTGAGTGTGTTTTCTTCCCCTGATATTTTCATTCCCATGGTTCTTAATTTCTGAAATTCTGCATCCCCCAGGTAAGTGTGTGCTATCAATTTTCGGATTAAAATTTCAGTGATTGACATCATTTCTATTTGATTTGTCTTTGTCAGTTCCCACTGAAAATTTTATGAGAACACAAATCAGTTTTTATTTACTCCCTGACATGACGCTGCCAAATGAATTTGGTTCCCTCTGAACATCATGGCCAAGATGTTTCTTCACGTCCTCAAAGAGATTGTTCTTATTGGGGAAAATGTTGCCACATCCTGAGGTCACCTCTGTGGGAGGCGAATGGCCTATTCACGTACATGTGTTTGTCACTCCTCGATTTTCATAAAGGTATGTTAATCTTACTCCCAGCGGGACTAACAGTTGAAGCGTATGGCTCAGTCTAGCCAGTTACCTAGGCCAGGTACTTAAAAATCTCAAGCTCAAATAAAAAAGACGATAGGAAAAATGAGAGAGAGTGAGAGAGAGTGCACCTCGAGAGGAGGCAGAGCCTATCCAGTCCTTAGTATACTTTAAAATCTGTCTTTCATTATACCATTCCAGCAGGAAGCACCACCCCTCAAGCACATTCTATTAGTTCCCCAAAGATTTATTACTTTGTTGCTTTGGGGTATAATTCCACCAGGCTATGTAGTAGAAAATTATAAGTAAGCTCATTGTGAAAGTACTGTAAGAATATAAGTCTCCCATGTTCCAGTGCTCTCTCGGAGAATCCACAAGAGAAATTTATCTCTGGGCATAGAATGGGAAAAAATTAGAATATTCATGAGCAATGACCTGGTTTGTTTTTTTTTTTTTTTATCTCATTAAACACTGTGAATCATAAAGCTGATCGGGTCTTCTTTAAGCTGGCTGCTCAAAATTTTAAAGCCACATGCATGGCCCAATTCACTTGAGAATTTAAAAACAAAAACAAAAACAGAAAAACACCTCCCAATATGTGACGCGTACACCTACTCTCAATTCTCATTTCTTACTATCTGTCTAATCTTCTTGTCCTTTACTACATTGCTTCACTACTTTAAATGTTTATTCTACCTCATTGGATTGTGTCCATTTTCTTAAGTAATCTTCAATCTTTTGTTGAGTATGATATTTGTACAAAATAAAAGCAATAATTAAATATCACCGTTCTCAGAGATGCCCCTTTCCTTTTCATCCTTGGAAGATGCTAGCTATTGTTTCCTGACAATGCTACTAATATTTGCCAATCCAGCAGAAAGTTTTACACAAATGAACTGGTGTAATAGGATGTTAACCTGTAATAAGAGTTTGTCACATCACAGTCATACTACGGGAGATCTGCCATTGATTTTTCAGTAAATATGGCAAATGGTAAAAAATATAGCGTGTGTTCCTCAGCACTAAATTTTTCAGGGACCATTTTTCTTCTCTGCTGTTTTCTATTCTGCTGTCTTCAGGTGATATTTAATAAAATGCTCTCTTTCTCAGTATATGCGTTTATACTGACATGGCTAATGGGGCCTATACTAAAGTTGTCATCTGTTTTGCTATTAAAGCATTTGTAAAGCTCGCCTTCGTACTTTGGTAAAGCTTGAAAAGCAAATTAGGTGGAAAAAAATTACGGCGTCATGGAATTAAAGAGCAAGCTTAGACCATACCTCCCCCAGGCCATTTAGGTTATTCAAATCCTTATAGGCCCAGAGACAGTTTCTTAACATCTCAAAAAGTGAAACTCAGAATATGGGAAAAGCGCATGACAGTTGTCGAAAAGTTTTTCTTTCCACTTAGCCCAGGTTGCTCCTTCTGGAACAAAGGTACCTTTGTTTATTATTTTGTTCTCATTTAACGTAAGAAAACTTAGCACTGTGTCTAATTTGAACCCTTTGGAAGGTCAGGCATGATGAGATCAAAATGTCATTGGGGAAGGCCTCCTCTCTCTCACACAAGATGGCATTTACCTTGCAAAGTTGTTATAATCCAGGCTCTGGTCCTCTGATTTGTGCAAGCTCAGAAATCCGATTTTGTCAGCAAGGGGACAAAGGAATTACTGGTCATGGGAAGATGTGATCAACAAAGTTCACGGAGACTGACGCACAGAACCAACTTCTTTTCTTGGTGGCATGATTAACCCTTTAACTAACTTAGCAACTCTGTTCCTAGGTATGCAGGGCATCAGAAAATTGGAATATGGGAAGTCTATCACTCAATTGGTTGTTCCCCTGATTTTGAACATCACCTGTGAAGACGCACAAGATAACAAGGCAACTAAAACGTGTTCCCTGACTTCAAGAGGTGTGTAGTCCACTTGGCCGACACAGACACAGAAACACAAGTTTAATGGCGACACCAACTTTAGTCGATAGTCTATACGGTGAGTATTCAAACACATTATGTCACATTAGGCTCTGTAATATGAAAATATTTGCTTGTAGAAGAGGAGCATTTAAAACCTGCTGCCTGAGACTCTCTCTTCTACGGAAGGTGAGTGATCAGATCTGATTTTTGGTGTGGTTATTTTATTTTATTTTATTTTTTTTTAATTTTTTTTTTCAACGTTTATTTTATTTTTTGGGACAGAGAGAGACAGAGCATGAACGGGGGAGGGACAGAGAGAGAGGGAGACACAGAATCGGAAAAAGGCTCCAGGCTCTGAGCCATCAGCCCAGAGCCTGACGCGGGGCTCGAACTCACAGACCGTGAGATCGTGACCTGGCTGAAGTCGGACGCTTAACCGACTGCGCCACCCAGGCGCCCCCGGTGTGGTTATTTTATAGTTATCTATCAGAGAGGAATCTTCGTTCCATACTGGAAGTTTTTCCCCTTTATCTACACACATACTCTCACCATGCAAAAAAGAGAGTTTATTCATTTCTGAGAGAGACAGAGAACATGAGTGGCAGAGGGGCAGAGAGAGAGGGAGACACAGAGTCCGAAGCAGGCTGCAGGCTCTGAGCTGTGAGCATAGAGCCTGACGCAGGGCTAGAACCCATGAACCGTGATATCATGACCTGAGCTGAAGTCAGATGCTTAACCTACTGAGCCACCCAGGTGCCCCGCAAAGAAGATCATTTTAAAGCAACAGTCACTCATCATCTCTTGCTTAAAATGACATACTTTTAAAAACAAGTGTTCAATGACTGCCCATTGCCTGGAGAATGAAATCCAAACATCCGTGTTGAAGTATCACGTGAGGCTTGTATTTCCCACCTTGCATTTTCCATCTTCTTTCTCCTTACTTCATGCTCTTGCTAAATAAACTATTTATTGCAGTTACTCAGTCTGTCAATTTTTCTTAAACACCTACTATGTGCCCAGTACTGTACTTATGGTAAACAGGAGAGAAGCCAATAGACATGCTTATTCCCTCAGCCTGGAGGAGATTTCTGTTTTGTTTGTTTGTTTGTTTGTTAAGTGTATTTATTGAGAGAGAGAGAGAAAGAGGCAGAGGGGCAGAGAAAGAGAAAGAGAGAGAGAGAGAGAGAGAATCAGCAGCGTGTGTAACCTGAGAGGCGCTCCATCTCATGGATGCGTGAAATCATGACCTGAGCCAAAATCAACAGACAGGCGCTTAACCCACTGAGCCACCCAGGTGCCCTTCCATTTGTTTGTTTAAAAGCTACTTAGTATTCAAAGTGTAGCTGAAATTTCACATCTTCCATTATGCTGCCTGGAATCTACCCGGCTGAAAGAAATCATTGCCTATTACATTTCCTAATCCTCAATCCCAGGTACTTTCTTGTAGTCCCTAATTACCTCCTAGTTATTTTTGCCTTCACTTGACTACTAGGAGGTAGGTCTCCTGAGAGCAGGATTTATATATGATTCATCTTGGTTTCCTCCCAGCATTTTAAGCATAGTAGTTGCACATAGTAGTTGCAATGAATAGAACCAGATTCTTTCAGCATTTCTGGAGTCACAAACCTAAGGGTGCAATGATTTAAGAAGACCTGATCACTAACCTTTGTGTCCTCTATGGATATAGCAGTATGTTTTAACTTGGTCAAAAAAAAAAAAAAAATTAAACTTTACTACTGTTCAAATATGCCATGCGATTTCAGTTTGTATTTGTAGATTAAAGTAAATGGAAATGTTTTCTTATTACTTGTTTTACAGCTTCCATTACAGAAAATGAAGTTTTTCTCTTTTTAATATCTGATATACAAAAATGTTAGCAGATCATTTCCTCTCAAAAGCTACACTGATTTTCATGGTCCTTCTCTGGGTATTTCATGCTAAGCATGTACCACATAAGAAATGTATCTTTGAACAGATTTGCTGCTCTGTTGGCTATTGGCTTAAAAAGGGTCCCAGGATATTCATTTCTGGATAGTTTTACACCATAAAGAAATTAAAATAGAGTGTCTTAGTTTCAAGTTGACCCAAGAGAGGAAGAAAACATGAACCCCCAGGAATTGTCATTTAGGCATTTATGACCAGATCAGTGTAAATTTTACTTTAGCACCTGCTGTTCTCTTTATGTCAGCATCTTGGAAGTGGCAAGGCCATGCAACTCAGTGGACACCTTGGAAATGTGTGCCTTAAATCCGCCAGAAATCCTATATGAATTAAAAAGCCAGGAGCATCTCCTCCCGACCTGTTGGTCTGATTCCTTTATTTTCCTAGAGGTAAGACCTACTGTTTCGGACGAACTCGGCTTTCTGTGACTTTATATTAAGCTTGGCTACCTTCTTTCTTTCCTAAATTTTATATTTGATACCTTCCCCCCACCACCATTACAAAGAATTGCCTCTTTTTTTTGGTCACTTAAGCTATAAACTTGCCTTTGAAAATCAATCCCCGAGGCTTTCTTGCTCCAGTCCACAAGATCTGATTAATATCATCCATTTTCTGGGTGTTCCTCCTCAAATTAGTATGGCAGGTATGCTATTTGTGAAAATATTCTTGGACTCTCTGCCAGTTAGGCTTGAACCCCAGTTACATGGTAAATACTTTGGAAATATGGGACATCTCTTCATTATCAACCAATATTATATTCTCATTATGGCCTCAGTGACTAACTGCAGGCATGTTTTCAAATGTGCACATGATCATTTTTAAGCCCAAGAAAACCTTACCTTATCTAGTTTACTTAGAAAAGAGGCTGGTGTTCATTCAAACACATTACCAATGATGAAGCTCATAGATGTTGGCGTTATCTACCTAGAAAAGAGAGAAGGAGGGAGGCTTTAAAATGAAAAAGAACTCCTCTTTGCTTTTCTTTCTCTTCTTTTCTTGTTAAAATTATGAGAGGCATTTTAGGGAGAGTGGCTTTAAATATCAACTTAGCCCTTCCTGCTGAATTAGGTAATCCTGAAAGGAAAGAGGATTGACCTGTCCGGGGGAGAGAAGTTTAAATTCAGCGAGAATAGAGGAGAGTTTTTGGAGAGAGTAACTCTAGTTCTAATAGGATTTTATTCCGAGGATTTGAATACTTGAAAGACTGAGACTAGACACCTACATCCACAAAGAGAAGCTGCCAATTACCTGTGAGTTGAGCAGTTAGTTATCTGCTGAATTTAGCCAATTTGGGGGGAAAAAAAATCCAGCCTCAAACTCCTACTTTCCCCCTCAATAGATTAGTTTTATCTGAAATATCTGGCTAATTGATTCAGGGCTGCACTTCACTTTGCCTGTGTGGACACAGGTTGAGTATTGCATTCTGATCCACTTCTCAGTGGTAGGGGAGGGCGTCATTTATATAAGAGTTTCTCAGAGTGACATTATAGTTCAGTGAATGAATATAGAATTAGACTAACTTGCACATCCAAGCAATGTTTGATTACTTAAAAAGTAGAGGTAAGAGCCTGGCGTGGATTAGCCTAAACCACAGGCATTTGACAGAGAATCAAATTAGGCACTGACTCAACTGTTATGAAAATTTCCACTTAAAAGGAGAGTTGGGTTGAATATATTTGTGCGCCAGCTCTGACACTTCTGTAAATGATTTTAACATCTCAAAGCCCAGATGAAAGTATTCTAATTGCTGAGAAATAGAAATATCACCACCAAACGTAAGAGGACCCTTTTATTCTTCTTAGTAGTAGAGAAATAGGTCCAAACATTTCAAAGTGTTGATGAGGCGAATGCGAGACCATAAATCAGATTCCTCTCTTCTTGCTTCCTTTGCTTAGCCCAGATGTAATTCAAATTACACAACAGTAAAATACCTAAAGGAGTATTAACAAAACCAAGAGGCAGCAAACTGAGGCAAGAAATAAACCAGATAATTTGTTTCTGAAAACAGCAACAACAACAACAAAACAGAAATTCTTCAAGAAGTTTATGAGAAAAAAATCATGACATGTAAGGGGCCAAAACAATGTCCAAATCTTCAAAGAGTCACATTTTTAACACTGAGCTAGCCTATAATTTCCCCCATGAAATTCAATAATATATAGGAAGGCTTTCAAAGCCTTTAATAATTCCATAAGTGCAGGATTCAAATAATTTATAAAGCAATGGGATTCATTTTCAAGGCTAGCCGTTTATACCAACAACCACAAAAAGACATGGCAGTTGTTTCGCGCTTCGAAGGCCTTGCTTTGTTTAGACTACACTGACCCATAAGATCTTTTATGGTGTGGATGTTAAAACGGTGAGTTGGCTTACTCGAGGCCAGACTACACTCTAAAATGACGACTCTAGCAGATAGTCAAACGTCTGCCTCAGAAAATTAAAAATTATAAATTGCTGTAGAACTCTGGTATGCAAACAGCTAGAGAACCAGCTAGTAAAGAGAAAGACACATACTACTCAACGACAAAGTTAATCTCACCTCAAACCAGCCAAGCTGCATTAGATAAATGTCTGCCAGACTACACATTTAGCTGGGGGCTACGAACATCATGTTATTTCCAGGAAAAAACCTGAACAGTGTATTCTAACACCCCACCCCATCCCCACATTAACCATAAAAAATATCAAAGAGATTATACACAGTCTGTTGTCTGGCAAGACCCGGCAAATTCTCCCCCCTTTCAAGTATAAGCAAAGCAAACAACAAACCAGATAGTGATTATGTATGTAAAAAAAAAAAAAAAATCTATAACCTGGAAGGAAGGAAAAATTGGTCTAATGAGTTAGAAGGAATGACATCTATAAAAATCATTTTTTCAATAAAGAAGAAAAATGAAAAATGCATCTATTTTAGAATGCATTACTTTGTGTTCTCAATAAAACATAAGAAAACATAAACTTTATCAAACAAGATAAGATGAAAGAGAGCTTTATTAAAAGATAAAGTATAAAGCAAACCAGCTGCATTAGGAATGAAGACTGTCGCATGATTTGAGTTTTCCTTCACTTCTATCATTCGCATCAAAAAAATTGAAAAATAAAAAGATAAAAACAATAATCTCCCTCCTTATAAAACCAAAACATAGTCAAAACCCCAGGCCTCAGGTTATAAAAACTAGCTGCCAAATACCTTGAATTTAGGATGAAATTAAAGAAGAGCCCTGAGAGCATGCGCAAAATTCGATGGTTCTCCTGTAGGATGCAGTGTTTCTTAAAGGTTCTGGATGC
Source organism: Neofelis nebulosa (assembly GCF_028018385.1). NCBI lineage: Eukaryota > Metazoa > Chordata > Mammalia > Carnivora > Felidae > Neofelis > Neofelis nebulosa. The sequence goes on along the minus strand of NC_080788.1, from coordinate 67,223,138 downwards.
CGAATCAGCAAAAGTCCTAAGCAGCTCTGTCATAGTTAGAATAGTTACATCTGAAAGTGTGGGCAATACACAAGGTGGTCTAAACAATGCTTTTCCATACATTTTTATGAAAGAGTGGCTAAATGAAGTATTATAAATAACTATGTACAGTGGTTAAAAGGAATGTAGCAGATTTATGTATGTCAAGGTTACATTATGCTAATATGTACACTTAGTACTATATGAAAATTTTACCAAGTGTAAGTATTATTTTATCTTGTTAAATATTAATTATTTTTTAATTTTTTAATGTTTATTTTTGAGAGAGAGACAGAGCATGAGCGGGGGAGGGGCAGAGAGAGAGAGAGAGAGAGAGACACAGAATCCGAAGCAGGCTCCAGTTTCTGAGCCATCAGCACAGAGCCCCACACGGGGCTCGAACTCACAAACCATGAGATCATGACCTGAGCCGAAGTGGACGCTAACCACCTGAGCCACCCAGGCTCCCCTAATTAACATTTTTTTTTAATGTGCAGTCTGAGGTGAAGCAAACCCTAGGGGAAAGCCTTCAGATGAGCCATCTTTGAAAGAAGCAGATGGAGAGAATGTCAAAGTAACCAAGCTATCAACTTGGGGGCAGCATGAAAATGAAAGAAATACCTGCTAAATTGCGACATAAAGTGCAGTAACATTACAAGATTTCATTACGAACCACATATACATATACCTTCTATTCTGATGAAGAATAGAAATCTGTCATGTAACACAAGAAGTGACATACAAAATATTTTTAAAAACTGTGTGACTCATATACCAATCAATTGGAACAAATCCTGGCCAATCAGAACTGAAGAAAATACATAAGATCTACATATTGGAATAGAGGGGGCAAAATTATTTCCATATGCCAATAATATGATTATGTACATAGAAACTCTAAGAGAATCAACTAAAAAAATAAGTAAAGCATAATAGTAACTCAGCAAGGTGTTATACAAAGATCAATAACTTTCCCATTCACAAATGAGTTGGAAGATATAAGGAAAGGAAATATCACAGTTTAAGAAGTAACAAAAAAAAAAAAAGAAAGAAAAGAAAGTCAAAATGACTAGAGATACAATATAAAAGTAAATACATATGATTTGTTTGGAAAAAAATAATTTAAACTGTTAAAGGACATAAAAGAGGGAGAAACCAGAAAGATAAAACCTGTTTTTATTTTATTTTATTTTATTTTATTTATTTATTTATTTATTTATTTATTTATTATTTTAGAAAGAGAGAGAGGGCTTGTGAGCATAGGAGAGGGGCAGAGGGAGAGTGAGAGAGAGAAAGAGAGAATCTTAAGCAGACTCCATGCTTAGCATGGACCCCTATGCAGGGCTTGATCCCATGACCCTGGGATTACAACCTGAGCGGAAATCAAGAGTCGGACGTTCAACTGACTGAACCACCCAGGTGCCCCAAACCTGTTTTTAAATAGATGAATTAATACTGTATAAATGAAATTCTCCATAAATGAACCTATAAATCAAAAGTAATTTCAATGTAAATATCACTGTGATTATTGGAAAGAAAAAAGATGCCTGATAGCAAACATGAAAATTGTGTGTGAGTGGGGGGTGGAGAATCTAAGTAGAACATTCATACAAAATAATAAAACAAAATGTATTTTAAAGCTATAGAAACTATAAACTGATGCTTATCCAGAAATATATAGCATATCAATTGAAGAGAACAGAGAGTTTAGAAGTATGAAAAATGCATTATTCAATATTAGTTTATAATTATTGACATTTTAAATCAAGACATTGGGAAAAGTGATTATTTAATAAAATGATGTTAGAATGTCCATTTTATGTTATAAAAACATAAGCTAAATCTACGTCTAGCTCTCTATACTAAAATAAATTTCAGATGGATTCAAGTTATACAAACAAGTAAAAAGAGGGAACTGTAACAGTAATAGAACAAGATATCTATTTAAAAAATAGTAATATTGGGGGCGCCTGGGTGGTGCAGTCGGTTAAGCGTCCGACTTCAGCCAGGTCACGATCTCGCGGTCCATGAGTTCGAGCCCCGCGTCGGGCTCTGGGCTGATGGCTCGGAGCCTGGAGCCTGTTTCCGATTCTGTGTCTCCCTCTCTCTCTGCCCCTCCCCCGTTCATGCTCTGTCTCTCTCTGTCCCAAAAATAAATTAAAAACGTTGAAAAAAAAATTTATAAAAAATAGTAATATTGGAATGAGGCTGCTTTAAGCAGACCATAAAACTTAAAAAACATTAAAATTACTGTGTTTATTTCATGAAAAAATTAATATAATTATCTCCTACAAATTAATGAACATAATGGGAAAAATAATAAGAAAAAAGGTGAACATAATGAACACGAACAAATAACAATGGATTCGAAACTCATGAAAATTAGTCAAACTCTTCTTAGAACTAAGGAAATGGGTGTTAAAACCCCTTAGATAATGTTTTCCAAATTCAATTTAGGGAAAGACAATTAGTTTGATAACATACAATGTGGACGAGTAACAGGGATAAAAGGCTTATTCGAAGACCATTGCCAGAAACAAAAACTGTCATAAACTCATTGGGGGGCACTTGGCACCTTCTATACAAATTTAACATACACACTCGTTTTTCAGCCATCAATTCACTTCTAGAAATCATTTTATAGGTACCACCTACAGAAATGGAAAAACTTACGTACGAGGATGTTTATTGTAACACTGTGTACAATAACAAAAGGCAAGACACAATTCAATTTCCATTTCGAGGGAATGGCTCAAGAAGATATTATAAATAACTATAAATTAGTAGTATACAGTAGTTTTAAAAAAACTATAAATTAGTAGTATACAGTAGTTTTAAAAAGAATGTGACAGAGTTATATATGTCAAGTTTATATTACATTAATATAATATGCCCTTATCACTGTATGAAAATTTTACCATGTGCAAGTATCATTTCTATTTTTTAAAAAATATTAATTAAAATTTTATTAAAATATTAATCTAAAAGTATCGAAGGAAAAATAGTTACGCTACATAAAAACACATCCAGGGAAATAAAGGATATAATGGTAAAAGTAACATTCACATACAGCACAGGAAAGGGCAAAGAAGTAGGTCAAAGAGATGGATATAAAAAGGGCAGTAACAGAAATGCACGCAGTGGTTACATGTTGTCCATTAATCAAGGCAGGAGCAGCGAAGGGACACACACAAATAGAATATAATGTTAGAAACTATAGTTCATTATTTCATCAAATTTGGGGTACCACTGATTCTAAAATATACCACTATTTTCAGGTGGGGTATGACAGAAGAAATGCTGTCCGTTGAACTATGACATAAAATGATTTTCTGGGGCACCTGGGTGGCTCAGTCAGTTAAGCATCTGATTCTTGATTTCGGCTCAGGTCTTGATCTCATGGTTTGGGAGTTCAAATCCCACATCAGCTTCAGCATTGACAGTGAAGAACCTGCTTGGGATTCTCTCTCTCCCTCTGTCTCTCTTGCCCCTCACTTGCTCTCTCTCTGTCTCTAAATAAATAAATAAACAAACAAACAAACTTTAAAAAAAAAGAATTTAAAAAATATTTTCTAATCACTGATTGTGATGTGTATCCTAATTTCAGAGACATTAAATGGAGAAAAAAGTGCATTTTATAATTGATGGAATACTGTATATGAAAAATAGCAAATACCTAGAAATATCTTGGCAGCAATTTTGAATTTCAGTGGAAAATACAAAATCCTCTCAGCAATTAGGCAAGAAAAAAATTACAAGGAAATAAAAATTAGACCAGCCTTAGCTTTCTTCTCATTATTGAGTGCCAGAAGACATTGAACTAATTTTGAGAGTTTTGAGTAGGAGAAGATGAGATCCAAGAATTCCATGGTCTGCCAAGTTATTTTTTTTTTTTCACGTAAAAAGGCAATGAAAAATATTCTCAGATAGAGGGCTTGGAAAATATATTATTATGTTCCAAGAAAACCTACTCAAAAAACACACTCCTGATGATCACACAATGAATCAAAGGAGAAACACAACCCAGAGCATAAAGGACTAAGTTAATGTTTAATTTCACTAAATCAGAGTTAAATTTATAAATATATTAAACAAAATCAAATGTAAAATAAATAATATTGAAGGATTTCATATATAATGGCAGAAATAGTAATTTAATAATTAGTAATCATTTCAAAATAATCTGAACCTCGTCCTTCCAATTGTATCAGCAACATTAGAAAGTATTGGAGAAGTAGGAAAAAACAAGACACATTTACTATGTTCAGTAAGGAAAATGATCTTTTATCACTTGTTTCACAGTTTTTAAAATTAATTTTTATACTTAAAATTATAAAGTAGGAAACGAATTGACCCACAATGTCATCCCCTAAAATCTAACTGTTGATAATTAAAAATAAGTTAATTAAATAATAAATGCCCATAGTTTTAAATTTTCAGACAACAGATGAAAAATAAAGCTTATTTTCTGGCCCTAGACACACACACGCATGTGCTCTCTCTCTCTCTCTCTCTCAAAAATATTTAAACTAAGGTGATCATGCTATGTATGGCAGAGAATTATCTATATTGGTACATTCAGATTACACTGTTCAAAATTATTTCTGCTTACTGAGTGTCCTTGTTCCTCCTTCAGGTAATACATTTGGTTTTTTTCCAATATACAACCAATTCCATGTGGTTTTGGAGGGCAGGGGAGTTGGCCTTCCATGTTTTAAGAATGAACACAAAACACCAAAAGGGCAACAACTTTCCTCCAGACTGCTGAAGGAGAGCAGATCTCCCCCCTCACCTGAGGTTGTAAGCAATTACCACGCAAAGAAGCCTCGAGATGCTTGGTCATCTTTTCGGCCATTTGTCAAGACCTTCCCTATATTATTTAAAGTGGATAACTGCTATAATAAATAGATCCACAAATGGATAATGGCTCAAACACAGAAGGTTTTTTTTTTTTTTTTTTTTTTTTTTTTTTTTTTTTTATTGCTCACGTGAAGGCTAAAGATGGTTCCAGTTCAGAGGGGGCTGGTGGGAGAAGTGTGATCCAAATAGCAATTCAGGGACTCAGATTGTCGGAGGTCCTGCCGTCTTCAGCAACAGGCTTTCAAGGATACCTCGGCACAAAGGATTATGTTACAAGGTTTGGGGGATGTAGGCTTAGAAGTGGTTCACACCCCTTCCACGCACATTCTATGGACTAGAATTCAGTCACATGACCACACCACCCTGTGGGGAAGGGTGGGAAACACAGTCCATCTGTGTAATAGGAAGAAGAGGAAATGAGTTTTGGTGAGTAGCTAACAGTTTCTGGCCACAGTTTTCCAGTGGACAGGCATGACATCCGGATAAAGTCTCGGATCCCTTGGTGATGCACAGGTCTTTGCATCAGGTTCAGATGTGGTTTCTCAAGGTCGGGTAACCCCTAACCCCAACCCAATATTTAATGGCAAAGCAAAAATAAGATAACTGGAATAGTCTGTATACTTTGTTGTGCGCCTTGGCTTTGCTTTAACTTCTCCAAATTTATTCAATGTCCTTTGTTTCCGTAGTCAATATTCTCTCCCACCCATTCCTAAGAGATTATCCTTGAGTTTTAAATCATTTTCCCAGTTCCATTCAGAGGCCTGAAGCCAAGAACTCACTATTTCAAGAATTTTTAAACGAGCAATATCAAATACTTATGTACTTTGGCCCATATACTAAGAACTTATAGCAGGAACCTCCTGGGACCTCTTAATACAGCTCTCCCTATATTTTCCTTTTCTTTCAGAGATCTTTATATCACTTATGTTAGCTCTTGACTACCAGTCCTGCCAAGCCTCTTTTTTAGAGAAGGAGAATGAATTCTGTGGGATTATGGATATTTTCCCTCAATACTGCATTTCCTCCTGGTCAAGAGAAACCTTAGGGAATTCCTGTGTCCTTCCACTATGATCTTTTGCAATAGGTAATGGTTTTGTAAAAACTGACAAATAATTTTCCCTCTGCTCTTCCAAGTTCTTGGCTGGGACCCCTGTAATAAAGGAAAGATTAACAAAAGAAAAATAAACAGAAGTTTATTAACATGTATACCTCATGTATACATGTTAATACATACATATATACATATATACATATACACATATATACATATATACATGGGAGAGACCCAAGAAAATAAACTCCCCAAAATGGACCAAGCCCGTGCTTTCAATACCACCCTCAGCTAAAAACAAAAGAAAGATGTTGGGGTGGGAGGGAGGCAATTCATGAGAGGTGAGAAAAGGAAATGTTAGAGAGGAAATGCCATGTAACTAATTATTAATAACATGAAAAAAGACATAATGCCATGGCTATTGCATGATCCCAATTGTGAAGCCATATTAAAGCCTGGAACGAAATAAAACTACATGATTATCTCTTAGTTTTAGGATTATTGATGGTGTTTATTTTATTATCTTTTACTATGTTCCTCAAGTTTTCTATACTCTATAACAAAAACATTCAAAAACTAAAAATAAATAAATGCCAGGTATTTTTCGGTACTCTCTGGTTTAAGTAAGTTATCATTATTTAATTGATTCTGCATAATTGTAGAGGGAAAAAAATGAAATAAGATAATCTGTTCATCTGTGGATAGGCTGTGTTGTTTCTAGTACCCAGAGGACTTTCATGAGCTCAGTTTACACTTGTGTTATGGGGAAAGGAAAGGGAAAGAAAACTCAGCGTGCGAACAGTGTGAGGCATGTTCAAATCCATTGCTCACAGCAGGGAAAAACAATTGCTTCCTCTCCTGTTTCCAGTGACCTAGCGTGTGCACGGATCACAGTGTCAGAAAAAGTATCCAAAATTGCCTTCAACATGGCTTCCCTCTGTTATTTTTACATTAGTAAATGCCTGGTCCAAAGGACCCTCTGAGAAACCTCAAGGCCTTGTACTGCCCTGGTTCTCTTGGGCCAAAAAGTCTTCAAATAGACATCTGCTTATTTTATGAGACAGACAGGTTCATAAGAGGAGTCAAGGACCCCTACGACTACCCTGTGCCCTAAGAATGATTGCATCATTAATTTCTAAGGACATTACTAAACTCTTTAAAATAATTCTCTGTGATTTTAGACCCCTGTAGACCAGGAGAAGTCTTTTGTAAAGGCATATTATTTCTTTGCAAAGAAAAATAATTTGCATATTATTCTTCCCGGATTGCTTGTTTACTGCTTCTATCAACCTCAATCATGAAAGCTTTCAGTGTAGGTGCTGAGAACAAAGATGAAAATAGATGAATTTAAATGTTTGTTTATAAAGATGTTTGAAGGGATTAATTTTTATCTGGCCATTTAAATAGGATTAAAGGGATTACCTTGAATAATAAAGGCACATTATAAATACCTATGTTGTCTCTAATTAATAGGTTCTGATATGAATATAAGATATGTCAAATTATTACAGAATAGCCTATGATTACATTATTTTTAAATAATGGAAAGGAAACTCATGAGTCATTAGTAAAAAGATGACTTTGGAATAAGGCAAACTCATTCAGCGAATATAATGCTTTGTGAGACACATTTCCTATTTATACATACAGTTAATAACATCTATTATGCAGTCTTAGTCCTGGAAGCCTGTGTTTGTTGAGAGAAATACTTTAAAACAGAAGCTTAATTACATAGTGTTCCTGCTTCTCTGGCAACATCAAAAGGGAGAGAGTCATTGTGCTTTAATGAACATTTTGAAAGGGGAAAATAAGTTCCCAAGCTGAGAACTCTACAACTTAGAAGCAAGAAGAATGAGGGAGGAAGAAAATGTGAGATTATAATTTAGTTTTTCAGCATATGACAACGAAAGCTGTGCGGGGAGAAAACACTCTACAAAAGCCCTGCGGTTTCTATCCCAGGGTTTTGTCCCTGAGAATGACTCAGGCACATTCTAAATGGAAATATTTATTTTCAAGGGAAAGAGTCCCCTTCAGCTCTCTTCAGCCAGATTTCTCCTGAAACACCGTAACTGTCACATTTTGAGGAAAATTACTGAAGAAAATTCGTGACCCATGCCAAAGAACCAATAGGTGACAGTAGCTTTTGCAAATGCTTTTAACTCGATTCATGATTCTGATGAAAAAAAAGAACCCACAAGTTACTGTTATAAAGTGATTATCAGTTTGTGCATATTGATAGCAAGAGATATACACCTGGTATTTTCTGATTTACCGTGGAGTTCTTACAAGTGGACAGATAAGTTTTATCTTCTGGTACAATGCATTTTATAAGGCACAGAGATGTTAGACACCATTAAATGCTCTCATTTAGTAAAACAGGAGCAAAGATGCCCTAAGCCCATAAATGACAGCCGAACTCTAATCTCTAGGCACTGGATCCATCAGTAGTTCACTAACTAGTATAATTTATCTAACAAAGAAAATCAACAGAGTTTTGAAAGGTGGAGTATTTATCTTAAGGACTGTTTGCCAGAACTTACCAGAACTGTGTTCAAGTCCAATCTCAGGCAAACCTAAGTACAAAACCAAAATTGGTCTTTGGTTCCCTCATGCGTGGGAACAACGTGTTCCCCCATGCATGGTTGCTAATCCCATCAGGAGACTCTGTCTCAAGACACAGCACTCTTGGGCCACAACCACACCTGTCAGCACCTCTCCTCCCTCCATTCCTCTTTGTTTTAATCATTTAATTTGCACAGCACTGTTGATAATCAGTTACATGTTACCTTAGTGAAGTTATTATCCCTTTAAACTTGGAAATCTTGAAAGCGCGGTATCGTATCTCAAAGGATGAATCCTTCATTACCTCCCTCCTCTTTTCATTCTTTTTGTTTGTTTTTTAACCAAGGATGAGACTGAAATAGTCTACTAACTTCTGTCACATCCCAAACACTTCTATTATAAACACATCATATATGCAAGAAAACCAGGAGACTATTTTTTGCTTCTTATGTTTAAACGTGGAAAAATCGTCAGCAATTGACAGTGTCTGCAGTTACTTTGATGACATTACATTTATGAGAACATTCTACAAACCAACTATGCCAATACCTGCCCCCAAATCTCTCATCGGCAGCTTTCTGACTGCGCCTCATAGGACAAAATACCTAAAACAAAATGAGAACAACAGGCTCATGTTCTTCCTTTCTTGCCGCATTTGCCTAATACTTCTTCCTCTTTAGCACATACTGACTTATACATTTCCCCTAAAGTGATCACACCTCTGTCCTCCCAGGATGGGACTCTTGAAGGCACTGATTAAAACAGAATGCAAGATAGAACACGACTCTAACAGTCACTGTGGTTCTGGACTCCTAGTACTGTTTTCATACGTGACACTGTATGTGAAGACCCCCAAATATACCTCAGTTATTGCTGCAGAAGTCAAAAGGAAAACTAGATCATCATTTAACACTATGGCATTCAATTTTGAATTTTACATCTTGGGCTCTCGTGGTTGCCTTATTTAAAGCCCTTCTCTTTGCCAACACTTCTTTTGAACTCTGAGAGACGCATCCATCATGATATGAGATTGGATCTGTAGCTCGAGGTACTGGAATAATAATCAGAGGTGTATATATAAACTGAAAGCCTCTGCATTTCTCCAAACCATCCCCTGTTGTAGGAATGCTAAAATAATGCTAATGCAAGAAAAGATATTCCAGTGTCATTTTAGATTTCAGGCATTGCACATTTGTACCCATGATTATGTCAAAATATACACATAGGCATCATTTGAGAGAGAATTTATTATAAAAGAAAATATAAAAAAAACCAAAGCTAGACTGACCTTGCTTTATTTATTTATTTTTTAAATCAGTGCTTGAACTGGAGTTGAATAAATTTGTCCAGCTTAACATGAAATTGTGTTGGTTTGAGAATAAAAAATAAAACTGGTAAACCTATTCATGTGGAGTAAAAGAACGAGAACAGAAAAGAAACATAATTGGGGCGCCTGGGTGGCGCAGTCGGTTAAGCGTCCGACTTCAGCCAGGTCACGATCTCGCGGTCTGTGAGTTCGAGCCCCGCGTCAGGCTCTGGGCTGATGGCTTGGAGCCTGGAGCCTGTTTCCGGTTCTGTGTCTCCCTCTCTCTCTGCCCCTCCCCCGTTCATGCTATGTCTCTCTCTGTCCCAAAAATAAATAAAAAACGTTGAAAAAAAAAATTTAAAAAAAAAAAAAAAAAAAAAAAAAAAAAAAAAAGAAAAGAAACATAAAACATTTCCCTTCTAGCATAATATATATATATATATATATATATATATATATATATTTAATCATATACATGTTTTTTAATCAAATCTACTTTTAAATAATATTATGTTTGATGTAAAAAAAAAAGAATCAAAAGCTTCAGAAGCAAGGAGATTCATGCTAAATAGTAAGAAGATCTGACTGAGGGAAAAGAAGAAAAATATAAGAATGCTGATATTTGTGAAGGACTTCAGGTCTGGGGGTCAGATACACCTAGACACAAATGCAAGAGACAAAAATTAATGAAGGTTTACCTTTCATGTTTTCATAACCTTGTGAATTTTACTTTCTTCCCTTATATTTGGACTCTCTGAGTGCCTAGGAAAAAAGTTAATTATCTTGAGAGATATACCAAATCATTTATTTTAAAACAAAATTCCGTTGATTCCGGTTTTGTTTCCTGGATCCAATGACCCCTAGGACTAAGGTAGCATTTCTACTTAGCTTGTTCTTGGCTTTTAGAATACAGTATTCAATGAAGTCAGTGTTCCCAGTTTCCTTCCATGCAAAGTGAATAAGATATGTATAAATTGATTCTCTTTTGCTACTTTTTATTACTTTTTAGATCTGTTTCTTTACCATCACTAACAGATGCTCTTCCGACCAGACTTCTAGAGGTGTGGCGTAAAGCTAAACGAATATGAAAGTTCAAAAATGGCTATGAAATTAATTACAAAAACTCACTAATTCCATGAAAGGACTTTCAGTTATTTAACCCATAGCCTTTCTTTAGAGAGTATTGGTGAAACATTATTTATGGTCAAGATGAGACACAACCTCTGAGACTTCATCTATTTCTAAATCGTCCTCTCAGGCATATATCTGAGATTTAAAGGCTCACCATCTATAAGCTGAAAGTTCATTAAGCAAAACTGAGTTGAAACTGGGAGGGAAATCCTCTAGTTTTCTCCACATTAGGTCCTCTTTAAGCTCAGCAGGACTTCTTCCTTTTCAGAAGCCAAAACAAAACAAAAGCAAAAACAGAAACCCAACAGGTACAAAGATCAGATTGTAGTTTCCAAGTTTCAGCCTAGTGGGAATTTTTAGCCTCAACTCATAAATTCAAAAAATAGGAGTTTAGAAGAGAAACAGTGACAGAAGCTTAATTATGGCACTGCAAAGCACAATGCTACAATAAAAAGTAACTCTCCCTGAGATGACATGTTTAATCGTTGGGTGAAATGTGGCCTAATAACTCAAAAAGAGAGTAGTATGATGAGTCAGGTCCCGACCTGCAGCACACTTTTTGTGCCCTTTATGACATTCGCTGTCACCTTCAACTCTTTCCTTTTTGACTAAGCCTCCCCTCACTCTGGACCAACTGGAAAAGAAAGATCATAAAGAACCAAGCAATGGCAAGTTACTTTTTGGCAAAAGCTGTTTTCCAACATGTGTATCAAAGAATCATAAAAGCTGGAAAGGACCAAGAGGGGCTATCTGGTCCAATCTCTCTGTCTACTGCAGATAAAGCCTAAATCATCAAAGACAGAGTAGGAAGGTAGCTCAATGTTCCCCCAGCAAAGGAGGGAGAATTCATACCCGTCCTTAAAAATGCTAGCTTTAGGGGCGCCTGGGTGGCGCAGTCGGTTAAGCGTCCGACTTCAGCCAGGTCACGATCTCGCGGTCTGTGAGTTCGAGCCCCGCGTCAGGCTCTGGGCTGATGGCTCGGAGCCTGGAGCCTGTTTCCGATTCTGTGTCTCCCTCTCTCTCTGCCCCTCCCCCGTTCATGCTCTGTCTCTCTCTGTCCCAAAAATAAATAAAAAACATTAAAAAAATAAATAAATAAAGTAAAAACAATTGTTATGTGAAACCCAAGTCTTATTTGCAACCAGCCTGACCCCCTGAGCCTCCTACCATTCTCTGTAAATACAAAATGCTCTCAATAAACCTACTTTGAACACTTGGAGGGCTTTATGGAGCCAATCCTTAACTTTCCCTATTTGTCAAATAATTTCAAGTGCTTTAATACTTCTTAGCACAGTGAAAGGTCAATTTCCTCAACTTTTTGTTTTGGCTTGTTTTTATTTTTTTCTGGAATCTCCTTGGTACTTCCACATTTCTCTGACTTGTAAATTCATCATTATGACCCAACCATCAAACACGGTGTCTATCCAGAGTAGGCATCTAGTAATTGTTTTTGAATGAGAGAATAAACGTCAGGAACTGCACAGGAGATGCTCAAATATAAATTAAATGGCAAGCCATGTAAACAACAAGACAAAGTCTTTTTGCATTCCAAACAGCCATCCTGAACCACTCCAATTTCCTTCATTTAAATCTTATCTAAAATACAATTAATTCACTGTCTTTTTTGGTTTAAATGTTACACTGGTACATGCAAACTATGCATCTGTTTGGCAGCAGTGTTATGACACAAAGAAATCACATTTTATACTCAACAAAGCAATATTTTCAGAAAGCATATAAATTAGCAATGGTCATTGTGTTACTCACAGGAAAACAAAGCTGAACAGATGCAAAGCGATGCACTCATAGATGGACATGGTATGCATCCCGGTCTCACTCGAATCTAGGTCATAGGACCCTGAATATGTGTAGCAGCTCGCTGGGATTCCAAAGTCATTGGCCGGCTGTTAACCCCCAGGCACCAATTGTTACCAGATGCAAGAAATTCCTGCAAGATAAGACGTAAGCCACGATTTTTCAAATTCCCAATGGAAAAGGAACTGCTAAGAGGAAACAGGGAACAGAGAGGCATTCGGGGACCCACACTGAACTGAGACCTGCACCTGATTATTGTTTCCCCATTTCCTTCCCCAAAATAAAAAGAGATTCCTGGATTGGATTTCTGTTATGTTGAAAAGGAAAAACTCTCTGAGCCCACAATGAGATTTTGAAGCATGAACCTAAACCAACCCATCCCCTCAGGCTGCTTCCAGAAAAGGAATCTGCCCATGCTCTCAACAGAAGCAGCTGTCCCCTGGCAAGCACCTGGGAACAAGATATTAAGGTCATCTACATTGTGTCACCTATGAATGCAACTTATAAATGAAAGACACAGCATCTCTTTCCTTTCTGAATCTGAGACATGGAATAATTCAGTCAGGAAAAACTAAGACGATAAACCTCAGTCAGTTGACTATATGACTACACATATCAACCTGGCCTTGAGCCTGATTTTACAATTCATTTTGATGTTCATGTGTCTCATACAGGGTTTTAGTTGGATATGCTTTTATGTAATATCTTTTGAATTTCCATTTGCATTCTTTTTTTGGAAACAGTGAAAGCACAGTTCATTTTCAACCAAACATTGACACTTGGAAAGAAGGAAGGAAGGAAGGAAGGAAGGAAGGAAGGAAGGAAAGAAGGAAGGAAGGAAGGAAAAGGAAAGAAAGAAAGAAAGAAAGAAAGAAAGAAAGAAAGAAAGAAAGGAAGAAAGAAAGAAAGAAAGAAAGAAAGAAAGAAAGAAAGAAGAAATCTTTTTAAAATTTATAAAAATTAGAGAAACTATAAGTAGTCTTCTGCTGGATTCTTTGATATAGTAAAATGTTCTGAATGGAACAAATTGAAGGATGTTTAAAATATTCAAATGCAGATAGATATCTAGGGAGGAAACTAGAGCTTTCATAATCACTATGAACTAGAACTGGGATAAAATATGCCAGCTATTACCAAGGTGGTCAACTTTCCAAGTTAGATATAGAGATAGGTGTAGAAACAGACAGACATATGTATACATATACATCTGTGCTTATGTATGAAACCTTTACGGAAGGAGTATATCAAACGAGGCTTGCACTCAAAATACTGGATTCCTCCCTGGTCATGAAAATTCCAAATTTTGTGGATTTTTTTCATGCTTTGTATATTAAACTTAAGATGGCATGTGGTAGATTTATTGTGATATAATAGCACATTCTGAGATAGAAGAGGAAATCATTCCATTTTGATCTCAGGTCTACCAACTTTATGTCCATAGATAAGAATAGAGCCTTTGCATCAGAGAATTGTGTACGTGGTACTTGATTAATATATTTTACCTTTCTCAGTCATTAGCCTATTTTTCCTTTCTCTGGCATAAACATTAATGATCATTTGAGAACAAAAGCTACCTTCACAAATAATACCACGCAAGAGGAATGATGTAGTTTAATAGGAAGCATGCACAGTACTAAAAAACCTTACATTAAATGAAGAGTTGCCTGCACTACCTGACTTGATTATAGCAACGCGAGAATCCTTGGGATCAAACATGAAATCTGAGTTGGCTGTTGATAACATCATGTCTAGAAGCTTGAACTTGGATGACATTTTGTAGATCAGCCACCTGCCATTCATGCTTCCCAACACCCTTGTTCAAACTTGCTTCAAAGAATTTCATACACTTTAATCCTTAAAACCTTGAAAAATGATCAGTGTGCCACAGGCATTAAACCTGTAAACTTTTTTTAACCTCTCCTTTAAATACCCGAAATCTTAGTCTGATTCTGGCAAGTGACCTGGGTAAAAATTTTAACGTCCATTTAATGCACACACATTTTTGTGTTCCATAGCTGGTGCTTGCTCACTGTTGGTACATGACAAACGCATCTGGGGGAAGAGTTTTGAAAACAATTCGACAGCATGAAAGGTTCCAACAATAAAACAGAACTCTTTACATTGCAAAGCCAAACAAATAACTCGGGCAAGTGTAACTGAATAAATCCCGAGCTTCGGTGCAGATGGCTGTTTTTACTGTCTACGCCGCAATCCGCTGAAGGTTCTTTAGTTCCAGTGTGTGAGTGTGTGTGTGTGTGTGTGTGTGTGTGCGCGCGCGCGCGTGTGTGCGTGTGTGCGTGCATAGGGGCTTTTTTTATATGAGATTTGGCATATTGCATGTGGCAGGCTGTTGAAAAATGAATAAAGACAGGAGAAAAAAGGCAATGTACATCCCACTGGTAATGAAGGCAAGCCAGGTTGCTGACTGCCCATGTGCCAATTCTCCAGCATTGCCCACGGGCTCCCAAGATCATTTCTTTGCCCCCAGATTTTCATGTTGAATTATCACTCACAATCTCTAAATGAACATGCCTCTTATTTTATTTAAGACACATTGGGCACTTGTATTTGACTTCCTGCTAGGCAATACAATATTTAGCGAACGCTGCATACACAAATGGGAAGAAGTGAAGAATGGCCATATAAGCATAATTTCAGATTTTTTTTTCTATTTTTGCAAAGAGATATCTTTGCCCTGAGCTTTCAAGAGGCAGACATCAAGTGAAAAGCATTTGTTCTGTGCTGACTTTGCCCGAGAAACTCTGACCACAGAGGTCTACAAGGATTCATCAGGACCTTTAGGCTATGGCCTTATGGCTTTGGCCTGAGGCAAAGCTGGGGGCGAAGAACTTTTCCTGTGGGGGGTAAAGAATAAAGCCAGAACTCCTCATGCCTGGATTCCTACAGTTGCTCTCACTGGTACCCAGAAACCTCTCCCTTGAAGAGATGGTCTGTCTGTTCCTGTGCTGCTGTTAAAATAGAAACGAGCCACATCATAACTTATTTGTGACCTACTTAGGAGAAATTCAGATTTGTCTACAATGGCTAAAAGGAATGCAGTCTGAGAAGAAGTCAAATGGTTTTTCTCAATACAATGGCCAAAAGGGATATAGGTTAAGATAAACAAAAATACTTTTTTTCTTAATAGGTCAATGTCACACTTGCTTCAAATGACCACCTCTCATTTTGCGTGCTCATGTTTTTAAACATTATTTTAAATGTTTGGTCGCAAGGCAGTGCTTTGTATAATACAGTAATATTTTTTTAAATGAATGATCTGCGTATGTAGACAATAAAGTCCCATTTCTTTTTACTTCGTTAGTTCCATCAAGAACTGCAAAGAGAATTTGCCAGGCTGCTTATTTGTTAAGTGCTTCTTGACTCATCTCTGACCCAAAGGATGCTCTTGTCAGAATCTAGGCCCATCAATAATTAATGTTGTTTTTAAACTTTTGATCTCCAGCGGCAACATTTCTTTTTAGGCTCCAATTATGCCTCTAACCACCTGCAAAATAGAGGGAGAGGGCACCTGATGAAGTTCCAGAAAATGCTGTGAGTTATGGAAGTACTGACAGCACTCTGTTTCCTAGGCTGTTTTTGTCTTTCTGTGTTTCTGCCCCCCTGACTTCCCTTGCTCTATTCCCTAAGAGACCAGTGGCTTTCATAAAAGTGGCGTGAGAGGATGAAAGCATTTAACACAATGACCTCTCAAATATGATCCTTTTCAGTAAAATTATGTGCTCCATTTCCAAGTCCACTTTTTGGAGGGAAAAACAAATTCCTAGAAAGCAGTAGCGGAGAAACGGTCTATTGCCACTGCAAACAGACCAACTGAAGATAGCGTCAAGGGCAGACTAGAAAAACTGTTCTCAGCAAACCCGAGTCTGAATGTTAAAACACATGTGGTATCCCATAATACTTTATTATTGGCGATGTCTTTTCTAGTAAGAAAACTTCAGGTGCTTTTGGGCAATTATATCAAGTGCGACTAGATTCATGATAGATTAAATATAGACTTTAAACTAGTCCAGTCCTCCAAACAATCACCTCCAACAGGCAGGGAGATTATATAAAACCAAAAAGGGGGGAAGATACAGGCACAATAATGGCCTATTAACTACACATCTATGCCAAAAGAATTGCTCTGCCTCAAAAGCTTCTCATTTGGAGAAATTAATATGGTTAATCTTAGGAGTTTATGTCTGAATGTACCAGACAGGTTTGGCTCATTTTCAGAATCTGCACACACATTCAGCTCAAATACAATTAGGCTACTTTACCATTACCTATTCCATATGTTAAAAATAGTACGCTGGACCGGGGTGGGGGAGGGGGCACCTGGGTGGCTCAGTTGTTTAACTGTCCGACTCTTGATTTAGGCTCAGGTCGTGATCTCATGGTTTGTGGGTTCGAGCCCTGCATCGGACTTTGTGCTGATAGCTCAGAGCCTGCTTGGGATTCTGTCTCTTTCTTTCTCTGCCACTTCCCTGCTTCCTCTCTCTCTCTCTTTCAAAATAAATAAAAATTGGAGTTCCGGAAGATGGCGGCGTAGGAGGACGCTGGGCTCACTGCGCGTCCTGCTGATCACTTAGATTCCACCTACACCTGCCTAAAGAACCCAGAAAACCGCCAGAGGATTAGCAGAACGGAGTCTCCGGAGCCAAGCGCAGACGAGAGGCCCACGGAAGAGGGTAGGAAGGGCGGCGAGGCGGTGCGCGCTCCACGGACTGGCGGGAGGGAGCCGGGGCGGAGGGGCGGCTCGCCGGCCAAGCAGAGCCCCCGAGTCGGGCTGGCAAAAGCGGAGGGGCCGGACGGAGTGTGTTCTGACAGCAAGCGCGACTTAGCGTCTGGGAGGTCAGAAGTTAACAGCTCTGCTCAGAAAGCGGGAAGGCTGGAGGACAAAGGGAGGGAGAGCTGCTGAGCCCCCGGACGGCAGAGCTCAGCTTGGCGGGGAACAAAGGCGCTCGCCAGCGCCATCTCCCCCGCCCAGCCCCCAGCCAAAATCCCAAAGAGAACCAGTTCCTGCCAGGGAACTTGCTCGCTCCGCGCAAACACCCAACTCTGTGCTTCTGCGGAGCCAAACCTCCGGCAGCGGATCTGACTCCCTCCCGCTGCCACAGGGCCCCTCCTGAAGTGGATCACCTAAGGAGAAGCGAGCTAAGCCTGCCCCTCCCGCCCCCGTGTGCCTTGCCTACCCACCCCAGCTAATACGCCAGCTCCCCAGCACCACAAGCCTGGCAGTGTGCAAGTAGACCAGACGGGCCACACCACCCCACAGTGAATCCCGCCCCTAGGAGAGGGGAAGAGAAGGCACACACCAGTCTGACTGTGGCCCCAGCGGTGGGCTGGGGGCAGACATCAGGTCGGACTGCGGCCCCGCCCACCAACTCCAGTTATACACCACAGCACGGGGGAAGTGCCCTGCGGGTCCTCATCACTCCAGGGACTGTCCAAAATGACCAAACGGAAGAATTCCCCTCAGAAGAATCTCCAGGAAATAACAACAGCTAATGAACTGATCAAAAAGGATTTAAATAATATAACAGAAAGTGAATTTAGAATAATAGTCATAAAATTAATCGCTGGGCTTGAAAACAGTATACAGGACAGCAGAGAATCTTTTGCTACAGAGATCAAGGGACTAAGGCACAGTCACGAGGAGCTGAAAAACGCTTTAAACGAAATGCAAAACAAAATGGAAACCACGACGGCTCGGATTGAAGAGGCAGAGGAGAGAATAGGTGAACTAGAAGATAAAGTTATGGAGAAAGAGGAAGCTGAAAGAAAGAGAGATAAAAAAATCCAGGAGTATGAGGGGAAAATTAGAGAACTAAGTGATACACTAAAAAGAAATAATATACGCATAATTGGTATCCCAGAGGAGGAAGAGAGAGGGAAAGGTGCTGAAGGGGTACTTGAAGAAATTATAGCTGAGAACTTCCCTGAACTGGGGAAGGAAAAAGGCATTGAAATCCAAGAGGCACAGAGAACTCCCTTCAGACGTAACTTGAATCGATCTTCTGCACGACATATCATAGTGAAACTGGCAAAATACAAGGATAAAGAGAAAATTCTGAAAGCAGCAAGGGATAAACGTGCCCTCACATATAAAGGGAGACCTATAAGACTCGTGACTGATCTCTCCTTTGAAACTTGGCAGGCCAGAAAGGCTTGGCACGATATCTTCAGTTTGCTAAACAGAAAAAATATGCAGCCGAGAATCCTTTATCCAGCAAGTCTGTCATTTAGAATAGAAGGAGAGATAAAGGTCTTCCCAAACAAACAAAAACTGAAGGAATTTGTCACCACGAAACCAGCCCTACAAGAGATCCTAAGGGGGATCCTGTGAGACAAAGTACCAGAGACATCACTACAAGCATAAAACATACAGACATCACAATGACTCTAAACCCGTATCTTTCTATAATAACACTGAATGTAAATGGATTAAATGCGCCAACCAAAAGACATAGGGTATCAGAATGGATAAAAAAACAAGACCCATCTATTTGCTGTCTACAAGAGACTCATTTGAGATCTGAGGACACCTTTAGATTGAGAGTGAGGGGATGGAGAACTATTTATCATGCTACTGGAAGCCAAAAGAAAGCTGGAGTAGCCATACTTATATCAGACAAACTAGACTTTAAATTAAAGGCTGTAACAAGAGATGAAGAAGGGCATTATATAATAATTACAGGGTCTATCCATCAGGAAGAGCTAACAATTATAAATGTCTATGCGCCAAATACCGGAGCCCCCAGATATATAAAACAGTTACTCATAAACATAAGCAACCTTATTGATAGGAATGTGGTCATTGCAGGGGACTTTAACACACCACTTACAGAAATGGATAGATCATCTAGACACACAGTCAATAAAGAAACAAGGGCCCTGAATGATACATTGGATCAGATGGACTTGACAGATATATTTAGAACTCTGCATCCCAAAGCAACAGAATATACTTTCTTCTCGAGTGCACATGGAACATTCTCCAAGATAGATCATATACTGGGTCACAAAACAGCCCTTCATAAGTTTACAAGAATTGAAATTATACCATGCATACTTTCAGACCACAATGCTATGAAGCTTGAAATCAACCACAGGAAAAAGTCTGGAAAACCTCCAAAAGCATGGAGGTTAAAGAACACCCTACTCACGAATGAGTGGGTCAACCAGGCAATTAGAGAAGAAATTAAAAAATATATGGAAACAAACGAAAATGAAAATACAACAATCCAAACGCTTTGGGACGCAGCGAAGGCAGTCCTGAGAGGAAAATACATTGCAATCCAGGCCTATCTCAAGAAACAAGAAAAATCCCAAATACAAAATCTAACAGCACACCTAAAGGAAATAGAAGCAGAACAGCAAAGGCAGCCTAAACCCAGCAGAAGAAGAGAAATCATAAAGATCAGAGCAGAAATAAACAATATAGAATCTAAAAAAACTGTAGAGCAGATCAACGAAACCAAGAGTTGGTTTTTTGAAAAAATAAACAAAATTGACAAACCTCTAGCCAGGCTTCTCAAAAAGAAAAGGGAGATGACCCAAATAGATAAAATCATGAATGAAAATGGAATTATTACAACCAAGCCCTCAGAGATACAAACAATTATCAGGGAATACTATGAAAAATTATATGCCAACAAATTGGACAACCTGGAAGAAATGGACAAATTCCTAAACACCCACACTCTTCCAAAACTCAATCAGGAGGAAATAGAAAGCTTGAACAGACCCATAACCAGCGAAGAAATTGAATCGGTTATCAAAAATCTCCCAACAAATAAGAGTCCAGGACCAGATGGCTTCCCAGGGGAGTTCTACCAGACGTTTAAAGCAGAGATAATACCTATCCTTCTCAAGCTATTCCAAGAAATAGAAAGGGAAGGAAAACTTCCAGACTCATTCTATGAAGCCAGTATTACTTTGATTCCTAAACCAGACAGAGACCCAGTAAAGAAAGAGAACTACAGGCCAATATCCCTGATGAATATGGATGCAAAAATTCTCAATAAGATACTAGCAAATCGAATTCAACAGCATATAAAAAGAATTATTCACCATGATCAAGTGGGATTCATTCCTGGGATGCAGGGCTGGTTCAACATTCGCAAATCGATCAACGTGATACATCACATTAACAAAAAAAAAGAGAAGAACCATATGATCCTGTCAATCGATGCAGAAAAGGCCTTTGACAAAATCCAGCACCCTTTCTTAATAAAAACCCTTGAGAAAGTCGGGATAGAAGGAACATACTTAAAGATCATAAAAGCCATTTATGAAAAGCCCACAGCTAACATCATCCTCAATGGGGAAAAACTGAGAGCTTTTTCCCTGAGATCAGGAACACGACAGGGATGCCCACTCTCACCGCTGCTGTTTAATATAGTGCTGGAAGTTCTAGCATCAGCAATCAGACAACAAAAGGAAATCAAAGGCATCCAAATTGGCAAAGATGAAGTCAAGCTTTCGCTTTTTGCAGATGACATGATATTATACATGGAAAATCCGATAGACTCCACCAAAAGTCTGCTAGAACTGATACATGAATTCAGCAAAGTTGCAGGATACAAAATCAATGTACAGAAATCAGTTGCATTCTTATACACTAACAATGAAGCAACAGAAAGACAAATAAAGAAACTGATCCCATTCACAATTGCACCAAGAAGCATAAAATACCTAGGAATAAATCTAACCAAAGATGTAAAAGATCTGTATGCTGAAAACTATAGAAAGCTTATGCAGGTAATTGAAGAAGATATAAAGAAATGGAAAGACATTCCCTGCTCATGGATTGGAAGAATAAATATTGTGAAAATGTCAATACTACCCAAAGCTATCTACACATTCAATGCAATCCCAATCAAAATTGCACCAGCATTCTTCTCGAAACTAGAACAAGCAATCCTAAAATTCATATGGAACCACAAAAGGCCCCGAATAGCCAAAGTAATTTTGAAGAAGAAGACCAAAGCAGGAGGCATCACAATCCCAGACTTTAGCCTCTACTACAAAGCTGTCATCATCAAGACAGCATGGTATTGGCATAAAAACAGACACATAGACCAATGGAATCGAATAGAAACCCCAGAACTAGACCCACAAACGTATGGCCAACTCATTTTTGACAAAGCAGGAAAGAACATCCAATGGAAAAAAGACAGTCTCTTTAACAAATGGTGCTGGGAGAACTGGACAGCAACATGCAGAAGGTTGAAACTAGACCACTTTCTCACACCATTCACAAAAATAAACTCAAAATGGATAAAGGACCTGAATGTGAGACAGGAAACCATCAAAACCTTAGAGGAGAAAGCAGGAAAAGACCTCTCTGACCTCAGCCGTAGCAATCTCTTACTCGGCACATCCCCAAAGGCAAGGGAATTAAAAGCAAAAGTGAATTACTGGGACCTTATGAAGATAAAAAGCTTCTGCACAGCAAAGGAAACAACCAACAAAACTAAAAGGCAACCAACGGAATGGGAAAAGATATTTGCAAATGACACATCGGACAAAGGGCTAGTATCCAAAATCTATAAAGAGCTCATCAAACTCCACACCCGAAAAACAAATAACCCAGTGAAGAAATGGGCAGAAAACATGAATAGACACTTCTCTAAAGAAGACATCCGGATGGCCAACAGGCACATGAAAAGATGTTCAACGTCGCTCCTCATCAGGGAAATACAAATCAAAACCACACTCAGATACCACCTCACGCCAGTCAGAGTGGCCAAAATGAAGAAATCAGGAGACTATAGATGCTGGAGAGGATGTGGAGAGACGGGAACCCTCTTGCACTGTTGGTGGGAATGCAAATTGGTGCAGCCGCTCTGGAAAGCAGTGTGGAGGTTCCTCAGAAAATTAAAAATAGACCTACCCTATGACCCAGCAATAGCACTGCTAGGAATTTATCCAAGGGATACAGGAGTACTGATGCATAGGGGCACTTGTACCCCAATGTTTATAGCAGCACTCTCAACAATCGCCAAATTATGGAAAGAGCCTAAATGTCCATCAACTGATGAATGGATAAAGAAATTGTGGTTTATATACACAATGGAATACTACGTGGCAATGAGAAAGAATGAAATATGGCCTTTTGTAGCAACGTGGATGGAACTGGAGAGTGTGATGCTAAGTGAAATAAGCCATACAGAGAAAGACAGATATCATATGGTTTCACTCTTATGTGGATCCTGAGAAACGTAACAGAAACCCATGGGGGAGGGGAAGGGAAAAAAAAAAAAAAAGAGGTTAGAGTGGGAGAGAGCCAAAGCATAAGAGACTGTTAAAA
The DNA here is from genome assembly GCF_028018385.1 of Neofelis nebulosa. Lineage (NCBI taxonomy): Eukaryota > Metazoa > Chordata > Mammalia > Carnivora > Felidae > Neofelis > Neofelis nebulosa. Next base: position 67,200,077 of record NC_080788.1, on the reverse strand, counting down.
ACTGAGAACAAACTGAGGGTTGATGGGGGGTGGGAGGGAGGGCAGGGTGGGTGATGGGTATTGAGGAGGGCACCTTTTGGGATGAGCACTGGGTGTTGTATGGAAACCAATTTGACAGTAAATTTCATATATTAAAAAATAAATAAATAAATAAATAAATAAATAAATAAATAAAAAAAAAAGAAAAAAAAAACAAAATAAATAAAAATTTAAAAACTTAAAAAAAAAAAAAAAAGAAAAATAGTACACTGGGCAGGCCAGGCCAGTCATGGAATGGGAAAGTCATTTTGTATGTTTCACTAAGATAATTATTAAATATTCTTATGGGAGGTTGCTTTTCTCATAATTTGAATTAATATATCAGTTTAAAGCAGAGTAGGCAGTGGGGTTAGAACTGAAGGGAAGTATGCATTTAGGTTCTTCCAACTATCCACTGTAATTTGCCCCCAAAATTTTCAAACATACAGAAAACTTGAAAGAATTGTATAATGATCACCATATATCTGCCACAGATATTCTATGATTAACATTTTGCCATTTTGATGCATTACATATCTATCCATTAGTCCATCCCTCTACTTATCTGTCAATTCCCTTTGTGTTTTGGTTTAATTCAAAATAAGTTGTAGACATCAGTATACACTGTCCTTGAACACTTTACTAAGCATACCATTAACTAGAGTTTAACATATGTTTTAGTTTCTTTTTTTTTTTTTTAGGCAAAATTTATATGCCATGAGTTGCACAAATCCATAAATGTGCTATTATGGGAGTTTTGGAAATTCATACCCTCAAATAGCCTGAATCCCTATCAAGAGAGAGAAAATAATACAATCCTAGAAAGTTCCCCCATGTCCCTTCCCAATCCCCAGAGGCTATGGAGATGATTGTCACCATATTTTGATTTTGTCTGTTCCAAAAATCCATAGAAATGAATTAAATGACATATACTCTTTGTATACAGCTTCCTTTACACAGCATATGTTTTTAAGGATTTATCCACGATGGTGCTTGCTTGGATCAGTCGCTCATTCTTTTCACTGCTGAGTAGTATTCCCACTGTATGACTATGGCTCCAGTTTGTTCCTGAATACGAGACTGTTTCCAGTTTTTTCCAATTATAAATAAAGCTTTAACAACCATGATTGCACAAATGTTGGGTTAATATATGCTTTTATTTATTTTGCATAAATATCTAGGAGTGGAATTGCTGGGTCATAGACCAGGTGTTTTTCCAAAGTGGTTGTACTATTTTAAACTCCCACCAAATGCGTGAGATCACTTGTTACTCCTTTTTATTTTCAGCCATTCTGGTGGGGATATAATAGGATTTCATTGGGGTCTCATTTGCAGTTTCCTGATGACTAATAATGTTAAGCACTTTTCCATGTCTTTTATATATCTGCATTTAAGGAAGATTATTCTTTTTTTTTTTTTTTTTTTTTTGCCTGTTCTTAACTAGGTTGGTTGCATTTTTTATTATTAAGTTGTAGAGTTCGGTATATATTCCAGAAAGAAATTCTTCATCAGGTATATGTTTTGCAAATATTTTACCTTAGTCTTTGGCTTGTCTATTTGTTTTCCTAATGATGACTTTCAATATGCAGAAGTTTTTAATTTTGATGAAGTTTAACCTTTTATTAAAATCACTATTTTTTGTACTTGAAGAGATTTACCAATCATCAAGACAAGGATTTTCATTTAATGTTTTATTTTAGAAGTTTGCTATCTACATTTTTATGTTTAAGTCAATAATACCTCAAATTATAATTATGTGTACTGAGAGATAAGGAAAAATTAGTCTTTCCCCATGTTTCTGTCTATCTGCCCCACTCCCTAAGTAAATAGACAAAGAATAGAGAGAGAAACAGAGACAGAGAAAAAAAAGAGAAGTCATCCCAGACCATATGTTGAAAATTTATCATTTCCCCACATATTGTCTTAGCCCCTTTATTAAAAATCAACTGACCAATTGACCATATAAATGTGCATTTTTTTTCCTGAACTTTCTCTTTTGTGCCATTGATCTATATGGATACTATTTCGCTACCACCACACTGTCTTTATTAATATAACTTTATAGACAGTCTTGAAGTGAAATAAAGCAAATCTGAAGTGAAATAAAGCAAATCTCCCAACTTTGTTCTTTTAAAAATTATTTTACTACTGGAAGTCCTTTAAATAGACTTTTCATATGTTGTAGAAGAGATTGAGAGTGCAGAATTTACTTTCTGGGTTACTTTCCTGCCGGGCTGTGGTCTGACAGTGATGCTTTCCTCTTCACAAAGCCATTGTTTCTTTTTCCCCATCATGTCTTACAGCTACAGCCCAATTCATTCTGGGTTACCTGTTGTCCTCCTGTTCTTGCCCGTCCAGGACAAGGGGTGGTAACAAGTCATTGCTGTTTTTAAGCTAGGGCATTAAGCTAGGGCATTCCTTTGCTGACTGTCCTTAACTCTTTCTGTGCCTTCATAAATTGTCCTATAATTAAATGTTCAATATAGTTCTTCTTTAAACCCTATGTTTAAGAATGCCAAATTTTTACAAGGCTAACTTTTTCAAAAAATCTTTTCAGCCTCAATTTAAATAACACTTCCTTAGAGGAGTACCTGAGTGGATCAGTTGTTTGAGAGACCAACTCTGGATTTCAGCTTGGGTCACGATCTTAGGGTTGGTGAGTTTGAGTCCCACATCCTCGCTGCCAGTGTGGGGCCTGCTTGGGATTTTCTCTCTACCTCTCTCTCTGCCCCTCCTCTGCACACCTGCACTCTCTCTCTTTCAGAATAAATAAATAAACATTTTTAAAAACTTTAAAATTTATTAAAAAGTAACACTAGCTTAGAGGTAAACACCCTATTGAAGTAGGCCCAAATCCTCTCACTTTCCCACATTCCCACACTTCTGTATCTCAGAAATTTGCTCAAGTCCTTCATAACACATCAGAATTCACTACTTATCCCTATATTTTTATTGTCACTTTAATCATCTACATAGTGAATTCCATGAGGGTGTGGATTATGTCTATTCCATTCATCACTATATAACCAGTGATTAGCAGAATGCTTAGGAAATACAAGCCAATCAATAAATATTTATTGAATTGTTCATACCTTATAAGAGAATTTGAGAAGATTTTGTGCTGATAAGTTCCACTGAATTGCTATAGTATTAACTAAAGTCATTACTATCAACAATGTAGAAGGTGAAAAAAATACACAGCAATTTTCTAACTTCAAGGGAAAACAGATTAGTAAGAAAGATGAAATGCATTAAATATAAAAGAATACAAAACCCTTTCAAGAATTTTCAGATAGCAAAAATTGCAGCTCTGAAAGTAAAATTCAAAAAATATAGGACCAATAAAAAAAAATCCAGCAAATAAAAAACTTTTAAAAATGGAGTTAGGCTTAAAAAGTTTATATACACCAGCAAATGACTTTTTCCTACTTTGCAATTTATTTTTCTATATTTAGAAAGAGTAATTCTTTCCTAAGTGATTTTGAGTGTTTAGAAAAATGCTTAGAATTCCTTAGGGAATTTAGGAGGAGACTAGGATGTCTTTTGAAGCTGCCATTATGCCCTCAAAAAGAAATTGAAACTGTACCTCTAATCTCAGGCCTTTGAAGAAAAGCCGCCTCTCCCTAAGACCTCCCCCTGGACTTTAATCATCTCCTAGTAGGTCTTTTTACCTCCAGTTTTTCTTTTGCAAATTTTATTAATTATGCATTCCACTGTTTAACTAATCTTCTTAAAATGCAATATTCTTCGTGTTTTCCTGTGAAAGAATCTGAAATTGGTTTTTTTTTCTGTCTCTCAAATCAGTTCTGATAGCTCAAAGTATTCATCAGATATTTAAAGTCTTCAATCAACTGGTGCAAACAGCTTCTTCACTACTCCACCATGTCAAGGTCAAACAGCCCAGTTGTCCTCCATGTACCCCATACCCTGTACACAGTCGATTATTGTCCTTTCCCTGTGGCATTCCACCACACCCTGCCTTGCTCATCCTTGCCAGAATGACCTTTTAGTTCCTCTCCTGCTACATAAATTCTTGGAATTCCTTCCAGATACTAGCTCTCATAATTCATGGAGTCCTTTTTTTTAAAGTTTTGATTACCATAATCCACAACGATCTGTCAGTTAGCTCCATTTTCCATAATAATTATCAATAAATATTACTGAGTATCTGTCACACACAGGATACCTAAGGCAGGCCCTGTGTATACGAAAGATTGAAGAGTCAGTGCCCAAACCTAGGGAGTCTTATGTTCATTTAATAAGATAAATAATAATGCAAAGATACAAAGTAACTCATAAGTTACTATCCAACCATGTAGTTACTTAAAACGTGTCTTAGAGCTTTCTCAAGAGCTTTCATATTATTTTTTTCCCAAAGAGATGAAGTCTCAGATGTTAAAAATCACATATTTGAGGAGGGGTGTGCAAAGGGGCAGCGAGGGGGGTAAAAAAACATGTGTTGAATTAAATAATAGCTAATACCTGCCAAGTGTTAACTCTGTGGCAGGTGCTATTCTAAATATTCTCCATATATTAACTCATTTAATCTATCAAGAAGGATACTGTTACCATTTGACAGATCAGAAAACAGAGGCACAGCAAAATTAAACAACTTTCCCTGGATCACACAGCTAATTAATGGCAAAACTGCAGTTTCCACCTAGGTTTTCTACCTCCAGAGGCTGGACTCTTTACATGGTGTTTTATTTCCATGTAGATTCCATGTCTACATTATATATGTCATCAAACTATACTGCTAATATAAAGAAGGCTTTACTCTGAAAGCAAGAAATCTGCCTGGGGATGATGAAAAAGCTATTGAAACCTAAGAGAGAAAGAGAGTTGAACTTGAAGTTCAGTTATTCTCTCACCCCAGTCAAGCACTGTATGGTTGGCAATCATGTGGTTCCTATCATCCTTGCCAATTCGTGTCTGTAATTCTGCAGGGAGATCTGATGTGCCTTGCCTACTTTTGTAGAACCTCCTCAAGGAAAAAGGCTGGCAGAGAAACCCATCAGAATAAACCCATTCCATTGACTATGCTAATCATTATAAACCATTTTCCCCTTCTTCTTTGCAAAATTAATTCTGACTTGGGTTGGGAAAGCAATGTGCCCAGCTAAATAAATTAAATAACAAGGTTTTCCAGTTTTCCTAGAAATAGTGGATTGCTCTGAGGCATAGGTCCAAACAAAGAGATACAAGTAAAATTATATTCAATATATATATTGGTTGTATTAGGCTCCTAGGCAAAAGCTATTGCCTTGCTTCTAAAAATGGACTAATTCAGGTGGCACAGGTGTTGTTGTCCTTTGTCTTTCCCTTCTTTCCAGCTAGAATGCAGACATAGTGCCCATCGGTACAGCAGCTATCCTACAACCATGAAGCTAAATATTATACACTCAGATCCGTGAAATGAGAAAGAGAAAAACTGGTTCCCTGAATCCCCCAGTCTCCCTAATTAGGTGAGAAAAATTAACGCCTTATTTGGTTAAGCCATGGTTTTCAGGTTCCTGTTTGCATACAGCTCAGTGAAAGTCTAAATGATAAAACTTATTATCTGAGTTTGATTCATAGGAACAAGTTCACTCAGTTTTGGATAAAAAAAAATTAAAGGTGTTAATGAAATTCCTCTGTGATACTCATTCAGTGTACATAGACTTTTTTTTTTTAAAGAAAGGTAACAAAATTTCCTTTTGATTTTTTTTTGAAAGTAACAAATGTTCTGTTATCTTTATAATCAGGGTAAAATAGGGGCGCCTGGGTGGCTGTCGGTTAAGCGTCTGACTTCGGCTCAGGTCATGAACTCACAGTTTGTGAGTTCAAGCCCTGTGTCATGCTGTGTGCTGACAGCTCAGAGCCTGGAGCCTGCTTCAGATTCTGTGTCTCCCTCTGTCTCTCTGCCCCTCCCCCACTCATGTGCCCACTCTCTCTCTCTCTCTCTCCATGTCTCTCTCTCTCAAAAATAAACATTAAAGGCACCTACCCAGGGTAGGGTCAGTCGGTTGAGCCTCCAATTTAGGCTCAGGTTATAATCTCACAGTTTGTGAGTTCCAGCCCCACATCGGGCTCTGTGCTGAGAGCTCAGAGCCTGGAGCCTCCTTCAGATCCTGTGTCTCCCTCTTTCTCTGCCCCTCCCCGACTCGTGCTCTGTCTCTGTCTCCTTCAAAAAGAAATAAACATTTAAAAAAATAAAAAATAAAATAAACATTAATTTTTTTTTTAAAAAATCTCTTTATATAATCAGAGTAAAATAAAATGAAGAACAATTAAACGGAGGCTCCCACTACATCTGAGCCAGTCTTTTTGAAGCTCAAACACTTTTACTTTAGGACAGAAAGTTCACATCAGTAATAGGGTGATTCATCTTTCCTTAATCAATGAACAATTAATCTTCATTAGCATACTCAGGTCAGTTTAAATGTGCAATGAGATGCTAGATCTTAGCAAAGAAGCCTCAAACACAATGGAAGTCATTAAAATTACATTACATCTGGCATTCTTGATGAGGTAAAGCTGGCACCAATTCTACAGTAATCATAAGCACTGAGGCTTATGGCGGAGTCATTCAGAGAATGTGGACAAATGTGTTAATTCAAGTTTCATGACTTGTCCCCGAGGCCAAAGTAGAAACTGCCTGAGAGTCTCAGGACCTGGGGATGGTTCTCTTAGTGACCCTTAAACATGTCACATTTCTGCTTCACTCACCTTTGCTCATACTTCAGGGCCCACTTGGTTCTGATCTCCGAAGGCTAAGGTGCTTTCTTCAAACACTCCAGCCTGCACAGCTATTCCTATTAATTAGTTATGTTCTGCCTCTCGTGTAGGGACATTATTATATCATCGTTAGCCTGATCATCACAGCTTTCATATATGGAATGTTTAGTACGCAAGAGACTCTCTCCTACAAAGTTGATGTCCATCCTATAGATGCTGGAGAGGATGTGGGCAAACGGGAACCCTCTTGCACTGTTGGTGGGAATGCAAACTGGTGCAGCCGCTCTGGAAAACAGTGTGGAGGTTCCTCAAAAAAGTAAAAATAGACCTACCCTATGACCCAGCAATAGCACTGCTAGGAATTTACCCAAGGGATACAGGAGTACTGATGCATAGGGGCACTTGTACCCCAATGTTTATAGCAGCACTCTCAACAATAGCCAAATTGTGGAAAGAGCCTAAATGTCCATCAACTGATGAATGGATAAAGAAATTGTGGTTTATGTACACAATGGAGTACTACGTGGCAATGAGAAAGAATGAAATATGGCCCTTTGTAGCAACGTGGATGGAACTGGAGAGTGTGATGCTAAGTGAAATAAGCCATACAGAGAAAGACAGATACCATATGGTTTCACTCTTATGTGGATCCTGAGAAACTTAACAGAAACCCATGGGGGAGGGGAAGGAAAAAAAAAAAAAAAAGAGGTTAGAGTGGGAGAGAGCCAAAGCATAAGAGACTGTTAAAACTGAGAACAAACTGAGGGTTGATGGGGGGTGGGAGGGAGGGGAGGGTGGGTGATGGGTATTGAGGAGGGCACCTGTTGGGATGAGCACTGGGTGTTGTATGGAAACCAATTTGACAATAAACTTCATATATTGAAAAAAAAAGGGGGGGGGAAACAAAGTTGATGTCCATCATTTCAAACCCAAGGTTGATACCTTAGTTCCCCTCTACGATATGAAAACTCAAGTTCTGGTGAAATAAGTAGACCAAAGTCATTCAGAGGCAACCTAAACCCGTCGGCGTCTGGAATGACTCCACTCATACCACATTGCCTTCCCATTCAAAATATTCTGTTGTCTTCTGTTGTGGGTATGCCCCTTGCCAGCACACCCTGCTGTCAGTTCCCTGAGGGGAGTGGTTTTGCCATGGACGTCTACATATTCTTCAGATCCCAACACCTACTGAACACAGTCCGGTAAAGTTTTGATGAATGTAGTGGGTTTGACTCCAGTCCAATCCTACTAATTCTTGGTGTCTTGTGTCAACTTATTGGACAGGAGAATTATCTGTAGACTCAGAATGTGAGTCTTCAGACTGTGTAGTTGGATATGGTAGATAGAAAGCTCTCAAGGGCTGTTTATCTGTCATCTAATCATAAACATAAATAGAAGAGGGGCCTGGGTAGGGCCTTGAAAAGACCAAGTTGACTCATCAGATATATGTCTCTATCAGTCTTTTCAAACAGGCAGTGTTTGTTTTTTTTTTTTAAGACTTCAATTTAATTAGAATTCCTTCTCCCATTGAGATAACATCTTCAATTGATTTAATCCTTTCTTGTACATTCCTTGCATCCTGAGAGGTAGTAATGGTTTTCATTTTACATTCTGGTCTTAAAGCAGGATAAACAGCTAGTGTTGGGTTTTACTTCCCCTGACCAGCGGCAGCAGCGGCTGGGGGGGGGGGGGGGGGGGGGGAGGAGGCTATAATCCTCCGCACCCTCACTCTCCATGGCTCCCTCCCATCCTGCCCGTTGCTTGATTCATCCTTTTGTTCTCAGAGATCAGATGACTGTAGTTAAAATTCTAAAATCATTTCATGTTTTAAAAACTGTATTTACTGTAGACATTTATGAAATAGCAAGTGTCTTCTTAAAATGCAATTCAATAACACTTTATACATTGAAGTTCTTCAGGTACACCTCTGTTTTGTTTACTATGAAAAATTGCTAGAAGAGAAAGTTATTTCTATAATTCCTCCCCCATTAGTTATTTATTATTGAGGACACTATGTCTGAAAAAAAAAAATAAGTACATTAAGGCCAAGAAACAAAGATTGAAAATTTTAAATATAAAAATATCCAACATTATATTTTGTAGAGTAATAGAAATCATGCAAATAGGTATCAATAAATGATCCATAAAGCATTCAGCAGGTCAGGAATGTCTTAGGGGACTGAACCGCTTGATTGGAAATGCATTTGGTAAAGCCAAGGCCACAAAGTGTTAATGCCTGTAAATGACTCTTCAAATGGGGCTTCCGTTATATCTAATGTGATTATGCAACTCCAACTGGTTCTAAACTTTTCCCATTTTAGTTTATTTCCAAGGGCGAATGTTTCCATTGGGGTAATTGTAGGGTATTTTTCTCTGGGTAGTCGTTATGCCAGGAAAAGTTTAGTTTTCTCTTTTTGTAGAAATAAACTATTTCACTACTTTCATTTTTTTATAGGTCAAGTTTTTAAAGTAATTTGCCAGAAAAAAAGCTAGATATAGCACCAAAAAAAAAAAAAATGGCATCATTTTATTAGTCTGTTTAGTTCAGGGGGAAAAGGCAAGCACAATGATATGGTTCCACCCTGGTTATATTGACCTATGTGAAAACAAACCCTTAAATCCAAATTCTTACCTCTACTTACCTCTGTAATAAATCAAGTTGTTAAATACAACTTAATACACAAGGATGTTTTATAGTTCTCTAACTTGCAACATTTCAATATTCTGTTACATATGAAATACAAATTAGGGAGTAAAATGATATATCGTTGATAAGCTACCTTAGAATAATTATTCTGTTTACTTCTGCTGAAGAGAGAGAGCATAGACTTTTGACTCAGACAATCTTAGGTCCAGTTTACAAGTTGTAGGAACTTAATTTAACCAAGTCATTGAGTGTCTCTGAACCTCCATTATTCCCATTACTATCTGTAAAATGGGAATAAATATACCTAAATTTAAAAAAAAAATTACCTTTGGGTGGCTGGGTGGCTCAGTCTGTTAAGTGTGCAACTCTTCATTTCAACTCAGGTCACAATCTCATGATTCATGTTCAGAGGATCGAGCCCCACACAGGGCTCTGAACTGACTTTTCAGAGCCTGCTTGACATTCTCTTCCTCCCTTTCTCTCTGCCCCTTTCCAGTTCTCTCTCTCTCAAAATAAATAAACTTTATTAAAAAAATGATCTTGAGTGGCTTAGAAGATTAGATAACATCCTGAAAGGTAATCCAGGACCGTAGTTAAAAGTAAATAGAACTTGAGCCAGGCAACTTATTCACCTCTTTGTTTCTTAGTTTCTTTATCTGTACAGTGGAGATAACAATAGTTACTGCGTGAGGTGCTAATATATGGAAAGAGCTTAAAATACCTTGTATTGCAGCAAGTCTGCTCAAGTATGGTATTATTGCTATTTCACACGAAATTCCTTAGCATAGACCATGGGAAATAGAAGGGCCTCTTTCCTCCTGCGTTATTGTTAACATCTTGTTTTCCCATTTAATTATTATCACCCATCAGTGGAAGCTACAGAATTTCTCTAGAGGAGTTTTGGGTGGGTGGGGGGTGGCAGTGGGAATGCGGTAGGAAGAAGAGCTGTTAAGATTTGTCTTGAAGCAGTTCGTACACTGGTTTAAGTCAGATCAGGGAATTTTTTTTTTTTTCCATAGAAAAGGCTACTGCCGAGGCTAACACCCCTCCATACTGTGAGTCATGTAGGTATTTCCAAGTGGCAGAGGGAACCATAGATATAATGAATGCTCAGTTAATCAGCCTAACATTTTCAGCATAACCAGCTGAGAATGTCTGTAGGGTAATGTGATCCACTGCTTAGGACAAGACAGTGATGGGAAACTAACACACATGAATTGATTGGGGTTTGGTCCATTGAGTGATACAGATAAATTCATTTCACCGAAGACATTCTACCTAAGAAGCATCGAAAAATGACAGTGTCTAGTATTGACGTCAAGTTTCAAAGTATTTCCATCAATGTAAAATTCTCATTCCAAACTAAAACATCCCAATTTACGTTGATACGAGCCTATACAACCCTTAGAACAGATTCTATCACCTGCTTAGTAATACTAACACATACATACACACACAGGTAACCACACGTCTACTGCCATTCTCCATAAAGTGTAAACCTCTTTGGGAAATCTTACTTGATAAGTATTTTCCTGTTCCCTCAGTCAACACAACTTTACAGCAAATCATAAAATCATACTGGGCACAAGGGAGGAAAAGCCATAAAACCTGGCCCTACAGTCTAGTGGGGGAAAAGACAAGTAAACAACAAATGTTAAAGACAACACGGGGTCAGTGAAGTTAGGATCAAAATAACAAACAAACAAAAAACTTTGAGATCTTGAATTTGGATTGGTATAAAGCAGCAATGTACTTACACTGAAATAAAGCAATGATGAATTTACACACACAACACACACACACACACACACACACACACACAAACACACACAGTTTTCTCCATTGCAAAGGCCTGCAGCCAACACAGAAACAATGAGCACTCTTGGAATTCAGAGTCTGCTCTCCTAATATCATTTCCTACAAAAAGGAAAAAAGAGATTCTTCAAGAAATTGCTAGTTCCAGATATAGGGCAGGAAATATATAGGATTATCTTGGCACAAGCTAGAAAGTTACAGAAGGTTCTCAGGAACTCACTTGCATAAGCCCTCCTTTGCCATAGATAGAACAATTGAGCCTCAATAAAGATTCTATTTTCAGGGCATTGAAAGACATTAAAGATGTTTAAATACAGGCATCCTTGACAGTACTTGAACAAAAATTGGTCGTTTCTGGAGAATGTTAGGGTACCAGCTCATTATTTTAAAAACTGACAAATAAATAATCAAGTCTACCTTTCCTGTATGAACTGCACTCCAGAGCAACCGAATATGTGACCAGGAGAAATTTCTCATTGGGTGTGTTAAGATAATATATTAAGAGGAAATAATTAATTGAGGTTAACTGAAGAGTGTGTGTAGACAAAACAATAATTGCTATAAGAAGATAATTATTAAAACTCAAAGGTAAGCATATGAGCATTACACTATTATGCTATTCAGTTATTTCATGTATATTGAAATTTTAATAACATGAAGTTAGAGGAACACTATGTTCTGGTTACTGTAGCTTAATAGTAAATCTTCAAGTAACATAGTATAAGTCTTCCAAATGCATTCTTCTTTTTTCAAAATTGTATTGGGTATTCTTGTTTGGTTCTGAATATTCTTTGGAATCAATTAAGCTATTTCTATGAGATTGGGGTTTATCACTGCATCCAATCTATACATCTATATGAGGAGAACTGACATTTAAAATTGTTTCTAATGTTTTATTTATTTTTGAGACAGAGAGAGACAGAGCATAAGCAGGGGAGGGGCAGAGAGAGAGGGAGACACAGAATCCGAAGCAGGCTTCAGGCTCCAAGCTGTCAGCACAGAGCCCGACGCAGGGCTCAAACTCACAAACTGAGATCATGACCTGAGCCCAAATTCGATGCTCAACCCACTGAGCCACCCAGACACCCTTAGAACTGACATTTTAACACTATAGATTCTTCCAATCCATGAGCATCTTTCCATTTATTTAGTCTTCTGTCAGTTCCTCAGGCAATATTTTATTATTTTTGGTGCAGAGACCTTGCACATCTTTTGTTATGTTTATTCACAAATATTTTGTCTTATCTTGTGTTATTTTAAATTGTATTTTTAAATTTTACTTTTGTAGACAACCAACAGAATGGGAAAAGATATTCGCAAATGACATATCGGACAAAAGGCTAGTATCCAAAATCTATAAAGAGCTCACCTAACTCCACACCTGAAAAACAAATAATCCAGTGAAGAAATGGGCAGAAAACATGAATAGACATTTCTCTAAAGAAGACATCCAGATGGCCAACAGGCACATGAAAAGATGCTCAACATCGCTCCTTATCAGGGAAATACAAATCAAAACCACACTCAGATATCACCTCACACCAGTCAGAGTGGCCAAAATGAACAAATCAGGAGACTATAGATGCTGGCGAGGATGTGGAGAAACGGTAACCCTCTTGCACTGTTGGTGGGAATGCAAACTGGTGCAGCCGCTCTGGAAAGCAGTGTGGAGGTTCCTTAAAAAATTAAAAATAGACCTACCCTATGACCCAGCAATAGCACTGCTAGGAATTTACCCAAGGGATACAGGAGTACTGATGCATAAGGGCACTTGTACCCCAATGTTTATAGCAGCACTCTCAACAATAGCCAAATTATGGAAAGAGCCTAAATGTCTATCAACTGATGAATGGATAAAGAAATTTTGGTTTATAGACACAATGGAGTACTACATGGCAATGAGAAAGAATGAAATATGGCCCTTTGTAGCAACATGGATGGAACTGGAGAGTGTGATGCTAAGTGAAATAAGCCATATAGAGAAAGACAGATACCATATGTTTTCACTCTTAGGTGGATCCTGAGAAACTTAACAGAAACCCATGGGGGAGGGGAAGGAAAAAAAAAAGAGGTTAGAGTGGGAGAGAGCCAAAGCATAAGAGACTCTTAAAAACTGAGAACAAACTGAGGGTGGATGGGGGGTGGGAGGGAGGGGAGGGTGGGTGATGGGTATTGAGGAGGGCACCTTTTGGGATGAGCACTGGGTGTTGTATGGAAACCAATTTGACAATAAATTTCATATATTGAAAAAATAAATAAATAAATAAATTTTACTTTTGTTTGTTACAAATACGTAAAACTACAATTGATATTTGTATATTGACCTTGTATCCTGCAACATTACCTATCATTTTTGCCATCATCATTGCTGGTAATTGCTTGGTATATTCCTTAGGATTTTATGTAGACTATCATATATTACACTTGCACATAGTGTGCAAAGACAGTTTTGTTTTTACTTTTCTAATTTTTATTCCTTTAATTGCTTTGTCTCGCCTTATTACAAGTACAATATTAAATAGAGTGGTGGGGGGGAGTTTATCAGTGGCTCGGTTAGTTGAGCATATGACTTATAATTTCAGCTCAGATCATGGTCCCAGTGTTGTGGATCAAGTCCTGTGTCAGACTCCACACTGAGCGTGGAAACTGCTTGGGATTCTCTCTCTCCCTCTGCCCCTCTCTCGCTCATGCACTCTCTCTCTCTCTAATTAAAAAAAAAACAATAGAGTGGTGGAAGCAGGAATCCTTGCCTTTCTCCAGTCTTAGCATGAAAATGTTCAGTTTTTCACTATTAGGAATGGTGTTAGCTCTAGGTTTTACATAAATGCTATTACCAGATTGAAGGAATTCCCTTCTGTACCAAGTTTCTTAGAGAGTTTTTTTGTCTTTTTGTTTATTTGTTTGTTTGTTTCAGACACTATCTTTGTCAGGTTTTGGTACCAGGGTTATGCTAGCCTCATAAAATGAATTGGGAAGTGACTCCTCCTCTATTTTCTGAAAATACTGCACTATTTTCTATAATATTGATTTTATTTCTTTAATAAATATTTGATAAATTTTACCATGGCAATCATTTGAGCCTGGAGTTTTCTTCATGGAAAGATTTTTTTTATTTTTTTAAACGTTTGTTCATTTTTGAGAGACAGAGAGACAGAGCATGAGGGGGGAAGGGGCAGAGAGACGGAGACACAGAATCCGAAGCAGGCTCCAGGCTCTGAGCCGTCAGCACAGAGCCTGACGCAGGGCTCAAACTCACAAACCGCGAGATCATGACCTGAGCCGAAGTTGGTCGTTCAACCGACTGAGCCACCCAGGCGCCCCATCATGGAAAGATTTTTAATATGAATTTATTTAATACATTTGCTACATGTTTATTTAATAAATGTAGCTCTACTCTGATTTTTTATTTCCTGCCATGCCAGTTTTGGTATATCATTTATTTTTAGGAATTTGTCACCTAAGCTGTTGGTTTTATTGAAATAGCATGATTATTAATATTCTCTCACTATCCTTTTAATATCAGGAGCATATACAGTGATGTCCCTTCTTCCAATCATTATATAATATATATAATTATAATTATAATATAATATAAATATATATAAAAGACTATAGATTAAACTATAGATAATATAGATTATATACATACATCATTATATATAAAAGATTATAGATAACATAGGTTAAACATATATATTATAAATTACACATATTATAGATAATTTATATTAAAAATAAATATGTGTATAGATATCCTTTTTTCTTAACTGCCCCACTAGGATCCTATTAATCTACTTATTTAATTTTCTTTATTTTTTAATATTTTTATTTATTTTTGAAAGAGAGAGACAGAGACAGAGCATGAGGCGGGGTGGGGCAGAGAGATATGGAGACACAGAATCTGAAGCAGGCTCCAGACTCACAGCTGTCCGGACAGAGCCTGATGTGGGGCGAGAGCCCACAAACCATGAGATCATGACCTGAGCCGAAGTCAGATGCTTAACCAACTGAGTCACCCGTATATTAGACACCCCTAATCTATTACTTTTATTAATACTTCAAAGAAATCATATTTGACTCTGTTCCTTTCTCTATTGTTCATATGTTTTCTATTTTACTGATTTCTGTTTTTATCCTTGTTATTGTCTTTCTTCTACTTACTTTGCATTTAATATTCTCTTCTTTATTTAGTTTCTAATGTGGAAGGTTAGATAATTTTAAGTGTTTTTTTATCTTTTCTAATATGAAACTATAAATTTCACTCTAAGCATTGCTTTGCATAAGTTTTAAGACATTCAGTTGTAATTATTATATTCAATTCAAAATATTTTCGGGATGCCTGGGTGGCTCAGTCAGTTAAGCACCCGACTTTAGCTCAGGTCATGATCTCACGGTTCGTGAGTTCAAGCCCCACATCGGGCTCTGTGCTGACAGCTCGGAGCCTGGAGCCTGCTTTGGATTCTGTGTCTCCCTTTCTCTGCGTCTCTCTCATTCAAAAATAAATAAACATTAAAGATTAAAAATATATATATATTTTTCTAATTTCCCTCATAATTTCTTCCGTAACCAGTTGGTTGCCTAGAATATTCTGTTTAATGTCCAAATAGTTGAAGCATCTCTAGATACATTATTGCAATTGAGATCTAATTTAACTACAGAGGGCATCATCTATATGATTTCAATCTTTTAAAAAGCGTTGAAACTTATTTTTTAGCCCATGACATGGTCTACCTCTGTAAACATTCATGCTCATTTGAAAAGAATGTGTATTTTGTAGTTGTTGAATCTAGCATTCAATAAATGTCTGTTAGGTCAAATTGATTGTTAGTGTTGCCAAATCTATATTGTCAATAATTTTTTTGTCTACTTTTACTGTCAACTACTGACAAAGGGTTATGAAAATCTCCCACTATTATTGAGTTTGTCTATTTCTCCCTTTGATTCTGTCAATTTTTGTTATGTATATTTTGAGTATTTCTTATTTGAGGCGTACACATTTATGATTATTACATCTTCTTGGTAAGTTGCTCCCTTTCTCATTATGAAATGTCCCTCCTTATCTCTGGTAATCCCCATACCTTAAAAATCTATTTGACTCATATCAACATAGCCACACAACCTTTCTTATACTTATTCTTCACATATTTCTATACATTTATTCCTTTATTCCTTTATATTATGGTGCATCTCTGTAAATATAGTTAAATCTTACTGTTTGTATCCAGTCAGAACATTTCTTTATTTTCATAGGATTATTTAGTCCATCCCCACTAATACAGTAATGAAACAATTGATTATACATGTACTGTATTACTATTTGTTTTCTACTTGTCTCATCTGATTTTTGTTCCTCTTCTCTTCCTTTCTTCTTTGGTTTCAATCTATTTTTTTTTATTTTTTATTTTTTAATTTTTTCTTAGTATTATATTCCATTTCCTTTTTAGACGTTTCTATATACCTCTATATATTATTTTACTAGTACTTTTCTATATACCTCTATATATTACTTTTACTACTAGTAAAAGTTACTTTTACTACTTTAATCCCCCGAGTCTAGGGATCTAAATATACGCCCTTGAACCTATCACAATCTACTAAAATTAGCATCGTATCACTTCACATAACTAAAATATAGGAAACTTTTTTTTTTTAAACGTTTATTTATTTTTGAGACAGAGAGAGACAGAGCATGAACGGGGGAGGGTCAGAGAGAGAGGGAGACACAGAATCTGAAACAGGCTCCAGGCTCTGAGCTGTCAGCACAGAGCCCGACACGGGGCTCGAACTCACAGACTGCAAGATCATGACCTGGGCCGAAGTCGGACGCTTAACTGACTGAGCCACCCAGGCGCCCCTAGGAAACTTCTAACATTGTAATTAATTTAATACCCATCTACCTTTAATCATTAGTGCTCTTGTTTATATTTGCTTCCAAGCATGTTCTAACTTTCACAATAGAGGTTATTTTCATAGTCTTTTAAAAATTTAAGAGAAGAAAAAAATTAGTCTTGTATTTACCCACATATTTACAATTTCCAGTCCTCTTTACTCCTCTCTGTGGATCTGATTTTCCATTTTGTTTCATCTCTGAAAATGTTTCTCTAGCATATCTCATAGTTTAGTCTGCTGACAAAGAATTTCCTGGGATGTTTTTGATCAAAAAAGCCTTTATTTTGCCTTCACTGTGGAATAATGTTTTCTTGGATATAGAACTCTGGATTGAGTGTTTTATTTCCTTTAAATATTTCTTTAAATAAAATAAATGTTTTATTATTTTACATATTTCTCATTTGTCTTCTGACCTTTATGGTTTCTGATGAGAGGTCACCTATCATTTCTGTACTGCCATTTTCCTGTTCAGAGTATTCCCTGTTTCTGACTGTTTTTAAGATAGCTTTTTTTATTTTAATGTTTTAACATTTCAATTATCATGCCCTCAGGGTTTCTCTGTATATATTTTTCTTGGGATTCACTGACCTTCTTAAATCTGCAGTTTGATTATTTTCACCACATCATGAAATTCTCAGCCATTATTCATTCAAACATTTTTTTGCCTTCTTTTCTCTCTCCTTCTCTCATAGATTTCCAATTATAAATAACTTAGACCACTTGATATTGTCCCACACGTCCCTAAGACTTGGTTCATTTCAATCTAATTTTGCTCTGTACTTTATATTTGATAATTACAAATGATTTCTCTTCGGTTTTGCTATTTTTTTCTGTAATGTCCAATCTGCCGACAAATCTATCCATTAAGTGAATTTTTCATTTCAGGTAGTATCTTTTTGAGTACTAGAATCTGCATGTAGCATTTTTTATAGATTACTTTTTTCTGCTTAGATTCCCCATCTATTCACTCTTTTTGTCATCTTTT
Organism: Neofelis nebulosa; assembly: GCF_028018385.1. Lineage (NCBI taxonomy): Eukaryota > Metazoa > Chordata > Mammalia > Carnivora > Felidae > Neofelis > Neofelis nebulosa. The sequence continues at coordinate 67,182,006 of NC_080788.1, read as the reverse complement.
CCTTTAAATCTTTGAACATACTTAGAATAGTTGCTTTAAAATCAATGTCTGCTAATTCCAACACCTGAATCATCTCAGCCTCTGTTCATATTAACCAGTGTTTGTTGAATACTAGTTATATTTTCTTGCTTCCTGACATGTCCAATAAATTTTAATTTATGTGTTAAAGAGTATGTCTGGTGCATTGTTTTGTTTTGTTTTGTTTTTCCAGTAAGGCAATTAAATTACTGGCAGATCCTCATTACCCTGTTAAACATTTTATGTTTAGCAAAGGCTGTTCTGTTCTGTTTTGTCTTTAGCCCTAGGATATGGATCTTTCTCTAGGGCATTGTCTTTAATGCTCTGGCATGGCATATCTCATGTCTGAGCTCAATGTCTGAGGTGGTCAGCAAGGTCTTTTCACTTTTGCCAGGCCAGAAATCCACTAACGTTCAGCTCTACATGATCTCCCATCCCTTTGTTCACCTCTCACCCCCTAAGCAGGCTACCTCTGCTAGACTTCAGAGGGTGTTGCCCTATTAACATACAACCGAGAACTATGAAAACAATTCAGAGTAAGTTTCCAACCTGACTTGTGGGTCCTCCCTTTATACATACAGCTGTCTCCTCTCTAATACCCTTCCCTTTAGAATCCAGTCTCTTTACCATTCCTGAATTTTAATCTCTGCCTTTTCATCAGCTAGATCACTGCACTTGAATTATACTTCCTTTATACTTCATATACTTCCTTACTCTTTAGAAGGAGATAGAAGCTCTAATAAGAGTCACTTTATCATATCCAGAAAGAGAAGCTCCCATGCTAAAGTTTTAAACAGAAGGCTCATCTACTTAGATTCTTCCTTTATGTATTTTTTTCCTGGTACCCTTATAGGCTGTAGGCCTGAAAGAGCAGGGAAATCTTTCAGAAGAATGCTACAGTGGTCTAAATGTCAAATATTAAGGATTGTGGCAGAAGGAATGGAGAAGAGACAGATTTGAGACACCACTGAACTATAAAACCTGTAAGGGACTGAGAAAACCGAAAGGATAGATATACAAGGTGAAGCATGATATTATCGGCATAGGTCTTCAAAGTGCTCCCCAAGGCATTGCATTTTAAGTGACAGCAAATATTTTCTTTCATTTAGATATAGTGTACCCAAACTTATCAATAAGTAGTTTGCATAATCCAGTCTAGATCAATTTGCATGGATTCATAGGCCATGTGTTCTAAGTTGACATCCCAGGATTCAGGATGTCAGCATGACAATCTCAGATCCTGGAGCTGTGCCTTTCTTCAAAATGTTGCCTGAGGTTTCTATGAATATATAAAAGAACTAATTATTAGACTAGCATCCCACTTTAGACTTTTCTCTGGGAAATACTGCTCTGAACTCCCTGCACAAAGTTAAGGATAGAGATACTAGCAACAGATGACATTCGTGAGCACTTCTATGTGCCTGCAACTACACAAAACACTTTATTTAAATTATCTCATTTTACCTTCATACTAATATGTGAAATGAGTACGAGAATTGTGTCCATTTTAAAGGGTAGAAAACTGCCGCATAGTAAGTAATCAGCAGAGCTGGAACTCAGAGTGGTCAGTTTGACTTGCAGTATAACTCCATAGCTTCTTGTTTAACCACTGTGCTAGAAAGCAGAGGTAGTGCAGGGAGAAATGGGCTGGGCTTCCCCCAAATATGCTTGAATCAAAAGTCAGCATCATTGACTCACTAAAATCACAAGTAGCATAAAATCAGAGTAGGTCTGAGATTAAAGGCATTTGATTTCACACGTAAATACTAGGACAAAGAGAGAAGAAACTTTTCTACCTTTTTTTTTTTTTTTCCTGGCATAGTCCCAGTTTCATATGGGTATTCTTCCCAGCAGTCATGGAGAATTGACTAAGCCAGTCATGGTCAATCTACTCTCCTTGCCAATGAATTAGCCATGACTATGTGATGCAATTCTGTCCAATGAGAAGAAAAATAGACAGTCTGCTTCAGGATGGGGATGCGGGGGGTGGCGGGGGGTGTTGGACAAGAAAAATCTTCTACCTTCATGAAAACTGATATAGGGAAGAGTGTCCCTTTACCCTACCTTTAATGAGGTGACATGAGGATATGATGCCTGGAAATGTATCAGCCATCCTAGGAGGACATATAGATGAGCCTAATACACAAGGCAACATGCCAAGATTAGCAGAGCAGAAAGGATGGAAGGAACCTAGGGCCCTGATGATTCCTTGAGCCATGTAATTAATAAACCTTGTACTATCTTTATATACTACGATACATTTTCTTCATTATTTAAGCCATTAGTTAAATATTCTGTTACTTGACGTTAAAAGCGTCCTACCTGATATGCAAGTTTCTCACTGGCTTAGATCAGGGGTTAACAAACTTCATAGAATGGCCAGATAATAATGTCAAGATACTTCTGCTTTGCAGGCCATACGGTTTCTGTCACAAATGTTTGACACTATCGTTATATCATGAAAGCTGCCATAAATGTTATGTAAACAAATATATGTGTGGCTGTATTCCAATCGAACATTATTTCTAAAAACAGGAGTCTAGATTTGACCCATAGACCTTAGATGGCCAATCTGACTTAGATGAATTCAAGTGAGCTTTGGTCTGGTGGGAGGTGATATTTTTGGTCAGCCCTAGGCTGGATGGATTTGGGAGGTACTCCTAACAGTCTCTGTCACACTACTTTTATTCAGCCAACTGACCCCTGAGTGTTGCAGGACATTCAGGGCCAGCAGAGTAGTCACTCTGATAAGAATGTTTAGTCTTCTATTTAATATTTTCCATTTAGCACACAGGAAGGTGTCTACAAATTATCAAACAATTGCCTTTCCTATATTTTTTCCAAGAGATTAGAAAGTAATCTGAAACAAAGGAATGTTAAATAATAATTTGTTGCATGTATAAGTAATAGGTAAAAAGGCAAATGGATGAATATGCAAAAAGTGAGTAGAGATCCATCTGATAAAGGTCTTAAGGTAAAGTTCTGTGATTCAGCAAAGGGAAGAAAATTTAGGGGAAAGGAAAAGCAGAATATATTAATGAAGTAAGCAGACTAGTAATCCTCAATTGTGTCTATATCCTCCTAAACCCTAGAAACTGTGAATCTGTTTCCTTATACGACAAAAGGGATGTTTCAGAAGTGATTAAGATTATGATCTTTGAGAGGGGAGAGTGTCCTGCATCATTCAGCTAGGCCTAATCTAATCACACGAGCCCTTAAGCAGAGAGTCTCTCCTGGATGCTGTCAGAGAAACACGGGATGGTCTGGACGCGGTCAGAGAAGACATAACAATCGAAGAACGGTCAAGAGGTGGGGCTTTGCTGACTTTGAAGATAATGGTAGGAGATCATGAGTCAAGGAATGTGGGCAGCGTCTAGAATTGGGGAAGGGCAAAGCAAGGAATCCTCCCCTAGAGCCTCCAGAAAGGGACACAGCTCTACCAACCCACTGCTTTTCACCCAAGACTTGTAGTGGATTTCTGATCTATGGAAGTGTAAGAGAAAACTTTATGTTGGTTTAAGCCACCAAATTTGTGGTAATGAATATTACCACAGCAACGTTATGTTACCACAGCAACGTAAATGAATATAACGAATTGTAATAGTATCTCTAATCCTACACAGTTTTTTGAAGAATATGCTATATCTATTCCCATTATTCCTTCTGTATTCTTCAACTCTGTTCCCTACCTGTTGGGAAGGTTTCACTGAGAGGATGTGACCACCAGTTAACCTGCAAGCTGAACCCAGGCAATCTTCCCTGTCCTTGGAATGTACGTTCTACATACATTCTTGTAGTAGGAGTTGTTTCAAGAACACAATCTTGATAGAGCAATGGGTTATTGAGAGTATCTGGATGGTATATGTGACTGGACCCAGTTAAAGCCTCTATATAAGTTCTTTAGATTCTGATGAGCAATGTAGACATCTGTTCATCTTGAGGCTGCTCAAGACAAGCCTCATAGTTAAATTCCTTGCTTATCCCAACTGCCATCTAAAAATCTGGAGTGGCCTGCCTCTCCTCGATCTCTTCTTGCCCTTCACGTAGGGGGTGCCAGTTTCAGATTTAACCCAAGGAACTCCCAGGGTTGCGAACCAACAAGACCCTATATCTATCTCATACACACACTATGCTTCTACATTTAAAGACTATTGTCCTCTATTTTAATAATATTGGGACTAAATGTTTTTTTTTAAATCCAAACAACATGATGGCTTAATTCACAGTGACGGAATAGACAAGCCAGGCATAATTCCCAAATAGCCACCACAAACTGGCCAGGAGAGAAAGGCTCTAGTGTTGAGCCAGTGTAATTGAACAGCATGGGTCTCCCCACTTGCCCTCCTGGGGATAGAACAGACTTGGTAGAACTGCTACTCCTGGAGGCATTACAGTGGCCTTCCTGTACTTTCCTACCTTGTTACACTTTCCTGTGTAACATTATAAGTGAAACTAATCACCTTCATTCATCCCTTGCCATTTCTCAAAGGTGTCATATAAGTTTTAAGTAACAACTTAAGAGTATTCCACAAAGAGGGGCACCTGAGTGGTTCAGTTGGTTAAGCATCCAACTTTGACTCAGGTCAGGGTCTCGCAGTCCATGAGTTCGAGCCCCACGTCTGGTTCTGTGCCGACAGCTCAGAGCCTGGAGCCTGCTTCAGAGTCTGTGCCTCCATCTCTCCCTGCTCCTCCCTTGCTTGTACTCTGTCTCTGTCTCTCTCAAAAATAAAATAAAATATTTTAAAAAATTTTAAGTATTCCACAAACAAAAATTGCCAGGCCAATGTCAAAGGAGAAGGAAAATGGAAAAGAAGGAGAAAGAGGAGGGCGAGGAGGAGGAGAGGGAAGAGGAAGAAGAAGAAACCTATGAAACTATGTAGGACCCCCGTTGTTTCTTTCATGTCATGGTTCTCTCTCTTCAGCTGCCATAAGCCCAACTCTTCAGTTCCACCAGGGGCTCACTTTTCACAAGGACTTACTCAGGTCCAAGTGGCCAGCTAAAGGGCAGTGGGCTCCCTATCTGCTACGTTCATGCAACTCTGCTCTGGACAGTCAGGCGGGACCAGGATGGGCATTTCTGCACATACTGAAGGCTTGGCCTTGGTAGTAGGACATCTGGACCACATCACTGCTGCATTATCTTTTGAGCATTGTCCTGAGTTACTGCCCATTACTTCAACGCGGCTTCAGTGAGTGCTGTGCACGAAAGACAGGTCGTTAGCCTCCGCAGAAGCTCCTGCTCCTCCAAAGCTGTGGCATTCCCAAATAACTTGACTTCATATGCTGCTAGTTCAACTCCTGAATATTCCAGCAACTTCTTTTGCTATAAACTGCTCTGCAGCTTGAGCAAAAGACACATTTTTTAAATATATTTATAACACATCAAGCTCATTTTTGTGATCTATGGGATAGACTAGCAGCTAATTTTCACTACTTACAATGAAGACTCTTTAAGGTAACATTTAAACTGAGGTCTCTTCCAAAAGTTTGCCTAACAATACATAAAATGTAAATTCATAGAGTAACCAAGTATTAATCAATAACACTCCAGCTTCTAGGGAACCCTCAGGCTTCACTTACCTATTTCAGTGCCAATTTTCAGACTGTTGCTAAAATGCAAAAATAGCAATTTGACAATATTCAAATATTTTTAAAAGTCATGTTATGAGAGAGAACAAGTTGCTCATTTTCCCAGCAAAAATGGTATTCAGCATTTGCTAGTTTTCTGAGCTAAGCTTTGGTTTCAGATTGGAAATCTTAGGAAGGTCTAGACAATAGTTTTCAGAATCTGGTCTAGGACAGTTTCTCCAGTTTGCAGATTCTGATAAACTGGTGAGGGAAAGCCCAGAAGCTCTCTTATTGGAGACTACCATCGAGGTCACCTAAATGAAAAAGGGGATTTTTCTCAAAGACTGAACAGCCGAATTCCAGAAGGGAGATGAGGGGTAAGAATATATTGGTTATATTGGATTAAAGGAAACATGGACAGAAATAAACTTGCTGGACCTAATGAACTGATGTATAATTCAGCTTCTGTGTGGCTCATAAAGCTCTTCTGATGTACTAAACAAAGTGTGCTCTAAAAAATGGGCTCGTGGACAAATTGTCACTAAAAAAAAAATGCAAGCTACAATGTTACTAAGAAAACCCTATCACTCTTACCTTCATATAATACTTGGCCACATAAGTCCTAATTTGAAAAAACAAATAAAATAATGAGTGATAGCATCAATTATATGCTCTAAAATGCACATTTCAGTCCCTTCACAAATGTTAATGCATCCAAATAATAAGAGCTACCCACAGGGCAGCTACAAAAGAGCTTGTAGGTGTGTAGGTGTGTGTCTCAGGACTGAGTTTGCCAATTCAATGAGCTTTCCCACCTCCATTTTTCTAGTAGTAAAAATTCAGATTTACATTGTGTGGAATTTAATGGAATGGCACATACTCTTTTGGAGGCATGTATGATTAAGGTGTAGCTTATTTGTATTGAATTTCTAAAACTGTCTTCAAATGTTATTGTCCTTTTGTAATTGGTTATTCCTAGATTGCCCTGCCTGATTAAAGGTGGTTATGATTGCTAGCACAATCAAATTTAACCATGTTTTGAAAAACAACTATATGCTTTTATGTAAGACTAACCCTGAATATAAGATCATCTTTTATATATATTTTAAAAATGTTTTAAGTTTTCTTTCTTTTTTTTGTGTGTGGGGGGGAGAGGGGCAGAAAGAGAGGGAGAGAGAATCCCAAGCAGGCTGTGCACCGTCAGCACAGAGTCCAATGCAGGGTTCGAACCCACAAACCATGACATCATGACCTGAGCTAGAGTCAGACACTCAACTGACTGAGCCACCGAGGTGCCCCAAGATCATCCTTTCTATTTCTTTTTTTTTTAAGTTTTTTTTTTCCTAATGTTCATTTTTGAGAGAGGGAGAGAGACAGAGACAGAGCATGAGCATGAGCAGGGGAAGAGCAGAGAGAGAGGGAGACACAGAATCCAAAGCAGGTTCCAGGCTCTGAGCTGTCAAAACAGAGCCCAACGCAGGGCTTAAACTCACAAACTGAGATCATGACCTGAGCTGAAGTCAGACGCTTGACTGACTGAGCCACCCAAGCACCCCTCATCCTTTCTATTTCTAATGAGAATTGACCAGAACCACTTTGGGCCAAGTTAAATATATAAAGTTATTAGGGATATAAGTGAAATCATCAACTATCTACTTAGACTATTTCATTTATTAATTTAGTTATAATTTCACATTGAAATTGCCTATGTTAAAGTAGTACTTGGGACTACTGCTTTTTCCACTTATGTAAAGTATCACATATTTTACAAAATAATTGTATTCAAATTTTTCACATGTGTCTTTCACATCAGTTTGTCAGCTGTCACCATGTCACCAGAGCCATCGTTGGAGTCACCTGACCCAGTGCCCAGTGTGCTATCTCCTACTTTTGCCTGGATCTTTGGGATGCAGTCCTACTTCAATCCACATCAGATGCTGACATCATTTATTCAAAGTACCTCCTCACATAACATTGAAACTGATTTTTGGTGTTTCCCCTGGAGATATGTATTCCTGACTGATACAACGGAATGGCTGTATCTAGTGACATCCAACACTTAACAATGCTAATCCTTCCTGAAATTATTACTAAATCTATGTCAACTTTCTTGGACTCCCTTCAGAATGACTGATTGAGTTAGTTAAGGGCTAATGTGTGTCTTCCACAAATTATCGCTTGGATCCAAAATAAAATTACAGAGAAAATACTAGAAGAGATGAGAGGCTTTTCAAGCACTTGATTTTAAGGTCTCTCCATCTCTTTCTCTCTCTCTCTGTCTCTGTCTACCTCCAACTGTGTGTATGAGCAAAACACCTCACCCTTGTCTACACATATACAGAGATAGTAGCATCATTAGTTTTTCAAAATTAAGCTGCGGTTCTTCAGTATATTCAGTTTTACTTATTGGTTGCACATAAATGGCAAGCCAGAATTTTTGTCAGGGATGGAACACACAGTACATCCAGGTGAATAAAGAAAAAACTACTGCTTTCAGCTCTGGATTCAGTCTGTTAACAAGAGGAGAGGACTAATGAAAACCACAGATGATCCCCCAACCTCCTTTCAGCCATTAGTTTCATTCTTGTCCCCTGCTCCTTCTTTGACCAGAATTACTGACAAGAAGTAAGCTGGGGCTGACTGGGACTCCTTGTCCTACACACTTCCGGTAGAGGTGCTAGTGAAAGGCAGCATGGCCACAAGTCAGCTCACCCAAAGGAGAGAAGAGGCAAGGGCATCAGGTAACCACCCCGTGGAATGATAACTACTGATAATACCAGCTTCGTCTTCAGTTCTGTCACCTCTCCAGAGGCAGCAATTTCATCCTTCTACTCATAAATACTATACAATTAGAAAGACTGTGCACAAATGATAAAATTCGGCTATTTGGCATTCAATTACGATTATTTGCCTTAAAACATTTGAGTCTTTTAGCAGAACATATAGCAAGGTGCGTATCAATCATTCATTTGCATTACCAATTAATAGCACAGTACAATGGTCTGCTAACTGAAGATATTTTGTTCCTGATGAAGTCATCTGTTGGCTTAACTGAGCTGGCATAGATTTAATGTCCTACTCAGTTTGCCTTATGATTATTAGCAGGATATGCTGCCTCTAAGCTATGTTTGTTAAATATATACAGCGCCTACATTACCAGGATTTATAGCAGACATCAATAGATAAGAATTGAAGACTGTAACATATCCATTCGTATTATGGTGCTTCAACAAAATTCAGCATGATTATGAAGTTTATTAAGCAACTGGGAAAACGTAGATGCGCTGATAAAGCTTGACCTATTTCAGAATAAACCCAAGTTCTACCATTCCATTCATGTTCGTGTTAAAATATTCTTAACCCCAAATCTAAGTCTCCTCTAACAAGAGTATTTCAGGCTCCCCACACCCTCATATGCCCTGAAATGTTTTCTTTCAGTGACTAAAATCTTGTTGAGAATATGGGTAATGCCAGGAGTATGCAACCCCCCAGCCCAAAACAACATCGTGCGGTGAGCTCATGGAAAATGAAAAGTGAAACTGATTAGAAACAGGCAAAGTATAAAAGAAACCAACCAATTTAGTTTCATTACTCAAACTGAGTGAAATGCAAAACATAAACAATGTAAGGAGATGCGGTCCTTTGTATTTTAGCAATTCTTAAATTTTTAATGATTCTGGGTTTTGTGGTAGCTTGGGAGAAATGTTTTAATGTAAGATTTATCTTGACAAGAATGCCTGTAACAGTGGTACTGCTTAGAATAGTCCAATTAAAATTTTCACATTTGGTAACTTTGCATTATGTAAAAAGTATACAATGAAATATGGATCATTATCACTTTTCTTTCCTGGAATCAAAATAGTGAACATTGCATGGCACCAAAATTGCCCCTGTGACCTCTGAAAAAGCCCCAAACTTCTGAATAGCAACCAAGCTAATTAAGTCCACATGGGGAGACAGGCATCCTGGACACTTCTTCCTTCTTAAAAAGAAATAAATCAATTATAACCCAGGTATATTAGCTTCCATCGTTTTTACTCTTGCCCAACTATTTTTAATTACATAATTATTTGTTTTCATTGTCACCCCAGACAATGATTATATGCTGCATACGTTGAATAACTACATCTGTTTTTAATTTTTTTAGCTATTATATACCCAAATGCCTAGATTTCATGGTTAAAATGTGGCAGAAAACTGCATTAGTTCTTGCCCTGGTTTATCTATCTCATTGCACCAGCTCCTCACATTTGTTGGCTGATTATCAGCCACCTAATTCAACAAGGTCACCATTTGCAAAGTTCCATTTAGGCTCTAGCATCTCCTTCTCTTTTACATGTACCCCTAGTTTCCCGGATTCTAGACTGAACCAAGACTTGCCGTGTCTGAAAGGGGGACTGAGCTGGGGTAGGCCGTGTGAAAGAGTCGGCAACTTGGCATATAAGGCATGTACATGAGCCAGTTCTCAACGGTGGAGATGGCTTCTGACGCAGCTGCCCTCCAGTGCAGTTCCTGGGCATGACTTTACCACTGCCGCCCAATCTCTGCTAATAACCTCCCGTCGTCACATAGAAGGTTAGTTGGGGGTTAATCAAACCCACCATCTTGTGGCACAAATGAGTAATTTAAGTCAGGAGGAAATCTGGAGGACTTTCTGGACAACCCTAAAGATCACCTTGACATCCAAGACCCAGGCGTCTCAAGACCACTGTTCTGGACATTCCTGAAAAATCTTAGTCCTTGCTGTCACTCTTGCCTACAGTTATCCTCCAACTCAAGGAACTCGCAAAACTTCACAGAGCTGCCAAAGATCCAGCACTAATATGTGACAAAACTATTTTGATCCATTAGCAAACAAAAAGTTCCATTTAACAGGGGTTTTTAATAGTGAAGCATGTCGCACTCTAGACAGTTTTCTCCAGCACATACATTATGGGCACAAAGTTTTCAATGGTGACTTCTATTCCTTTGTCTCCCCTTGAACCAACTGCAAGTTCTGACACAACACTGTCTGGTGGAAACTACAACTGTAAGAAAGAACAAAGTTGAATGGAATCTCTTTGCAAAATGCATCTAAATCTTTTCTCCGTTTTATGACTAAATTCGTGTATGTTTGTCAGATAGATGTGAATAATACAACAAATATACCGTAATTATGGTTTAAAAAATGTCTTGCATATCATATAAAACTCACAAAGTTCAAGTCTTACCAACATAAAGATGTTGTCTGAAAAAGAAAAATTAGATGGCATAGATAAAAATCTTTTAAACTTTTATTTTGTTATGCTTTCAAACCCTCCCCTATCCTCTTAAAAAATATTTAATCATAGTTGAAGCCAGAGATTTTTGCTCCAACTGCTACTTTATAGGCTGCCTTGATGTAAAATAGCGTGCTTTAAGGATGATGTAACAATTGGATTTTGACTCCCCTTCAGGGTCAGTCTCAGATTGGAAACTGGTTTTCCTCTGGGGAGGGAGGCTCCAACATGCCTCTTTGTACAGACTTCATTGTAATCTACTTCAAGGAGCCACATCGTCTGGCAAAAGTTGAAGGAAACGTCTGTGTCTGGCTTCATTATCACCCTACCTCAGGGAGAAGTGTTAAAAGAGTAGACTCCCCAAAACTAGAGTTGTGGTTATACTTGGGTCACAGCCCACTGATAAAATGTCATCAGTATTTGCTTCCTCCTCCATTCTAACCTGAGAGGGTGTCATCTAAGAAGGTCCTGGGAGAAAAATAACATGCAAGAAGGGAAAGTTGTTGCATAAAGGAGATCCCAGTCCCTGCAGGAAAATACTGAACCGAATATCAAGTGACATGTTGTGGGGCTCTGTGGATTAGCGCTCTTTGAGGGCCCCGGATTTCAATCACTTGGGATAAAGGGTGCCAAGTTAGTACTGGTAAGACCAAAGCAGATTGTAAGATAAAGACAGAAGTTTCTCGGGGAAAAGACACAAAATGTGTAAAAATTCTTGGTTATAATTTTAAGGATAAAAGAAGGGGGGGATTACCTTGATATGAACTGGAATAGTGATTTTAAATTTGAGGGACACATATTTGCCAATTTTCCAAGACATGTGGAGAAACAGCAACATGTCTGTTAAATAAAACATTCATAATATTAAAATGTGGGTTTTCCCTGTCTTTCATTCAAAGGAATTGTGTTAGTCTGTTAGAGCTGCAAGATATTCACAAAATACCACAGACTAGGTGGCTTGAAAAACAAATTAATTTTTCTCACATTCCTGGAGTCTGAAAATCCAAGATCAAGGTATTGGCACATCTGGGTTCTCCTGAGGCCTCTCTCCTTGGTTTGTAATGAATGCCTTCTTGCTGTGACACCAGTATATTGGATTAGGGCCACACCCTTAAGGCCTCCTTTTAACTTAATTGCATTTTTAAAGACTTTATCTGCAAATAGGGTTACCTTCTGAGGTTCTGGGAGTTGGAATTTCAACATGTGAATTTTGTGGGGGACACAGTTCAGTCCATAATAGGAATATTTCGGACAGAGTTTAAATTTCAGCTTTAAACTAAGATCCTCTTCCAGGGTTACGTGCCACAGGAAGTGGATCCATTTTTAACATTCATCCAGTAGGTACTTACCAAGCACCTACTATTCAAAAGGCAGGCCGATAAGTTTCTAAGCTTGGTATAAAATGAGTAACAGGTCCTTGTCATTTAGATGTTTATAACCTACTGTAAGTAGGAGACACCTATTCCAAACAGACAGTTCTGTAATAAACCTGTGTCACATTCACCAAAGTCTTTCTCCAGGTCAGAAACACTGCTCAAATAGAAAGAAAGAAGAGCTTTTCCGATTCAGTACTTTGTCATGCAAAAAGGGAAAACACTTTTGGGAAATTTTGCCCTATTTCATCATTTTGTCTAGAGTTGGACATTCATTCATTCATCCATGCCATTTTTTCATCCAACACTTGTGTGAGTACTTTGTTCCAGACATTGGCCTTTTAACAATATCAATGCCATAAGTAACAGATCAAATTCAAATACGGAGTAATTTCACTGGCTTAAAAATCCTCTGTGCTCTGCCTTATTCATCCCTTTAGCCCCCTGACCTTTCATCCCTTCACTGTCTCCACAGTTTTGTTATTTTCCAGAATGTTATATAATTGGCACCATACAGTACGTAGCCTTTACAGATTACCCTTTCCGTTTGTTTTTCCTTTACAAGTTTTTATTTAAATTCCAGTTTGTTAACATACAGGGTAGTATTAGTTTCAGGTGTAGAATTTAGTGATTCTACACTGGCTGCCCCAGTGTGCATTCCCACCAACAGTGTAAGAGGGTTCCCCTGTCTCTGCATCCTCACCAACACCTGTTGTTTCCTGTGTTGTTAATTTTAGCCATTCTTATATGTGTGAGGTGATGTCTCATTGTAATTTTGATTTGTAATGATGAGTGATGTTGAGCATCTTTTCTTGGCCATCTGTGTGTCGTTTTTGGAAAAAAAAAAGTGTATTCATATCTTCTGCCCATTTTTAAAAAATTTCTTAATTTTTTTTTTTTGAGAGAGAGAGACAAAGTGTGAGTGGGGGAGGGGCAGAGAGACAGGGAGACACAGAATCTGAAGCAGGCTCCAGGCTCTGAGCTGTCAACACAGAGCCAACATGGGGCTCAAACCCATGGACCATGAGATCATGACCTGAGGTGAGGTCAAAAGCTTAACCAACTGAGCCACACAGGTGCCCCTCTTCTGTCCATTTTTTAACTAGATTATTTGATTTTTGGGTATTGAGTTTGGTAAATTTTTATATATTTTGGATACTAAGCCTTTATCAGATATGTCACTTGCAAATATCTTCTCCCATTCCATAGGCTGCCTTTTTGTTTCATTGATTGTTTCCTTACTGTACAGAAGCTTTTTATTTTGATCAAGTCCCAATAGTTTATTTTTGCTTTTGTTTCCCTTGCTCCCAGAGACATATCGAGTAAGAAGTTGCTAAGGGAGATGTCAAAGAGGTTCCTGTCTGTGTTCTCCTCTAGGATTTTAATGGTTTCCTGTCTCACATTTAGGTCTTTAATCTATTTCAAATGTAGTTTTGTGTATGGTGTAAGAAAGTGGTCTAATTTCATTCTTTTGCATGTTGTTGTCCAGTTTTCACAACACCATTTGTTTAAGAGACTGTCTTTTTCCCATCACATATTCTTTCTTGCTTTGTTGAAGATCAACTAACCATATAGTCGTGTGTTTACTTCTGAGTTTTCTATTCTGTTCCATTGATCTGTGTCTGTTTTTGTGCAAGTACCATACTGTCTTGATGATTACAGCTTTGTAATATAACTTAAAGTCTGGAATTGTGCTGCCTCCAGCTTTGCTTTTCTTTTTCAAGATTGCTTTGGCTATTCAGGGTCTTTCATGGTTCCATACACATTTTAGGATTGTTTGTTCTAGGTCTGTGAAAAATAATGGTGGTGTTTTGATAGGAATTGCATTAAATGCGTAGACTGCTTTGGGTAATATAGACACTTTAACAATATTTGTTCTTCCAGTCCATGAGCATGGAATGTTCTTCCATTTCTTTGTGTCATCTGCAATTTCTTTCATCAGTGTTTTATAGTTTTCAGAGCACAGATTTTTTTTTTTTTTTTTTTTTTTTTGCCTTTGGTTAGGTTTATTCCTAGATATATTATGGGCTTTGGTGCAACTAGAAATGGGATTGATTCCTTGATTTCTCTTTCTGCTCCTTCATTATTCATGTATAGAAATGCAACAGATTTCCGTACACTGGTTTTGTATCCTACAAATTTAATGATTTTGTATCCTACAAATTTACTGATTTTGTGTATCAGTTCCAGCAATATTTTGGTGGAGTCTTTTGGGTTTTCTATACAGAGCATCGTGTTATCTATAAATAGTGAAAGTTTGACTTCTTCCTTGCTGATTTGGATGCTTTTTATTTGTTGTTGTTGTTGTTGTCTGATTGCTGTGGCTGAGACTTCCAGTATTATGTTAAACAACAGTGGAGAGACTGGACATCCCTGTCTTGTTCCTGACTATAGAGGAAAAGCTCTCAGTTTTACCCCATTGAGGATGATATTAGCTGTGGGTTTTTCACATGTGGCTGTTATGATGTTGAGGTATATTCCCTCTAACCCAACTTTGTTGAGGATTTTTATCATGAATGGAGGTTGTACTTTCTCAAATGCTTTTTCTGCATCTATTGGCAGTATCATATGATTCTTATCCTTTCTTTTATTAATATGGTGTATCACACTGATTTATTTGCAAATATTGAACCACGCTTGCAGCCCAGGAATAAATCCCACTTAATTATGTTGAATGATTCTTTTAATGTCTGTTGGATTCAGTTTGCTAGTATTTTATTGAGAATTTTTGCATCCATGTTCATCAGGGATACCGGCCTGTAATTTTCTTTTTTATTGGAATCTTTGTCTGGTTTTGGTATCAAGATAATGCTGAGCTCATGGAAGTATTCCTTCCATTTCTGTTCTTTTTGTTTTTTCTTTTTTCTTTTCTTTTCTTTTTTTCTTTTTCTTTTTTTTTTTTTTTTGGAATAGTTTGGAAAGAATAGGTATTAACTCTTCTTTAAATGTTTGTTAGAATTCACCTGTGAAGCATCTGGTCCTGGACTTTGTTTGTTTGTTGGGATATTTTTGATTACTTATTCAATTTCTTTGCTAGTTATGGTCTTTTCAAGTTTTCTATCTTTTTCTGTTTCAGTTTTGGTAGTTGATATATTTCTAGAAATTTATCCATTTCTTCCAATGTCTAATCTGTTGGCATATAGTTTTTCGCAATGTTCCCTTATAATTGTTTGGTTTTTTTTTGTGGTGCTGGTTGTGATCTCTCCTCTCTCCTTCAGGATTTTCTTTATTTTGGTCCTTTCTCTTTTATTTTTGATAAGTCTGGCTAGGGGCTTATCAACTTTATTAATTTTTTTCTAAGAATCAGCTCTTGGTTTCATTGATCTGTTCTATTGGTTTTTTGTTTAGTTTTGTTTCTATATCATTTATTTCTGCTCTAATCTTTATTATTTTTATTTTTCTACTGGCTTTAGGCTTCATTTGTTGTTCTTCTCCTAGCTCCTTTAGGTGTAAGGTTAGGTTGTTTATTTGAGATTTTTCTTGCTTCTTAAAGTAGACCTGTATTGCTATAAAATTCCCTCTGATGACTGCTTTTACTGCATCCCAAAGGTTTAGGACCATCATGTTTTCATTTTCACTTGTTTCCATGTATTTTTTTCTTCTTCAGTTTCCTAGTTGACTCATTTATTTCCTTAATAGCATGTTGTTTAAGATCCATGTATTTGTGATCTTTCCAAATTTTTTCTTGTGGATGAATTCACGCTTCACAGTGCTATGATCAGAAAATATGCATGGTATGACCTCAAACTTTTTGTACTTATTGAGAACGGATTTTTTACCTTGTATGTAAACTATTCTGGAGAATATCCCATGTGCAATTGAAAAGAATGTGTATTCTTCTGCTTTAGAATGAATGTTCTGAATATATATGTTAACTCCATCTGGTCCAGTGTGTCATTTTCCTTGTTGATTTTCTGCTTTGATGATCTGTCCATTGCTGTAAATTGTGTGTTAAAGTCCCCTACTATTATTGTATTATCAGTGAGTTCCTTCATGTTTTTGATTAATTGTCTTATATATTTGGGTGCTTTCATATTAGGACATAAATATTTACAATTGTAATATCTTCTTGTTGGATAGTCCCCTTTATTATGATACAGTGCCCTCTTCAACTCTTGTTATAGCCTTTGGTTTAAAATCTATTTTGTCTGATATAAATTTTGCTATTCTGGCTTTTTATGATGTCCATTTGCATGATAGATGTTTCTCCATCCCTTTGATTTTGATCTGCAGGTGTCTTTAGGTCTAAAATGAGCCTCTTGAGGGAAGCATATAAATGGATCTTGTTTTTTTTTTATCCACTCCAACACTCTATGTCTTTTGACTGGAGTGTTTAGGCCATTTACATTTAAAGTAAGTATTGATAGATATGTTTAGTGCCATTTTAGTATTTGTTTTCTCATTGTTTCTGGAGATTTTTTGTGTTCCTTTCTTGTCTTTGTCACTTTTGATCTTTCCCACTCAAAGAATCCCCTTGAATATTTCTTGCAGGGCTGGTTTAGTGGTCACAACTCCTTTAGTTTTTGTTTGTCTGGGAAACTCTTTATCTCTCCTTCTATTCTGAATGATAGCCTTGCCAGATAGAGTATACTTGGCTGCAGATTTTTCCCATTCAGCATGTTTAATATATCATGCCACTCCCTTCTGGCCTGCCAAGTTTCTGCTGAGAAATCTCCAGCTAGCCTTATGGGCCTTCCCTTGTAAGATAGGGACTTCTTTTGTCTTGTTGCTTTTAGTATTTTTTCTTTATCACTATATTTTGCAAACTTAATTACAATGTGTCTTGGTGTTGGCCAGCCTTGTGGATTTTGATAAGAGTTCTTTGTGCCTCCTGAATTTGGATATCTGTTTCCTTCTCATAATTAGGAAAATTTTCTGCTATGATTTCCTCAAATAAATTTTCTGCCTCCTTTTCTCTCTCTTCTTCTGGTATTCCTAAGATATAAATCTCATTATATTTGATGGAGTCACTGAGTTCCCTAGGTTTATTCTTATGTTCCATGATTTTTCTTTCTCTGCTTTGTTCAGTTTACTGTTTTCCATTATTTTACCTTCTATATCACTTATTCCTTCCTCTGCTTCTTCCACCCTGGTGTTCATTACATCCAGCTTGTTTGGTACCTCAGTTAATGTGTATATCAGTCATTTCTTACTGATTATTTTTTTAACTCTTTTATCTTAGAGGTAAGGGTGCTTCCTTGAAGTCTTCCATTCTTTTCTCAAACCCAGTGAGTATCCTTATGATTGTTGCTTTAAATTTTCTATCAGGCATACGACTTATATCTGTTTCAATTAGATCTCTGGCCATGACCTTAGCTTGTTCTTTCATTTGGGATGAATTCCTCCATCTTGGCATTTTGTCTAAGTCTCTGTCTTCTGTGTGTTAGAAAAGTCTGTTATGTTTCCTGCTTCTGGGAATAATAATAATGGCTTTATGAAGAAGGGGTCATATAGTGTCCATATAGTGCCTGAAGCCTGGCACTTCAGGGAATATCTCTGGTGTGTGCTGCATGCACTCAGCTGCTGTGTTTTGGCTGTTCTATCCATAGTCCAAGTCATCTGCAGAGGCTCTCCTTGCCTGCAGTGGGAAATGTTTGGACTTTGGCCAGGGTGTGGTAAGTTTTAACTAGGTGTGTTCTAGTCTGCTTATTAAATGAGACCTGATGCTATTTTCACTAAAAGTGAAGCCTTGCAGAACTCCCTGGTCAGGAACCATAGTGTGAGTGAGGGTTTCTGCTGGTCTTCTGGAGAAGGAGCCCATTGCACTGGGACTGAGGCACACTCACCTGAGAAGGGCAGTACTGGCAGAGTGCAGCGGGGGGGTGGGACTTGGTGTATCCAGGTTAGGCAGCCAATGTTAGTGCTGTGCTGTTTACTAGAGGTGGTTCTGTGCTTATGCTGAGGGGTAGAGGAGGGAAATGGTGCCCACCAGCTCTTTTGTCCCCAGAGAGGCATCTCTGTGAACACCACCTCTCACAGATGCACTCCAAGAAGAGGGAACAGTCTCTCCCCTGTGAGCCTTAGGTGATCCTCAGATTGCATTATCTGCCCCAGAGTTGCTTGCCTGCCTTCTCTTCAGGAGTAGGGCAGAACCCTCAGGGCTCTATCCTGGCCAAGTCCATAGACATTTGAAACACCAGTTTTCAAGCCCTACTGGTTGTGAAAACTCATGAAAATCAGACCCTCTCATTTGCCCAACCAATGGCTTCAGGGAAGCATTCTCCTTGTGTGTATCCCTGTGTGCTTCTCTTTCACTTTTCTCCACAGCTAGGGCTCCCTCCCCTCCACAGCACCCACGATCCTGTTTCTTCCCAAATATCTCTGTACTTTCTACCTTCTTCTATGTGGCCTCTTCTCTCCCTGTAGTTGTGCAGTTTATTCTCTCAGTCTTCAATTCTATTTCTTGGCTATTCAGAATGATTGGATAGTTATATAGTTATGTTTGAGGGACAAGATGAGCTTAGGGTCCTCCTACTATACTGTCATCTTATTTCAGGCCAAATTACCCTTTTTCACTTAGTAACATGCATTTAAGTTTCCTCCATGTCTTTTTAGGCTTAAATGGCTCATTTCCTTTTATCCCTGAACAATATTGCACTGTCTAGATGCACCACAGTGTCTTTATCCATTCATCTACTAAAGGACCAAGTTGCTACCAAGTTTTGGCAATTATAAGTAAAGCTGCTATAAACATTTATAAGTATAAGTTTTTGTTTAATCATTAAATATTCAACTCTTTGGGGCAAATACCAAGGAGCATGATTGATAAAACATAAATGGTAAGAGTACATTTAATTTTATAAGACATTGTCAAACTGTCTTCCAAAGTGGCTTGCCTTTTTGCAGTCCCACCAGCAACGAATGCGAGTCCCTGTTATTCTACATTCTCATTAGCAATTGTGATATTGAATTTTGGCCATTTTTATAGATATATAAAGGTATCTCATTGTTGTTTTAATCTGCAATTCCCTAACAACATACAGTAGTGAACATCTTTCCATATGTTTATTTTCCATGTGCAAAAATTCTTTGTTGAGGGTATTTTGGCCATTTTTAATCAAGTTGTTCATTTTCTTATTGTTGAGCTTTAAGTGTTCTTTGTATATTTTATATTAACAGTCCTTTATCAGTTATGACTTCTGGAAATATTTCCTCCCAGTCTGTGGCTTGTTTTCTTAATCCTTCTATAGCATCTTTCATAGAGCACAAGTTTTTGATTTTAATGAAGTCCAGCTTATCAGTTATTTCTTTCATGGATTGTGCCTTCACTGTTTTATCTCAAAAGTCACACCATACCCAAGGTCATCTAGACTTTCTTCAATGTTATCTTCTAGTAGTTTTATAGTTTTGAATTTTACTTTTAGGTCTATGAACATTTTAGGTTAATTTTTCTAAAGAGTGTAAGATTTGTATTTAGATTCTTTTGTGTGTATGGATGTCCAGTTGTTCCAATACCATTTGTTGATAAGACTGTCTTTATCTCATTGTATTGCCTTTACTCTTTTGTCAAAGATTCATTGGCTCAATTTATGTGAGTCTATTTCTGAGCTTTCTATTCGTTCCATTGATCTATTTGTCTATTTTTTACCAATACCACACTGTCTTGATTACTACAGCTTTGTAGCAAGTCTTAGAGTTGAGTAGTGTCAGTTCTTTGACTTTGTTCATCTCCAAGGCTTTCTTGTCTATTCTGAGTCTTCAACTCTCTATATAAACTTTAAAATCAGTTTGTCGATATCCACAAAATAACTTGAGATTTTGATTAAGTTTTCATTGAATCTATAGATCAAATTTGGAAGAAGTGATATTTTGACACTATTGAGACTTCCTGTCCATGAACATGGAATGTCTCCCTATTTAATTAGTTCTTTGATATTTCTTTCATCAGTTTTATAGTTTTCTCTTCTCAATCTTATACATATTTTATTAGATATATTTCATATTTGGGGGTACTAGTGTAAATGTTATTGGGTTTTTAATTTCAAATTCCTCTCATTCACTTCTGGAATATAGTAACCCCAGGGATTTTCTGAAGTTTCTCTCAGCTCCCTAGCCCTGTTCACAGGCTTCATATGGCTCCACATGCCTGTGCCTTGTGGAATGGAGGAAGAAAACCTCTTTCTGCTCCAAACCTTATCAAATACATGAAACTTTATACCACACAAATGTCATAGTACAGGGTAAATACAAAGACCCTTATATGCTTCTGTCAGTTTTTGATATATGGAACTACTGTATATTAGTAGTAGTTAGAAGGACTGACACAAGTATGTTGCTGTTACTTAATCATTCATTTCCAAAATACTGTCTGCTCTCAAGAAAATTAAATCAATGCCAATGAGCTTTTGACACAAGGTTTTATTGTGTAATTTGATGTCTTAGAAAGGGATTGCATATAAAATACGGCACATCCAACTTTTTTCTGTTGCTTATAATTTAAGATTTCACTCACTATGAAAATATAAATATCTTCAGAAACATAAGGATATTAAGGCAAGGACAAGCCAGCTACAAACTGGTTACAGAATTTTTTTTTTCAAATTAAGATAGCTTTATTTTTTTATTTTTTAACTATTTATTCATTTTGATAGAGAGCATATGCAAGTGGGAGAGGGGCAGAGAGAGAGAGAGGAAAGGAGAAAGAGAGTTCCAATCAGGATCCATTCTGTCAGCACAAAGTCTGACACAGAATTTTACCCGATGAACTGTGAGATCATAACCTGAGCTGAGATCAAGAGTTGGATGTTTAACTGACTGAGCTACCAGGTGCCCCTAAGGTATCTTTAAAAGACATCAGAGAGCTTTCTGCTTCCAAGAAGATGGAATAGAGATCATTTCTCCTATTTCTTCTGTTACCAACAACTAAACATTTTAAACAACATATAGAAGAGAAACACAAGAAGATTGAAAGGGGAGAACAAAAAGACCAGCTAGGGATATACAACGAAAGGAACAATGTGTTGGTTAGTTCCCTGGGTTTTGCTTTTGCCTCATGTATCTCAGTCTAGGAGCTAAAGAAGCTGGAAAGATGCATATGCCAACTGACCCCAGAAAACAAACAAACAAAAAAATCTTCAACAAAACTTACTCTCCCCAGCAAAATGACCAGGAATGGGGAGCCTAGGCTGCCACCACCTGCTAGGATCATATCAGAGAAGGAAGTCAGACTTTTATCTCCACTGAGGAATGATGAAATCCTCCCAATGAACATCATATGGGGACCCAGAACTTACACCACCCCCTAACCAACAGTAGAGAAGTACCCATCCCCTTCCCTGCTGGAGTCAGAGGAAGCCTAGTGAAGAGTAAGTACTCTTACCCAAAAATGTTTTAACAAGTCCACTTCCCTGGAAAACTAGTAGATGGTTGAAAATCCCACTGCTACCCTGCAATAATGAGGAGCCCCTCCCCCACTTGGGTCAACAGAAGCTGAGTGAGAACACAGACTTCTACTCCTACCTGCCAGTAACAAGCCAACACCCTACACACACACACACACACACACACACACACTTCCAATGCCAAAGTGGTAATTAAAGAAGTCAGCTGAAACAGAAGGTGTAAATTAGATTCACAGTATTATAGCATATGCAAAATACCCAGGTTTGATTTTTAAAAATCAGTTACAAAGTACCAAAAAAATTCAACTTTAATAAAAACAAAAACAAAAACAAACAATGGTTGCCAATACTGAGGTGACAGGAATGTTAGGTTCATCTGACAACGATTTTTAAAGAGACATCATAAAAACATTTCCATAAGCGAGGCACCTGGGAGGCTCAGTGGGTTAAGTGTCCAACTCTTGATTTCAGCTCAGGTCATGATCTCACAGTTCATGAATTTGAGCTCTGCATTAGGCTCTGCACTGTCAGTGCAGAGCCTGCTTGGGATTCTCTCTCCCTCCCCACTCTGTTTTTGTCCCTCCCCTACTAGTATACTTTCTCTCTAAAAAATAAACTTAAAAAAATGTTTCAATAACCAGTTACAAACACATTTGAAACGAAAAAAAAGTCTCAGCAAAGATTATAAAATATAAGGAAGATCCAAATGTAAATCTTAAAACTGAAAATACAAAAATTCAAATAAAAAACTCAATGGATAGGTTCAACAGCAGAATGGAGGAGGCAGGAAAGAATCAGGGAACTTGAAAATAGAACAACATTGATATTACTCAATTTGAACAACAGAGAGAAAACAGACTGAAGAAAATGAGCTGAGCCTCAGCAACCTGTAGGAGTATCTTAAAATTTTTTTTTTCAACGTTTTTTATTTATTTTTGGGACAGAGAGAGACATAGCATGAACGGGGGAGGGGCAGAGAGAGAGGGAGACACAGAATCGGAAACAGGCTCCAGACTCTGAGCCATCAGCCCAGAGCCTGACGCGGGGCTCGAACTCACGGACCGCGAGATCGTGACCTGGCTGAAGTCGGACGCTTAACCGACTGCGCCACCCAGGCGCCCCAGGAGTATCTTAAAAGACCTAACATTCCTGTCATTGGAATACAAGAGGAATAAAGAGGGCAGGCTGAAGTAATTCTCAGGGAAGTAATAGCTGAAAACTTCCCGAATTTTGCCAAAAAACATAAACCTACACAAAGCTGAGCAAACCTCAGACAGGATATAATCAAAGAGTTACCTGCCAAGACACATCATAGTCAAACATCTGAAATGAAAGACAAAAACCAAAGTCTTGAGAGTAGCAAGAGAGAAATAGCATTTTACCTATGGGGAAAAACAATTTAAATGGCAGCAGATTCCTCATGTGAAACTATAGAAGCCCTAGGAAACAGCATAACATTTATGAAAGAAAAGTCTCAGTCTATAATTCTATATCTGAAGAATTTATCTTTCAGGAGGAAAAGAGAATAAGGGCATGCTCATAAAAAAAAAAGAAAACTAAGAGAGTTTGTTATCAGTACACTACCCTAAAAGACTGGCTAAAGAAAGTTCACTAAGCAGAAAGAAAATGATAAAAGAAGGAATCATGAAATGACAGAAGAAGAAGAAGAAGAAGCAGAAGGAGCAGCAGCAGAGGAGGAGGGGGAGAGGGAGGAGAAGAAGAAAGAATAATGAAAAAGGTAAATATATAGGTAAATACAATATATTTTCCTCCTCTTAAAGGAAATTCTTAACTATGTTTCATGGTTGAAGCAAAAAAAAAAATAACAATATCAGATATGTTTCTAAATGTATGTAGAGAAAATATTTAAGGCAATTACATTATCAACAGAAGAAGAAAATGAGACATAAAGGGAAGTAGATTTCTACGTTACTCAAACATGTAAAATGTTGACACAAGTAGACTATGCCAAGTCATGTATATAAAATACAATACCAAGAGCAGCTGCTACAAAAACTTTAAAAAAAGATATACTTACAATACCGCAGATAAATCAAAAAGAAATGCTAAAAAATGTTTATGTGACCCACAGAAAGGCAGGGAAAAGAAAGTGGAGAAACAAAGAGAAAGAACAAACCAAGAACAAAGATAAAGTGTCTGATTTAACATACTAAATATTAAATTAGTTATAAATGGTCCAAGTATGACAATTAAAAGACAGAGAATGACATAATGTATTTTAAAAATTATACAACTATATACTGTCTACAAGAGATTCACTTCAACTGTAGTGTTGTAGGCAGGATGAAAGTTAAGGGATGCAAAATGATAGGACGTATAATGTCAACTAGTCGAAAGAAACAGGAATGGCTATATCAATATCAATACCAAATAAAGTAGACTTCAGAAGAAAGAAAACTAGCACAGACATAGGATATTACATAATAAAAGAGTCAATCCATCAAGAAGGCATAGCAATCGTAAAATACGAGAACCACACATGGAGCTATAAAATATGTGAAGCAAAAACTTTTACAATTACAAAGAGAAATAGACAAATCTATAATTATCCTTAAAACTTCTCCACTCTTCTCTCAACAATGGTTAGAACAACCCACAGTAACACCCACACACACGCATACACACACAAAGCCAGGCACGTGCATGTGAGGCCTGGGAAACTGTGAGGGCAAGATAGGGGGGAATGAAAGAGATCCTCCTGGCACACTCAGTCTTACAGTAAGAGCAAACAGTGGTCTCCCATGGCTAGTAAAGACGTAAGAGAGCTCAAAAACTTTCCCCATCTGATGGATAGGTTTGTGGGACCTGCTAAAGAATAAAAAGATTATAGAAAATCTCAGGAAAATCCTCCAGACTCTCCAATCCAAAGCCCTGAAAAAGGAACTTATTGAGCCTGACTGAAAATCATTTGAAGACTGTGCTAAACTAAATCTAACTAATTGGGCGACAACAATGTCGCCCAAAACCAGTACAACTCAGAATATATTGACTCAGTGCTCATGCTAGGCACATGACAGAAAGGGCAAACCCTTCTCTAGCACAAATATTATTGGTTTCAGCCTCTACATTTATCTTACACAGCACATACAGCATTCAATCAAAAGGTGAGACATGCAAAGAAACGGGAAAATATGGCCCATTGCTATGAAAAGAAACAGTCAAAAGAACCAGATCTAGATATGGCCCAGATGTTGGAAAAATCAGAGAGAGATTTTAAAATAAACAAATATGGTAAATATGTTAAAGGATCTTTGGGTGAAAAACACAAGTAAGCAAATAGAAAATGTCATCATTGAGATGGAAACTATATAAACACTCTAAGTAAAAATTCTCGAACTAAAAAAACTGATAACAAAGCCTATTAGAATTCTTTTTATTCATTCCTACCAGTAGACTAGACACAGAGGAGGGAAAAAAGTAAGTGAATTTAAGGACATGTTCCTAGAAATTATCCAACTGCAATGCAAAGAGAAAGAAAGTGTGGGGAAAAGATACAGCATCTGAAATCTGTACCACAGTATCAAATGGTATGATACACACATACCTGGAAATCCACATAAGGAAGAGAGGGAAAATGGGGCAGAAAAAAAAAATATTTGAAGAGATACTGATAGAGAATTTTGCAAAAATGATAAGTACATTTCCCACAGTTCCAGGAAGCACAGTTCTACTATATTTACCATGAACGGGATTAAAAAAAAAAAATCATACCTATACACATCATGGTCAAAGTGCTGAAAGAAAAATATAATCTTGAAAGCAGCTTGGGGGAAAACGTCACACTTTATGCACAAGTGCACAGCAATCAGAATGAAGTATGACTATTCATGAGAAACAACAGAGGACAGAAGAAAATGTAATGACATTTTTAAGTTCTGAAAGAAAAAACTGTCAACCTAGATTCTATATCCAGTGAAAATATCCTTCATGAAGGAAGAAAAAAAATAAATGAATTCTCAAAGAGACAAAGGCTGAAAGAGTTCATCCTTAGCTGACCTGCACCACAAAAATGCTAAAGTAAATTCTTTAGTCTGAAGGACGATACTAGAGAAAAACTTGTTCTGTATGAAGGAATAAAGAACATTAAGGGAGTACATATATGAATAAACATAAAGGATTTTTTCAAATTATTCTGACATATGTATATCACATACATAGGCATACATAAAATGTAAAAATACTTTAAATCCTCAAAAATTATTCTATTATAAAATAAAAATGTACTTTTAAATTCCAGTGTATCTATATCTATGCCTTTAACAGATAGAGAGAGAGAGATGTTAAATGTTTTAAAACTATAATGACTGTTTAAAGTCAAAATTACATCAATGTAAAAAAATTGTATCAGTGTATTATGGGGTTTATAGCTTATGTCAAATAAAACCCATGACAACAAGAGTACCATGAACATACATGGCCATTAACTGGAAGTATGTAGGTTTATGGTTCTTGCACTGATTACAAAGCAGTACAATATTGGGGTGCCTGCATGGCTCAGTCAGTTAAGCGACCAACTCTTGGTTTCGGCTCAGGTCATGATCTCATGGTTTGTGAGTCTGAGCCCCACATCGGCTCCTCGATGACAGTGCTGAGCCTGATTGGGATTCTCTCTCTCTCTCTCTCTCTCTCTCTCTCTCTCTCTCTCTCTTTCGCTCTCGCTCTCGCTCTCTGCTCCTCCCCTGCTCTCTCTCTCTGTCTCACAATAACGTTAAAAAAAAATGTAGTAGAATATTTGTTGACTATATGCTATTTAAAGTGAAAAAAAAGAATATTTTAATATCTAGAGCAACCACTGGAAAAAAACAGCAAGAGGTGTAACCTATAAAACAGAGAATCTAATAGAATATGCAAATATACTCATTTCACTCAAAAGCAGGCAGGAAAGGAAACAAAAACCCAAAGTAGATGGAACAAAAGGAGACACACTTCAAAATAGCAAACCTAAAATACAAACATATCACTAATTAAATTGACTATAAATGGACTTATCACTGCAATTAAAAGGCAAAGACTGTCAGCTAATACAAACAAACCAACCAAATAAATAAATAAATAAATAAATAAAACATACCCAACTGCATGCTGCTTACCAGAACAGGCTTAAAAGATTAAGACCCAGATTGAAATTTAAAAGATGAGAAAAGTATGTCATACAAACACTAAGCATTAGAAAAGCTAATGTAGTATACTTATTAATGCCAGCCAATGTCAACTTTCAGAAAGGTGCTAGCCGATAAAGGAGATTTCATAATGATAAAAACATCAGTTTATCAAGAAGTCATAACAACTGTACATGTGGGAGAACCTAGTACCTAAGGCCCCAAATATAAGAATCAAAAATTTATAGAATAGAAGGAACAGACAGATCCACAAAAAAAGATAATACCCCTCCTTTATTAATTGATAGAATCAGTAGATAAATTCGAAAGGAAAACGAAGATTTGAAGTGCATCAACAGCTCGGCCTGCTATGCTTTTCTACAACACTATACCCAATAAGAGCAAAATACACATTCTTCCCAAGTGTAAATGAGTCATTCATCAAGACAGACCATGGCAGAGCCCTTAAGCAATCTTAGTAAATTGCAAAGGATTAAAACGATAGAATATGTTCTGTGATCAGAACAGCATTCAATTAGAATTCAGTAACAATAAGA
The DNA here is from genome assembly GCF_028018385.1 of Neofelis nebulosa. NCBI lineage: Eukaryota > Metazoa > Chordata > Mammalia > Carnivora > Felidae > Neofelis > Neofelis nebulosa. Next base: position 67,154,771 of record NC_080788.1, on the reverse strand, counting down.
TAGCTAGAAAATCTCCAAATATTTCAAAATCAAACAACAGACTTCTGGATAACTCAAGGGTCAAATAAAAAAAAATCTCAAAGGAAATGAGAAGCCCTTTAAGCCTCAGTCACCTTTACATCTTCACGGGAACGAGATTATCAGATCATTTCAGAGAGCAGGTTTTAATTAGTGGAACATAAAAGAAGACTTGGAGGGGCTGCTCTTGAGAAGAGAAAAAAAAAAAATCACTGAAAGCAGAATTAAAGGACCTGATACTGCCGCTTACTGGCTGGGAGACTTTTTAAAAGCCCCTTAGAAAATGTATTTGTTCACCTGAAATAGGAATAATAACACTGGCACTGTCACATCTTTGTGAAAGTTAAATGCAATGCTTGCAAAAGCACCTACCAAGCAAAGGGCTTGGTCTATCCTACTAGATGCTCAACAAACTCTGGCTGGATGAAAAAGTAGCTTGGAGCTATCAAAAACAGGCTTTGTAAATTTGCCTAGGGCTCAACCTAAGCAACAAAGAGAGAGAAAAAATTAGCTACGTGTGAGGATTTCAAGTCATACCTAACTAGCCCATAAGAGATGTCTTTAAGGATAACTGAAAGGACCTTTTGTTTTTTTAAGGTATCTCTTTGGAGGGAACTTGGAGTTGGGGGAAGAGTGCATGTGTTCATATTCTCCCACTATGTCTCTTAACTGAACCAGTGCATTCCAGCTTCTTAAACAAACAATATTTCCACTTCATTGCTATTTACAGCCATAGCCTAAAGCACAAAGATCAGACTCAGCGTCTGATTAAACTAAGTTTTATAAAGAATGACAAAATAATTGGTAAAAACATTTCAGCTTGGGTATGTAAAATGGAAAAAACAAAGTAGCAAACGTTCAAAGCACAATGGGTTTTGGGGAACAACACTGTCTTTTCTCTTTGGCATTTCTCTAGGATTCCTATCTTGGCTGGGTGACAAAAACCTGTCCATCAGCTGCAAGCCTGAGCCTATCAGCCTTACAAATCAGAGTTAATAAAAGTCAATCAGTGATGGTTTAACTTGCTTGCTCCTGCCTGAAGCAGGATTCAGCCCCAGTGTCTGTCATCCACTTAGAAAACACTTTCTATGGCCGCCCATAAATTCTAAAAATTTAATCATCTACATTTCTATAGATAGGAAAAAGTGATTTCTATAAATATGCACCAGGCCAACACAGATGCATGTGAATCCCCTACAGATAAATGCACAGATACAAACTTAATCCTCCATAGTTACAGACATCGAAAGACAGTTTTCCTAAACAAAATCAGCCTCTTACTTTAGAGTTTTACCTTGTACATACATGTCTTTCAGTATAGAAAGTACTCATATCTTAACTGCCTTTACAGTATGTTGGCTTGTGACTTTTTCAATAAATTATGTGTTGATGTATTCATTGCCCAAATCTTTGTGGCAATGTCCACCAAATGATGTTAGATCTAAGTTACAAACTACTAGAACTGCTGTTTGATCCTGTCAGATCCAAGTTTTTGTGTATCTACACAGACAACAACAGAATATTCTGCCTCAACCAGGGCTATCTACAGCCAAATACAGTGTACTTAACTCTCAGAAGGGCCATTTAGGAGATAGCCAGGAGGGAGGAAGAATCCAAGAGAAGCTGTTAGGACAAATATTAATCCGAGACAAGTTTTCTTCTAACGATAAACACCTTAGTTTTCAAATCAAATTTAAAGTCCAGGGTTGTGTCAAATAGAATCATGGGGGAATACAACACATGCTCCTTCATTCATTCAACAGATGTTTGCTGAATGAAAACTGTGCCTTTTATGTCCGTTTTAACAACAAGAACAAATTATAATGCAGGTGACATATGTAATCTTAAATTTTCTAATGGCCACATTTTAAAAAGTAAAGAGAAATAAGTAGAATTAACTTTAAGAAGATATTTCATTTAACCCAATATATACATGTATTATCATTTCAATATGCAATCAATATAAATACTTATTAAAGAGATATTTTAGGGCGCCTGGGTGGTTCAGTTGATTAAGCGACCAACTTCAGCTCAGGTCATGATCTCGCAGTCCGTAAGTTCGAGCCCCGCGTCAGGCTCTGTGCTGACAGCTGAGAGACTGGAGCCCGTTTCTGATTCTGTGTCTCCCTCTCTCTCTCTCTCTCTCTCTGCCCCTCCCCTGCCTGTGTTCTCTCTCTCTCTCTCTCTCTCTCTCTCTCTCAAAAATAAATAAAGATTAAACAAAATTTTTTAAGAGATATTTTACATCACAATTCAGACCCGCCACATCTCAAGTGTTCATAGCCACATGCGGCTAGGGGCGACCATACTGTGCAGTTCAAGATGCTATGAGTACAACAATGAAAAAAATACACATATTTGCTCTTACGGAGATTAATCGGGGGGGAAGACAGACAGTAAACAAATAAATAGGAAGTGTCAGGTTGTTAACATGGCCTAAAAGGCCGTGTGTGCTCTGGCCCCAGCTACCTCTCCAAACTCATCATCATCTCCCCCTGCCCCCTTGCACTCACTGGGCCTGCAACCACACTGCCCACCTGCCTGTCTATGAATGAGTCTGCCAAGCACGTACCACCTCAGGGTATTTCCATCCACCTGAACATTCTTCTCTAAGACATAAAAGCACTTTAAAAACCTAGTGAACAATGTGCACAATGATAAACAGCTATAGAGCACCTACCATACACATTATATACATTTTCTCAATTCATCAAACTTCATAATAAAGTGAGATAACTATTAGTATGTATGTTTTATGGACTAACTGGACTTTACATGTTATGCATATATAATGTATGTAACCAATCTACTCTTCAATCTTTGTTGGTTTTTTTTTTTTCATTTGTAAATTGTTATGCTCAGTGACTATATTGCCTTAGGATTCATTCTTAGAAGTAGAATTGCTGGGTCAAAAACTAGGAGAACTTTTAGGCTTTAGGGATAGATTGTGGAATTATTCTCTAGCAAAAGTATATCAGTTCAAAAGCAACAGCCTGTACCCCATATCTCTCCTGGCTTTCAATTTACTGTTTTCATTATTTTTAATCCTCAGTAGTTTAATATGAGAAAGATGGCACCTCAATGATGTTTTATATTTTTTCCATTCATTTTATTCTTTGGGAGGATAAACATTTCTCATGTTTGTTGAAAATTTTATTTCTCTCTATTTAACTTTCTTGTGCCTATTGTTGTTTTTTTCCATTTATGTGTTTACCTTTTTTTTTCACCACTAATAAGCACTGTGCTAAAATAGGGATATTAATTCTTTGCTTATTTCTTTAATGTTGCAAGTGTCTTTTCTAGCTTCTGCTTTGTCTTTTCATTCTCTTTTAATCTCACTCTTCTTTTTTGTCTAGCATTTCTACTTTTGTTGGCATGCCTTAAAAATCCTTTCCCCCAAATTTTGAAAATGCTTCTCCATCCTATTCTCTCCAGCCGCCTTCAGTGAACAGCCTGTGGGGCCGCTGTCTTCTCATGTTTGAGACACTATCCATGCCAAGCATATCACAAAAGAAGGGTTTGTCTGCTGGTGTTCCCATTCTCCCTTTTCTTCAACCTTCCCTTCCTAACTTCCCGCAGAGTTCACGGAACCTTTGCTCTGGAGCAACCCTATCCCACAACACCCTAGGATCTTAAGATCTACCTTCTCCCATCTTCCAAAAAAGCAATTGTCTCATACACTCACCTTAGGTCATTGCCTTTCTTGACCAATATATGAGAAAATTTTAGAGGAGTAGTAGAAATGGAGACAGGCCTTAAGTATAGTCAATAGGGCACTAAATTTGAAGTTGGATCCCTGCATGTTAACTCTGGTTCTGCTGTTAACTACGTGTCCTTACACTTATGTTCTCTGGCCCCACCATTTCTTTCTTTTTTTTTTTTTTTTTTTTTAATTTATTTCTGAGACAGAGAGAGACAGAGCATGAACGGGGGAGGGGCAGAGAGAGAGGGAGACACAGAATCGGAAGCAGGCTACAGGCTCTGAGCCATCAGCCCAGAGCCCGACGCGGGGCTCTAACTCACGGACCGCGAGATCGTGACCTGAGCTGAAGTCGGACGCTTCACCAACTGAGCCACCCAGGCGCCCCTGGCCCCACCATTTCTTATAAGACAAAAGGGTTGGCCCAATGATCCTCAGCTGCATTCAAAAGCTGACGTTTCTTATTGGCTGCTATGAGTCTTCTTTTTCATCTGGCCTTAGAAGAAACATAGTCCAAATACAGAAGGCATCATCTAATTCTATGACCCACATAAGGAGAGTTTCTGGCATAAATAATTCTGAATGAGACTCAATGACCTAACCTTCTGCTTCTTAAGGCCACTTATTGCATGGTCATACTGGGAAAATCAACTTCTCCGCAGGCAAATAAATATTATTTATCAGTAAAAAGAAATAATCATGCCTTGAAATTTCTATACATAGTTATCAAGTCAAATAGGAAATCACTTTCTAATTCAGAAATATCACAAGTAATAGAGAGTTGACTTTTTACCTGAATTAGAAATAACAAATTTTATTGGGCTTGGAATCATCACTAAAATATTAAGCTTCTCTTTCATATTCTATCCAATGAATAATGAACTGCTTCATTGGACTTGAACTTATTTTGGACATGAATTTATTGGACCATTTTCTGAAGGTAGAATTCCAGGCCAGAATTATATGTCAGTAACTGAATACAAAAGTTGGCCTTCTTTGTCTAGTGTAGAAACTGCCATCTCTTCTAAAATACAGAACAGATTTTCCAGTTCGTTTTGCAGAAATGGCTTCCATGGGATTTGACAACACAAGAGTCATTCATTAATCTAATTGTCTTCTGCCATGAAATTATGCTTAATGTTAGTAATGTAGAGACAGTAATATTATAAAATATGAACTGCTGAAGTAGCCTGGAATATCCTGGCAATTTCCAGCCACTTGATGGATTAATATCCAATTCTGGTAAATTTTAGATACTGATTGATGGGGACATTTAAAAGCAAATGTAATTAATTTTAAGCTTTATTTACCATTAATTTCCATGGCTTTAACCCCTAAATATAATAACAGGTAGGTATGAGAAATTCTCATTGGTTATGGCCATCTTTAAAAGAAAGAGCATTACTCACTGGAATTATTGCAGTATTTGTCACAATCCAATACTAGCTCATATTTTCTCTTGTTGTCTACCTAATATTATCTTGGCAGTATAAACTATAAGAGAATTCACCCACACACACATTTTCACTTACTCTTTTTGCCTTTTTTGGGAAACTGCTATTATCAGAGAGAATCTGTAGTCATAGTTTTCTCATCATAAATTTCCCCTCTGGGGAAAATACACATTTTCCTAATCTTACTAAATAAGTGTGATTAAAAAACCAAAGCAAACCTTAGGACTTTTGACCCATTTGGGGCTGTCTGAACATCATTCACCTGAACCTATAAAATATAAAGTTCTGTGCATTTGAGGTGTCAAACACTTCCGACAAAAGTCTCAGCAGAAAAAAATGATACTTAACGGTTTTTTTTTTCTCTGTAATCATTCCCGTTTTCAGAAGTGAGCTCACAGAATAGCTCGATGCCAGTTATACTGAGACCTCGTTTCAAATCAATCCAAAAAAGAGTCACTTTTGTTCCTGACGTAAAGAAATAGGGAGAATTTGTCCAGCGTTCTTTGCTGCCAGAAAGCCTCTTGATGGGCAAGCACTCTGTGGGTTTCACAGGATCATTCCACAAATGATACCATCACTGGCCCCTTCCAGCCCTTTAATATTCCCTCCAGTCAGAAACAAACCACAAAGTCAAAGAGTATTAGCTGTAAAGGCTTTCTAGGACAGGATTTTCATCATGTTCTCCCCTCTCTGAAAGCTATTCTACTTACAAATTGATTCGGTGGGAAAGTAACACGTGGTTGTTACATGTTGTGTGACTCAGGGTGTCTCAAATCAGGGTGCCTCAGTTTACCTTTAAAAATGTGCCATCACCTCATCTTAAAGAAGTGCTGTTCCTCAGGGGGTGTGCAACACACAGAGGGCAGGAGTGAACCCAGTCGTTGGGTCCCCTTTGGATGTACAAGTAAGAGCAGGCTCACTCGGCAGCACCCCACAGTTGCCATTTTGTTGTCTTCCCTCTATCCTTGCCACGTGAAGAGCAACACACCATAATAATAATGACCATAACATATTCTGAGAGCTCACATCCATTGAGGGCTGAGGTAAGTGACACATCCGTTTTCTGAATCTAAGGTCATGCTGTTAGCAAGAGAAGGAACCAGAATTCAAGCCAAGATTATCTGGCTCCATGGGCTCAAGTTGGAAACACAAGAGAAAAAAAAATCATCCCTTCAAAATTATTTTCCTACCCACGGGAATTTCCAAAGAAATTGGCAGAGGTAACCTCTCACCTTTACCCTGGAAATTTTTTCCCCATTCCTCTTAAAACTACTAATGATCATTTGATCACCTCTGAGAAGATATGGTAAATAGCAGACAAACATGGAAATGACGGTAATGACATTTTCAGCTTTATTGTACACCTATTAGCTACCAGATATTGTGCTAAATGCTTTCCATTCACTAGTTTATTAAACCTTCTCAGCAGTCCTTAAGGTAGGTACTGTTACTACCTCCCTGGTATAGATTTAAAAAACTGAGGCTTGGATGTTTCTAAGAAACTCATACATGTTAAAAATAGCAATCATTTGATACCTAAGAACAGAACTTTTGCCTTTGTAAAAAACATTAAAATATTAATATGTAAGATCTAATTTCTTCCACTTATCTCTTATTTTACTAATCTGGCACTCATACCATGAAGTCTGAAAATATTTTACACCATTTCTTCTCATTGTGAGTGGTCTAAGGAAGAAAGATCTGCCCGCCTGCCTCCCCACCTTCCAGTATTTTCAGGGGTCCTTACTGGCAAAACCCAACCAGACCAGGGGACAGAGGAGTTGGTTAATGCAGCCTCAGAGCAGGAAAGATAGGGAGAGGATGGGGTAGAGTGGGGGAGCTTGGGCAAACTGGGAATAAGCAGCATTGCCACTCTCACTCCCAATTAGAAATGGGGTCCAGGTGGGCCTGGATGGCTCACTCAGTTAAGCATCTGACTCTCAATTTTGGCTCAGGTCATGATTTCATGGTCGCGAGATCAAGCCCCACATGGAGCTCTGCACTGGGCATGAAGCCTGCTTGAGATTCTCTTTCTCTCCCTCTCTTTCTGCCCTTTCCCCACTCATGCCTTCTCTCTCTCCCTCTCTCTCTCTCTCTCTTTCAAAATAAAGAAATAAACATTAAAAAAAAGAAATGGGGTCCAATAAGACACATTTGATTTGGTGCCAAATGTTCACCTAGAGATAGCAGAAGTGATATGGAAAATTACCATTGCTTGATTTGCAAAAAAGTGAAGTAATAATAATGTCAATGTATATTTTTTAGAGTGCTCTATAGATCATGTATACCTACATATACCAAAGTATTAAAAATGTAGGATGAGTCCTGATATCAGACCACTTAACTGACTGAGCCACCCAGGTGTCCCAATGTATCAAGATTTTTTTTAAAAAATTCGAAACAACTTAGTCATCTTTGTGAAAAGTTGAGGTTGAAGGGATGAAGATTGCAACTCTATGTTTGTTCTAACCATTTTGTTCAAGTGCTTTGTGTCTGAAGTATGTAAAAAATTGTCATATATCAAGGTTTCAGCTGACTATAAAGAGCTAGCCACATTTTCTAAAAGTTATCTTGACTATATAGATCTGTTGAGCCAGATATGCAAAGTCAAGGTCGACACAGAGGTAGGAGATAGTTATTGGGCAGTTCCTACCTTCACTGGAATTATGCTGACTGCATAATTTTTCTATTTTATTTTCTACTTTATTTTTTTTTAATTTTTTTTTTACATTTATTTATTTTTGAGAAACAGAGTGAGACAAAGTGTGAGTGGGGGAGGGGCAGAGAGAGAGGGAGACACAGAATCCGAAGCAGGCTCCAGGTTCTGAGCAAGCGGTCAGCACAGAGCCTGATGCGGGGCTCGAATCCACAAACTGTGAGATCATGACCTGAGCTGAAGTTGGACGCTCAACCAACTGAGCCACCCAGGCACCCCAGTCTACTTTATTTTCAATATGGAGACTGAGCACACAGAAGCCAGAGAATAGTGGCTTCAGTCTGATTTTAAATTATTCTTAATCATTCCAGCACAGAATGTTTAGAAAAATAGAAATTCTGCTATACTTCTGATGGAAATATAAATTGGCAATGTGGCATCTAGTAAAGCTACAGATATACATATTCTGTTACCCAGAAATCCCATTTTGGGGGCACCTGGGTGGCTCAGTGGGTTAAGCATCTGACTCTTGATTTTAGTTCAGGTCATGATCCGAGGATTGTGGGATTGAGCCCATGCTCAGGGCAGGGGCTGCTTAAGATTCTCTCTCTCTCTCTCTCTCTCTCTCTCACTCTCTCTCTCTCTCCTCCCCCCTCGCACACACTCTCTCTCTCTCTCTCTCTCTCTCAAAAAATAAATAAATAAATAAATAAATAAAATTTTAAAAAAGAAATCCCATTTTGTTGTCTGTTTGCTTTTTGGTACATGCTCCAAAGAAGAATCTCATACTTGTGAATGAAGACACATGACTAAGATTTAAACATATTCATACAATGAAATACTTTGCCACAGTCAAAATGCCTAACGCAGATCTGCGTGTATCAACATTGGTAAACTCCGAATATACTGTAGATAAAACAGGCAAAATGTAAAAGGATGCATATAACACCACCCCCCAAAAGTTGAAAAGCCTATAAAATAACATATGTGTTGTTTGTAGTTGCAAAAATATGTAGCAGGAGTACAAAGTAAAAATAAATTAATCAGTAAAATGTTTATGTGCATAAATTCATGATAGCCATTCCCTTTGAGGAGGGAGAGAATAGAAACAGATAGAGAAAGGATGCAAAGAAGTCCCCGACTGAATCTGTAAGATTTATTTCTGTAAAACACATGTACACATGCACACATACATCTGAAGTGCAATGTTAAGATTTGATAAAGTTGTGTTGTGGGTCCATGGATTTTTATTATATTATTCTCTGTACTTGTCTGCATGTTTGAAATATTTCATTATAAAATATATATTTTTAAATCATCCAAGCACAAGAATATTTCTCAGAGGAATCACCAAAGCAAGGAAAAATAAAACATCCCACTCAACTTCTTTTCCCTATAAGAAGCCATGAATTATGGAGCAAAGAATGCCTTGTATTTATGAGAGGGATCTTTCTAAAGGATGCCTCACATTTATAAGTGAGTATCCTTGTAAAGATCATTGCTTTTTCATCTTGAATTCCAGACAAAGATATCCCACATTGGATTTGGTACAAGCTTATGATCCCCAAAGCATTAAGGCTCGTTCTGCTTAACATTTTATTTCTTAGCAGAACACTTCAGGAATTCAGAGAGAGGATCACCCAGCTCGATCAGGGTGGTACCCTGCCCTTGGAGCACAGGGGAGATAAGATAACTGCAGAAATGAATGATGGAATAAAATGAGCCCCCAGTTTGCTATGTTGCTTGTCATACTTATAAGTCCACAGCCATCAGAACATATGTGGGCATTTTTCCTTTAAAACATCTTTTGAGTGGTAGTTGTGTGAAACAATGATCTGTTGAATTTAATTCACAGATCAAAGAGGGAGGAAATTAACCAACACAGTAAATTGATTATTTCATGGGTGACATAACCAAGGCAATGATTTATCTTAATAAAGAGCAACTTCCCCCTAGTCCTTAACTGAATTCCAGCCAATGCAATAATACTCGGCTGTTAATGACTTTGATGTTGATGTGGAAAAGTGAATGACTGCATAATCACTGAAATGGGACCTCATCACAGTTGGAAACGTTTAAGCCAAATCATTTTGGACTGTGAAAAGAGCCCTAAGTGGTGGAGATTGGCTGGGTCCCAGCTCTTCAGTCTTAACTAAACAGGGCCTGAAAACTTTATCATGTTGCATTGCTCTGGGCTGGACCATAACTCTGACAGCTCACAGGGACTGGAGTTTAATGTATATGTCTGTGGCCTCACAGAGGAAAAAAGAATTCCAGGGCTTACAGCACCGATAATAAATACATGTCTATCAGCATTCAGCTGAAAGTGTAATTAGTTAAATCCGTCTTTGGGAGAGGGAATAGAAGAAAGGAAACAGAAGTCAACTTAAAAAAAAATTGAACCAAAAGCTTATTTTTATACCCCATGTTACTAAATATGGCTTAAGAGCTTGCAAGACAGCATTAGTCATAGACGGCAGCCTCCACCCCCACCCCTCCTCCACTCCCATCTCTAAATAATAAAGTGAACTAAAATTAGAGCTGCTTTCAAGTATGTTCACTTGATTATTATTATTTGAGTTACAGCTGAGAAGTCTGTGAGGGGACAGATCACCCTTGGGAACAAAAGTGACTCCCCAATGCCCACATCTTTGACTTTCAAATGGGGAAAAGGAAAACAGCTTCATCTCCATTCAATCACCATCAGCCAACCCAATAGATTTCCTCTTGTGCTAATCAGATCCTGGATAACATCAGCTTCCGAGAGTTAAATTATTACATCCATGTATTATAACACCGGTCTCTAGTAGGCCCGTCCAATATACCGCCATTTTCCCCTGTCCCCTCTTCTCTACGCCATCCACCCTCCTCACCACCTCCCACTGTCCCCAGATGCTCCTAAGCAAAAGTTCCAGAGAATTCTCCAAGAGAGCCAAGACCAAGCTCTGCAGCTAACGCTTGGTGACCCAGTGGTATAAGAAATACAGCTGCAGGAATAGCTGAAGGAGTGCCAGGCACTTGTCTGTTTAAATACAGCAGAGGTCCCGGGCTCAAGAAACTCAACATACCCCATTCTGATCAACTAAAATCAAATAAATAAATAAGAATAAAAATCTTTGTTTAGCGGCAAGGATTGTTAAAATGTTCCTCCAGACCCACAGCTGGGGTTGTTGACTCAGAGCGCAAAACTGGAAAATGCCCATGTGGCCAGATTAGAAACTCATTTGTGTGGTTTATGTGGCCTTGCTGGGAGCCTCCTCCTTTTCTCTCCTCTCTCCTTTAATCCAACCCTTGATTGGTTTATTACTTTAAAGGCACCCTTTTCCTGCTGGGAGCCTTGCCTGGTTGTGTCCTGGCAGCTCTTTCCCCAGGACACAAATGACCCTCAGAGGTTTCATTCGTGTTCAGCAATCCACTTATATGAGATCATCTGGGAAACTGTTAAAGAGTATGTAGCTTTTCTTTTTCCATTTTTCATTTTCTTCTTCTACTTTTTTTTTTTTTTAATTTTTGCCCTCCCCAAACTGTCCTCGCTCATGCACATACAATTCTTTTGTTTTCTTCCCTCTCTTCAAGTTCGAACTGAAGCCAAGTGCTTTTAATTTTTAGCTGCATTTTGCAAGCCTGGACTTTCAGGAATATATGTTATGAAAGCGGGGAAAGAAAAGACTTTCTTGTCATCAAAACCATAATAATTATGTGTCAAAGATAATTACTGCTTGGTGTGTAATACATCTAATACCAAGTGACAGAGAAAGTAGTCTACCGGCAGACAAGAGTAACTGCCGGCTGGCTGAAATCTGATATAAAATTAACCACCAGGCTCAAGCTCTCTGCCCACTGGAATTTCACCAGATAAAGGCCAACTCCACCCCCAAAATGCAACTCAGAGCAATGTCTAGTTTATTTGTGTTTGTTGTTGGGGCATTTTTAAGACGTGCATATATTTCCATGCGTATAAAAAATTACTTGTTTCTCTCTTAAGATATAAGACATATTCCAAGGGTCTGGAGTTGCTGTTTGAGGGGTGAAATTATTACTAAAATAGCTAAAGGGTACAACCAAACTCCGGGCAGTAAGAGTGAAAAGCTTTCAGAGATAGGCTAGTAGCTTTGCTCCATAATATCCAGATTTAGAATCTGAGTCTTACCTGGGAAACCGAAGCTTCAAAAGCAAAGCACTTCAGATGTTTAGAAGAGGGGCTACCCCATCCCTGGCACAAAGGCAGGTGAAGAGAAATCTGGAGACGCTACCAAAGTGAAACATGATGTTATTTGAGAAATTTCTCCATGTAAGGCTAGGGGTGATGTAAAGATGACTATTAAGAATGGCAAGCATGAGAATTCTGCTCAACAGTTCCTTCTGGGCAACTTTAGAGCAGAGGATGAAGCCCAGCTTCCCTGGGCTCAGTGGTCCCTGTGCCCCATTTCACCGTGAACAAACTCAGCTGTGCCAGGGAAAAGCTGGCTTGAGCCCAGCAAAGGCAAATGTTGGTTGCCAGGAGGCAGGCCTGCATGGCTTCTGCATCATTTGGGGTAGATCTGAATCTTATCTACCTCATCAGTAGCATAAACTGTCTCCACGACAGCATGGGCGTCCAGAAAGTTAGAAAAAGGACTGTGTTCTTCCAAACTGTTCCCTGATTGGCTGAAGTCACCAATCAGCTTGCAGGCGCTTTACCAGTTCTCTCACTCTTGTGCAATGAGTGGGCTTGGGTCCAGGTTGCACACAGAGGTACAAATGCAGAAGCTTTTAGAGGCTTTTAGTTACCCTCCGACCAGCGGTTGGTTATCCAGCCTTTTTGTCAGGACTGAGCCTGAATCCGGCATACCATCATCTCTGCAGTCTTAAAAATGAATCTCAAAGGTGGCCATAGAGTTCATACTCATCCCTATCAAACACCCTGCTACTGCTTTGTCCCAATAGATCATTTTACTTTAGCACTCAACTGCTCCTGCGCCATTTGGCTGTTCCACACCAACTACACAGGAATCCCTCATTAAGTTGAGGGGCTACATTCCTGAAAAGTCCTGAGGTTGGCAAAACTACATTTGGCAAGGCCAAGAATCAGAAAATAATTAAAATGGTATTCAGGACACAGACCTAATAATAATGAATAAAATTCTAGAAGCCATCTGATTTCAGAAAACCAGAATAATTAGAGTTAGAATTGGTCTCCAGTTGGTAACCATTTATTTGTTTAGAAAATATTGTTTCATCATCGTGACTGGCTGAGACAGAGCCTCTTGCAAATTTTATGCAACACAAACTGTACCAGCTCAAAAAACAATTTTTTTTAACCATTCCTCGCTGGGTTGAAATTCAACGTCCTTTGCACTCATGTCCTTGTTTTCATTTTTGCTACCTCTGTGAAATTCCAAGTAACTGTTTATCCTTCTCTTAAGTACCAGCTGGGTTAAGTACACAAATTACTGATGGTCCCTCTCCTCGATTTGAGGGGATAGAGCATAAATAATCCCCTTCTACACCATTCTATAGACCCTAACACATGGTCTGCTGAGGGGGCGGAGGGAGAGAAATGAAATGATTTGAATTGCACATAAGGAATAAGACCGTGTTTAAAATATTTCGTGTACGAATGTGAAACTTGGCTGATCTCAGATCCAAAGCTGATGAAGGGTTACAAGTTTACCTTCCCTTCTCACCTCTGAGGTTTTGTGATAGAAACGAAAACTGTCTTCTAATTTGGCTGTTCACAAGATAAATTACAGAGCGTGAAAATGAAATGTGGAGACACAAAAAGAATGACGCAAAGTCTTCCCAGGAAATACGAAAAATATTTGCATTATGGCTTCCGTGTCAATCTGTTTTGGAATTTTTTTTCACAAAATATTAAAAAGTGTATTTCCACTATGGCTTTCTCAGTACGAACTGCTGCTGGAGCCTACATGGCTTTTCTGAAGACAATGTTTGGAAATGGTTTAGACTTTTTTAAAGGCATGACCTAAAGATATTATTATTTCCAGCAAAAGAAAGAATAAAATAGCCTTTGAATGTATATGTGTATATATATAATATATTCATATTCCATGGGTATCAAAAAATCATATAGTCCCAATAATGTTCTTGGGAAGCCATAACGTAACACAGAATGTATGCTAAAACTGAAGGTGATAGGTAATGGCAACTAGAAACTATACAATCCCGGTAAACATAGAAATAAACAAAAATAGAAAAAAAAAATCATGAAGTGACATTAACCAAAATAAATTCTTGACCTTTTTATCACATTGATTAATTAAAATCTTAACAAATAAAAAGTAGTTGCCAGGATACTGTATCGTGTTGTATAAAGGATCCATATGTAGTCATCAGGATAAAACCTTTCTAAGCTACATCACTGTGAGCTACTAAGGGTAGATTCCTATCTGGTACTCAAAATATTTAAAAGTTTGTCTCAGACATACATTTATTTATAATTTGGTTTCTGATATACCAAGTTATTAGATATCAGTTTTCAATTTGCCAAACATAAGGTGTTACCTCTATTGGAAGGCCATGGCATACTCTAATGTTCCAGCACTTTCCACCTACGTTAAATGTTGATCCCCAGACAAGCTTCAGTGATTCATCATTCTTGGCATCCACTTCCTTGAGACATCTGATTGGATTGAAATAATGTAAAGAGAAAGAGAAAATATACAAACCAGGGATATGCACACACACACACAAACACCACGGAGTTTCTCTTATTCTCGTTGTTACTAAAAGAAAATAATGAAACATACTTATCGTCAGCCACACAAAACGATAAATAACCTCGGAAAATTGTTAAAGAGATGCTGGCAAACAAGGTACAAATAACAAATGGTTACGATGCTTGTTTTCGCAAATCAGTATCACAATACAGCGCAATGTCATGGCTCGCATGTTTTGAGAATCTATGCCTGTCTGTTCTATGTCCATTCAATAAATAGCAGCAGGTTTGGGGTTCCTTTCTTTGTTTTGTTTCCACCAAGAAAGCAATAGCAATGGCCCCAAGAAGAAAAGTGACCAAGTAACCACAAGGCTAGTGTGGATGGCTTTGTCCAGGGCAATGCGTGTGTACGAGGTATTTCTGAGTGGCCTTAAAATGTGACCTGGCCTGCTCAATACTCAAGTGCCCTCTTAATGCTTTTCCCTTTTTATAGGAACTTTTGATTATCTGGTCCACCTGCGTTGAACTATCTCATGAGTCACAGGTAACCCTAAACAGCTTCCCTGGTTTCTTTAATTATTTTCTAGGACTCAGGGCTGCAGTGATTACCATATGATAGCTATTGCTATTAGTTTTAGTATCCAGCGTGTGAAATAGAAAAACTCCCTAAGGACCAAAAGAAGTTTTAAGGGATAACAAAATCGTCTGTGTTTTACATAGGGAAGGCTAGTACGGAGTACCTACACAAGTGCTCTATTTTTACTACCGCTCTTCCTCTTTGCTTGGAAATGCTTTTGTTTAGAGTGATGTTAAATATCATCTAACCAGACAGTGGCAGGAGCATTGATCTGCTTAACCTTGCAATGAACTGAACAAGGTTCATCCATTCCCACAGCCAAAACCTGGGCCAAATGTGTGAATGGCTCTGACAGGGAAAAGTGGGAGCTTCCCTGATTAATAGCTAAGATGCAGGGTATTTGAAAAAGAAATTAGAAGAATGCATTATCTGGAGACATTTCCTGCCACCAAATCACCCGCACTTAGGCCGATGACTGAGAAATCCCAGAAGGCGTTCTCCTGTGAATGTGGCCTACGTCAATGGCACATTTCTGAATTGTCAGGCTGAAACCCCATCAATAGTCATAAAGAGAAGGATGTGTCCTCATTGGGGGTGTGTTGATGGATCTGATCCAGAACATGAGAGGTGACTCCTGGGTTAGCTGGATGTTGGACATATTTGGGTCTGGTGACCGTGCTTCTGATTCTAAATCAAAACCATTCTCCCCGCATCATTCAGTACATTACATAATATGAGTAGGGTTGTCTATATGCATAATTATCACTGCTCATGAGAAACAGGCCCAAAAGAATTCTCTGACCTTGTGCTGATAAATTGTGCTGAAGGAACAAGGGGCTCAGAACTGCCAGTCTCAGTTACAGACGCTGAAAAATTAAGTTGGACTGAAGGGAAATCAAGCTTCTGCATGGCACATTTCTCAGTAGGCTGAGACTCTAAGCAATTGAAGTCTGTTTCTGAGGACCCCAGTTCAAGCCCTACCTCTGCTCATCAGTCAGCACATCATTCTCGGCACTAAGCAACATGCTTGTAATTTCCAACCTGACTGGAATTAGCTCCTGAGAGGGGGAGGAGAGGGGGAAGGAAGTTAGAAAGAAATGCCTCAAAAAAGTACTCCTTCTAAATCAGAAACATCTGCTGGAGTCATAAATGGTTTTAAGTAGAAATCAACGACTAGAGGGTTTTCATAGGAGAAATAGAAAGAAACGAAGCCACCCCTCACTGAAAGTTCCCAGGTAACCGAAATCAATGATATCACTATGTATTAGAGCAAACTGTGAACCTGCTTGGTGGCTGACACTTTGGCATGTTGGATCCGGCTCCTACTACAAAGGACCATGGGACACTAAGGACCTCTGTGTGCTATTCATAATGCCTGAAATGCCTGGGCAGGACTTGGCCACTTGACGCACATTTGTTGCCGTCCATTAATCTCACTGAAGACTCTTCTTACTATAAGTCTTCAGGGAGCTTTTTTAGAAGAAGCCAGGAGCAAGAGGGATGTTCCTCTCCCTCAGCTCTAACAAAGGCCACACTCTGACTTGTAGAATTTTCCTAAAGATACAAACAATACAGGGGCGCCTGGGTGGCTCGGTAGGTTAAGCATCCAACTTCAGCTCAGGTCATGATCCTGTGGTCTGTGAGTTCGAGCCCCGCTTCCGGCTCTGTGCTGACAGCTCAGAGCCTGGAGCCTGTTTCGGATTCTGTGTCTCCCTCTCTCTCTGCCCCTCCCCTGTTCATGCTCTGTCTCTCTCTGTCTCAAAAATAAATAAACGTTAAAAAAAAATTTTAAAAGATACAAACAATACAGAAGGCAAAAAGGAACATCAGCTTCTGCCTCTCTGGTGTGTGTGTGTGTGTGTGTGTGTGTCGGTGTGTAGTTGGGAAAGATCTCAACATGGATATTCTAGAAGGAAATCAGAAGCTGTCCAGCCTCACTTGATCTTTTGTGTAAAGTCCTCCCAAAACTTCCTCAAGATAAACAACATTTGTTAATTAAAAACAAATACAAAAACACACCCCAAGTTCTCAATCAGTGTTGTCACCAGCACAGAAATTCTTTTTTTTTTTCATTTTTATTCATTTTTGAGAGACAGAGAGACACAGAGCACAAGCGGGGGTGGGGCAGAGAGAGAAGGAGACACAGAATCTGAGGCAGGCTCCAGGCTCTGAGCTGTCAGCACAGAGCCCGATGCAGGACTCGAACCCACAAACTGTGAGATCGTGACCTGAGCCCAAGTCGGACGCTTAACTGACTGAGCCACCCAGGCGCCCCAGCACAGAAATTCTTTAGTCATACTTTTAATACATTCGGTCTCATCAAGCACACAAAGAACTCTCTTCTCAGTCATGTTCAGATTGAAATTCAGAGATTGCAAGAGTTCCACGAACACCAAGCCAACCATGTTATAGGTGTTTGCCTTAAAGGAAAGTATAGCATGCCCAAAGAATTCACCAGGGTACCTCAAAAGCAACTGGAAATTGAGAGCTAACAAAATTGACATGATTTTGTCACAATATGCATTACTGACACAAATGTAGAATTGCTAGGGAGCGGAGAATAGGAAGAATGGAAAACATAAACGAACTTTATTTTAATCTGAGCCTGCACGTCTGAATAAGGTAAGTACTGCTTTGCTATAAAAGAGCTGGAGGAAGGAGGTGGGAGCACAGTGAAAAGAATTTCTTTAAAAGCAAACGTCAAATTGCAACCACATCAATCATTCCCTGATTTAAAAAAAATAAATGAGTGCTTTTCTCCACAGTTGGAAATTTCATTACTTCTGTATGTTCTCCTCTTTGTTTATAAGTTGACTAAGAACTCCTGGAAGTTTTGCTTTCTTTGGGGAAGAGAGGTCAGATTTTTGATGGCCCCAAATGTCCCCCAGGGATTCTGCCCCAAGACTAAGGTTTAACTTATTTTTCCTTCTCTTCTTGGCTTTTTCTTGTGGGGGAACAATAAATATATCTTTCAAATATACCATTATAAAACAGGCTCCCTGCCACGCTAGAGTATCCAAAGAGTCACTCACATTATGGGGTCCTAATGAAATACAGATCTTTCAAACTCATCTAAAATGTCATTTTGCACATGACTATTTTATTGCATAAAATGCAGTAGTCGAGCAAGCAAATGAGTGATTATGCTGAGTTAAAGGCCATAAAAAAAGATGGGAATCTTTTCTTTTTTTTGCAAAAAGTTATCACTTGATAATTGCCTGTTTCCCTTGAATATGCAGGGTTTCAGAAGCCAAAGAGAAAAAGCCCAGAGATGAACAAGAACAAAAATGATTAATGAAAATGGTACTAGGTTTCTATAAGAGAGTACACAACAATTCTGGAATTAATTATCTCTGAAAAGAATACAGTAAGGAAAGCATAACTTGGAAATAACTTTATAGCAAAAGTTCTTCCCACAGAGCCCCGAATGGAGGCAGAGAATGAAAATAAATGGGATAATAAATGATACAGAGGAACACCAGCCAAATGTCTTTCCAGTGATACCAAAACACATTTGGTAAAATTTACAGGCTCTTAAAATCTTATTTTAAGATACAGGTGGAATATCAAGAGACCTAAAAGCAATTTCTTTACATCAGATGACTGCTGGTGCTGTATTTTTCTAAGATTATTTATGGTTGATGCTGACCTTGAAAGTACTATTCTAGTACACCATTATGACACCCGACTCAGAAATACATTCAGGTAAAGCAAATAGACCGTTTCTAGGTAACATAAAAGGTGTATGTCCTAAACCAAACTCTACTCTCAAGGAAACTCTGTGTAACTCGATGTAGTTGAATGGTGCCTCACCAAATTTGTACGGTTTGATGATAGAGGTAATTTGAAAAACAAAACAAAACAAAACAAGCAAAAACCAGTGACTTTCTGGCTAAGGGATATCTCATGCACATTTTCATTTCTGTGACTTTCACGTGAGGTAACAGCATAGTGAAGAGAAAAGGCAAATAGCTTTTATTCTCCTGAATAATCTCACCTGGACTCGTTGGCCTCGGTTTTATTCTCTAAAACTTTGCCTGTCATTTGCTTCCAGGAGCTGTTCTCCTTCCTTACTGTGGTCTCGGCAAAGCATGGAATTCTGCTTCATCACAGCTCCTGCACGTGACAAAATGTTATTATAAGTTTGCACAGAATGGAGAAGTACAGCACAGAGTAGTAAGCGATTTAATTTTTTTCTGCCAACCCTCCCAGTGGAATTTCTTACCAGTCAACTTCCATCTTAAGCCCGCTGCTGTCTTGTGTCTCTAAAGCCCTTTCTTACGACATGTTTCCAGGATCCACGACCTCCAATTTCTTGGCAGCTCTGTAATTTGTGTAAATAGGTCAGATATTTCGGAAATACCTCTCAAACTCAGTGGCCCTTATATTTAAGCCAATCTTTCGCTCTTTTCCATCCCGGTTTAAGAATAATACTTAGCAACAAGGCTGAAGTTCAGAAAGAGGAGACTAGGATATAAGAGACGTCTCAGCTATAAAAAGAAAATATTTAAAAAAAAACATACAAACAAACTTGCCTCGGTCAGCCTTGAAGGAATGTGAGAAGTAGAAAAACAGAGGGGAGGAGACATGAGAGGTTGGGGATGAGAAAAGTGAATTTCCTCCTCCGAATTTAACTTGGAAAAAGCATGGTATATTAGATCATTGAGGAGAATATCCAGTCTGAGGGTCTTTTGGAAGAAATTGGTTCAGAGATGCCCCTGCCCCAATCACACCAACAGAGTAAATGTGTTTTCTTTCCATATGAGATAGTCTTATCATTAAGGCAGCATTTCAGCATTTTCTATTATGGATCAGCCTCACAAAGAAAATCGGGGGCAAATCTCACAAATATCCCGAATTCCTTGCTCACCATGAAGCATACTTCCAATTCCTTATTTAGTAGATAAATACATTTTCTGTTGTTATTTTTAATACACAATAGACATTTCAAAGACAGAAACCAAAATGGTAATTAAGAAAGACCTTGTATCCTTGTTTGTTTGTTTGTTTGTTTGTTTTGCTAAAGCTAATCTGTAAGATTTCTCTATCCCATTACATTATTATACAAACAAACTCCTGACTCCTTCCTAGAAGGGTAAAAAGATATA
This sequence comes from Neofelis nebulosa, assembly GCF_028018385.1. NCBI lineage: Eukaryota > Metazoa > Chordata > Mammalia > Carnivora > Felidae > Neofelis > Neofelis nebulosa. The sequence goes on along the minus strand of NC_080788.1, from coordinate 67,134,600 downwards.
TTGACTAATTCCTAAGAACTCTCTGATTTTACAGAACCAATGGAAATGTCTGAATCCCACAAACTGATTTTCCTGTATTTACAGTTTTAAGATAGCATCATAGGATAATCAAATTTAAATATCATCAGAGTAATCTTGCTGTCTTGGCCTTCCCTTTCCACATTATTGCTCCTACACCTTTAGGACTGCAAAGGCCTCAATGTTCCCTTTTTCTTCTGTTTCATTAGGAGAGAGCTCACCTGCTCCTGCTGCCTTTGGCACAATAAAACTTTTGTTTCCAAAATATTGGCAACTCAGCTAGACAAAGCTAGCATTATGTTCTTTAAATATCAATGCTTTTTGAAGGAAATTAGCTTCTGGTTTTGTGGGGTTTTTTTTTTTTCACAACTACCTTGTATTTACATCACACATTTCCCTGAATGACATGAAGTGATTTACAGGTGTTAACTGATTCATACTTAGGAAGGAGTTGATGGAAGACACAGTTTAGTCTCAGTGTTAGAATTAAAGGTACAGAGAGATCATCACTTCCATGAAGACAGAAAAGTAGGAGGGATAAAAATCTGCCAATTGAATCACAATTTGGCCTCATTCACTCACTCACTAAGGAGAGGCACAGTATACAGAACATGTGGACTCAAGGGCGTCAGCTAAGCTAGCTTTTCTGCATCTCAGTTTCCTATCTTTAAAATTTATAGTGCTTGATTATTGTTGGTAAGCCCATCAACTCAAAACTGATTCTTGTGTTTATCCAGCTAAGCGCACACGTGCACACACACACACACACACACACACACTTGCTTAATTTAATTAAGATGAAATTTTACCCTCAATTTTTTGCTTTAAAAGCAAAAGCCAGAGCACCCGGGTGGCTCCTTCGGTTAAGCAACCAACTCTCGATCTCAGCTCAGGTCATGATCTCATGGTTCATGAGTTCAAGCCCCATACCAGGCTCTGTGCTGACAGTGTGGAACCTGCTTGGGATTCCCTCTCTGTCTCTCTCTCTGCACCTTCTCTGTGCTCTCTCACTCTCTCTTTCTTCAAAATAAATAAATAAACTTTAAAAATAAAAACTATTAAAAAGAGCAAAAGCCAATTGGTCATCTTAAGATAGTAAAAAAAAAAAAAAAACACAACATTATTTCATTAATTTCCAGAAAGAAATATAGAAAGAAGGCAAATATCTATACTTTTTACAGGCTCAGTTTCATCCACATATCTTTCTGCTCCATCGCTGCTCCCTGCAATAGATGAACATTATCAATATTGACTTCCTGCCAAACTATTGATGTAATAAGTCAAATATGTCACAATTTTAGTAATTATGTGTTTTTCCATAATTGAAGTTCTGAGCACTTATTGTTCTTAATATGCCTTCTCATGTACTCATTCTTTATCAAGGAAAAATGCAAAATTTGATCATTTCAACGGCATAATTTGTTTGTTTTACTTTTTACCGCTTCTGCTCCTTTGTTTGGTTTCTGTGTGTGTCTGTGAGTGTGTATGGTTACACGACCTGTACTATTTCCTCATTCCTTCCAGCTTTTCTCAGTTGGTTCTACAATGAGTGAACTTGGGCCTACCACTGACATCAAGACAACATCATGCTCTGCTCTACTAAACAGCTCCAACCACTTCCTTTTCCACTCTGTACCATACCACTACCATTGAGAGATGAAAGAAACAATTAATGATAGAAAACAACTAAATATTTTTCTTCTTATCACAAGACTGAGAAACCTGCAGGACTATTATCCTTTCTGGGGCCATACTGAAAATGGTGAAAACATGTCGCATTCATTACAGATGTCAGATTTTTCCAAAAGCACAGAATTAACTCAATTCTGTACTTCTGTTACATTTACACAACATGTTTTTATTAGCATGAACTGCTTTTGTTACATGCCCAAGAGTGTTTGGGGTACAATTTATAATGAAGGAGAAACCTTATCAGAGTGATAGGTCACATGGAATTGCTTTTAGCCACAATATAACTGGGACCAGAAATAGTGGACATGTTGCATTTTTTTTTAATTGTTTTGGTTTTGGTTTTTAATCTTTTCCATCCAAGCAGCCTTATATGACACCAAAATGAGATCATAATCTTGATCAACTTGTGATTTAGGAAGAATACTGAGAGAATCTAAATATAGTAAAAAACAAATGACTGTCACTGATATCCAGGATAAAATATTTCAACCTTGTTTTTTAGAGGATGGGGTTATTTTACATATCCCAAATTAACCTCAACAGGAAAACTGCCTTATTTTGGGTAAATCAGGAAAACAGAATGAAATATATGACTAGCAAAAATACCTAGTCTTTCGAAACAATGGACTCTGTTTTTTGAGGAGATTTTTTTTTAACATGTACTTAAATCGATTAATGGGAAACAAAGGTAGAACAAAGCCTAAACTTGAGGATTCCTCTTTCCCAGGAAGATACATTCTTTCTGTTGGTAGGATCAATATGGACAGAATAAACAGCAGTGAGAAAATAATTCTTTTACAAAGGATCGTATGCATTATAATTTAATACCAAATGATGATTTGTCAAATAGAAATCCATCAGTAATTTTTCTTTCCAGAATGATATGACTTTGAAAAATGAAGATTAAATGCAGGAAGTAACCAAACCCACAATGGATTAATCCTCATCATGACTGATAACAATAATCATTCACAAAATATATCCTGATGTTCTTTGCATATTCACTTATTAACCACGTTGGCAAATCATCATTTAAACACAAGAGTTGTCCATGAACATCAGGCACATGGCTCTGTACGTTTTCCAGCTATGGATCTATATTTTATCTAAAGGGTAGGACATTAGTTGAGATTTCTATATACTGGTAATGTGGGGGGCAAAATTTAAATCATCATGGTAACTTCTATCCACTTCATTCTAAATGAATCAGAATGAATTTCTCACCACGTGTGTTAGGCTAAAAATAAAAAGCACTTCTGATATTTGGTCATTTCAAACTTCTGAAATTTGTGCAACACAGTTCTTACAAATAGTGTAAATGGGGCTATTATTTCAAGAGTCAACACATTCCTACTGACACGTACCTCTTCTTAAATAGCCTAAAGTTCTTTTTCATTGTGTTAAACAACCATTATCCTCTAGATCTGAACTAGAAAACCCAGGTACACATCACTGAAAGTCTTGTCATGAGTCATTTGGCAATTATGTGAGAATAATTACCCTTGGAATCCTGACTCACAAATAACTTAGCCAGTCAACCCACCTTCTTTGTGCAAAAGCTTCATGTGAAATGGGAACCAAGGAAATAAAATAAACGTCTGTCTCCAATATTCAGAACATCTGCATGAGTAAAAATTATTCAAAAAGATACCATGAATTTTTAAAATAAAACGCAGCATGTAAAAATTAAGCACCTGGTCTTTTCCTTTATATTTCATTAAAAAATTCTAAATAGACTATCACCAGCTGTACATTTTACTGCATTTTTTATTATGGCAGGCAGTCAAAGCAATACTGCATCCTTTCTCATCTGAGCTCCACATACAAATTTATTTATTTAAAAAAAGAAAAAAGCAGAGCAGGAATTGTGTCAGAGGCAACAAAGAGTTAAGGATGCCACACAAACCAATAAAAGACCGTAAAAATGATCCCCAAACAGACTTGATTCCAAATAGAAAGTTTGAGATAAAAGAAAAATGACATTGTTTCATTTCTTATTCATTCAAACTGCCTAAAAGAAACCTAAAAATTTGGACAAGAAATTTCGTTTAGCTTCAGAGAAAGGATATACTTAATTTGCAAGTAAAAACTGAGGAAATTAATGCAGTGAAGTCATCTTACTGTTCTTTTTGTCACATAACCTGATGATTCGTAAACCAAGCAAAAAGAACATACGTGTTATAAGCCTGGAAGCAACACTTTATAAATTTCATAGTTGGCTGACATATACTATAGGGTCAATACCGATCAAGTCTCCATAGTTTTAAGACAAACTAGGAATAATTGGGGAAAATGTTCCTAAGATAAGCAGGAATCATTAAGTCCCAAATGGGCAGATTATCTTAGCTTGCAATTAGCAATTCTAAATTGTTTTATATAAATTGATTAGTGAGAGGATTTGAGGCCTGGGGTAAATTAAAAGCTAGAGGGAAACTGCATACTTTTTAGAAATGCTATAAAGCACTAAACATTACTAAGGTATGTTATCAAGTTCAAGCGTACTGTGTATGTTGATTTTAAGACTTACATCTATGCTGTCGTTTTTGAAAATAAATGAATGTTCCATATTATTTGCCTTTAAAACCAAAACTCAGGGAGGAGAGAGATGGGAAATAAGATCGTGGACTTACCTTTTTGATAATTAGCTACAGTTGGTGTCATATTTGTAAAGACAAGTAAAATCTTGATGTCAATATCATTGAACTAAACAACCAATTTAAAAGAATATAACTCTATATTCTATTTTATTGCTCATAAAATCCTAAGAAAACAGGATACAATCAACAGAAATATTGCTTAAAAACTTATAATACCAATTAATTGGCAAAATTTTCATGATTTCTCCTACCTATTAGGAAAAAAGTAGAAACTACCTCACCTTAGCACATGGCTGCAAAAGGGTTGATAAAATTGTGTGGGTTTTGTTTTGAATTGTATTCAAATTAGAATTTTCTCATACGTGTGATCCAGTGAAATATGCTAACATTTGATTTTCACATCAGTGATTAATCACTTGTTTTCCTTTTTTTATTGTTGTAACTCTTTCCAATCTTTACTATAATCTTCCTGGGTTGGGGGGGTGGATGCTTCTTAATACTTAGACCTTTAAGAATAAAGAGTTTCACTTAAAAAAAAAAAAAGAATCTTAATGTCCCTATTTAATTTATACTATAACATTTCAGTCCCCCCTAAGGAAGAGTAAAAACATTTTCATGGAAAAAAGCTATTTTAGTGACCTTTTGTCCCTCCCTAAGAGGAAGAAGCCTGACAGGTAGATATATGGAGAGTTTGTTATTGTAAATTCCAGATCTTGTGATTATCTCTGACTCAACTTCTGGGGTTTTATCTGGAATTCCTGTGAAGGGTCAACAAGTGTATTACTGCCTGTCTTCACCTTCTTGTGACCCTAATTTTAAAACTACACCTTATAGGATTCAGAAAGTAGATTACAGTGCTGAATTTCAGCAGACAAATTTTGAAATGGGATGCATATGAAAATATATAACTAATTCAAACAAACACAAATATATAACTTTTTGACATATTTGTCTATACCCAATTTGGGAATTTAAAGAAAAAATCTGGTAACTTTTTGAATTCTATAACTTTTCAGAGCCAAATGTTCCATGAAACTCTTTCTTCCTGAAGGAATACGTTTTTACAGTATTGCTATAATTAAGTGATTTTCAGTATAGATATAAGTGCAGATGTATTTACATAATACATCTTAATGGATAAAACTGGTGAAGATTCATATTATAATTTTAGAAAATAGGAAAATTCAGATAAAACAGCACATTTTGACAGTATAACTTGTTCATATATATTAGGAAAATGAAAAGAGCAATTTCTGAGTAAATTTTAAGTACATACTTCAGTTCAATGGTCTCAAGCCTTCAATTATTGTTCCAAAGACCGTGAGCACCGGTTAAGAATGACAGAACTATTGTTATTAATTTGGGGATGGTGGAAATTGGTTTACTAAAGAGAACACTTGTAAAATGGATAACAAATACTGGGAACAAATACACAAGAAGAGAAATTAAAGATGAACATCTGGAAAACTACCTGGAATGGAGGTACTGCAGTGAAATGCTTGGAGAGTATGGCTCCAGTGTTGCATAGTGGGTTCCAGACAACTTGCTGGGTATTTGATCTCAGGCAAGTCACTGAACCTGAATATAACCTAAAAGAACATAAAATTGTGCCTATTTTATTTTATAGGTCTGACATGGGAATAAAAAGTTACATGTTTGGCACAATCCCTGGCATAAAAGCCTTTGTTGTCATGAATGTCCCTTGTAAATTCAACAAATAGAATAACTGAATGATAAATAAAATCTTCCAAATATTACAGATGATCCAAAATGCTCCTAGAGTCTAAGATATAAGGTCCAAATTAATCACAAAAGCAGTAGTGGGATAAAATTAAATTCTTATTAGTAGAAAAGGAAAAGAATTTCAATAAAGAACTAAGCTACGAATTTGGTTTATTGTCTAAAACAGAATAATACATGGAAATCATGAGCTATGGGTGCAACCGTCTTTTGTGTCATACTTGATCCATTTGACATTGTTGCAGACTTACGGCAAATTGAAAGTTGAGGACATTTTAAAATTAAAGGCACAAAAAAAAACCCTGTAACAATAATAATTGGGTGAGATGAAGAGGGTCTAGCACATTTATATTTTCACCAGCAACTTCTCACTCTTTCTTCTAAAATTGAGAAAAAAATTCTGCCATCATTAACATTTTTTCCAAATAGAGCTCCCACAATCATTTAAAGATAAACAAGACTTGGAGATAAAAATCTATGAGACCATTTCTACTTATTATCATACATAAAATATGAAAGGGAGCTATTCTTTTTTATCAAGTTTTGATGGCAAATTTTGTGAAGCTACCTCTAAATATCTCATCATGGTTGTAATTCTTCTTCCACACTTACCCTTCCAGTTGTTGTGGTCCAAATGATTGCTAATACCCTTGTAGTCTTAAAAAAAAAAAAAAAAAGGCCAGTCAATATAATCAAACTGGATATGCATTTAAGAAATAATCACAAAGAACTCACAGCAATGTGCATTTTACATAGTGAGCTTGTCACTTGTTTGCTTCTGCCTAGTGTGAAATTAAATATTCTTGACCAATTATGTGATCACTTTTATATCACTGTCCTCAACTGTTTATCTAAACATTATCATTTCATATGTTTATCCCATCTTTCAAATATGTATAGACAAATCTCTTGTAAGTGTCTTGATGAGGTAACTTCATCATCTATCTATACCTTTACTAGACAGAATAATAGGTAGGGGAAACTATTTTTTGATAGCTCTGATTCACTGTGTACCACTGATAATTAGTGCATTGCCCTATCAGCAGAAAATATAATTCCAATTATCACTTAATTAAGGCATATTTTCTATGACAGCTAGGACCCAACTAATCCTAATATTTTTATTTTGCCTTTTCAGTTCCTATTTGATTGATCACTTTATTTAATGTAACCCAGTGCCGCAGTAAGATATTATATATAGGTCTCAAAATATCAAATAAGTCATGATTCATATATTTCTTCTAACGGAATACTATTATTAAATATTTATAAACAAGGGTATATGTGACATACATGGCTAGTTTAAAAAGTAGTAATAAAATGATTACCAGTGCTCCCACTAATCAGCTTTATGTAGTTGGTACCTTACAGGGATGTCAAAAGCTTCTTATTTTGTCATCCTTGCTTGCAATTCCTGCCCCCTACGAGAGATAACCAATAAATACAACCTGTTCGTTTTGGCCTCAATTTGAACTTAACATAAATAAAGTCATACTGAAGAAACTCATCCGTGACAATGATTTAACACTCAACATTATGTTTTGAGGGATGCTCACATCTATAGTTGTGCATCATTCTATATGAATATGATTCCATTGTTTGCATATATCAAAATTTATTTATGCACCACTGATGAACATGCTGAGAGTTGTGTTCTTGTTGGAGCCTCCTCTTGGAATATCAGAGAGACTCTAGGAGATCTACTGCTAGGTCATAGGGTATGTGCATTTTGGACTTTACATGGAAAAGGCAAATTATTTTCTAAAACATACTAAGTTAAAATTTCCACAGCAGTGTGTTAGAGTTTTAAATTTATGTCTCGTAGGTACATCACTGGGCGTTTACCTGATATTTTCCTGATAACTAAGGAGCTTAAGCATATTTTCAGATGTTTATTAAAATTTGTGTTTCCCTTCTAAGAAATAACTGGTCGTGACTTTTTCAACACCTTTTCACTGTATTATTTTTTTAATAATTTGTTTTTCTTTTTTTATATTATTTTTTTAAATTGTTTTAATGTTTATTTTTGACAGAGAGAAAGAGACAGAGCATGAACGGGGGAGGGGCAGAGAGAGAGGGAGACAGAATCAGAAGCAGGATCCAGGTTCCGAGCCGTCAGCACAGAGCCTGACGCGGGGCTTGAACTCACAGACTACGAGATCATGACCTGAGCTGAAGTCCGGCGCTCAACTGACTAAGCCACCCAGGCGTCCCCTTTCACTGTATTATTGAGTTATCTATTTTTTTCTGTGTTTCATGGGAATATATATATGATACTAATCCCGTTGTTACTTGCCCTTTCACCTTTTTCAATGAACAGAGTTTCTTAATTTTAATGTAAACAAAACTATCAACTTTCTTACTTTATGTGTTGAGCTTTTTTTAATATTAAGAAATCATCCTTTACTTCAAGCACATAAATGCATTGATGCTAGACTTTTGAGGTGCTGGTTTTCAAAGTTAAGTTGTTGTCCCCCCCAGAATTAACTTTTGTGGATACTGTGAGCTACAGATCTAATGCCATTTAATAAGCCATCCTTTTCCCAATGCCAACTCTGTTCTGTATCAAATCTTAATATATACACAGGTTCATTTCTGGGGTCTCTAATCTCATTCATCAGTCCGGTCATCTATCTCTGCACAAATACCCAACTATCCTGCCATAGGTTTATTTTAAGTCTTGATATGTCCTAGAGTTTAGGTTTTACAAGCCAGAGACACTGCTCAGAGATAGGCAAAATGTTGTTATCCTTTTTATTTCTCAGGATGCTTATACCTTGTAATTTACTTCAACATCTTTCAATATAGTTATCTACACTGTATTTTGTTTGGAATGTCCATGATACCTTTCTAACCTTTCGCTTTGAACCTTTCTTCATGTTTATATTTTAGGTGTGTCTCTTATAAAGAACGTGTAACAAGATTTTCTTCCTATTTGCATTTTGATAATTTTTAACCAAAGAATTTATTATACTTATGTTTGTTGTAATACTCATATAAAATATTTGAAATTATTTCCATCAACATTTTTTTCTATTATTACATTTCCCTCTACTAGTTCCACAGCTCACTCCTTATTTTCTATTCCTTTAGTGGTTACCCTAGATATTTAATTTATGTTCCTTAAACGATTCTAAGGTTAATGGTATCATTAACTTGAATAATAGCAGCATATAAATTGGGATCTAATTAGAATAAAGCAAGCGTAGGTCCTTGCATTATTTGGAGAGAGGTTAATGTCTGGAAAACTCTATACCAGAAATACTTTATACTTAATTTTTTTACTTTTTTGTGAGACCATGCAGGTAACATGACTTGGGGCTTTGAACAGGAAGGAATTATTAGAGATTCTCATGGGAGACTTTTTCCATTCACCCAGAGCTGAAGTATTCACACAAACTGTTTCTGCAGAGCAGGTTTATTGTTGACATCATTTACTTCTCATTATTTGGTTTTTGTTGGTGTTACTATTATTAATCCACAGAGAACATGTCACTTTTGCAAGAACATCAGTTATGACCTCCCAACTTTTGTAAACCCCACATTTTGTCGATCTCTGAGCAGTGCACTGGTTGGCCTAGTAAACCTAAAACTCTAGGCCAATGTTACCCAAACACCTGAGGTAAAGGACCTTTGGGGGGTTTTGTTTTTAATTTCCTATCCATTGCAGACCAAGAATTTAGTAAAATATATTTAATATATTGAAGAAATGTCAAGTTACATAAAAGTTTCTAAACATATAATCTCTCTCAAAGATGCTGTTCCAAACCCAAGATATTTTATATAAATGAAATTTTTAAGCTTATTGTACTTTATATTACCAGAAATGGAAGTTCCATATCTCTTTTTCTATTCTTGAAAAATTATTTTAGATAAGTATACTGTATTCTGAAGTTAATTTTAAAAATTGTGTCTTGAAAATATTGTTCTCATGATATCTGAATTTAATTAAACTAACATTTATGTTATTTTCATAATAAAATAACTAGTAACTATAAATTGCACTTGGTTAGAGATTACTATTCTCTTTGTCAACGCATGTGATAGTCAGAGGTGAAGCCTTTATCTTCAGAGCAATTCTTTATGATATTACAACTGTATCAAAGTACTTTATGTTTACCTACAAACATAGAAACAGGTTTATAAATTCATTTGCATCGAAAAATTACATTAACTACTTACATTAACTGTGCTTAAACTGCCTTAAATTTGACTTATAGCATATTCTTATGTACTATTTACTTCCAAAGTTGTTTTCTACTTAATAATTAAGTGGAAGGGGGGAAATATGCCATAGACAAGCAAGATTCGTGATAAAAGAAAACCAGGAGGGATGAACCCTGCATTCTAAATTACGTACAATCAAAAACTACTCTCTACAAACTATGATCCTAGTATCAAACATGAGACTTTACTATATTGGGTATGTTGTTACAAAACACAAATCCAGACAAGAAATAATTTTCCCTGACATTGCGCTTCATTGAAGAAATTAAAGAGTTATAATGTTATGACTGCTATCAAAAGTGCAAAAATGCAATAGGAAAATTAACCTGTGGGACATGTTATCTGACAGCTAATACTGAACCTGTACTATGCAAGGTTAAAGATTTTTAAGGTTACTGCTGATAATGGAAGAAAACAAAACAAGCAGAGTCCCTGAATTACAGCTTTTAAATATACGATGTGACAATCTATCTGTGATTTGAAAGAATGATTTGTTAACCCATTTCCATCCTGTGAGGAATGTGTAACCTTCTCAAAAACTGCCCATCATATTTGTGTTTCTGTCGTGTGTTTGTGTTCTGGTTATTTTGAAATCATGCACTTATCATCTAACAGCAATAAAAATAAATAATACTCGGACATTACCCACAGTAATTCACCATGGCTGGTGTGGGTGGTTGGTACAAATTTTTTTTTTGACCAAATTTTATGTTTGACCCAATGTTTTTGAAATTATTTGTACAAATAACTGGAGGAAATGACCTGCTATGTTACACTTTCTCCACCACCAGTGCATAAGTATTATCCATTATAAATTTTTCACTAGACTACAGCAATAGATACATTTCTATCAAAACACTTGGACGTGTCCATAATTGTTATAGTCTCAAGAAATTTTAACAGAAGTTTGATGCATTTTAATAAATGAAGCAGACTGAAAATTCACTACCACTTAAAAACTCCGATTTTATTAAACCACTAAATGAACATGAGATTTGAAATATGCAACTCTGCACTGCTAACATCTATTATAATAGAATTTACAGGTGAATCATCGTTTCATAAAGCACCTGTACTTTTGTCCAACAGGAGATGAAAAACAGCTTGTTAACATTTCCAAAACTATTGATGCTTTGTAGAAATCTTGGAATAATTAATAAAGGTACCTCAGCTTCTTTTGTCCATTTTGGTAACTGTTAGATATTTCATTCAAAAAAAGGTGTTTGTCTGTTTATTCACATACATTTCTAACAGAATATATCCAGTAAGTAGTTTTAGTATAGATATCACATATGGTCTCATATTTGTTTAACATTCCTTAGCAATGTTTAACCTTGAATAGACAGCTTCCATATTTCCTTTCTAGGTTTATTTATGAGAGAGGCATTCTTTAGTGATACACCATGCTATGAAGTATACAAGAATTATACTAGTTAAAATTTGTTATATTTCAAAGACTATATGTTAAAGCAATAACTGAAAATGTCATATTCAAGAATTATTAGGTCTGTAGCTATGATCCCCCTGTTAAATTATCTTATACTAAGAATTTTGTGTATATTAATGTAGTAAAGAATCTATATAAAATATGTAATTCTTCATATGTATTTATTATACACAAATACATTAAAATCATTCAGAATGTTATCCTTTAGATTGAGCTATGCCTAAATTGTATTTTTTTTATTTAAAAAAAATTTCTTAACATTTATTCATTCTTGAGAGACAGAGAGACAGAGCGCGAGTGGGGGTGGGGCAGAGAGAGAGAGGGAGACACAGAATCAGAAGCAGGCTCCAGGCTCTGAGCTGTCAGCACAGAGCCTGACGTGGGACTTCAACCGACAGACCGTGAGATCATGACCTGAGCCAAAGTTGGACGCCCAACCGACTGAGCCACCCAGGCGCCCCTGTACCTAAATTGTAAGACTTAAAAAAATTGCTAAAGGCACTTAATAAAAATAGAAAACTTACTAAAGTTGACTTTATCACTTCAAATAATTTTGGAATATGTATTTTAGTAAAGCAATTATTTATTGAACAATTTCTATGTGCTCAACCATTTAAATTCTACACCACGACAAGCATTTGAATGTACACAGAAGCTTTATTTGAAAAAATAATTTGGAAATAACATGTCCATTGACAGGTAATGTGCATAGAGAAATTATGGTACACCCATACAGTGGAATATTGCTCAGCAATAGAAGGAATAAACTCCTGATATACACAACCACATAAATGAATCTCAAAATAATTATTCTGAGTAAATGCAGTGAGACAAAAAAGTACATGCTGCACGATTTTATTCACAGAAAATTGTAGTGAATGTAAACTAATTTATAGTGACTGAAGGCATCTCAGTGGTTGCATACAGATGAGAGAATAAGAAGGGGTGAAAGCAAGGAATTACAAGGGGGCACAAGGAAACTTTGGGGGATGATAGAGATGTTCATTGTCTCGACTGCGATGATGATTTCCTGGGTATATACATAATTCAAAACTTAAATTATACACCCTACACATGTACAGTTTATTAGATGCAATTACACCTCAATAAAACTTTTTTTTAATTGTAGGGGCGCCTGGGTGGCTCAGTCAGTTAAGCGTCCTACTTGGGCTCAGGTCATGATCTCACGGTTCGTGAGTTCGAGCCCCGCGTCGGGCTCTGTGCTGACAGCTTGGAGCCTGGAGCCTGTTTCAGATTCTGTGTCTCCCTCTCTCTCTCTGACCCTCCCCCATTCATGCTCTGTCTCTCTCTGTCTCAAAAGTAAATAAACGTTAAAAACATTTTTTTTAATTGTAAAAATAAATAAACAAATTCCGTACTTGTTTTAGCATGCCTTACTTCCCCTCTTCTATCCCCCCAACCATAATTATGTCTTCTCACTGGAAGAATACCCTGAATACCATCACCCAAAAGAGAATTACAGAATTTGGGAAAGCAATGTCTTTTCTGAATACAAATTAAGCATTTTAAATAGCTGACACTGCATGAATTTTTCTCTATAATGCATTGCCTTTAGTTCATTGCATTCATAATTGTAGTTCAATTTCCAAAGAAAATCCACTTCTTTTTTAAAAAAAATAAATAATGCTGAGCGCTTGTTGAAGAGGAAAAAAATAATTGCGCAAAAGGAATCAGGCATGTCTCCTTAGATACTTTGGCTCTGTCGAAGGTAGCAACATCCCTTCCGTGCTACTGGAATTTCTTGTTATTTTCTTACTAGCTCCTAGTGTCACCACATATTATGGGATCCAAGTGGTGACATCAGAAAAATTAAGCCGTGGACATTTGGGCATACTGCATCCAAGCATACACTAGCAATGTAGCGACCTGACCTTTGAAAGAGGACAATTTCATGTGCACATATCTCATGCCTGTCTGCCTTCCATACACTTAGCAAGATGATGATCGCTCCCAGCTATGTTGATATACTTCTATCCAGTTGACTGGCTGTGGATAGGAGGCAAATGATCTGTTGAGAGGGTGATCTTCTTTGTAGATGTCTCACTTAATCAGAGTAAGATATAGGTAATCATACGCAGGTATGCTACTTTATCTAGTCCTACTACAACCTGCACTGCTTTCACTTGCTTTGTATAAAAGGTCACTATAAATACTGGTATAAAATGGCCAAGGGAATGAGTCCCTCCAACAAGCTACCTGTGGCAATGGGCAGCAGGGAGCCCTATCTGACAACTGTCTTGCATATCTTCATAGATAATCTGTAACTATAATGCTGGTTTAATTTCCCTCAGGAAAAAGAATATTTTCTACTAGATATTAGATTAAGCTATATGAAATGCCAATACGAAAATATTTTTAATCCACAAGCATGCTGACCTCTTCTGGTTTGACCTAATGTATTTTACAATCTAATATAGAGTTTAGGAGGAAAAATCGTCATATCCATTTTTGTCTCCGATTCATGTTATTGAAGAGAGAAATTTCTCTCTGGTGGCCTACAGCTGTGCCTGAATGTCCAGAAACATTTAAATAATGACTAACGTAGCACAACTACTCTAGGACCTTCTGTCAATACTACTGGTTTTCTAAGGTACGATGCAAGTCCCATTGAGTAGATAAGGCGAATTTTGTGGTACACCCTTGAACATGAGCGCTATTAGACAATATGTAGCTAGCATTCCAAACCAGCATGCTTTCATGGATATTACTTGCAACAATTACATTTACTCAGGTTTTAAAAAGTGACTCATTGAAAAAACTAAGTAGTTACAAATACAGATGGTATTCATAGGGATGACAAAAGTATAAGACGCACTGATCTACATGACTACAACTTTCCACGTATTACCATGCGCTGCATTGCTTATAGTTGCCAGTTTCTCCAAGGAAGGAAGAAGAGTGGATACCTGAGCGTACTATGTAACATTGTCATTTTTTGGTTGTGGAAACCAGACAAATACTGGCAATTTCATGTGGTTCAACTTTAATGTGTCTCTGTGACCACATAGCATTCAATTCCTAAAAGGTATGAAGTAAAAATTGAATTTTAGCTGAATGAATGGATTCAACACAAAGATTTTGAGTTTTTATATGTATGCATACAAAATACATCTAGCAACAAGTTTAAGAAAACTTGCCAATAAACAAATGCCAGCTGAAACGTCAGGAGAGACATCAATGTGTTTAACTCCTCTATAAATATCAAAGATACATGGATTTTTTTTTTACACAACACTCGTCCCTGATAGCAACACAAAACTAAATAATTATCCCTCTCAGGAACTCACAACTTAGTTGATCTACATCCAAATTAGATCAAGATTGAGGATAATTTTTTTTCTCTATTTCCTCCAAAGAAATGGTGTCAAACGAACTAACAAAGAAAAAAAAACCCTCAGCCTAATATGTCCTTCCCTCTATAATAACATAATTAGAAGCAAACTATGGAAATCCAACAAACACCATAAGAGGACCAAATCAAGCATACTTCTGCACCCCTCACGCACACAATTTCACTCAGTTTAGGCATTAAGCTCAAAATAATGTAATGATGTAAAATATTTAACAGACTAACTTGAAAAATTGACTTCATAAACTTCATCAGCACTCAAATATTCCAACCTTGCTCGGCAGATCTCTCATTAGTTCCTTGTGAAAAGAATAAAACCAGCATATATTAGCAATCCCCTCAACAAGCAATTAGAAATCTGTAATTCTTTGGACGTTACTTGTTCCACTGTGACCAGCGACAGAGATGCAGCACAGAGGGAGCGTTGAAGGATAGCCAAAGTCAGTAACAGATCGATAGCTTGCACACACATTTCACCATCATATGGTTTCTACTCTTGTTTACTATACTCAGTCTATCATACCCTTCTAGCATAGAGTCTCTAGCTATGAAACCAGGTGCATGAAGAACTTGGGAAAAGGCAGCCTTATTTAGAAATGTAAGTAGGCCAAACATACAGAAACACATTCTATAAACAGGCATGAATGTTCTTGTGAATTCTGTATACACAAATGATGGTATAGTTTAGAAAACATTACAAATTTTGAGTTTAATTACAAGGGAGGAATACTTGCATTTTTATGCCTTTGAGAACATTCCATTCCAAATCTAATGTCTGCATTTATTAGCTAGTGCCAGTGCAATAAAATCCAAAAAGCTTAACACAATTAAAGTTGCCAGACGAAACATAGGATTCCTAGTTAAATTTGAAATTCAGGTAAATAACAAATAATGTTTTTAGTATAAGTACATCCAGAATATTGCATGGAAGCACTCATACTAAATATTACTAGTAGTTTATCTGAAATCTAAATGTAACTGGGCATCCCGTTATTTCCTAAATCTGGCAACCTTAAAAACAATGCACGTGGAAAAGCAAAACAAAAGTCTTTTCATTGAACAATCCAAAAAACAAAGAGTGTTCTTCAGTTAGTGGCGGTGGTCAAAGAGGTTTGATTGTTCCCAAAGCTAATGAGGATCTTGAAAGTTTCTTCCAATAGGTTCCCACCGACTTCCCCATGTCTAGAAATACTTGGTTATCACATCTCTTCCCATGTGCTTTCTTTGGTATGGGCTATAGATTTCACTGGTTCCTTCTCAGGTGTAGAAAATCATCATGAGTTTGCTTTTATCACTTAGTTTTAAAATTATGTGCAGATCTGTATACTATCTTGAAGCCAATGAAGACCAACATTAAAAAGAACCACAGCCAAACAAAGTAATTAATTATAAGGTTAGAAGATAATATACTTTTGCTAATTACTCACAGCTTGGTGCCCATTTTTCCATGGCAGCCAACAACCGCATGTTTTTAATCTCCATAATAACAATAATGGCATACATCATTAACTCTATTTTATTCTTTTTTAATTTTTTATAATACCAATAACAAAGATCATTAACCTCTGTTCTGTTTAACATCTAATCAGCCATTTTAGTTAAATAAATATGATAGAAAACATTAAATATCACTTTGCTAAGCTACACTGGCTCTCAGGAGGGGAATTCTTCCTAATGCATTATACTAACATCAGCTTATTCCACAAGTGTCAAACCATGAGTGGTAACGAGGAAGCAGATAAAGGATAATTTGCGGCTTTAATCAAATTAGTTTAAAACTATCTTTTTCAAAGTTGTTTTAAATCTTATTTGTATAATTGCATGGGTTCATGAAGTTATTTTCTGAAGCTATTTATAGGACACAACTGCCCCGTTACTGAGATATTGTCAGACAGTTGCACATGAGGACACCAAGAGAGTGAGAGCATTTTTGAACGGAATTTCTGAGAATAAGTGCTCTCTGAAGCATGGAATCCTGTGTGGTATCGCTAATCTTGGTAATAATTACTTTACATCGAGATTCTTAGTAAGGGCAATATGCCTGCTTGCCATAAAATTTCTCTGACTTTATTACCTGAATCAACGTTTCACGCAATCAGTGACATCGAAAGAACTAAAATGGTAAATAAGACTCCTACTTGAAATATTTAGCAAAGCCTTGTCCCAAATTCTAAGTCAATGGGCATTTCTCTACACACCAGGGCTTATCAGCCCCTTTATGAGAATAAGCACATGACTCAGGCAGTCCAAAGCTGCTCAATCTACCTGTCCTGTCAGGCTGGTTCTAGGAGACTGGTGTAAAAAAGATGGATCAGAGGCACAGATAAGGAGAAGTGGGGAGAGGTGGTAACATGGTTAAAATTTTATATACAACACATATTATTGACAGAGAGAGATAGATACCTCTTACCCGAGGCTTTTAGGGCAAATTAATACTGTATCTTAATAAAAGTAGTTCTTATAAAATACCTTTTATGCCTCTCCCCAATTGCTGTGCACAGGATTACAGATCAGCATATTTTTTTGAAAAGCAAACAAAGATATTATGCTACACTGCTTTAACAGCTAGGGGGAAAATGTGCTATCTACTTCCAACATACATTTTAGCATTCTATCTAATTTCCTATCATTTTCACATCCCAGAAAACAATGTAGGTGGTTCTTATCAAACACATTACATTATATATTTCTCAAACAAACACCCGTGATCCAGTTCCATCCATGATGCTTCTGACTAATGTATCTCTCAGTTGGGGGGCGGGGGGGGCGGGTAGAGACAGTAACTAAGAAAGAAAAGAAAGGAGCTTCCATGGAGAAGAGGAAGGTTTGGTGGGAAACTTCCCATCTGGCTATGATATCTCACACCATGGCCTGTACATATAAATATGAACAGTGATTATGGCTTTACCCACCCTCCATCTTTTGACTTAGCATTAGTTAACCCTCTTTCCAAATACAGTACTGTGTTTGTGTTTGGAATGCCACAGGCACAATAGAGAAAACACAGGAGTCAGAAATCAGATTTGAAAATGGTTTGGACAGAAACATGGGCTAAGAGGAGAAGCTAAAAGATCTTGAGGTTAGTTCTTCCCCAGAAGAATAAACTGAAAGAAAACCCAGAATTATTTGACTTATGCTCTTTTGCCTGAGTACATTTAAGCCTCTGCCATTGTTTTCCAAAGAAAAGATGAACACGACTTAATCATTAGAGACAGACTTTTCTTTGATTTATGATTCCTTGACAAATTCCCTAAGTCCCTTCCACAGCCAGCATCAGCGGAATCAGAGGTGGTTCCCTTAGATGTATCAGAGAGGCGGCCTGGTGAATAGGAGGCCCTCTGGATAAGACGGTATGTGGGATGCAGGATTCAGGAACCCCAGGTTGTGGCAGACACTGCCACAGTTTTGTTCTCTCCCTTTTGGACTCTGTGTATTGCTTCCTTAATGTCAGTCACTGAATGTCCCTTATTCTTCCTGAACCTGACTTCTCCACTAAAAAGTGTATTGGCTATTATATTACTTCCATTCCCCCTGTCCTATATTTCTTTGTAGTTCCTCTACTTTATGTACGTTGGTTAAGATTGGTGGTAGAATAGGGGTGCCTGGGTGATTCAGTCTGCTAAGCGTCCAGCTTCCGCTCAGGCTGTTATCTCAAGGTTCATGGGTCTAAGCCCCGCATCGGGCTCTGCACTGACAGCGTGGAGCCTGCTTGAGATTCTGTCTCTCTCTGGCCCTCCCTGATTTGTGCTTTCTCTGTGTCTCAAAATAAACTTTGAATTTTCCGTAAAATGATGTTTAAAAAAAAAGGAAGTCTTTCTGAGTTTTCTTATGCCTTCTTTTTGCTAAAAATCCTGGCTCCCTGGCTCCCAGTGCAAAACACTGTTGATTTAAGACACTAAATGAGCTATACTGTCATCTAAGATTTGTGGACATTTCACACTGCCTTTCAAATAATTTATAACTAGTACACAGTTCAAGGAAAAAAAATGATTAAAATTTAGATTCACCATAAATTAAAAAGTGATTGCTTTGGTTGTAGCACATTAGAATATCAGAACACAGTAACTATTTGTATTTTAAAATATGAAGCATCAATGCCAAGCAATATCTTTACATAACTCTTGGGTTTGATAGGATGGGCTTTGGTCTAAGAAGGAATACATCTTTGGTGAAAAATATCACTATGTGAATATATATTTATATGATCAAATATTAGATAAATATATCATAGTAAGCATTTTGAATGGACAAACTTATAAATATATTCTTCCTTCTGATTCAAAGAAAAGTATTATTGCTATACTGGTACTATCATGGTGAATTCTAACAGGACTATTTAACAATAATAAATAAAAATGAACAATCTTAACATTGGCATTATCAACTGTATCCCTGATATCTAGTATCTAGAAATCTGTTCTCATCTCAAACAAAATGTTTTCTCTTGTAGTCAAAAATTCAGGGTGAGAACTGACAAATTTATCATAAAATTCTAGGCTATTTTGAATCTTCTATCATTAGTCAAGACTCAACCCATAAAACTCCATCTTCAAACTTTTCCAGGAAGCTATGCTCCAAGACAACTGTTTCTCTTAAAATATAACACCAGGTCTTCCTTAGTAAGGCGAACATTTTCCTTAATGAAGGTGATTTAAAAGAACACAAATAGGCTTTACTCTCCCATACATGTTATAAAAACCCACATGAATTTTCTGTTTTCATAGGTCGAAAAATGGTCAAATATTAGCAATTTCTTGTAGTTCAACCTAATGTTATTCTAGACAGGCTTAATGTTCCTTACAAGAAGTCATTTGTGAGACAAGTATGTTGAAGCCAAATTTTCCTGGATTCCTTCATTAAGTTTAAAATAGAAAATGCTACTCTGTCAATAGCAGATGAAAGACGAAAACTTGATATTAGGCTTTTTTCCAACCACAGAAGTTGTGTATTGCATGCTACATAATTTCCTGAGACAATATTTGATACCTAAACTCAAGGTTTTACCAAACATATTCTTCTGGAAGCAGTTCTAAATATCTAAAAAGATTTATAAAACTATAAAAACAACACCACTATTCTATTATTGTTCATTTGTTTGCTTTTGGAAAATATTGTTTATTTTTGCAATATATAGCTATTTGCTTTGAAAATACTTTTTATGTTAACTACAATGGGTATGCTGTTATTTTTAAATGAATTAATGAATAAATAATTTTTAACCCCAGTTTTAATGTCTAATATAGTGAATATCGATGGATATAACCCACACAAGTCAAAGCTCTGTGGAGTTTTCAATAATTTTTTTTTTTAATTTTTTTTTCAACGTTTTTTTATTTATTTTTGGGACAGAGAGAGACAGAGCATGAACGGGGGAGGGGCAGAGAGAGAAGGAGACACAGAATCGGAAACAGGCTCCAGGCTCTGAGCCATCAGCCCAGAGCCTGACGCGGGGCTCGAACTCACGGACCGCGAGATCGTGACCTGGCTGAAGTCGGACGCTTAACCGACTGCGCCACCCAGGCGCCCCAATAATTTTTAAGAGTGTAAAATGTCTCTGGGACCAAAAAGTTTGAGAACCATCAGAGTAATTAAAAAGATAAATCAGAAAAAGAGAAGGGAAACAACAGACACAAGACATTTTATAAATCATACTCTTTATTTGGTCCTGAGGGAGCGTAGCCTAGACCTGCTTCTAATAAGGGAGTATCTGACTGGCAGAATATCTGAGGACCTCATCTCATTACTCACTTGGGGTGGGGTTAGGAGGGGAGTCTGGGGTTAGTACAGAGATTTCCATAGGCATATGTCTGTGTCTGATCCCATGTAATTTTTTACTACTCACAGGTGCTACAGAGGAACCTCTGGGCAAGAACAATGTTAGCGATTAATACAGCATGGCAACAGGTATTCTGTTGCATGACTCATTGATTTTAGATATAATTTCAAGGGTCATCAGGCATTTTTTTTTCCTTATCATCACAATCTTGAGAGATTAAGGAAAACAGAGGTGTTTTACTCTCAGCTTACAGATGGGGAAACAAAGACAGAAGATTTCAGGTTTTCACCCTAGAGGCATGCAGACTGTTGGGGCAGGTTGTGGAATTTAAGGAACCTGCTTTCAAGCACGGGGCTTTATCGACTAGGTCTGCGTCTTTAAAACTACTTTTTAGCGCTAGAAATATTTTTTATTAAGTGAAATCTTACCCAGACGCCCAAGATAGAGCAGAAGAAAGGGGGCTGGTTGCTGCACTTGAGGGAAAACTGCCACCTAGAGTCCCACCCAACCATTTTCTTTCCCTCCGGACAATTCTTTCCCTTTGCTTTCCCATCCCTATCCCTCTCTTATCCTGGGACACCAGGCTACCCAAGACCTTTTCTTATTAATATCCCCCTTTATGCCAAGATCCTGCCTCCATCACTCTGCCTTCCTAGGCATCGACTTAAATATGTTTACCTCATTTCTTCAAATATGCATGTATCTTGTAAAATATGAAGTGTTTTTTTTGTGCCTATGTGTTTAAATTACACAAATGGTGTTACGCTACGAACCATGTTCTACTTCTAACTTTTGTCCTATTAAAAATCCACCCAGATGTTTAGCTCTACGTCTGGTTCCTTTTTATGTACATATGGCTCTATAATATATATCAATAAGCCATACTTATCTATTTTATTGATTAATCCAACACTCCATCAAAAAAAAAAAACCCTCAAGTTTTTTGTTTTTTGTTTTTGACATATTACCTTAGGGTCAGGAGGGAGAATTCCGGGGGGATAGTCATGGGGTTGTTCCATATACACAGACATAATCTTACCGAATGCTGCCCAGCTGCCCTGCAGAGTGGGCCCTCCCATCACAGAACGTGAGCATTTCTCACTATTCCTTCAAACTTGCCTTCTTTTTCTAGTATTCCATATGCTGTTGAGCGTTAGGTGTCATCTCATTATTGTCCTAATTAACATTTCTCCGATAACTATTGACGTTGAGCATTTCATCAAACATCTGTTGGAGTTGGAGTTTTCTTGTCTGTGAAATTGTGTACAACTTCTGTACATTCTCCTACTGGTTTTTAGGTCTTTTTCTTGGGGACTTCCCTTTTTCTTTTCTACTGGAAATATGAATTCCTTTTAAGTTTTAGACATTTTAAATATCTTGCCCCAGTATGTGAACTTGGTTCATTGTATCTTTAGTTCAGTAGAAATCCCTTCAATGTGATTTTTGTCACATTTCACTGTTTTATTTTATTTTATTTTATTTTATTTTATTTTATTTTATTTTTACCTCTTGGGTTCTTATTTTTGAATCCTATATAGCAAATTATTTTGTTAATCCCTAGGTCACGAAGATATCCTCCTAGATTTTATTCTTTGTTTTATGGTTTAACCGTTCACATTTACATCTTTAATTTATTTGGCATCCACCTATGTATATGGTATAAGGTAGGAACCCAGCTTTAATTTTCTGCATTTAATGAGCTAATTTCCTGAACACCAGCTGTCTATCCTTTCTTTGTGGTGGCTCATTTATCATGTATCATATATTTTAATCCAATCCACGTTTCTATGTTTAATTGCCAAATGTTATCCATTTACTATTACATTAGAACATTTCACCACTGTTATTTCATATTTTTAATCATGTTTATTTTTTTTATTGTTTTCGAGGTTTTCTTTTTTACTTCCTTTCTTCTTTCTATCAGCCACTACAAAATTTCTTTTAGCCTTAAAATCATGCATTCACTTTCAGTTCTGGTCATTGGTCATCATATTATGTTTCTCTTTCTCTAATAATTTCTTAAATGTATCTATATCCTTACCTCTTCCCTTAAAATAAGACACATACTTGGTCTCCTCCTTCCTCCCCACTTTAAAATGACATGTCTAGATTTTTAATTCTATACTGCTCAGCTATTATTTTCGTTTGCTTTATTGTCACGCCTCTTTTGAAAAAGATAAAACTAGCATTTGGTAAGCTATTCACTCATACTCTTCCTTTCTATCTTGTTGCTACTTCCTGTATTTATTCCTCTTATTATTAAAATACAAAGAATGTCTTTGTGTGATATGTTTTCAGGTTTCTTGTATGCATGAGAATATATTTATTATACCTTGACATTTAAATGAGAGTTTAGCTGGATTTTTTTAATGCAGTTTTAAAAATTATTTAACTTCAACATTTTCAAATAAAGGCTCCTTTGTCTTGTGTCCCTTCATTTAGCTCTCTCTATTACTTGCCACCGAAAGCCTAATTGACCTATAGCGACAGGATGTAACAAAGGGTGGGGAAGGCTGAGTGGAAGGGAAGAGCTCACAAAGTATAGGGACACAGGCTTCAGAAGCACAGACACAGATGTGAGTTGAACATGACAGAGAATTACCAGAAGAGAATAAAAAAAAAAAAAAATCCACAAACTAGGGCAGTGACCCGGGTTTGTTAACACAGGAAAAATAAATCCCCCGGTTTTTCAATATGTTATGGTAATCCACGAGTCTCCTCACTATATTCATGAGTTGTATCCAAGAATCCACTTAAATTTCAGGAGCTGATGGCCAGATCCTGCTGTTTCACATGACTTATTATACCTAGGGATTTTATGGCAAAAAGAAGCTGAGGGAAGAAAAAATATATATATTTATAAAAATTAAGATAAAATTCACCATGGGTTCATTATTTAGTCAATAAATATGAATTTTGATGTTCTGTTGCATGGCACATAAATGCTGATACCGGCCTTTCACTGAAGATCATACTTTTATCGTTATAAGATGCTTTGCATTTGATTCAATGCTGTCTGATATTATTACAGCACCTTCTGCTTTGTTTTTGTTTGCATTTGCCTGTTACATCTTAACTTCTCCTTTTCCTTTCAACTTTTCTCAGTCTCTTAGATGTATATGTCTATATGTCAAGACGTATGTGTCTATACATCTCCATGTCAAGAAACATGTTGGAATCTGTGCATACAGTGATGAACACAATAGACACATACATATCTGCCCTCATGGACCCTACAATCGCCATGAACAGCAGACAGGAAAGCAGGTACCACTCCACACCCAGAAACTAGTACAATGCCTGGCACATAAGAAGACAGGAATAAATAGACATTGCCTGAATGAACTCATTTTTTAAAAATTAATTACTAATGGGCTGAAACTTATGTCCACACAAAAACCTGCACATGGACGTTTGTGGCAGGTTTATTCATAAATGCTGAAACTCAGAAGCAAACTACCTGTTGTTCAGGAAG
Source organism: Neofelis nebulosa (assembly GCF_028018385.1). Taxonomy (NCBI): domain Eukaryota; kingdom Metazoa; phylum Chordata; class Mammalia; order Carnivora; family Felidae; genus Neofelis; species Neofelis nebulosa. Next base: position 67,110,258 of record NC_080788.1, on the reverse strand, counting down.
TGAGTAAATAAAATATGGTATATCAAGACAATACAATATTATACAATACTAAGAAGAAATGAGCCATGAAAAGACATGGAGTGAAATTAATGCATATTACTAAGTGAAAGAAATCAATGTGAAAAGGTGACATATCATACGATTTCAACTATGTAACATCCTGGAAAAGATCAGTGGTCAGGGCATGGGGCGGGGATGAATAGGCAGAGTACAGAGGATTTTTAGGAAAGTGAAAATACCACTCTGGATGACATTGTCATGGTGGATACAAGTCATTATACATTTGTTCCATAGAAAGTACCAGGCCAAGAGTGAACCAAATGTAAACTTCGAACTTTGGGGGCTAATGATCTGTCAATGTAGGTTCACTGATCGTCACACATGTATCCCTCTGGTGGGATGTTGATAGTGGATGAGGCTATGCGTGTGTGGGGGCAGGGAGTATATGAGAAATCTCTGTACCTTCCCCCCTCTGTTTTGTTGTGAACTGAAAACTGCTCTTTTGTAAAAAAAAAAAAAAAAAAAAAACAATTAGCCAATCAGAGTCTTGCTAGTTCTTTGAAGGAGAATTACACAAAGCTACAGGAACATTTAAAAGAGAGACTTAATCTAGGGATGAGAATGTTCCCGATAAGTGACTCTAGCTCAGGATGCCAAACAATAAATCAAGAAAAGAATGTTCCAGAAAAAGGGAACCGAATTTGTTTCTATTTTAGTTTGGCTATACTTTCTAGTTTTGTTTAGAGGGTAACATTTATAAAGTAAATATATAAAATGGAACAAGTGCTATAAATAAAAATTTCTGGCTACTATGAGGACCTGTGATAAACAAAACAAGGCAAGGCTAGGCAATCAGGAAGAGGCTCCCCCCACAAAGTGCCACTTAATGGATTGATTATGTAAATATAAGATGAACAAAGAGAGGTTTATAAACCAACTAGAAGATCTTTTCATCATCTCTAAAATGAGATTTCCATTTTTGGGGTTTGCTATGAAAATTAGAGAATGACAAAACTGCCTTAAATCCAGTTTCAAACAAGACAATAATCACGTGTAAAAAAAAAAAAAGAAAAAGAAAAAAGAAAAGTAAGGGTCCTGGTACAGTGCCTACCACACATTTGGCATTCAATAAATGATTGTTGCTGTTTTTCTTATTATAAGCAGACAAGTTAAAATGTGGTTTCTTCTATAAAATGTGGTAATATCTATCTTACAAGACTCTTTAGAGAATTCAATTTTAAAATGTGCATAGAGCATATGTTTCTGTGTTTAGAATTCACTAGGCATCAAAAGTATCACATTTCATACATTGATGTACATAAGTAGGTTTTAGATAGGTAGGTCTCCGGACAGTCACAGGTACTGGTAGCATAAGGAGATTCAATAGGATGGAGGGACAAGCTGACATGTGTTTGAGAATGTAAAGTGTTTCTGGCAAAGCTTCCAGAGGAGATGAGGAGCTATCGAAATTGAGAAGAAATGGAATGAGCAAGTGCAGGGGACATACAGTGTTCACAGCAAGGACTTCGCAGGGACAGAGATGCTGTTATACTAACAGAGCCACAGGGCTTCTCAGCACTCAAACCTCGAAAACCACGAGATTTCTATAATTCTATATTGAAGCCAGGGGATTAACAGAAATAAAGTAAAATTTAGTTACCTATAGTATTACTCCTGGACTGAGAAAGAGCTCAAGTTCATGAAGACAGTAAACGATCCACATTGTACAGCAGCTGAACACTCTGATTGTGCCTCCAACCTCAATTCATGACAGTAACTCTGGGGGGTCATGTGTTGGACATTCTACACTCGAAAAATTGGGCAAACTCTCCATACCTTCTAAGGCTAGCCATTAGAATCAAGATGAATAGACGGTTTTTACAGCTCAAAAATTAGGACTTAGAAGGTCCACAAAGGTAAAATACAAAAGACATCAAAGAGGAGAAAAATGAAGAAGTAATTAAGCTGCTGGCCTAAATGTCTTAGTATTTCTTATGAGGCTAGAAAGAGTAGAGAAAAATCTAGGAAGAATAATCTGCTACTGAAGTCCCTTGATGGATTTACTGGTCGGTGGGGGAAAGGGTAAACCTAGGGGAAAAAAAAGAAGAAATGGCATGTCTCCATAGAAGAGATGGTAAACAATTTAGCTAAATGCTCCTGTAATCATTTCTTATTGAAAAGGTAAATCAGATGGGCTTACTGAAGTAAGCAATAAATACCCTCAAGTGCACAAACATCATGGAATTATGAATAAAAATCTGAGTGGGAGTGCCTATTTTTATTGCAACGTCTCTATGGAAGAATGCCAGAGATAAAGTGAAACTGGTCGGACACCATAAGCCTCTTAAAATGATAGCTTAGGGTTTGCTGCACACATACACAGTGGAAATAAAATGCTTCTTGGATTTTATTGGTTCAATCTATCCAGGATCATAAGTATGTAATCAGGTATGTTTCAGGATATTACATTTTAAAATAGCATTCTTATTTCATTTGCCTAATCTGTTATTGCCCTCCAAATCAGTTATTTGTGCACCTGACTTGGGCAATATATAACCTCATGTTTTCCTCTTGTATTCTGCAAACAATATAACAAAGGAAATAATCTGACACCATCAATTAAATATTAACTAAACATTTAGAAAGCAGAGAGTCTCATTCAAGGCTAACACAATCCTTCCCTGGAAGCAGCAGATATTCAAAAAGCAAGAGCATATTTAAATTCAAAATAAGTTCTATTAAAGTAGACTGCTAAGGCAATATTCAAGATGACTCAGGGATGGATCCCACTTTCAACATTATGTTCAGATGTAAAGACATTCTTAACCTAAATCAGGTGCAGCATTGTCCCAATTTTCCATTTTGCCCCAAGCACCAGAAACCTGGTAAGGAACAGATTATAAAATAAATAAAAGTATATGTGTATACTGTGTGATATCTCATAATATATAAAGAGGGTTGCTTGAACTTGGTTACAGGATCCAGGTGAAGCGAAAGAAATTGTCCTAAATCCCCAGTGTTTATTTATGTTGCATTTTAGGATAATATTACTTACATTTTCCTGATGCAAAGAATTCCACATATTGAACAAGCATTTGAGAGCATGCCTACTATATGCTAGGAACTGCTGTGCAAACATCAGATAAAAAAAAAAGTTAATTTCTCTTTCTATTGTTAAAAAAAGAAAACCACAGGCCCAAAATGGCATCACTTAAGTCAAGTCACCATATCTGAAATTAATACCCAAGCTATTTCAGTTTCAAGCTCTCCAATAGTCTTAACTGGTCAGTCAGGAATTTTCTGGTCAGCACCAATGAGGTAATCTATTACATGGCCTTCTCCATCCCCCAAAGGAAGATGAGGTAATCTGTATATTAAGACCCTGTGTCCTTTTTTTTTCTTTTGTTAATAACTTCCTCACCATACCCTCTTTCCTACATACACCTATCATTTTGTACAACTCCCTTGAGCTCTTTCCTACTTGCTGGATGGAATGCTCTCTGAATCACAAACTACTTAATAAAGCCAATCAGATCTTCAGATTTACGTTATTGAATTTTGTTGTACTTTGAATGTTGTTTTTTAAAACTATCCTTGACATACAGATCAGTAAGGAATTGCGTTCAGCTATCAATAACACAGGTGCACCTAAAGTGCGTGAGTGGCCCGAGGATGTTATGGGGGCTTCTGAAGTTACCACGGACCTGGGTTTTTTCGATCTTTTCCCTCTAGCATCCCTAATCCTCACGATCACAATCTGGGTGGTGGAGTTCTAGCAAGAAGGAAATACCGGCAGCAAGACCACCCTTCTGCTTGTTTAAGGAACTTTCCTCTCTGCCCCCTACGACTATCATTTGAAACAGGGCCACCCCTAGCTTCAAGGAAACCTGAGAAGCCTTTTAGTAAAAAAGAGAATAGATAGTGAGCAGGCAATGAAAAGCCTCTGCCATAACTAACAAAAATATCATGAACAGTATGACATGATGAGTCTGTTAGTGCTGGCTTTTCAGTGTCAAGCTTTATGAGAAGTTGGTTGAGTGCAGGAATCCTCAGTAGGAAAAATTAACAGATGTCCTGAAGTAATCAGGGAGTCAGTTACACTTAGGGAATGTAAAGAATGTTCGTGTGATTGAAGAGGAGAAAGCTTGGGAAAGCTTAGCCTTACCTAAGGTGGGGGGGGGGGGGATCCTTTTATAGACAATATAGTATCGAGGTTAAAGCTCAGACTCTGGTGTCAAAACGCCTGCATGACCTTGAGAAATGAGCTAACTACTTTGTGTCTCGTATCTGAAAAGGGAATAAGAATCATACCTAACCTCACTGGGGTGTTATGAATATTAACAGATAAAACAGGAGAAACCCTTAGAAAACATACTAAAATATAATCATTGTCCAATAAATAGTATCTACTGCTAGCAGTCTGTGAATGGTCTTGCGTGTCTCTGCGTAAGGAACAGCAATCCCATTAACTAGGGATTTTGACTCACTAAAGGGTCTGGCTGATCAGATGTGTTTCTTAGGAAGATAACATTGTCTGGTGTTGTAAGATTTCAACTGTTGTCAGGGAAGCTTAGAGGACATTTCATCTAAAACATGAGGTTCAGAACTAAGTCAAGGAAATCGGCTACATTTTAGATTTTTGATAATAATTCTACCACCGAGATGTGAGTTACACCTCACAAGAATTTAACGAGCATGTTCTTTTTCTTTCAATGTTTGTCACTTTATTAAGTGAAATGATAATTTCACTTAATGCTTATTTTGTTACTTGAAATTCTTTTTTATTATTTAATTTTTTCAGAAGTCTATTACCCTTGTATTTCCTATGTATGTGTATCTGTTTACATCATTTTCCATTTACCTGTTAAAAACCATGCTTCTCCTAAGTTTCAATGAGCATTTCATATATAAAAGTTTTTAGCCACTCGCATGCCCTATTAGTTCCCCAAGTTAAAGTCTGCATGGGGGGAGAGGTCAAAAGAGGAGATCCCCGATTTAATTGGTGATAGACCAAAAAAAGAGGCAGGCAATAGAAGACATTCTGAGGAAGAATGGTATTGTGGCAAAAGCCATGTAAACCCTCCTCCCAAAGTCAATGATATTTTCAGTCAATTCCACAGGGCTTCAAAATAATCTGAAGAGTATATTTATGGCGAGAATAGTAGCACTTGCTGAGTCCTGCTTTGAGGTCAGTGGCGAGCAAAATCAGAATTTTCTCATAAAGAAAACCAATCATAGGTTACCTTGTTAAGGTTATTCTCGTGCATTTTATATAATTGATGTGATTATAAATTGAAATATTTTCCATTATGGCTTCTAAGTGGTTCTTTCTGGCATATAGACAAGCAATTTTAAAATCCACTTTTAATGGAGTCTTAGAAATCCTGAGTTTTTCAGTTGATTGTCTTGAGTGCTAATGATGAGTTTAGTAATTAGAATTCTCGTTTATGCTAACCCAATGAGAGGGGTATTATTTAGATAAAAGGGAAAGAATAGTAATTCATAAATTACTGGACCAGACTTTTAGTACTTTTATTCTCCTTGAAATATTAATGTCTCCTGCCAACTTAGAGTTAAAATAGGCTTCTAGGAGCTGTAATTATCACCGTGAATGGTCACATATCTTCACAACATTTACTCACAAAGAAATTTTATTAAATCTATTTAGTATACAAAATGTATGTCAGATTGGAAAACTTGTGGGTGAAGCTAAGATACCAAAAGCAAGAATTAAAGTAAAAGCTACTTTCCCTGCTCACAACACAACTGTCACAAAATATAGGAGGGTTTTTGTCCCATCATATTAAATAATTTTTTTAATGTTAATTTATTTTTGAGAGAGAGTATGAGCAGGGAGGGACAGAGAGAGAGGCAGTGACAGAGGATCTGAAGCAGGTTCCGTGCTGGCAGCAGAAAACCCCATGCAGGGCTGGACTGGACTAGAACTCACAAACCCTGAGATCATCACCTGAGCTGACGTCAAAGGCTCAACCAACAGAGCCACCTAAGGCGCCCAGTATTAAAGGATCCTAAGGCTGACTACACTCAGTTGGCACAGACCCACTGGTTAAGAATGCATTTCCACAAGATTTCCCCTTACTTCAGATGACAATTGCAAATCCCAGATTATCACATGTATTTCTAATGAACCAGCTCTAGATTGGGTGTTCCCTGACCCCCTCTTTGTGTCTGATAATTTGCTAGAAGAGCTCACAGAACTGAGGGAAGCACTTTAATGACCACTGCTCGTTTACTATAAAGAATATAATTCAGGAACAGCCAAATGGAAGCTATGCATAGGGCAGGGCATGTGCGGAGGGGCACAGAGCTCCCGTGTCCTCTCTAGGCCCACCACCCTCACAGAACCTCAGTGTGTTCACCAACCCAAAAGCTCTCCAAACCTCTTTAGTTAGGGTTTTTATGGAGGCTTCATTACATAGGCACAATTGATTAACTCATTGGCTGTTAGTAATTAACTCAACCTTCAACTCCTCTCCCCTGTCTGGAGGTGGGGATGGGGCTGAAAGTTCCCAACCCTCTAATCACATGGTTTAGTTCCCCTGACAACCACACCCCCATCCTTAGAGTATTTCCAAAAGTCATTTCATTAACATCAAGTCAAGTGTGGTGGAAAGGGTCTTGTTATGAATAACAAAAGGGGATCCTCTCACTTTTAGGTTCCAAAGTTGTGCCAGGGACAAATGTTAAAACAGAAGATGTTCCTATTGTTCTTATCAACTTAGAAAACTACGAAGATCTTAGGAGCTCCGGCCAAGAGCATGGGAGGAAGACCAAAATACATGTTTCTTACTATATCATAATATCACAGGAATAAAACTTAAAGATAATAAGTTGAGCCATATGCAATGTGCATTGTTCTGGTCCAATTGAATGCCCATCTTCAGAACATATGGAAATGAAAACCGGAAGACAGCAAAATTTAACCGAAATAGGATTTGGCCAAAAAGAACAAGATTATGTAGACTCTGACATACTTTGATTAAAAATAGTTAAATCATTTGAAAGAACCATCTATTTTTTGTTTGTTGGAAATATTTTTTTCTTATTATATATGGTTAAAAAAGCAAACAGGTAACCAAGCAACATGTGTAGCTCCAACTGTGTGTTCATATGTTAACAGAGATTATCTCTAGATTAGAGATTCACAAGTAATGGCCTTTTCTTTCTTTTTGTTCACTTAGATTTTCCAGATTTTTACAGCAAACCTCTATAAATTTTGATGTCAGAAAAAAATACTAAGTTAAAGAAAACTTACCACAATGCCGCTTTTCAGTTTCCTTAATTCCATATTATAAGAAGAAATTTAGATAGATTTAAGATAAAGGTAAGTTAGACCATCTAGGTGAGAATTTCTTATCAGAGAAGCACCACACATTTTGAAAAAGCATAAAATCATTGTTAAAATTGCATCACTATTTTTAAGTGAGCTCCAAATCTTGAGAAAATGGGATTCCTCATGAGAGAATCTTCATGTTCTTTATTGTTCCAGCTCAGACAAATGGGCTCACCAAAGTTACTTTTTTGCAGGGTTGTTTTTTTTGTTGTTGTTTGTTTGACAATTTGTTGACAATTGTCTCAAGATGAGACCAGGAAAACAGAGTTAAATGAAAACAATAGCAGAAATTGCGGGCGGCGGGGCCGGGGGGGGGGGGGGGGGGGGGGGGGTTGGGCATTCAAGGCGTGGGTCATTTCCTTGCTTGATTTCAAATCAGCTTCTTATCTAAAATGAAATTCCTTTTTTGGTCCTTTCTTTAACTATCTTTAAACTATTGTGCTCTGTGTTTTTAAATTCATTTACAGCTTAAAGATTTATTTGAGTTTCTCCATTTGCCTAGCAGGAAAATGCTACATGACTTTAAAATAAATATAAAATTTTACTTATTGATAGTCACTTATGGAAATGTCTTTTTTTTCTCTTAATTTTTTTTTTTTTATCTTAGAGAGAAAGAGAGTGAGCAGGGAAGGGGCAGAGGGAGAGAGAAAGAATTGTAAATAGGCTCCACACTCAGTGTAGAGCCCAATGTGTGATTCGATCCCATGACCCTGGAGTCATGACCTGAGCTGAAATTAAGAGTCAGACGTTCAATCCATTGAGCCATCCAGGTGCCCCTGAAAAAAGTTAGAAAACTAACTTTTCCCGGTGGCTCAGTGGGTTGAGCATTAGACTCAATTTTGGATCAGGTCATGATCTCACAGTTCTTCGGATCAAGCCCCACGTACGGCTTTGCACAGACAATGCAGAGCCTGCTTGAGATTCTCTCTTTCTCTCTCTTTCTCTCTCTTTCTCTTTCTCTCTCTCTCTCAAAATAAATAAATAAACATTAAAAAACCAACTGAGAATTAATTTTTCCCTTTTGATAGAGTCTCATGAATCTTAGATAAAACTTATAAAACATTCTTTTTTTTTAGAAAGTGCAAGTGTGAGCTGGGAGGGGCAGAGGGAGAGAGAGAGAGAGAGAGAGAGAGAGAGAATTACAAGCAGGATCCATGCTCAGCGAGGAGTCTTGGGGACAGCTCAATCCCAGGACCCTGGGATCACAACCTGAGCCGAAATCAAGAGTCAGATGTTCATCTGACTGAGCCATGCAAATACTTCCTGAAACATTTTTACTATAGTCTCTTTTTTCATGTAAATGTAGAACTTCAAGTAACCTATGTTAATCCAGTAAACATAGAATATTCAAGTAAAGGAGGAAATCTCATTAGTCCCATTACTATTTTGTTTCTCTGTCTATTCCTTTAGTTACATCCTGGATGCAGACGTAGGAAGTCGGTTTTAGAATGCCCGTTTGCTCCTGCTGAGGTATTTGTATGGGCAGTTGTGGTGGGAAAGTTATTTTCATATACCATCACTGCCTCTAACCAAAACTGACGGAGCATTCAAGTCAAATTTTGTGGAAAACAAGCCCATAGTGTCATTTGAAAGTGAACGTCAGTCTTGCAGGTGTTCACTTAATTACACAAGGAGGACATTAGACTGAGGTAGTTCTAATACCTTAGCAACCAGCTTAAGCAAACCAAAACCTACGCCTAAGATGCGTCAAGGTTAAGAACTCAAAAGCTAAGAACAACCTACCACAAGCAGCCAGCCTGGCTTTTCCAAATAAGGCAGATGCTGACGCTCTAGCCAAACTAAATATTTTCCTGCTGGGCTTCTGCCTCTTCTCTTCACAAGCAGCTTCCCGAAGCTCCTGTCAGCAAGGCGCTTCCTACCACCTCGGTTTGGGGCTGGCCCATGGGAATCAAGTTTGGCTCCGAAAAACTTAGGTTGTTGACTAGGCCTCAGTTTACCTTTAAACACAGGGAAAAGTCAACTTCTACCCTTCCTATTAGCCACAGCATGAGTGACTATGGCACTTTTTGGGGAAGAGTGGCCGTAATCGAATCTTTATTTTTGTAACTGTATAAATGGGATCCAAATGTGTCCACCACTAGTTTTTCAAAAAGAAACATTCTATAAATAAGTAAACTGCATCTGCTCACGGATGCATGTATGGACTCCCTAGATGTCTCATTGGGCTTAATTATAGACCATTCACAGTAATACATTTTTAGTATAAAGTGTAACATAATGTTAAGCCATTTTAGCTTTTGCACATACATGTTGTACTTCTGGCTGAGAGTGAAAAAAAAAAAAAACTTCATGAATTTGCATATCATCCTTACACAAAGGTCGTGCTAATCTGTATACTGGTCCAAATTTAGTACACACACTGCCAAAGCAAGCCCAATATGGCACTTTTAATAAAAGAGAACTTTGAAATACTGTAAAACAATGTTACATTGGCATTTTGGGTGACTCAACGGTCAAAGTTCTCTGTCTCCAAAACACTTCCAATTTTAATTTCTTCTCCTTTCTCTGCATAAACATTCAATTATCTGGAAAACTCTGACTAATTAAATTGCTGGAGAGTTTATTTTTGCTCCTCCACTTTGGATAAGCACTGCATATCAAGAACCTCTAACTGACATTTCTGTGCCCCAGATCTGTATTGACAATTACTCAGTCTTTTGAGAGACAAAGACCCAACGTTCTATCCCGACTAGGCAAAATTGCTGCCCCTGGTTGGCTAACGGGCATTCATTTGCCCCAAATCTATGAGGTCTTTGAATTTGAGATAGAGAAGCTAAGGGAGGACTCCATTTTAGACAGGCTCTGTCTGGGCTATTTTTCTGCTAGGCCCCATTTCTGAAAAAGCCAAAGAAGCTATGTTCCCACTTCAAGGAGAAAGCAGAAAAGTTAATCATGCTCAGAATTTTGTCCTAGGACCCGAACACCTGATAACATATAAGACAAGCCAGATGGCAAACATGTTCCAGGATGTTCACTTCCGTTGACATGGGCAAACCTCCACTGACATGGGCATCAACACCCCCTACCTTTGGTGATTTATGGAATGATGCCTATTGTTCACCTGACACTCACCTCTGACTGGACCCTACCCTGGATTCCTGAAGGAACACGTACCCTAGACCTCATTCCAATATAAACCCTAACCTCAAACAATGAGACTCATTCTCCTTTCCTTTCTGAGTCTCCCAGACACTCCATCTGCTGTTTTCTGCCTGTCACTCATGTTATTCAATAAACTCTGCTTTCACTTTCTTTGCTTCACATTTGATTTCTATCCTGCGTGAAGCCAAGGACTCTCCTGGCTGGTCCTACAGGACCCTCCCCTAGGTCCTTGGACACAGCCCTCCTGTATCAAATTCGTTTAAGATATAAAAATAAATTACAATCATTTTAAGGCAATGGAATTCTGAGTTATGATCAGCTGATGTTTTGAAGGGTTTTGTTTTTTGTGTTTTTTTTTTTTCCTGCATCTTAGAACACACACATCCTGGTTTTAGATTCAAATCTCTGGAATAATTATGGTTGACCAGTAGGCTTTTTAGCTGACAAATAACTGACTGATTTGGAAGTCAGTTCTTAAGGCCCCCAGAGAGCAACATGCCAATATCCCTGAGCTTTCGACTCCTAGGTTTTTTTTCACAGTTTTTACAAAAGAATACCTCAGGTATACAAAAGCTTTGTGTAATGAAATATTTCAGAGCAGCCTGAAAAATATAACTCTTCTCCACCTGGATTCCGTTGTAGGTTAGAGCATATTTAATTTCAAGTCAATAGATTCCCTGCACATCAGCACTTAAGGGATTAAAGACAAGTCTACTTTTGTTGCCCTAAATGTACTGTTATTGTTATCAATTTATGCAGCCTTGCAATAAGTTTTCAATAAATCTAAGATTAACTATTATTTTCTCGCCTATAAATAAAATATAATCATCTTAAAAATCAATGAAGGGAAAACCATCATATCCATTAACCTGGCTCAGAATCCCTCCAGGCCCTTGCTATGAAACACAGCGTTGTGGATCTTTCATTTTATTGAGCTATATCTCTTTGTATGGCAACCAGCAGGCAAAAGAAAAAAAAATCAAATCTAAAAATCAAAGACTACAGTTTTTTGTTTTGAAAACCACTGAGGCAGGGGCTGAATATTCTTTTCTGCCTGGGGTTAATCTTTTCTCCCCACTTTAATTTGCAATCAGATGCAATAAAAGGAAAAAATAAAAAAGGACATTGCCTCAAGTAGCTAGTGGCTTTATTACCATCCCTATTGCCAGTCTCCACTTTTTATCACTTCCAAATCCTTCGTTTTTAAAGTCACCTGTACAGCCCTGCAATGTTACAAACACCTTTAGTTGTCTTCACCAACTGTCAGTTTGTACCATCTGCTGTTACAATCTCAAAAGCAGTAATGCATGGGGGTCAAGGCCACTTTCTCTCAGGAAACTAAAAAAACAACAGAGCCAAGTCATTTCGTGTTTTTTTCTTGTTCCCTGTCAGCTTTACTACACCCTGGAGTGGACATTTTCCTTGCCTTTCAGTTGTGAATGTTCCTCAAAAGACACGAACTTCCCAAGAAGGTAACCATACAAAAACAAGGTTTTATAGACAACCCATTATCAACTAGCAGAAGGGGGTGATTAGTCATCTGCTCTGCTTGAAATAGATCCAAAAAATTCAAGCCAGTACTGCAAGGAGAGAAAGGCATTATCTCAGGATTCCAGAACTAGGGCAATCCCTCCTTAATATGACAGGCTTCTGCAGCAACCTTTGAAAGACCGCAAGTAATCTCAAAAGCCAAGCATCGGGAGGAGTTGACCAGCTGTCCCACCCACCCAAAGGGGACTATCTCCCCCATCCTCTTACCCCTCCACCCTAGAGAATCAACCCTTTTGACCTTTCTTTGGACTAGAGCCAAAAAGGACTATCTTTTGCTTCTGTTTCTGTTGACTATTAAAGTGGTTCCATTAAACTAATTCAACCACTTGGTCCAAACAGATTTTCTAAAGTCATAGCCATTTTGTTGTTGTTAGTGAAAGGAGTTATTTACAAGCATATTCCCACTCTCTTTATTTCCTACAAGTCATTACAAATTCACATAAAATTTTTCTGTGTGTAAGAGGCCTAGTTTACCCTCAAGGCAGTTCACATGCAAGTCCAAGTTTTTCCCCCATAAATAAAATATAATCATCTTAAAAATCAATATAAGAAAACAATCGGAACCATTAACCTATCTCAAAATCCCTTCAGCCACTGTATGAACCACCCAGTGCTGAGTCTTTCATTTTATTGAGCTGTATAATTCTCTGCTCAGCGACTAGCAAAGGGAAAAAAATCAAAGACTTGGGTGTTGTGTTCTGGAAATCAGAGAGAGGTGGGAATGTGAGAATAGATTTTGACCCTTTTTGATTACAGAAAACATAGATTTTAGAGACCCCGGAAACAACAGTTTCTTGCTCCTGGAAAGATATTAGCTTGGTTTGGATTCTCCTTTAGACAATGCTTATTCATGAGCCATTTATAAAGCTGGGAGTCAATTTTGAAAACCGTCAAAAACTTGTCTTTAAGATTAACAGACAGAAAAAGAGGAAAAGAATGAAAAGGTGTATTTTATTTTAAAAAAATGTTTAATGCTTATTTATCTGTTGTGTGAGACAGAGATAGAGAGCAAGCAGGGGATCTTGCTTGGGAATCCCAAGCAGGCTCCGCATTGTTAGCACGAGCCTGATGCGAGGCTTGAACCCACGAACTGTGAGATCATGACCTGTGCAGAATCAAGAGTCAGACGCTTAATGGACTGAGCCACCCAGGTAACCCCAAAACATCTATTTTAAAGTGTAAGTCAAATGCAATGCCGGGACAAGACTGATTCAGGCTCAAAACTACAGTCGATCAGCTGAGCTACAAATATCACATGAATTTGGTCATTATCACTGGTTAATGGTCACTTATTCTCTCTTTCTCTGTTGAAATTCCTTCATAGAGCTCTGTAATGAGGAAACATCACAAGTTTTAACAGGACCTTAAACACCTCACTTCATCAGTGTATGTACAGTCTTATATATAATATTTCTCATTGCTACACTGTTTAAGAAAAAATTCTCCTTTTTATAATCCTCCATCTTTTTGAAAAAATAAAATACCTCTTCAATTAACACAAGGATAAAGTAAATAATTTTCTAGCAGTTTGTCTACCAAGCCACGAACATGTTGAATGGATTTTAAAAGGCATTATTATTATACTCCTATAAAAAAGGCATTATTATTAAACCCAACTCTGCGTGAGATAAGTAGCTTAGACATTGGTCATTATAAAAATTGAGTAGAGAACCAGTTTTTGCTAGAACTTTGAGAAAACAATCTCATATTTTTCATATTTGTGTGACGAATTTTTAATTATTATTTTGCTCAATATCTCTACAACCCAACTTAATAGCTAGAATGCTTAGAGAAAGAAAACTATACATAGCTTTCTCAGTAAAAATGTAATAAGGAAATAACAAAATGTAAATTTTTTTAATGTTTATTTATTTTTGAGAGAGAGACAGAGACAGAGAGTGAGCGGGGAGGGGCCGAGAGAGGGGGAGACACAGAATCCGACACAGCCTACAGCTCCACATGGGGCTCAAATTCACCACCCGTGAGATTATGACCTCAGCCAAAGTCGGACGCTTAACTGAGCCACCCAAACACCCCAGGAAATAAGAGACTCTAAAATATAAATGCTATTTTCCATAACTAAATTTATTAAAATCAACTTTAATTCGTTCTAATTATTTTAAAGTCTTAAACTGTATCCTACGTCAGATAATCAAAAGTATTAAACAGGGGCACCGGGGGCTTGGTTGGTTAAGCGTCCAACTCTTGGTTTCTGCTCAGGTCATATTCTCAGTTCCAGGCCTGAGTCAGGTTCCACCATGACAGTGCAGAGACTGCTTGAGATGTTCTCTCCCCATTTCTTTCTGCCCCTACCCTGCGCATGCTCTCTTTCTCTCTCAAAATAAATAAATAAACTTAAAAGAAAAACTATTAAACAAAAGAAAAGAGACATTATTCTTTATCAGCACTTAGCATAGGTACAGCTATTTGCTCCATTTGCATTTATTGGGATGGTTTTTATCTGATTTTATGTTGAGTATTTATTAGAATTTATTATGGTTTCTTCAGTTCCCTTAAATTTTGCTGACTTCTAAGTTTCTTTTCATCCTCCTTCTTTCCTTTCCTCCCCAGTTAATTTGGAAATAGAAATTATGTTTATTGATTTCACTAGGAACTATAGTCCCTTCCCTGATATTAATAATTTAAAATATATATTCTATTAATAGATCAATATCAGATAATAATTGTGCCTCCCACCAATAGGCTTGTCTGATCACTGCTTCCTCTCCTCTTTCCTCAAACATTCAAAGAAACTATTAGGAAATCTCATTCCCCGATTTTTTGCTCTTCCCCAATGAGATCAGATCTTTAGAGTGTTTCTTTGTCCCACAGAATTTTACTTAGGTAGTCTATAATTATTAATTTCAAACTATGTTTATGTTATCTCTTTCAGTGTTTCTCTGTTGTTTAGCTTTATATAATAAATTTCTATTATATAAATTTATCCTTACTTTATATAATAAATTCTCGGTTAATTTTTAATTACCTACTGAGGCCTAATTATTTCAAGATTTGTTAGCACACTTTCCTTTCCCTCCTTATCTCCCATTATCTTGAGACGTATTAATCCATCGGCACAAAGTTGGAGTCCTTCCTCAAGGATTTTCCTCAAATAGGTAACTGACTGGCATATTCTCAAGGGCCTTAACTTTCTCTTGTCTTAAGAGATAAATGATATCTTGCTTAGGCAAAGAATTTCTGGTTAGCAGTTCTTTTTTCTGTCGTCTTCTATATAAAGAATGATAAGAATATTTATACCAGACTGGTTCCCTTTCCTTTACAATTCATTCTTAAAATTTCACCAGGATATATATAGTTGTAAGTTTGTTGTCCTTAATTCTCTTTGAGACTGAACGACACATTTCAATCTAAAGACTCAAGTCTTTCTTCAGCTCAAGGAAATTTTCATCAGTCATTTGTTGAACTATTTTGTGTTGCCTTTTTTTTTTTTTTTTTTTTTTGCTTTGGTGATGATGCCAAACCTATAACTCCCAAATCTTACTGATTTACAGTAAGCTTCTTCTGATGTCTCTAGATTGGCTACAGGTCAGCTGATCTGGACTGGGCTTAGCTAGGCTGCCTAGTCCAGACTCTCAACCTCATATAGGGTTTAGGTTAAGTCTACATGTCTTTTTCTGGGATAGTACCTTAAAGAGCCACAGTTCTATTGCATGTATATCTCTTGGTGGAGAAAAGTAGGCATTTCAGAGACCTGTCAGGAATTTGGCTGACTTCTAAATGTCTCTGCTCAGAAACTCATGCACTTTCCACCTGGCCACTGAGGGGTGAAGTGAGGAGTATTTTTGAAAATAATCTAATCTTCCACATAAAGCTTTTCTATATATTTTATATTCTTTTTCTAGAAATCCTGTATTCACACGTAAAGTTTCCTGGATATTGCCTGATCACTGCAGGCATGGTTCTCTGTATTTTTGCTGTGCTTTATAAGTTATTTCTTTCTCTGAAGCTCCCAGAACACTAATTCTATTTTCAGCAAAGATTATATTCTTTTTTTAGTGCCACTATTAAAATTTTTCATTTGGCAATCAGTTTTATACATTCTTATTATGGACTGAATGTGTATATCCCCTCAAAATTCACATGTTGAATCCATAGCCCCAGTGGGAGTGGTATTAGGAGCAGAAGCCTTTGGGAAGGAATTAGGTTTAAAGAAGTCATAAAGGTGGAGCCCCCGCAATGGGATTAGCACCCTTACAAGGAGGGGAAGAGATACCGACATTTCCTCTCTCCACCATGTGAGAATAGAGCTTAAGAAGGCAGCTGTCTCCAAGGCAGGAAGAGTGTCCTTACCAAGAAGTGAATCCGTTGACACCTTGATCTTAGACTTCTCCAGAACTGTGAGAAATAAATGTCTGTTCTATAAATCATCCAATCTGTGGTATTTTATTGTAGCAGCCCAAGCTGAGTAACACAGTTCCAAAAAATCTTTTTTAGACTCTAAATGTATCTCCTGGAGAGTCGTTTCTATTTGTTTCATTTCTCTTTCCATCTCTTTCATTAGTTCTAATTTGCTAACCCCCTTTCTATTCTAGTTGTTTATTTTAATCTTCCTTCCTCAAGAGACTTAGTCTCCCAAAATTAGCTGTGTGCCCTCTTTGTCTACACAGGGTTGCATTTTCTTTGAGAGTTACTACAGATCAGGCTGTCTGTCACTCTGCGGCTGTGGCAATCAGACTAGTGGCAGGAGGTACGAAAGTTTCCATTCTTATGGGCTAGCAGTATAAGCTGGCAAAATGTTATCCTCCTGCTGACACTTGAAAGAGTCCCCTATACTCCCAAAGCCCTCTTGGTAGTCATCATGTAGCGTGAACCTTTCTGAAGAATCCCAAAATCTAGGCTCTTGCCTTGATCCTGAACAAAGGCATGCCTTTACTTTCTCAATAATACCAGGAGTCCTCACGAACCAATATGGTAGCCACTGGCCCCAGATGGCTACCAAGCACTTTGAAATATGGCTACACAGAATTGAGATGCCCTGTGCGTAAAAATACAAATAAAATTTTGAAGAATTAGTGCAGAGAAAGCAAAATATCTCAAGATTTTTGTATAAGTTACATGTTTAAATAACATTTGGGATAGGAGTTAAATAAAACATATTATTAAAATTAATTTCCCTTTTTTCTTTTTACTTTTTTAATGTGGTTACTGGAAAATTTTGAATTCCATATGTGACTTGCAATATAGCTCACATTATTTTCCAAAGTGGACAATGCTGCAATGGAGATGGAGAATGTGTCCTGCTCAGCCTCTTCTAGGAGCTTCAGGAAAATTCAGATCGTCCTCCAAGCACCACCAGAATAATGGAATGAGGAGGAAAGAGAAGGTAGGGAACTACTCAGGCCAACTTTCTCCTCCACGGACTTGTCTTAAAAATGAATATAAATCCCCTTTTTGTCCCCGAGCTTTATTCTTATAATCATTTATGGTTTTTATATTCTCAAATGGACATTTCACCCTCAAAAACAAGAATAATTCTGCCTTCAAAAATATTTCTAATTAATTGATATAAGTGAAAGATTTTTAATACTCAAAAGCATTTGAAATGTTAATAATAAATTGCTTTAAAGGTTTAAAATATGCAACCCCCATTTGCACAGACTTATAAAGCATTTAACATAACTGCCCAAACATCCCTTTTACATATTGGATGGATTTATAATATAAATTATATATACTATATACTATTAGTACTATAAAAGATATTTGAAAGCCCAACATAGTTACTCTCTGCCATTAGTCCTTGCATAGGTATTAGTGTGGCTGCTTTAGGAAATAATATTAATTTTACAATTAACTTAAAACCGCAACTAAAAAATTAATTTCATGCAAAATATTAATATACTCTATGACATAGAAAATGTATTCTAATGTCTAGGATACATTGTAGGTGAAAAAAGCAAGATGTAAAACAATATAAACATGATAATTCCCCTTACACAAAGTGCTATTATTCTCTATTAATATTGTATTCAGATAGAGTCACGTATATCCATACTAACATATCGCCAGTCAGGCATAAACATTGTAACAATACCGTTAAGCCATCTTTGCCATAGACATCTTTGCCGCAAGCATTTTCACCCTGTAACTCATTGGTCATTTTGTTTTCATTTCTCCATTGACAAAGTTCCCATTTTTGTATTATGGAAAGCTAGCCTCCATGATGGTCTATACTGTGACAAGTAGACACAGTGGTCTTAGAGTAGTAGACAAGAGCTACCTACATCAACTTGATAGAAAATTCGCTGATAAACCATACTAGAAGGGGGTGCCTGGGTGGCTCAGTCGGTTGAGCTTTGGGCTCTTGATTTCCGCTCAGATCATGATCTCATGGTTTCATGGGTTCGAGCCACACATGGGGTTCTGCCATGACCACGAGCAGAGCCTTCCTGGAGTTGTCCCTCTCTCTCTGCCCCTCCCCTGCTCGCTGTCTCTCTCAAAATAAATAAACTTGAAAAATAATTACTAGAAGAGTAAAATCAGACTGTAAAGCCATAGTGCATACTAAACCACACTAGTGGTGTGGAAAGTGATAGCACAGTAGTTCCAACAACAAAGCTCAGTTACATAAGTGCCTTATAGCATGAATGCATTTCCCACACAACTTCGAAGTGCCTATGTGACACTATGCTAAGAAAGGACAAAAGTGTGCAAGACTCACAGCACAATACAAAGCTCAGTTACAAATATGCATGTTCATATTTGGAAAACTGATTCTTCTCTTAATAAAGGAGGAAATTAATAATTAATTTTATCTTTTTATTTCGTTTCCTTACGTCTTTTCTAATGTCCCACTTTTATTTTTCCCTATTTTACCATATATGGCAAATCTGTCTTACAGCCAATTAGTTACACAGTGAAAACACTGACAGCAAAAACACTTGTGGCAAAGATGTTTATGGCAAAACTACCTAAAACAACCATTAACATCATTTTTAGTCTGTACATAAATAGCTCAAGAATAATTTTAAGTTCTTTAAATAAACTGTGATACTTTTGAAATGACCTCTTCATGATATAAAGAGATGAAAAATAAGGCTATCACAACTTTTCCAAAAGACTCCCATACAATAAAATGTTTGTTATTTTGAAAGCTTCTCTATTTGCATAAAAGCATGCTCTGTCACATTTCTATATTTTATTGAACTTCTATTATATATATACATATATGTATATATACATATATATACATATACATGTATGTATATGTGTGTATATATACATATATGTATATGTATATGCACATATGTATGTATATATACATACATATATGTGTGTGTGTATATATATATATATATATTCCAGATGTCCTTGATTTCAGAAAGGAATTTTTCTATATTTTATTGAACTTCTATATTTTATTCTACTTCTATTTCTATTTTATTGAACTTTTTATTTGTTTTTTTTTTTCTTTTTTCTTTTATTTATTTATTTATTTATTTATTTTTTAATATATGAAATTTACTGTCAAATTGGTTTCCATACAACACCCAGTGCTCATCCCAAAAGGTGCCCTCCTCAATACCCATCACCCACCCTGCCCTCCCTCCCACCCCCCATCAACCCTCAGTTTGTTCTCAGTTTTTAACAGTCTCTTATGCTTTGGCTCTCTCCCACTCTAACCTCTTTTTTTTTTTTTTTCCCTTCCCCTCCCCCATGGGTTTCTGTTACGTTTCTCAGGATCCACATAAGAGTGAAACCATATGATATCTGTCTTTCTCTGTATGGCTTATTTCACTTAGCATCACACTCTCCAGTTCCATCCACGTTGCTACAAAAGGCCATATTTCATTCTTTCTCATTGCCACGTAGTATTCCATTGTGTATATAAACCACAATTTCTTTATCCATTCATCAGTTGATGGACATTTAGGCTCTTTCCATAATTTGGCGATTGTTGAGAGTGCTGCTATAAACATTGGGGTACAAGTGCCCCTATGCATCAGTACTCCTGTATCCCTTGGATAAATTCCTAGCAGTGCTATTGCTGGGTCATAGGGTAGGTCTATTTTTAATTTTCTGAGGAACCTCCACACTGCTTTCCAGAGCGGCTGCACCAATTTGCATTCCCACCAACAGTGCAAGAGGGTTCCCGTCTCTCCACATCCTCTCCAGCATCTATAGTCTCCTGATTTCTTCATTTTGGCCACTCTGACTGGCGTGAGGTGGTATCTGAGTGTGGTTTTGATTTGTATTTCCCTGATGAGGAGCGACGTTGAACATCTTTTCATGTGCCTGTTGGCCATCCGGATGTCTTCTTTAGAGAAGTGTCTATTCATGTTTTCTGCCCATTTCTTCACTGGGTTATTTGTTTTTCGGGTGTGGAGTTTGATGAGCTCTTTATAGATTTTGGATACTAGCCCTTTGTCCGATGTGTCATTTGCAAATATCTTTTCCCATTCCGTTGGTTGCCTTTTAGTTTTGTTGGTTGTTTCCTTTGCTGTGCAGAAGCTTTTTATCTTCATAAGGTCCCAGTAATTCACTTTTGCTTTTAATTCCCTTGCCTTTGGGGATGTGCCGAGTAAGAGATTGCTACGGCTGAGGTCAGAGAGGTCTTTTCCTGCTTTCTCCTCTAAGGTTTTGATGGTTTCCTGTCTCACATTCAGGTCCTTTATCCATTTTGAGTTTATTTTTGTGAATGGTGTGAGAAAGTGGTCTAGTTTCAACCTTCTGCATGTTGCTGTCCAGTTCTCCCAGCACCATTTGTTAAAGAGACTGTCTTTTTTCCATTGGATGTTCTTTCCTGCTTTGTCAAAAATGAGTTGGCCATACGTTTGTGGGTCTAGTTCTGGGGTTTCTATTCGATTCCATTGGTCTATGTGTCTGTTTTTATGCCAATACCATGCTGTCTTGATGATGACAGCTTTGTAGTAGAGGCTAAAGTCTGGGATTGTGATGCCTCCTGCTTTGGTCTTCTTCTTCAAAATTACTTTGGCTATTCGGGGCCTTTTGTGGTTCCATATGAATTTTAGGATTGCTTGTTCTAGTTTCGAGAAGAATGCTGGTGCAATTTTGATTGGGATTGCATTGAATGTGTAGATAGCTTTGGGTAGTATTGACATTTTCCCAATATTTATTCTTCCAATCCATGAGCAGGGAATGTCTTTCCATTTCTTTATATCTTCTTCAATTACCTGCATAAGCTTTCTATAGTTTTCAGCATACAGATCTTTTACATCTTTGGTTAGATTTATTCCTAGGTATTTTATGCTTCTTGGTGCAATTGTGAATGGGATCAGTTTCTTTATTTGTCTTTCTGTTGCTTCATTGTTAGTGTATAAGAATGCAACTGATTTCTGTACATTGATTTTGTATCCTGCAACTTTGCTGAATTCATGTATCAGTTCTAGCAGACTTTTGGTGGAGTCTATCGGATTTTCCATGTATAATATCATGTCATCTGCAAAAAGCGAAAGCTTGACTTCATCTTTGCCAATTTGGATGCCTTTGATTTCCTTTTGTTGTCTGATTGCTGATGCTAGAACTTCCAGCACTATATTAAACAACAGCGGTGAGAGTGGGCATCCCTGTCGTGTTCCTGATCTCAGGGAAAAAGCTCTCAGTTTTTCCCCATTGAGGATGATGTTAGCTGTGGGCTTTTCATAAATGGCTTTTATGATCTTTAAGTATGTTCCTTCTATCCCGACTTTCTCAAGGGTTTTTATTAAGAAAGGGTGCTGGATTTTGTCAAAGGCCTTTTCTGCATCGATTGACAGGATCATATGGTTCTTCTCTTTTTTTTTTGTTAATGTGATGTATCACGTTGATCGATTTGCAAATGTTGAACCAGCCCTGCATCCCAGGAATGAATCCCACTTGATCATGGTGAATAATTCTTTTTATATGCTGTTGAATTCGATTTGCTAGTATCTTATTGAGAATTTTTGCATCCATATTCATCAGGGATATTGGCCTGTAGTTCTCTTTTTTTACTGGGTCTCTGTCTGGTTTAGGAATCAAAGTAATACTGGCTTCATAGAATGAGTCTGGAAGTTTTCCTTCCCTTTCTATTTCTTGGAATAGCTTGAGAAGGATAGGTATTATCTCTGCTTTAAACGTCTGGTAGAACTCCCCTGGGAAGCCATCTGGTCCTGGACTCTTATTTGTTGGGAGATTTTTGATAACCGATTCAATTTCTTCGCTGGTTATGGGTCTGTTCAAGCTTTCTATTTCCTCCTGATTGAGTTTTGGAAGAGTGTGGGTGTTTAGGAATTTGTCCATTTCTTCCAGGTTGTCCAATTTGTTGGCATATAATTTTTCATAGTATTCCCTGATAATTGTTTGTATCTCTGAGGGATTGGTTGTAATAATTCCATTTTCATTCATGATTTTATCTATTTGGGTCATCTCCCTTTTCTTTTTGAGAAGCCTGGCTAGAGGTTTGTCAATTTTGTTTATTTTTTCAAAAAACCAACTCTTGGTTTCGTTGATCTGCTCTACAGTTTTTTTAGATTCTATATTGTTTATTTCTGCTCTGATCTTTATGATTTCTCTTCTTCTGCTGGGTTTAGGCTGCCTTGGCTGTTCTGCTTCTATTTCCTTTAGGTGTGCTGTTAGATTTTGTATTTGGGATTTTTCTTGTTTCTTGAGATAGGCCTGGATTGCAATGTATTTTCCTCTCAGGACTGCCTTCGCTGCGTCCCAAAGCGTTTGGATTGTTGTATTTTCATTTTCGTTTGTTTCCATATATTTTTTAATTTCTTCTCTAATTGCCTGGTTGACCCACTCATTCGTGAGTAGGGTGTTCTTTAACCTCCATGCTTTTGGAGGTTTTCCAGACTTTTTCCTGTGGTTGATTTCAAGCTTCATAGCATTGTGGTCTGAAAGTATGCATGGTATAATTTCAATTCTTGTAAACTTATGAAGGGCTGTTTTGTGACCCAGTATATGATCTATCTTGGAGAATGTTCCATGTGCACTCGAGAAGAAAGTATATTCTGTTGCTTTGGGATGCAGAGTTCTAAATATATCTGTCAAGTCCATCTGATCCAATGTATCATTCAGGGCCCTTGTTTCTTTATTGACTGTGTGTCTAGATGATCTATCCATTTCTGTAAGTGGGGTGTTAAAGTCCCCTGCAATGACCACATTCTTATCAATAAGGTTGCTTATGTTTATGAGTAACTGTTTTATATATCTGGGGGCTCCGGTATTTGGCGCATAGACATTTATAATTGTTAGCTCTTCCTGATGGATAGACCCTGTAATTATTATATAATGCCCTTCTTCATCTCTTGTTACAGCCTTTAATTTAAAGTCTAGTTTGTCTGATATAAGTATGGCTACTCCAGCTTTCTTTTGGCTTCCAGTAGCATGATAAATAGTTCTCCATCCCCTCACTCTCAATCTAAAGGTGTCCTCAGATCTAAAATGAGTCTCTTGTAGACAGCAAATAGATGGGTCTTGTTTTTTTATCCATTCTGATACCCTATGTCTTTTGGTTGGCGCATTTAATCCATTTACATTCAGTGTTATTATAGAAAGATACGGGTTTAGAGTCATTGTGATGTCTGTATGTTTTATGCTTGTAGTGATGTCTCTGGTACTTTGTCTCACAGGATCCCCCTTAGGATCTCTTGTAGGGCTGGTTTAGTGGTGACAAATTCCTTCAGTTTTTGTTTGTTTGGGAAGACCTTTATCTCTCCTTCTATTCTAAATGACAGACTTGCTGGATAAAGGATTCTCGGCTGCATATTTTTTCTGTTTAGCAAACTGAAGATATCGTGCCAAGCCTTTCTGGCCTGCCAAGTTTCAAAGGAGAGATCAGTCACGAGTCTTATAGGTCTCCCTTTATATGTGAGGGCACGTTTATCCCTTGCTGCTTTCAGAATTTTCTCTTTATCCTTGTATTTTGCCAGTTTCACTATGATATGTCGTGCAGAAGATCGATTCAAGTTACGTCTGAAGGGAGTTCTCTGTGCCTCTTGGATTTCAATGCCTTTTTCCTTCCCCAGTTCAGGGAAGTTCTCAGCTATAATTTCTTCAAGTACCCCTTCAGCACCTTTCCCTCTCTCTTCCTCCTCTGGGATACCAATTATGCGTATATTATTTCTTTTTAGTGTATCACTTAGTTCTCTAATTTTCCCCTCATACTCCTGGATTTTTTTATCTCTCTTTCTTTCAGCTTCCTCTTTCTCCATAACTTTATCTTCTAGTTCACCTATTCTCTCCTCTGCCTCTTCAATCCGAGCCGTCGTGGTTTCCATTTTGTTTTGCATTTCGTTTAAAGCGTTTTTCAGCTCCTCGTGACTGTGCCTTAGTCCCTTGATCTCTGTAGCAAGAGATTCTCTGCTGTCCTGTATACTGTTTTCAAGCCCAGCGATTAATTTTATGACTATTATTCTAAATTCACTTTCTGTTATATTATTTAAATCCTTTTTGATCAGTTCATTAGCTGTTGTTATTTCCTGGAGATTCTTCTGAGGGGAATTCTTCCGTTTGGTCATTTTGGACAGTCCCTGGAGTGGTGAGGACCCGCAGGGCACTTCCCCTGTGCTGTGGTGTATAACTGGAGTTGGTGGGCGGGGCCGCAGTCCGACCTGATGTCTGCCCCCAGCCCACCGCTGGGGCCACAGTCAGACTGGTGTGTGCCTTCTCTTCCCCTCTCCTAGGGGCGGGATTCACTGTGGGGTGGTGTGGCCCGTCTGGTCTACTTGCACACTGCCAGGCTTGTGGTGCTGGGGAGCTGGCGTATTAGCTGGGGTGGGTAGGCAAGGTGCACGGGGGCGGGAGGGGCAGGCTTAGCTCGCTTCTCCTTAGGTGATCCACTTCAGGAGGGGCCCTGTGGCAGCGGGAGGGAGTCAGATCCGCTGCCGGAGGTTTGGCTCCGCAGAAGCACAGAGTTGGGTGTTTGCGCGGAGCGAGCAAGTTCCCTGGCAGGAACTGGTTCTCTTTGGGATTTTGGCTGGGGGATGGGCAGGGGAGATGGCGCTGGCGAGCGCCTTTGTTCCCCGCCAAGCTGAGCTCTGCCGTCCGGGGGCTCAGCAGCTCTCCCTCCCTTTGTCCTCCAGCCTTCCCGCTTTCTGAGCAGAGCTGTTAACTTATGACCTCCCAGACGCTAAGTCGCGCTTGCTGTCGGAACACAGTCCGTCCGGCCCCTCCGCTTTTGCCAGCCCGACTCGGGGGCTCTGCTTGGCCGGCGAGCCGCCCCTCCGCCCCGGCTCCCTCCCGCCAGTCCGTGGAGTGCGCACCGCCTCGCCGCCCTTCCTACCCTCTTCCGTGGGCCTCTCGTCTGCGCTTGGCTCCGGAGACTCCGTTCTGCTAATCCTCTGGCGGTTTTCTGGGTTCTTTAGGCAGGTGTAGGTGGAATCTAAGTGATCAGCAGGACGCGCGGTGAGCCCAGCGTCCTCCTACGCCGCCATCTTCCGGAACTCCTGAACTTTTTATTTGAATTTTTATTGAATATTTTATTGAACTCTATATTCTATTCTACTTTATTCTACTTCTATTTCTATATTTTATTGAACTTCTATTATATATATACATATATATACACATATATATACATATATGTATATATGTACACATATATACATATATGTATATATATATTCCAGATATCCTTGATTTCAGAAAGGAATTTTTCTTCAATATGAACTTATTTACATTAGAAGAGAGTCTTCTTTTTAACAAAAGAATCAGAGCACTGTTCCTTTAAAGCACAGATTCTTCTGAGAATTTATAATTTTATTAAAATGTTTCAACTCATCAGATGTACCCGCAACAAACTATATTAGGTGTCCACATTATTTGCTTGTAAAATATAGTGACCAGATACAGGTCCAACAATTTGGGAAGAGATCACTCTACCAGTGCCCAAAAGTGGCACTTTTTCTACTGACCAAGGAAGATAAATACTTTTCCAGTTAATGCTTCCTCCATCATCCTTCATATTCTCAAAAGTTCTAGCTTCCAGGGCACCCGGGTGGCTGTCCGTTAAGCGCCTGACTTTGCTCAAGTCATGATCTCACAGTTCATGGGTTTGAGTCCTGCGTTGGGGTCTGTGCTGACAGTTCAGAGCCTGCTTCTGATTCTGTGTCTCCCTTTCTCTGCCCCTCACCCATTCTCTCTCTCTCTCTCTCTCTCTCTCTCTCTCTCTTTCAAAACCAAATAAACATTGAAACAAATTTTTTTAAAGTTCTAGCTTCCTATTCTTATTCACAATTTTTAAAAGGATCCTAATGAATTAATGTAGTTTTAATTTATTCAAACTTTTTTTTACCAAATATGGAAAGTGTAGGAATGGCAAATTAAAATAAACAATTTTTTAAAAAATATTTGCAATGCATTTTAGAAAGCTCACTCCAAGAGACAGAATGTTAGTGACAAGGGGAACAGGGAGATCAGGAGTCTATGTAAACAGCCCTGCCAGACATGATAAAAACCCTAACTTTAGTAAGAGCAGAGAAAATGGGAGGAAGACGGAGAATATGACAGACACTCAATAGTCATTTTCCCACCCTAGTCCCTTCCTTGCAGAGCCCACTCCTGACTAGAGAGCTAGAGAGGCAAAGAGTCTGGCTGTGTGACCCAATCCTGACCCAGGGACCTGAAGGAAAGCTCAGGCTGGTAGAGTGTGCGTGTGGGTGTGCATGTTGGGGTAGGGTGGTGGTAGTTTGCAAGGTACTCCCAGAAAAGATTTTCTACCCTAATAAAATGAGCACTGCAAGAAAGGACCTCATCCTTTGGCTTCTGGAAATTGTTACATGAAAGAGTGATGCTTACTGCTTGTACTGACACACACAACCCTGAGTAGAAGACCCAGAAAGTTGCAAAAAGCCAATATAGAGTTCTGATAGTTCTGAGCTGCTCAACTAGAGCTGGGGACAGCTTAACTCTAGATCTTGAAGTGAAGTTCCCAAATCCTTGATGCTTAGACAACTCGTGTCACATTTTTAATTATTTGCAGCGGGAAGTATTATAAACAAAACGGAGTGGATGGATTAAACCTGATATTATTCAGGAGGTGGAACCCACTGCACTTGATCAATGACTGTAGATGATGATGGAAAGAAAGAAGTATAGGATGTACTCCCACGACATTTAGGTCTGAGGGCTTAGGGTGATTTGACTTACTAAACAGAAAAATGAAAATATAGAAAAAGTAATGATACCAAGAAAGTGGGAAATAATTAGCAAAGTTGGGGAGATGCTGAGACATGTTAACATTCAGGTTTCTCTGGGACATTCAGGTGACTGCGTAGAGGTGTGGGTTCTCCTCCTAGAGCTCAGACATTAAATGTAGAGTAGGTTAATAATAGAAAATGTATATTGGTTTCTGCCCCCAGTGACCAGAGCTCCTGGAACTCTTTAATTTCCTAAGTAATACAAGTACTAAGAGCATCTTTTTTGTGTGAAAATAAAAGAAACATCATTTTAAATGGAGTGGGAAGCCCCGAAGGGGGAGAAGGTATGCACGACCACTCGCCACGAGAAACATCCCGTGCATTCTCCACCAGAAGAAGCTTACTGTACATATCCCCAGCAGAGGAAAGGAAGACTTTCTCCCTGTTCAGCAGCAGCCCAGCCAATGGAAACTCCACAAAACCACCACACCCAGCTTCTTCCTTTCCTCTTTAAAAGCAAGCCCCTCTCTTCTGTTCTCTGGACTCATCTGTGATTCACCATAGTTTGCTTGTCCTAAATTGCAAATTCTCTGCTAGTCCCAAATAAACTCATTTTGCTGGTAAAATAACTGGCTCTTTTAAGGTCAACATTGCATGGTGACCAAACATGGGGCTTGAAGAGATGGGCCACTGAGGAACTAACGACCCCAGAACCAAGTGAGGTACTCATTTGAGCTTCCATGAGTCAACTTTTTCCTCTTAGTTCCCTACGCCTCCTCTCAAATCTGAGGTCTCTCCTCTTGGTTGAGATCTCTGACTTTGTTCAGGTTCTGTTTAAAGGCTTTGTCCTTCCTGGTGAGTACTCATTTGGGGTTTTTTGAGCCTCTGGTTTTGAATAAGGGAATACCACTCTGCCCAATTCTCTCAGCAGGGTCTTTCTGGGACCCTAGCCATTTTTAGGTTTAAAAAGTATGATCCAGGGGTGCCTGGGTGGCTCAGTCAGTTGGGTGTTTGACTTCAGGTCAGGTCACGATCTCATGGTTCCTGAGTTGGAGCCCCACATTAGGCTCTGTTGTCAGCGCAAAGCCCACTTCAGATCCTCTGTCTCCCTCTATCTCCACCCCTTCCCTGCTCACACTTGCTCTCTCAAAAATAAACAAACATTTATTTAAAAAAAAAAAAAGTATGTTCCCTCCTCAGTGCATTTTTAACTAATTGGACCAACTTAACCAAAAGTAATTTAGAACTCGAATAACCACTATAGGGAATTTTCAATCTGCCCAAACTTGCTTTTTTAGAACCAAATTAGAAGACCTCAGCTCTAAAATAAAACAAACTGAACGGAATGCCTGTTTCAATTGGTATATTGAGGCTTCCAAGCATATCCAGGACTCTAAAATCACCTCTTTACAAAATGCTCTTTCTAAATTGGCCAAGGAAAATACATAACAGAAAAATAATTAAAAGGCATCAGAGACCTCTTCACTCCCTGTATCCCCATTAACCTTCTCTTCCCCTACTGTACCTCCTTTGTACCTTTCACTTCTTCATTCCAACCCTCTCGCTGAATTTCCCTTTTTCTCCAAATCTCTCTCTACTTCTTCCTCACCCAAACCCATTAGAAACTGCCCCTTTACAATTAGACCCTCTGGGGGTCCTAATGCTAAACCCCTAATTTCCTTTGTCCCCTGGACGAAGGCCAAACTGTGAGCCATAGTCAAAGATTTTCCTAGTTACTAAAGATCCTCACAGATCTGCCAAGAAATTTAATTTAGTCCAGACTTACCAACCAGGTTTGTCAGATTTGTACCCACTAGTTCTCAGGCTCACTGGCAGAGGCCAAGCCCAACACTGGATGGGAACCGTAATGGGAATGATCCTGAAAAATCTCTGTACTGCCAATAAGAGACCGGCCTCCTGGCTTGCCGTATGTTCATGATCAGCAATCCCTAATTGACTTCACCTGGCAAGGCTTAGGGCTTTCCTAAAACCTGTTGATTGCAATAAGATTCAGGCCTGTACCCAGAAGCCCAGTGAGCTTGTGCCTAAATATCACAGCCAGCTCCAAATTGTTTCTAAGGAAAATTCTGGCCTTCCTATGGAAGTTGAATCCACTCAGCTTTCAACTTTATGTTCAATAATGAGCTAAACTAGGATCTTTCCCTTCTAGCTAAAAGGACCAGGATGGAATGGGTAACCATGTCTACTCCAACTTTAATTTAACCATCAGCTTACCCACCCCAAAGATGATTCAACTAAAAAGAAGACCGCTAAAATTCTTAATTTTCAACTCCAATAAATGGAAGTCCATAAACAAAACCAACCCCCTTTCTCCACCTTTGCCATTATTATAAAAAGCCAGACACTGGAACAAAGACTGTTACAAACATAAACTCTAGGCACCTGCCATTCTTAACCTAGCCTTCCCAATGCCCTTCTAACTCCCAATTACAGGACTCCAAAGAACTACAGGAGATTTTTCCCAGTCTATCCTCTTAACCAGCATGGAGAAACAACTCTCCAAGTTTGGAATGAATCTTAACACCAAGGCTTGGTGCTCAACCCTACTGTCATTACACAGCCCCTGCTTGGAGTACTAAAATGGTTTTCCTCCATTCCTCAAACTCTGTCTATTTATGGGGCCAAAATATGTTGGAGTTTCTCCTAAAAGGGGGAGATAATTGTAACATTTATAGCAGCAACCAAAATAGCCTATCAGCTGAGTCAAATGATGCTTCAATATATTTTATTTGCTCCATCTCTGATGGCAACAGAACTAATTTTAAGGACACTAAGCATTTATGCCTACTGGATCAGCTGCCACATCTTTATGGGCAATATTCTCAACAGATAATTGGCAGAATCCACAGCACAGTTTTATTTTTCCTATAAAAATCCAAGTAGATCCTTCAAACCATTTCCCCAGAATCAATACCCTATAAATAAAGAGGCCCTTCAAGGTATCAAGCCCATAATTGAAGATTATGAGGCTCAAGGCCTCCTCGTACCCCGCATTAGTCCTCGCCATAATCCTATTTTGCCTGTGAGGAAACCAGGTGGCCACAGATGGAAATATGTCCGATTTCCAAGCCATAAACAATACTGTTATCCTTTGACACCCTGTTGTTCTGAATCCCCGTATTTTGCTAGCCTCCATCCCCACTGAAGGCAAACTTTCCACTGTCACCGATTTATGTAGTACTTTCTTTAGCATCCCTATGGATAAGACCAGCCAATATCTCTCTGCTTTTACTTGAGAAGGAAAGCAATACATCTGGACAGTACTGCCTCAGGGTTTTACTGAAAGTACTTCCTACTTCTCCCAAACCTTACATGTAAATTTATATGATATAAAGTTACCTGAAGGTTCAGTTTTATTATAATATACAGATGATTTGCTTTTCTGTTTTCCTTCTTACGGAGGTCTCTTCTTATGGAGACAGCTTCCACCTGTTAAAACTTTTAGACTTAAAGGGACAAAAAAGTTTCCAAAGAGAATTACGGTTTGTTCAAACTCAGGTTCAATATTTGGGGTAACCGATTTCAGAACAAAACTTACATGGAGATCCAAAAATAGGCTTTATGTCAGTCTGATCTTCCCCAAACCCAAACTAATCACCAATTATAAGGTTTTCTTGGGCTAACTGGCTACTATTAAAACTGGATCCAGGGGCACCTGGGTGATTCAACCGGTTAAACGCCAGACTTCGGTTCAGGTCATGATCTCACAGTTTGTGGGTTCGAGCATGTGTCAGACTCTGTGTGGACAGCTCAGAGCTTGGAGCCTGCTTCGGGTTCTGTGTCTCCCTCTTTCTCTGCCTCTCTCCTGCTCACCTCTGTCTCTCTCTCTCTCTCTCAAAAATAAATATTAATTTTTTTTTAAAAAAACTAGATTCCAAGCTTCTCTTTTATGGCCCAATCTCTATATGGTTTATTTAGAACAACAAACTTGCCTCTATTTATTTGGGAGAATTGGCATGACTTAGCCTTTAAAGCCCTAAAAGAAAGCTTGATAAGTCTCCCTGTCCTTGAACATCACCTTCCCTTTTTCCTTTTCCTCCTGATCATTCATCATACTCAACACCTTTTGGCCATCATCTCTGGCTAACTACTCCTCATGTAACCCTTGCACCTTATAATAATCTTAACTCTGCCATCCTTCTTCCCTCCTGTAAGGATGATACTCCTCATGACTGTTTGACTTTGACACATCGTCTTCAGACCCCCGCCCCCCACCACCCATGATGACTTACAAGAAACTCCTTTGAGCAACCCTGACTCTTCATGGCTAACCAATAGTTCTTTGTTTAAAAGGTGAAAGTGGTAAGTATTATGATGGGCATGCTATTGTAACTCCTTTTGAAGCCATTGAGGCAGCACCTTGGCTCTGGGCTGTCTCAGCCTAACGGGCTGAATTGTACACTCTTACCTGGGCCTGCATTTTAGCCAAGGGCAAAATTACAAATATCTATACTGGCAATAGAGATTCCTCTGTAGTAGCTCATGACCTTGGGATGCTATGAAAACATCAAGTCTTCCTCACTTCCAGCAGGGACAAAATTAAAAATGATGTTTATGCCCAGGAATTATTAGATGCCATACTCTTACCAGCCACATTGGCCAAATCCCTGGGCATTACATCTTGGAACGAACGCTAAAGGAAACCACCTCACCAGTATTTCTCAAAGAACGCTGCTCTCAAGGAACCAACAACCAAACCCCTGTTATGGTCCAAAGGGATAATCCCCGAAATGATAACCTAAAAAATTTGACTAGAAATTCCAATAATAGCTCCAAAACCAGAAAAATATATTAGAAATCTAAGAACCGCTGGTTCAATTTAAGAAACTGATTTGGAACAAATAATAATCCACTCTGAAATTCACATTACTATTGCACATGCATTGAACCATTGGTCCTCTGATAAAATAATAAACTTTGTGAATCAATACTGGTGGGGAAATACTAACAAGGCCAAAAAGAGTGCCTCTTTTGCTTGTCCCACCTTCCCAAAATACAATTCAAGACAATCTGTCCACGTTGTTCCTGGACACTTTAATTTGCCCAATGGGCCATTCTGAGGTTGGGCAAATGGATTTTATACCACTTCCCCCATCTCAAGAATGTAAATATGTCTTGGTAATTGTTTCTATGTTTTAAAATATCATCCCTACCTAGGGGGCCTGGATGGCTCAATCATCCGACTCTTGGTTTCATCTCAGGTCATGGTCTCACAGTTTGTGAGTTTGAGCCCCACGTCAGGCTCTGTGCTGAAAGCTTAGAGCCTACTTGGGATTTCTCCCTCTCTGCCCCTCCCTGGTGCTCTCTCTCTCTCTCTCTAGCTCAAGAAATAAATAAACATTAAAAAATAAATAAAATATCATCCCTACCTGAGGAACCACCCTCAAATTTCATAGTGACCAGAGAATTCACTTCACCAGTCAAGTGTTTTAATTGGTCAGTGCTGTTTGGCCAGTTTTACACTTTTATTTTCAATCTTCAGGGTTAGTCAAATGTATTAACAGTATTATTAAAACTCAGTTGGAAAATTTTATAGAGATGTGGGGCACTTGCGTGGCTCAGTTGGTTAAGCCTCTGACTTCAGCTCAGGTCGTTATCTCATGGTTCATGAGTCCAAGCCCCACTTTGGGCTCTGTGCTGACAGCTCAGAGACTGGAGCCTGCTTCAGAATCTGTGTCTCCCTCTCTCTCTGCCCCTCCCTTGCTTGTGTTTTCTCTCTCTCTCTCTCTCTCTCTCTCTCTAAAAAATCTAAAATGTAAAAAAAATTTTGCAGAGCACTTCAAATACTCTGGCCAAAAACACTGATATTAGTTCTTCTGGATCTCAGATCTACTCCATTTGGAACCCATAAACTCATCCTCTGAGATAGCCACAAGATCCCAATGCACTTTCCTCCTACTTCTTTTGCTCTTCATCTGGTAAAGGGGGATACACTTCAATATGGTAAAGGCCTAATTTTTTCTGTTGAAAATAACCATGCTTTAGCAGAGCAATCTTTCTACAGTATGTTCCTGGGAGACGAAGACCTTAAACATCACATCTTGCAAGCTGTAGATTCCACCTATTGGAAAAGGTATCTCCAGAAAGACCCTTTCCAACCCCATTGAAATGGAACCAACCTTTGTGTCACCAAACTCCAAGGAATAGATTCTTGGATCCATGTGTCACATCTAAAGAAAGCACCAAACCATGACTGGACCTGCATACCAACTGTGACCTGAGGGCAAAGATTTCCAGAAATTGAAGCAGACAACAGCGCAAGGAGACAGCTTTCCCAAATGACCGAACCAGGCCCTATACCTTTCACTAGTCACTGTTTCTTCCTACCTGATTTCCTCCCTTTCTCTCTTGGCCCAATCTGTTGCAAAAGGGGAAAACCTTTCTGACAATTGGATTTATCACCAGAAACTCCAATCTGTCCATGACATCAGAGATCCCC
Source organism: Neofelis nebulosa (assembly GCF_028018385.1). Taxonomy (NCBI): domain Eukaryota; kingdom Metazoa; phylum Chordata; class Mammalia; order Carnivora; family Felidae; genus Neofelis; species Neofelis nebulosa. The sequence goes on along the minus strand of NC_080788.1, from coordinate 67,076,684 downwards.
TCTTCTTCTCTATTTAAATATGATTTGTTGGGCCACCTGGGTGGCTTAGTCAGTTGAGCATCCAACTCTTGATTTCAGCTCAGGTCTTGACCTCATCATTCATGAGACTGAACCCTGTGTTGGGCTCTGCACTGAGCGTGGAGCCTGCTTGGGGTTCTCTCTCTCCCTGTGCCCCTCTCCCCTACTTCAGTCATGCACATGATCTTTCTATAAATTAAAAAATAAATAAATAAATAAATAAATAAATAAATAAATAAATAAAAATAAACATTTAAATAAATAAACAAGTACGATTTGTTCTCCAATACCCAACAGAGATACGAATGAGACAACTCGTCTTTGTGAGGCTTTTGTAAAAGACCCCTCGAGGCCCAGACGGTTCTTTGCAGAATTTCTGGTTCTTATGCTGTTCAATATAACAATTTTGAAGTTTTCTACCTTTTGCCTGTCAAACCTATGTGGAAACAATGTGCCCACTGGAGTGATGTGGGGAAAACCTTCCACACATTTGGCAAGTACAAGTTTCAGAAGTGCAGTGTTCTGGGTGAGTGTAGTAACAGTGTGGAAGTAAAGGAGACACATGGGAGGAAACACTTTTTTGACATAATAAGAATGTAAGAATTGACATCTGATCATCTCTGGGGTATTTCTGTATCTGAACTTGTAGCATAGATTTCTTACTTAATCCTGACTCATGTTGCCTATATGCCTAGAGTACAGTCTCTTTTTGGAAATTTCATAGCTAACCTAAACTCAACACGACCCCAGAGAAACATCTAGTTTTCTCCTTATCTCTTGTTCTTTTTCTATTTCTTTTGTAATACATAAGACTATGACAGGAAAGCATCTTCTCTGAAATGGCCAATGGGTCGAGGACAAACCTCTGTGGAACACGGTTTTCAAAGAGCAAACGAAGAAGTTCCCGTGAAGAAGCCAAGCAAGAATAAGAAATACTGGAATTCGTTCAGAAAGTTTTAGTAGAAACATACATACATACATAAAATTAAATAAGATAAGATAAAATAAAATAATATAAAATAAAATAAAAGTTTAGTAGAAGCCAAAGAATAGAGTTACACAGAGGAAATGGTCAATTGTGTAAAATGCCATGAGGGGCTGAATGAAATACAGGCTTATAAATCATAGTCTAAAAAGGGTTAGCCACTTGCCCGAGACATGCAATCATCAAAAGTCACTTTAGACAGGGCCAATATTCATGGAAAACTACATTCTAATATAAAAACTACAAATAAACTATATAACTTCATACTTAGTATTTTAATAACAAACAAAAGACTTGAGGGGACTTTTAAGGTAAAATTGACAGTGAAATCGGAATTCAGAATCTTTTCTCTAATATCCAACAAAGTTACAAAATATAGTTTAAAAGGGGAGAGATCGCCAGCAGCAGCTAAACTTAAAAGTGGTATATCTCTCACCAAGACAAAAACAAAAACAAAAACAACCTTTTAAAGAGAGGGCAGAACAAAAAACCAAAAATTTTCCATTGGGGATGGCGCCATTCCTAATTCCCTTGCACATCCTGGAAGTAATACCAAAAAAAAAAAAAAAAAAAAAAAAAAAAAAAAGAACGTAAGTCAACAAATACCTCACTAATAGCCCCAAATTTTAGAAATATGTATCAAGGAATAAGTAGGTAACCCTGGGAAAACTCTTAAGAATACAAGCCCCCTCCCAAGCTCCAAGATCTCAGCAGAAATAGTTTCCACAGCCTTAGCATTTTTGGCATGTCTAGGCAAAAATCAAAGTGGAACAGGAAGAGAAAGTGACAATAAACAACCAGAGCTATTTACCTTTAGCAGTTAACCAGACAGAACTTAGTAGAACTGAAGTGAAGAGAGAAGATAAATAAGACAACACCCTGTCAGGGTGGAGTAAAGGGATGGGGCACAGGTTCGGTGGCTAGTGGAAATCCTCCCCAGCTATGAAATATTAACCACAAAGCCCAAACTGATGGGTGTTCATACATTTTCCTTCTTCTGGCCTGACAGAATGCTAAAAATGGAGGCTAAAAGAAGACAGATATCATTCAGGATTAAATTCAGGCAGGCTCAGAGGGGAGCCTGGGTGGCTCCTCAGTTAAGCATCTGACTTCAGCTCTGGTCATGATCTCAAGGTTGTGAGATCTCACTTGTGCCATCTCTCTCTCAAAAAAAAAAATAAATAAATAAAAACTAAAATAAATTCATGCTCAGTGCTCAATGGCCAATAGGGAGAACAACCTGGAGTCCTCGAGGGTCCCACTCTCCCTCCCTGATGAGAACAAAGGTATTTCCACTAAGTAGAGGTTGTTTAAAAGGAGAGGGCCACCTTAATTTCAGTTTTAACACCCTCTAACCTGCGATCTGAGCTTCACCCTCACCTTACTCCTAATTCTGGCTCCACATTAATTCTGTCCTTTGTAAAATGAGAATCATCCTGAGACTTATGAAGTCTACCAACTTCCTCCCTGAGATTGTTTAAGGATTAAATAAATTACTTTGTATGAAAACGTGAAACTTACAAAGTCGAGAGCATTGATACAAAAATCGGTGGTGGTGGTGGTGGTGATTTTGTATTTGGCAAAGGTGCTCATCTCTTTCTTCTAGGCTAATGTCTTATAAAGCTCATTGCTGGGCTGCCTGCCCGCACTGATTCCCCTTCACCTCATGAAGGTCCATTAGCATAGTTCTAAAGCACTGGTAGGATGGTTGTTCAAGTGCTGTCTCTGTTTTCCCTGGGATTCCTTGACTTTTAAAAAACTGCCTTAGACAATATCGTATTTTTTTTTTTAAAAATGGTTTCTTAATAAAGTTTTAATTTGTCATCGTGGCATCACTGGATTTTTAACAAAACTTCAGTGCTGACTGTGCAATTATTTCATTTCCTGTTAAATATAGTGAATTTACAATTTGTCCAGCTTACCTGGAAACAATATCGCCCTCAGTTGTTTGGTAATTGGGTAGATATTTATTGTAACATCCTATGCTCTCTGCATAAACACTTGATATTAGTAGCTATTCATAACTGCTGGCTTGACATGTTCATGAAATTAAACAAAGTAATTAATTTAGTTTCAGGCATAAAACAAGGAAATGTGCAGGGCTACTGAAGCAATGTGAACACGTGAAAACCCACAGAATTATTACAAGAAAAAAGAAGTATGTAGCCTGTGGTAATAAAGTGATTTTTCAATTATTTTGTCAAAGAAATACACTTAATTTTTCATTAATAGCCTTAAAGATACAAATTTTAATATTTCTCCCTTATATTATCAGGCTACTTTCCATACATATTGACTATAATTGTTCTGTTAGTAAGACCCCAAACTACTGCATGTAAGAAGTATAATTTCTTATGTGTGAAATCTTCTTATTCTACTATGGCAAAATATCTACCAGGATAATATCATTCAAAGCAACCCATTCTCTAGAGTGAACATCATATGAGGACAATGATGAATACTATCAAAGCTATGATGATGAGAGCGAAAAAGGGGTGAACTCTATTCTCAAAATATAACCTCGCTTAAATACTTGACTTGGTATCTTGGCTACTCACTCTATCAGTAAGAAGAGAATGCTATCCTTTGCAAAATGCTTCAAAATATTTTTATGAAAAAGACTGCCTGGCATGGAAGGAGAATGAAGCCTTCTAATCAACTTTTTTTTAAGTTTATTTATTTATTTTTGAGAGAGAGATAGAAAGCATGAGCGGGGGAGGGGTAGAGAGAGGGGGAGAGAAAGAAACTCAAGCAGGCTCCACAGTGTCAGGGCAGAGCCTAATGTGGAGCTCAATCTCACAAACCATGAGATCATGACCTGAGCCACAATCAAGAGTTGGACGCCTAACTGAGCCACCCAGGTGCCCCAACTTTTATTTAGTTATTTATATATGTCACACCTGGATTTCCAGTTTTCAGATGATTGCAAAATAATAAACAATAACAATGCTATAACCACAATGGATACACATTAATCTTCCACAATTCCAAACTTGATTTAGACTCTGGCCATATCATTATTATCATGAATTATACTGAAGCCACGTAAGAATCCCAGCTAAAGTGTACATATTGGCAAAAGTCTGGGTAGCAAAGCATTGAATATTTATTTTTTTTAATATTTTTAAATATTTATATTTAAAAACTAAAAAGTCTAGGGACACCTGGGTAACTCAGTCAGTTGAGCATCTGACCCTTGATTTTGGCTCAGGTCATGATCTCACAGTTCATGAGATCAAGCCCCAAGACAGTCTCTGCACTGACAGTGTGGGGCCCCCCACAGTGTGGGGTCTCCTTCTCTCTCTGCCTCTCCCCAGCTTGTGCTCATTTGCTCTCTCTCTCTCTTTCTCTCTCAAAGTAAAAAAATAAACATTAAAAAAAAAAAAACCTCATCTCTTCAAAAAAAAAAATGAAAAAGCCTAAAACTAAAATAATATATTAAGGGGGCTCCTGAGTGACTCAGTCAGTTAAGCGTCTGACTCTTGATTTTGGTTCAGGTCATGATCTCACACTTTGTGAGATAGAGCCCCACACTGGGCTCCATACTGAACATGGCACCTGCTAGGGATTCTCTTTCCCCCTCTCTCTCTGCCCCTCCCCAGTGCTCTCTCTCTTAAAATAAATAAATAAACAAACAAATAAATAAATATTAAATGATACATTAAGAAAAATTCAACACTGAAAAGATAAATGAATAAAAGGCAAATGACTAACTCATGATTTATACATCAATTGTTGAAATATTTATTAATAAAATATTGACATATGTCATTGACATATGTCTTGCATGCTTTGTACATTTTTGGATAAGAGGACAGAAAGAAGGAAGAGAGAAAAGAAAGAATGAAAGAAAGAAAGAGGGGGGAGGAAGGGAAAAAGAAAGCAGTCAATCCAAGTAGGAGTGAAGTGAGGTGTAGGGACCACCTTTCTATAACATTTTTTTCTCATACCTTCAAAACAATCATTTTCATAATGTTAAATAAGAAAGACAAAAATATCTCCTAACAACTTAGAAGTTTTAAATCATGGAACACCAAAAGGGTCAGTCATTCTAAATGCCATATTTAGTAAAATTAAGAAACAGAGAAAACTTTGCTAAATATGATAATTAACAGAAAGAAAGAAAATGTTATATAGGAATTAAGGCACCATTAGCTTTGGAAATCTCCGACTCATGCTTAACCCTTTCCTCTCTCTCTGTCCAGCCCAAAGAAAATTAATATTTTTCCATTTGCCCAACCTCAAGAATCATTTTGTTTGTTCCCTTAAAATTCAGAAATCCTTGACAGCTGGTGATGCTGTTTCCATGCTAAAGGCCATAGGACTTTCACTGTCCCATTCGCTGGAGTCATTGTGAACAATGGCTAAGAGTTGTCCCAAGTGTTAACAAAACGCTGCTCCTCAGCCTTCTGTCTTCACAGCTGTGTTTAGCTCTCATTTCTGCTGAACTGAAGCTGCCAGATGGGCAGGAAAATCCATCTTATATTTTCTTTTGACCCTGTCAATAATAAACATGAGTTTTAGGAGAACCAACAACTCAAAAATAGTTAACTTATCCCACCACCTTTTCTATACACACACACACACACACACACACACACGCACATACAAGCTTTTCAAACAAATAAATAAATAAATCCATGTCAATGACAAGCCTTAGTAGTTTTTCTAGCTTCATAAAATTATCTTAGAGTTCTAGGTGCGCCTAGGTGGCTCAGTTGGTTAGTTGGTTTGACTGGGTTTTACCATTAGACTCTCCACTGAGATTTTAAAAGCAAAATTCATTAATGCAACTTCTCTTCCAACACCGTATTCTTCTTTATTAATTTGACTTATTATTGACTTATTACCAAATAGCTTAGTTATTTGGCTGTGCTACAAGGATACTTCCTACTTGTGTAAGTTGTATGGTTAGACTCAGCCAAAATCAAGAGCCAAAAGACATGAAAAATGTGGTGAGGGACACTTTACCAAACCAAGGCATGTTGAGACCTACCACTAGGATCTAAGCATGCTCAACTGATGTCACATATGCAAAACACAACTAACAAGTAGCACTCTCTGAAGTTTGCCAAATTTCCAAAAGAGAGTCAGAACTCCTGCTATAATTGAAACTCATCCAAATGTCTTCCTCACCCCACCTTCCATCAACATCACCTCCAGATTTGGGGACTCAGCTTTCAGGCACCACATCCACTGTCTCAGTGATAATCTAAAGATGACTTCTGGAAAGTTAAAACTAGTTTCATCTTAAAAAATGATTGATAAATCATCACCAAGGAAATCATTCTTATTCTGTATTATCTGTAAATAATAATTTTAATTAATAAATTTATCAAAGAATGGGGACTTGATATGAAAAACTGGTCCATGGCAATCACTACATACTAAGTTGAACAAAATAATCAAACATTTTTTGTCTTATATATTAAGTATATCATTTTAGCTCTTTCTGCTTCTACTCCCCAGGTTATAAAGTGATTAGGAAAACCAGTGTTCCTTCCCTGGTAGGAGAAACTATAAAAATGGTTTAGATAATAAGCATGGCATCTTTATAAAATATAACAGTAAATAAGTCAATCTATTGAAATAATAGAAAATAGAATCAAATAGAAATCTTTTTTCCATTTGAATTAATTTCAAAAGATAGATTTTGAGAAATTCCAATAGAAGATTTCCATTCCTCCAGTCTTTTCTTATACTCAAGGTACATTTTGTTATTACCATCTTGCTAAAAGAAAGGTATGAGTACATGCATCTCTTTAGAATCTCAGTTACAAACCAGATTTATTGTATGTTTCCATTTTGTTATAGTCTACATCTTGGCCACAGTTGGAGAGTGGGTTGGGGAAAAGAAAGGAAATTGAGAGAAGCAAAGGAATGCGGAAGGGTTTTGTACAGGAAAGGGATATCCAGGATGAATTGATTTTCTTGAAAGAAATGTGTGTAAATAAACTGAAATGACACTGTTTCACAGAATTAAAAGTAAAACTCGATTTATTGAAAGAGAATAAATATAAACGATACAGGCTATTCTATAACATAAGTCCGTTACATGAGTCTCTTAGTACCCTATATATTGTGTTCATAAGCTTGCACCATAAAGGTAGGACAATCAGAGAAGCAGTTCTTGGATGGAGAAATGTTCTTTTTCTCTCATTTAAAAGTAGGGCATAATCTTCAGGCATCATGTGACATTGTCAGAATGTTTTGTGTGACCATTTCGTAGGCTCTTCCTCTCTGATTAGAAGCAACGTATTTAATGTAACAGAGCTGTCTACATGCAGTTCTTCAGAGGGAAAGCCACAAAAACCTTTGCTGATTAGAATCCCTGACTCCAGTTTGTATGTAGCCTGCCTTATGTAGCTTGTCTCTTCGAATGGCGTTGCCTCCCCTTAACTGCAAGGAAACAAATAAGGTTCGTACACAGGTTTAATTTGGCATCAAGCTTCCACTTAGTCCCTTGTGATTGTTTATTGCACATCTGCGGCTCTTAGTCTCTTCCCTCTGTCTGGAGCTTCCTCTATAGACAGGTAGTAGAACCAGGCTGTCACTGCTCTTGGTTTCCCTCTTCAGTGTGTGCATCCCATTTTTACCGATAATGTTATCCTGGCCTTGCTTAGTGACCAAAAATATATTCTCTTCATAATATATTTTTGAAGAATATATTCCAAAAGTCTTTGAATTGTTTTAGTCCTTACTTTTTTCCTTTAAAAAATGCATGAAGAAAATAAAAAACCCCATCAAATACCATTATGCCTATTGTTGCAAACTTGGTAAGATCTTAACTTTTTCTCCTCTTCTTTTCTTTTTTTAATTTTCTTTCTTTATTTACTTACTTATTTACTTATTACTATGGTTCAAGACTCACAAAAAAATACTAAACAATGACTGATTCTCATAACTGTTTTGCTGAAATAGCAGCAACAATTACCTACATTCTGGGGTGTCAGATTGGTCCAATTCTACAAAGTAAGATTAGGAGCAAAATCTTGAAAACACTTTGGTCAGGTCTCATTGGAGTCTTCTGAGCTAGGGGGCAAAGTTAATACTCTTTCTGAATATTGGGATTATCAATTACATGATTTTTCACTCAGCCAAAGATTCTTTTCAACTTCCCTCAAACCCCAACAATTGTTTTTTATTTGAAATTTCACTTCTTTAGGTATTTATTCATCCATTCATTTATTCGTTTATTCATACCACATTTCTTTAATAGATACTTCTTGAGCATCTAGTGCCAGACATAGAACTTTAAAGCAGGAAGAGTACGATGGAGGTGCACCTGGGTGTCTCAGTCAGTTGAGCAACTGACTCTTGACTTCAGCGCAGGTTGTGATCTCATAGTTCATGGGTTTGAGCCCCAAGTCAGGCTCTGAGCCGGCAACATGGAGCCTGCTTGGGATTCTCTCTCTCTCTCCTTCTCTCTCTGCCCCTCCCCTGTTCAAACTCTCTCTCTTTCTCTCTCAAAATAAATACATAGAAAGAAAGAAAGAAAGAAAGAAAGAAAGAAAGAAAGAAAGAAGAGAAAGAAGAAAGAAAGAAAGAAAGAAAGAAAGAAAGAAAGAAAGAAAGAAAGAAAGAAAAAAGAAAAGAATATGGTAGAAAAGAGCACCAGATATAGACTCAGAAGATCAAGAGTTCACTGAGAAGCAGGTACCAACCTACCTGTCCATCCTCATACCACTCTATAGATCAGCCTAGAATGCATAACAGGTCAAACATTCTTTTAGTACCTGGGGTTATCTGACTGGGTAACAGATTCCAAAAATGGTACAACAGGTAGACATGTGCCCAGAATACCTGGATTCAAATCTCAGTGTGGCCGCTTTTAGCCACCTGACTCTGAAACGGTGTTAACTCTACGACTCTGTCTCTGACTTTAAAATGAGAAGATAATGATTGATGACTTCATAAGTTGTCATTAAATGAGTTAATAATTATAATATACTTAGGACACTATCTGTGACGATGACTGTCTGTGACGGTTATATATATACCTAATGGTATATATATAAATGTTTATATAAATCAATATTTATATAAAGTTTTTGTATTTGTTAATTAAATTTAAAAAGTAAGCTATGTAAGTTATGAAAATGGAATTACTTTGTACACACATAAAATGCTTAGAGCAATGCCTCAAGTACTAAGTAAAGGTTAGTTATAAATACTGTTACTCAACAGCTCTCTTCTGGAAAACCCAGATCCCTCCTGCAGGAATTCTTATCCACATCCATCCCACTCTATGAGACCCTGCCACCCAATCACAACTGGTTTGACCAAAAACAAAGCACCTGACCAAGGGCAGATGATGCAATAGGGGTGACTAGAGCAATCCAATTTTCTCTCTCTGGAATTTCCATTGAGGGTATAGAAGAGAGTCAGGGAATTGGTAGTAAAAGCTGGGGTTGAAATTCACTCAGAGAAATAGCAGGGGCTGGAACAGTAGCTGAATCATATTCACAGTACAACGTGAGAAAGAACTCCTGGACCCCTGCTGATTACTCAGCCACATAGCTGAGTCCTCAGTCACCCTCCTGCCTCCGAACTACGATCCAGTCATCTGGACACCTAAGTGTGCTGTGGTTTCTCTTTGTACCATACTGCCCAGTGCCCTGCTATTGGTTTCCCTGAGCTGGGACCGAGTGGCAAGATTCCTCTCTTTCTTATTTCCATGGAAATCTTAACAATAGACCACCATAACATATGGACATTTCTTGCAAGTTAAAGAAACCCCTCACTAAATCATAAGGAGCTATTGCACAGAGGAAACGTTCAGAAGTTCAAAAGGAAACTTTCAGTCCTGTCTGGATACAGAATCACCTGTAGTGACTTTTCAAACGCATAGCCTGGGACCTACCATCCAGATGCTAATTCAGTAGTCTGGAGCAAAGCTTTGGCATTAATGTATTTCTGAATGTCCATAGAAGATTATGATGTACACCTCAGGCTGAGAATTACTGAAGGATTGTCAAAGAATGACATGGACCAGAGCCAGGAAAAGGGAGGGAACAAAAATAAGATGGCGACCAGTGCTTAGGGATAAAACTATATTATGATTGCCTCACTAATAATGTACCAATGGGCACTTTCCCAGACCGCTGTAACATAAAGTGTAGAATAATCTTTCTAGAATATATGATACCCTTTCAAAACCTTCACTGATTCCCTGTTGGGCATAAAATAAAGCCCAAACCCTGAGCCCAGTATCGAGACCTTCCATAAAGTACTCCATCAAAGTACTTCCTTCCATACCTTTACATTCCCATACCTACCTTTTGGTCATTTCCTGAACATTCCGTGTGCCATTATACTTCTAAGTCTTTAATTCACGCTAGTCTCTTACCTCTTTCCTATCCTTTCGGTACATCCTGAAGTAATAATTGTAATAGTAATAACAATTTTCAGATCACAAGGTGTTTTCTTCAAACATTGTTACATTTCTTCTTCACAGCAGGAACCATGAGAAACATGGTTTCTGAACCATGAAACTCTTTATTTCAACTTTCTGATCCAGAGACTGAAGCTCACATGTTAAGTGACATACCCAGGATCTGGCATATAATAGGAAGCCAATAAAAATTGACCAGAAATAGGACACTGAACCAAGTTTTTTAACATCAAAGTCTAAGATTTTTCTTTCATTTGTTTCACTTTGTTTTAATTAACTATGTCACACTACTTCCCAAAGTTGAAATCTCAGTCTTTCAGAAATCAGATCCAATGACATGCCTTCAAGTCTTCCATAATGTCCCTAATCTTAGCATGCAGCTTATAATGATTAAGAATGATAGCTACCATTTTTGAATTCTCAGTATATGCTGGGCATTATGGTAAGTGCATTAGTCATGTTATTATAGGTACTACTTTACCAAGGAGGAGACTGAGGTACCAAGAAAGTAAGACAACTTGCCTGATGCTATCCAGCTAATAAGTGGTAGAACCAGGCCATTGCTTACAGAGCTCATGTACTTGACCCTTACACAAAGCTCCCTCTCCACCCAGCTAGTACAGTATTTTGTTTTGCTTATTTTAAGGTTAATTATTACCATGCATTTCTCCTCCCTAAAACTCTTCGGTTAGGAATTTTCTCCGATCACACTCCACCACCACCATATAAACACCAAAGTACTTCAACCATTTAATAAATATCTAGAAAAATGTATTAATGGGAGTCTGCCAAGAATGAGACCAGAAGTTTTGAGAATCAAATCCTCAGAAGAGATTTGATTTAATTCATTTTATTTCTATCTAGCTTTATTTTCACTACGCCTCATCAAATTCGTCTAGAACAAAACAGCGTATCAAGGTTTTTGGCTGATCGAGACTTCCTTCACCCTATGGCATAAGGGTCAAAGGAGATAAGGTTTAGAAACTCCCCTGGGCAAGTATAAAAGAGCTGACACATTTGTATCCGCTCCGCCCCTCAACTTGTCCTGAAACACAGTCCTCCAAGACAGTAATGGAGACTGCTGTCGGTTCCAGAAAGTTCTTCACCTCAAAATTTGGCTACTCTATACTCAATTCCATATGTTTTCTGAAACTGTGGAGTCTCCTGACCACTTTATGCCTGGCATAATTAGGGTAAATAATATGAAAGGTGAATGGACCCTGGAATCCCAATTTTCTAGAATGCCACTGAGTGATACTCTCATTCCTCAGAAACATACTCCTGCCACACGTCTCAAAGAAGTCACACCTGTTTCTGCATTCTTTGTCTTTGAGGTTTCCATCACCCTGTTATTCATTGATACTAATCAACCTCTCTTGACCCATCTTATTTACATTATTTTGACCAGGATCCCTTGATAATTTTCAACAGTCCCAAACCTGTCTGGCTTACAGGTGGTTCTCATCGCAAACCATTGAAGAATATCAACAGTGGGTTAGCAGCAATGTCTCTGTTCACCCAAACAGCTTGTGACAGTCCTCGCACAGATTTTTATCTCTTTACATAAATCTCCATCAGTGTTGCAGGCTCAGCCACAGAATTTTAAAACCATATGTTTCCGATACTTGGGTATTTCCCCCCCTTAGGCTTTGTGAATGGAAGAGAGATATAACATCCTTATTGTTATTTCACTGACAAAAGGTTCATTCACACAACCTAAAGTCACTTGAGAACGAGGCTTCATGATGTCTTATTTTCAAGTATTGTTATCAATTCCGTTTAAGTTTATAAAGATTGCAATACATGTTCACATCAGAGGAATGCTCAGTGAATCACTCTTGTCCAAGAATACTCCATAGTTTATATTTGTCCATTTTTATTTTTTTATTTATTTTTTAATTTTTTTTAATATTTATTTTTGAGAGAGAGAGAGAGATACAGAGCATGAGCAGGGGAGGGGAGAGAGAGAGGGAGACACAGAATCTGAAGCAGGATCCAGGCTCTGAGCTGTCGGCACAGAGATCAATGTGGGGCTTAAACTCACAAAGGGTGAAATCTCGACCTGACCCGAAGTTGGACGCTCAACCAACTTAGCCAACCAGGTGCCCCTATTTGTCCATTTTTAATAGCCATTAGAAAGCATTTAGAATGCGCTGCCCCCCCCCCCACACACACACACAGTGTTTTCACTATTCATAAAAATAAAAATGAAACAGGTTTGGGGTTTTTTAACGTTTTTTGTTTGTTTGTTTTTAACTCCATGTGCTAGAGGTAGAGTGTTTCAGTTGCATGAAGCCAATTCTGATTTTCAGGGAAGTCTTACTCTAAATACTCTGTATTATGTTTACCATGATCATACCAGCTTCCATTTCTTAGTTTCTGCATGTAACTAATTAGCTAAACTGTATTGCGTACCTGCTCTGTGCCAGGTCTGCTAAGCAGGTTCCACATAGAATCTCATTTAGTATGAGGTGAATAACTATTATGAAACTCATTTAGCAGGTGAAGAAATGGAGCCTAAAGAGATGTAGTCCATTTTTCAGGGCACCCAGCTAGTAACTGTGGAGCTAGGATTTGAACTCCAGCGTGTTTCACTCCAAAGCCCAAGCTTTTAAGCATGTGAACCACTTATAAAGACATTGACTCAACTGCAACCCACAAAATGGGCGTTCTGCCCCAGTCAGGGTTCAAAGAGCTCTACTAACTGGTTTTTCATTGTGCGCCAACTATGTAATAGTCACACCAACTACACTGGCCATTTAGCAGTGGCTTTATCTGATCTCCTTGCTTCTCAGGCCTTCCAGTGAAATTGGAAAGAATCTGAGGCCAGTGATGATGAATAATCCCTGAGACCAGTGATGTGCTTCTCCACAGACTGTATCGAAAGGTTTTTTTTTCCAGAACCTGTTCTCTTTAGCTATTAGTTCAGTCCCTCTACTTCCTTTTTTCGAATTATTTTAGCCAGTATCCTGTGGCTATGCAGTAAAAAACTGCCCAGGTTTTAGTGTCCTTAAAAATAAATTTTCATGTCAATTCTTTACCTTCTCTTTCCCCTACCTCACATATAAAAAAAGAAAAGAAAAGAAAAGAAAAGAAAAAGAAAAAAGAAAAAAAAAAACTCTCCCAAATTCCTAATTCTCCTGGCTGGAGGAGTAGGGAATTGCATAACAATTTGCAATATATCTTTGAAAGCACCCTTCCAGGGGTCTTCTGACATTATGTGGAGTGACTACGTAAGAGCCAAGTCGAGTTTCTGGAACTGTTCTCTGCTAGAGAGTGACAGGTAATTTAAGATTTTAAAAAACTTTTGCCCTAGATAATACTTGAAAATCCAGCCTCATATAAAGACTCGTTTTCTCCCCTTTAAATCTGTTCTGAGGTCTCAGTTTCTTGTTTCCAGGCCTACATATGCTATCATATATAATGTCCGTGGAAACATAGTGATTTAAAGATCAAGTCAGCAATGGAATTGGGCTCTTTGCAAGTTACCTTGGTTTAACTACTGAAAACCTTTGTAATTGCCTCTGAGACTTGAGTCACTGGAACTTTAATTCACTTGTGCTCTCACACGGAGGAACTTAACTGCTCACTCTAGGATTCCACCCCTCCTAAGTACCTTCGGAAGGGAATGACAAACCAAGCAAACTGCCTATTTGTGGGCATAAGGGGAACTCCGGTAAAATCTTAGCCACAGAATAACATTCTGGATATTATCCATCTGTAAGACTGGTTGTTTGCCACAGCTGTCCCGGGAATCATACATCCTAGGACAGTCATGAATTTTAAAAAGTACCCATTGACTTCTGATCTGTTGGTTTTGAGAAGGTGAGTAGGCAAACAGTGGAGATGGTGACTCAAAGTGGAACACATTTTAAGGGAAACCTGGAGGAGAGGTCAGAGCAGTGAAACGAGAAAACAGAGCAATGGCTTCTCCAAAAGGAGCTTTCTGTTTCCCAGTGGGGCACACGGGCCCTCTATGCTTTCCTATGAAAACCACGAGATTACATCCTTAATCTGGTGCATATATGCCTTGAATTTAAAGGTCACTTTTCCATAAGAGCATTTTCTTGTTTAGAGATACACTGAGGCACTAGAAAATTATATGTAGAATGCCACTAGGACTAATTTACTGGATTCTCCATTGAGCACTTTCTCAATCAACTGTACTTTATATCACATGACATAAATATGTGCGTAAGATGTTAGCATTGTTCAAGGCCATGTGGTAATGAGCTTTTTAATGTTTTCATCTGTATGTGTGTATGCTTCCTGTCTAGACAGTTAAGTGAGTTATCTTCATCAGTTCATCAGTAAGAAACAGTATTGAAAATAATTTCCTTTTCCTATTGTTTGCATTGAGAACTAAAGGTCATTATGTAAAAAGAAAAAAAAGAAATATGAACCGCTCCTGAACTTTTTGCACTACTGTGGTTTTTTTTCATAATTTTGGCCCCATGAATTAATCACAGCTCTCCAGAGAAACAGAACCAACAGGATGTATGTATATAGAAAGAGATTTATTATAAGGAATTGGCTCATGCACTTATAGAAACTGAGAAGCCCCAAGACCTGTAGTTGGAAGCTGAAGAGTGGGAGTGCCAAGGGTTTGTTCCAGCCTGAGTTCAAAGGCCTTAGAACCAAGCAAGTCTGTCGGTGTAAGATCTTGTCTAAAAAAAAGCCTGTAGGCTCAAGACTCAAGAAGAGCTGATGTTTCGAGTCCAAAGGCAGAAAAAGTTCAAAATCTCAACTCAAGCAGTCAGGCATGAGGCGTTCTCTCTTACTTAAGAGAGGGTCAGACTTCTTGTTCTATTTAGGCCTTCAACAGGTTTGATGAGGCCCACCCATATTAGGGAGGATAATGTGTTTCACTCAGTCTACTGATTCAAATATTAATATTACCCAAAAACAACCTCACAGACATACCCAGAATAAGTTTTGACCAAAGATCTGGTACCCCTGGTCAAACTGAGACATAAAATTAACCATCATATCCCATACTATAACCTTTCTAGTTCATTATTTGGATAAGATCTAATTTCAATCTTTTAGACATCTTACTGAGGTTCCTAAGATAGTCAAAGATATTCATTAAGTTTCATAGCAATATTTATGTAATCTTTAAGAGGTAAAAGTGTTTTGAGTGATAACATACACGAGGTAAGCAAAACATTTTTTCTCAAGCCATCTGTCTATCTTTCCCTATAGCAGGTGCGTATGAAACAAAATAGGAATGATCCTCCTGCTGGAAGTATATTAACTAATGTTAACAAAGGTTTCAATAAAGTATGATATGTCATTCTATATAGTTCGGTCAGGTCAATAGCTCGGAAAGACATACTGAGATTTTCTGTATCAGGAAGGTGACTCCTTCAAACTTAACCACAAGCCTCATAAGGTTGGCCTCAGAAGCTTAATGCTAGAAAACAAAACTATAAAGCCTCTAAAACTATCACGGACACTCTTAAACAAAATTTCAAAATGGTAGAGCCAATTTTCACAAGTTCCCTAGCTTAACAAGCAGAGTATAAGCAGACAAACAAATTTCCCGAGTTCTTGTTTTCCATAAATACAGAAATCTTGTAATTATCTCAAGAACCATACATTATTTATTAGTTTCAGGCTTTAATGAAGGAAGACTCAATGTTTATCACATTAAAATGGGAGAGTGGGGTGTAAAGGTGGGCGGGGAGGAGAAAAGCATGGTTCTTAATGAATCTGGCCTTATGTTTCTTCAATTTTTTTATCAGCAATTTTATGCTCTGCATGTAGTAAACAAAAATGGTGACAGTCAAACATGCATTTTGCATCATAACAAACCCGTTGGATCTGCAAACAGTTGTTTAAGGTGCTCCTTTTCCATCAAGAAAAACAATAGCATTTATTAGCAGCATTTCACTCTACCCACATGATTTGTGTGTTCTTCACTCTGAAAGTGTCAGCTGTCAAATGAAATGATGGGGACTGACAGTTCAGAATTTTAAAAGTTCAGCTCCTTTCAAAAGCACTAAATGAACAAGAGCTGCCTAATTTAGGCTGAAGAAAAAGCAACAAAAATCCCCTGTAAGTATGCAAGGTTTTATTCTACTTTTGCATGCTTAGTATGCACAGAGAATGTTAAATACTTTTCAGCTGGATACACTGTTAATTCTATGAGTGAGAAAGATTTCATTAGGTGAGCTTCAGGCAAGAGTGGGCGACAAATGGAATTCCCTTTTATTTTCTGAAATTCACAGTATATGACCCATATCCAATGATAAATGGTCTATAAACTCTCTTGCTGTATTTAATTGCATAAACTTCCATTATATTCTACTATTAACACGGGAACACTTTGACACAAGATATCAGAAGGGGAAAAAAACTAGTAAAAAATTAAAACCTTCACTCGTAACAAAACCAACAAAATCTCAGTACCCCTCAGAATCGTGTTTCAACATGTAAGTTCCAAGCGCGCAATTTTAAATATTTTTTCAACCAATTAGTTACTTTTAATTTTGGTAGCACAAAAATCTATTAATCACTATTTAATTATCTGGAGCCCTTGCCTGCCTAATTAGTGCTTTCCGTATTGCATCTCCAACTAAACTGGGGACCCTATCAACTCATTTATCTGATACGTATTTGGTGCACTGGTGAGTTAATTAATGAAAAAAGAAAAAAAAAACTCATTTAAATGGTTCATTCAAAAAAAAAGCTTATTAAACACTTTGAACATTAAATAAGCCGACTGATTTTATTGGGTTTTCATTGCCCTAAAAAGCATTATATAAATGCAAAATCCCATGTGACATTTCTGGGTAAATATACGTTGGAGAAGGAATCAGAAGCAGCCGTGATCAGTTGAGTAACAATCCCTCTTAAGTACACTGCCTGAGGCTGCAGGCTTTTGAAATCTTTTACACAAAAATGGGGACAATGATTAGACATAAGATTTTATTTGGAATTTTCTGGTGTTAGTTAGGAACACTAAGCATGACTGTAAATGAAATTGCATTGTTATATTCTAGGTAATGTAGTGTAAAATGGTCTATACTATAACTGTGCTTTTAATACTGAAGAAAACAAAGAGTAATTTCCAGAACGCAGCCCATCCCTCCACCACATCTCCGTTTTGCTCCACGCTCACCAAGGAACTGTGGGCTTGTCTTCCAGCCTTCTAGCTCATACAGCAACATCTGCCCCCCAGAAAGCTTTCCTAAGCACCCCCCCCAAACTAGGTCAAGTGCCCCTCTTGGATATTCCAACAACACTTGGTCATAAACCTTTGCCTTGTACTTACTGTGAAATAGCAGTGGGGTACAGTGGTAAAGAACACCGCTTTGGTTTCAGGAAGACCTGAGTGTGAGTCTAGATTCAGCAACTAGGTTGTTAGGATTAAATGAAATTATCTAAGTGAAGGATCTAGCGCAGTGCCTGACACATCATAACTGTATTATAACCATTCGTCATTTTTTCAAATTACACCCTACTGTGCTTGTCTGTTCAGATGTTTCTCCTACTAGATCCTGAGCTGCTTGTGGAAATAGACACACGATCTTTTTATTTCCAGAACCTCACACCGCGTCTGAAAGAGAGCAAGCATCCATATATTCCTGCAAAATGGATAGACAGAACAAAGAATCTGCAATCAAGGAAGCTAAGGGGTTTAACTGTAAAATAAGTCAACTGAAATTAAATTTCCCTCCTTCTTACAGATGTCAGTAAGAATTCTGAGGCACAATTCCATACATGTTAAAGGCTTATAACATACTTCCAAAAAATCGCTATTTCCCTATTATTTACACCCATATTGCTTTTTCTGGATCTCCAGGAGATTGTCAAGCAGACACAGTTGTCTGATTGCTCATCTGAATATTCATTTCGTGAGTCTCACCAGTTAAGAAAGTATCCATAGGGTATCAGAAATTGTCATAGCATGAAAATATTCAGTAGTGAGCTGACCATTTGTACGATTAGTTCCAACTCAAAGTCTCCTCTGCAATTAACATAGCACCTATTTGAATCCAGAGAATCAACATCTTGATGAGTTATAATCCTGTTAAGAATCTAATGTCTGCAACTTCCTATGCAAATAGAATGCAAATTTAAAAGTTAAACTGAAATCTTCTAAATGCAGGATTTCATAGTTTATTAAAGTGATATTCAAGGCCTGCTCAAGTCACTGTAGGTCTATCAAAGTCAAGCAATTGGAAAAGGGAAAAGTGAAAAAAGATGAGATCCAAAAAAGAACAATTTAAAAACCAAATGATTAGGAAACCTGTCTGAAAATTAATAAAGCCATAGGATATTTTTGCAAAATGGATCCTGTCTATGAGCATGCTCTGAAAGTCAAGTATGAAGACTTTGATATTCTAAAATTGTGTTGGAAAGATTATTCAAAAATCTCAGATTTGGTTAATTCTTCACTGGTTCCAAGAATTGAGTACAGTTTTTGTTGTACCTAAATTTTATTTTTAAAATAGTTTCACTATTTTTCATTATATGCTTCTAGATACAGTCCCAACCAAATACTTCTTCTTCCAGCTACTATCTTTGAAATTTTGGTTTCAAATTGTTTTAAGTGTATTTATTTATTTATTTATTTATTTTGAGAGAGAGAGCACATGAGCAGGAGAGAGGCAGAGAGAGAGGGAGACAGAGAACCCCAAGCAGGCTCCACGCTGTCAGCACAGAGCCCAACGCATGGCTCAATCCCACAAACCATGAAATCCTGACCTGAGCCCAAAATCCTGAGTCCGACGCTCAACTGACTGAGCCACCCAGGCACCCACCCCTTGTTTCAATTTCAAGTAGATTGACTCTGAGCGTTCTTTTCTGGTTCCAGTTACATGCTGGTTTGGGAAGGAGGAATATCCCTTGATGCTGCCACCATTAGCACTCCTGCCACCATGTTCCGCCATCTTGTGATGACTTCCAAGGGCACAGGATATTAATGGGGTGCTCTTCAGTCCAAATTCATGCACGAGGCACTTTTTAAACGGAAAAGCAAAGATAGTTCTGCAGAAATTTTCATGAAGCAACTCTCTTCTCAAGACAAGTCCCTTGGCATGGTGGGGTCCCCCTTTTTGGGAACCCCTTTCTTCCCCATAAATAAGGTGAAAATATCTTAATTCTGCTACACTGGGAAATAGGTAGGTCCTCCATAACCAAATCACATTCAAAGCCGGACACTACAGTGCTCCAAAAAGTCAGTGATAACCGTGGGTTGCTGGATATATTACAGATGGTATTCCCGAATGTTTTTAATTTTCTCCCATCTTTTTTTCCCCTGATATAATCATTGGTCAGTTAAGAAAAGCAAGGGTTTAGAAAACAATTTTAATCTCATTTTTTTCTCTAATGTTGAAAACACTAAAAGGAGAAATACATAATATGAAACTATTGTACTTTATTATGTAATACTTGTAAAAACATATTAAATTCAATATTTTATAAAATTATTCTATAGCCCGTGAATATCTTTTGCCCAGGGATATTTACTTTATATCATTGGTAATTACATACTATGCATCCGGTGTTGTTCAAATATGACAAGGCAAGTGTTTTTGTTTTCATTATTAGTGGTAATTTTAAAGAAAAAATCAGAAAGATTCATCAGAATACTAAACGTATTTTTTTTTTTTCAATCTCTCTGTCAAGTTAGTTCAACTCTAATTCAGGCAAATTCCTGACAGATATCAGAGTTCTATTTACTGATTATCTCTTCTTCCCTTTGGGATCGTAAGATTTTAAGTGAAAAGAATCTAAAAGATTTATTGCTAATGGGATTCTACAAATGTTATCTTTGTTCAGAGTAGAAGTAATATATGATCCTGGCTTTGTGGAGCATCTTTAATGTTCTTTTTTTGAATATGTATAACTCATTTAGAGACCAAGAATAGATAGTAACTCATCATTTTTGCTACCTGTCTTAAAATATCTGCATTTTGTCTGTATGAAAATAATGGAAACTTGTCATTTAATTGATGTCATAACTTCGATTCAACACCACACTCATTGTAAACAAAGAGGCTCTGAAGAACGAACAAAACGCTTATTCACCAGAAGAAAGGTCGTGACATGTGATTATTTACATTTATGTCATGTCTTATTACTAAATCTGCATAAGCCATCTTCCTTCATTATTTTTGAATGGGAGACTGATGATAAGTGCTATTTTCAAGATTTTTTAAATCCTTTTTATTTGTCTAGCTAATCTGTGTGCTGACGCATTACAAGGGTAACTCTGTGTTTTGCTTGTTAAGTTATTAGGGATGTGTAACTCCTAAAAAATCAAGGACAAGTTCCTAAATGTAGCATTTGCGTGGGTCGGCAGCTTCAGGGGAGAGAGGTCAGTTGTGTGGTGAAGGAAGGAGAAATCTGTCTGTGTGATCCTAATTCGTTTTGTATAGTTGACACGGGGCTTGGAATTGAGAATGATCTGTTGTTGGGTTAAGCAGCAGGGAAGCTTATGGCTTATTATTTTTACTCCTGATACAACCGAAGCAATGGGTGAGTAATGAAAGGAACACAGATAATCACAATGATACCAGGCAATGAATTGCATGCGGCTGGGTGATAATGCAAGTTTTATCAGAGGGTGATGGCCAGCCAGTAAGCTAACCCAAACCATAAATACGCAGATTGGTCAAATCTTTATTACATCTGCAAATAGCTACTGGCATGTTTTTCCTCTCCCACTTTATGATTTTGATGATTCTGACTCCAAGCCCTACCTTCCATCCAAGGAAATTTAAATTAAAAGGAAATGTATCACATTATGATAGGAAAATGAAAACGCACCCAGTGACACCTAATAATGGCACGATTAAGGCACTAACACTAACCAACACTGCTTCTCTATTCCTGGAACACCTACAAAGTGATTCCTTACCCAGCACAAGTTTCATCCAATTCTTACCCGTCTCCTTCCCTCCCTACCCATTCCAGTGAACTTAGCTCACCCAAGATTTCTCATTTGCTGCGCTCTGTCCCTTGTTTAAACTCAAGAGAATACAGATCAGTCCTCTTTTTTCTCACTATAAAGTCTCTTCAGAATTTAATTCAAGGAGATTGTATTTGTTACAATGAATACAGATTGTTCAATGGGGCACATTTCAGAAATGCTGAAAAGAGTGCAGGGGTTGGCGGGGCGGGGGGCTAGCTGTGTGGTGGGGGGAGTGACGTTTTATACATCACCTCGTGTTTGTTAAGGTCTAAAAGCACTGAAAGGGATTTGTTCTGTTTGTGTAAAGGGCCTCCGTGCTCTGGGTCTCTAAGATGTTATGCCAAGCTTTTTAGCACATGAGCTTTCTCTTGATCTTGGGCCTGACGTGACCAAAACGCAGGGGTTCAGGCTCTCAGGGACTGACCCGTATTGTCACTCCAATCTGGCATCTAGGAGTCCACTACCGAAACAGTTGGTTTGTTGCAACTAACATGTTGTTTATTTTAATACATGAATTTGGGAAATCATTTCTGTGTATTCTCTTATTTCAAAGAGCCATTCTGTTTACTAAGTGTTTTCACTTATCAAATTGTTACTAAAAGATCTGAGATCTCCCAGGAGAATGAAGATCTTTAATCACGTAATACGAACTAAACAGTCAGTTATTAAGAGTCATTGAAAATATTAATTGCCCTAGAGAGAGAGTTCCAGAACACAGAGCTGCATACTCTAGTTATGAATTGTTAGTCATAGGCTTGGGTTCTGTTCCTTGACTCCATCATTGCCCTACCTTCTATAACTGGAAAGTCCAAACAACTCCATTTCACTGTTGGCTATGATGCATAGACCAAAGGGCTTAAAGATACTTTATCAACCTAGAAAGAAAGCAACACTGTGAGAGTAGGAAGATACATACATGTGTGTACTTGTGTGTGTGTGTGTGTGTGTATTGAACAGGCTAGACTTGATAGGGTACATCAAGAATGAGTTTTCTTTTTCTCTACTCTATTATTTTAAGAAGTTCTCTGTTAGATGTTCTTTCCACTGTCTTGGAAAACATCTCAGAAAGTTCCCTGTGGCTTCTGTGGTCACTTCTGGGTATTAGAACAGTATTATTTTCAGGTGTGAAAATATCCAATCTAATCTAAATCAAACTTGAATCATTTCAAAACTTCTTCCCCTGCCTCAACATATGCCAAACTCACAACTTCAGGATCAGAAATGGGAAAATGGAAATAGGGAGCAGCCGAAGGAAGGGGATAGATAGAAAGGACAATGATTTTCTTGATCAGTACTTATAGAACATGACTCTTGCTGTTCAGACTCTTTATCTCATGGGCTACTTTGGAGGAGGGGTGGTCTTTGGAGATCCCCAGAGTGGGACCTGAGTGCTGCCTTGTCACAATCCATTCAGGCTATTCTAACAGTGTACCATTGACCAGGTGGCTTATAAACAAAAGAAATTTATTTTTCATGGCTCTGGAGGCTGGGAAGTACAGGTTCAGGATGTCAGCATGGTGGGGTAACTGTCCTCTTATGGGTCCCAGACTTCTCATTGGATCCTCACATGGTGGAAGGGCTGCTTTCTTGGACCTCTTTTATAAGAGGATTATTTTTATAAGGCTCTGTCCTATGACCTAATCAATCCCAAAGGCCCCACCTCCTATTACATTGGGCATTACGATTTCAACATATGGAATGGGGGTGGGGGGGACATAAAGAATCAGACCACAGCACCCTGGCAGGCAGCACTCATGTTCAGGGTCCTTACTAAATGGCTCCAGCCATCAACAATATGGATATCCAGGTAGCCCCAGGGGGAAACTAAACTCCAGTGCTTCTCAAACTCTAGAAGTAAAGCCATCACACCACAGCTCTCTCTGTCCAGGCTCTGCTCCAATTCGACAGCAGTCCTGGACTGGGGACTTTCTGAAGATCACAAGATCCTAGCTGGGGAATGATTGGACTGTTTCACAAAGGGGGGGTGGGGCGGGGTGAAACCAGGAACATTGCAAGCTTTCTTTTACTACAAAATGGCAAATAACCAATTAAAAGATAGACAAGAGATCTGAATAGACAGTTCTCCAAAGAATATATACATGGTTGATAAACACATGTAAAGGTGCCAACATCATTAGCCATCTTGGAAATGCAAATCAAAACCACAATGAGATACCACTTCATACCTACCAGGATGGCTATCATCAATAGATAATAATTAGTGTAGGCAAGGGTATGCAAGAAGTGGAACCCTCACTTTCTGTGGGTGGGTTCAGCCACTTTGGAAAACAGTGTGGCATATTCTCAAGAAACTAAACATACAGTTACCATACTTACCAGCAACTCCATTCTTAGATACATACCCAGAGAAATGAAAACATACATGCACCAAAAAAAAAAAAATGTGTATACAAATGTTTATGACAGCATTAGTCACGGCAGCCAAAAGTAAACCCAACTCAAATGTCCATCAACTAATGAATGGATAATGAAATGTAATGTATCCAAACAATGGAATGTTTTTAGGCAATAAAAAGAAATGAGATACTGATACATGCTACAAAATGGATGAAACTTAAAATGCTACACTAAGTGATATAAATTAGTCACAAAACACCACAAACTGTATGAATCTGTTCATATGAAATGTCCAGGATAGGCCAATCAACAGAGGCATAAAGTAGATTAGTGGGTGCCTAGGATTAGGGGGTTGGGAAGGGCAGGTGCGGATTGCAGGGTGATAGGAGCTGACTAGTTTTGTTTGAAGGTAATGACAATGTTTTTTAAATTGATTCTTGTGATGTTTTCACAGTTTTGAATATATTAAAAGCCACTGAATTATACATTTTATATTGGTAAATCATATGTTTTATGAATTGTATCACAATCAAAGAGCTTTGTTAAAAAGCATATTCTCCCCTGCTTCCTTCAAGACTCTGTAGAAATCTCAGGAAAAAAAAAAGAACTCTATAGAGTTCTCTTCTACAGACTAGAAAAGTTAGTCCTGCACAGACGAGTCCAGCATCCTTCCTTAGAAAAGGCAGCACTTATCACTGATTTCCTTAGCTCCTGGGTCCCAACCAAGACTCCAAGCCAGAAAGAAAATCTTATTTAACAATCTAATAAACTAGTAAGAATTTAAAACATTACTCCTAGCCTTTCATGTGTCTTTTCTTCATGCTCCAATTTAAGAATAATGATTAAGCTTCCAAACTTTGTAGAGTGGCACATATATTTTAAGGGCCACATTATCCTCCCAAGTGATTCAGTTTCCCATAACCCTGCTGGTTATATATTTCAATTAAAGGATTAAGGGCTAATCTTATAATAAACTCAACAAACATTTGGTGACTGTCCAGCTGACTATTCTAATAAGAATATAGTCTACTATTTAATGAATTCCTACATCCTAATCCTTAAACAACCCTATAAGGTAAGTGTTGTTGAATGACCATTCTACAGATAAGGAAAGTGAAGCTTAGAATGGTTAAGAAGTGTATGCAAAATGAGTCAGTTAATGCATGACTGAGCCAAGATTTAAATCAACAGCCTCTGTACTACATGCAAAGCCTCTGCGTTTCTCTTTTTGGCTGTCTTTGACAATAGAAACGTTCATATCATTTTACAATGAAATGCATAGTTGCTGCTTCCCAGGGTGACACCTGAAAGCATACAACAATATGCAATATAAGTTCAAAGAACTTGGCCATGTGCTGTAAGTAATGTATGTGTATGGTTTAGAAAGTGTGTCAGCCTCTGTCCATTTCTGAGTGTGGTGTATACCAGACGCTGATGTCTCTTGAATTCCATTTTGAAAATGCATTTTCTACAAAAGCATGGAGAATGTGACAGAGATTATCATTAGAATACAAACTGAGACTAGACTCCGAGAAGATGAATGGAACAATTTGAGAAATATCAATAGCTAGTTGAGAGACCCATATCCACACTCATCCCAGAGTACTTCGCCATCTCAGGATCACCTTCGATAAAGATTAATCCACATGCAAGGCAAAGTCAATGTGGCTTCAAAGAAATTTAAAATGTGCTTCCTTCCTATATATAATTATTGATGCAAAAGGAAAACCGTAATTGCTGTTTTTGACAAACCACTTAGCCTTCTGCCTATTTCCCCATTTGTAACATGCAGTGTTCTGGCTATAGTTTCAAGTCACGTCTAAAGGAACAAATATTTCCATAGACAGATTCCTAGAATTGGAGTCAGGAACATTTGTTCCTTTAGATGTGTTGCCTTCCTTTTGGATGTTCCGCCCACCCATTCTATTTTCTCCTGTATTTTACTAAAGAAAATATAACCAAGCCATAGCACTAAAGTGTGTTCACACTTCTCCATTTACAACTGCAGAATAAATTCAATTAAATTAATCCCCATCAACTAAGTCAGTCCATCATTCACAAACATGAACTGAGAATCAGGGAGCAGTGACCATGTAGAGAAAGTCAATGACATAAAAGAGAAGCATGAAAGCAAACAGCAAAAAATCTAACCTTTGCAGAAACAGAAAAACACTTTTAAAAAACTCTAATTCAAATAGAAGCATGAAAGTGAACAAACAAAAAACCTGACCTTTGCAGAAACAGAAAAGTACTTTCAAAAAATTTTAATTAATTTCCTCGGAGAAACTAAAGAAGTTAATACATGCATAGAATTACAATAGGCTACAATAAGAAAAGAACAATATAAGACACTAGATTATTGTAGACAGTAAAGAGATATTAGAAATATGAATGGTAAGGGAAAACTTTAGTGTACAAACTAAATAATGGTAAGAAGCGTGCTGTAAACCCAACTGGTGATCAGGACAACGGAGTTGACAGAATTTCCTAGAACTAAGGGCAAAAAGAAAAAGAAATGAAACGAGTAAAAGGTTACAAGATGTAGATATCTAACAACCATCTAGCAAGAGATAGAGAATTAGACAGGAGTAAAGGGGTAAAGGAAATCATTTTTCACAAAGAGAACAAATTCTATGAACTGAAGGAGAGTAAAAGAAAAAAAAAAACAAGATTAGTACAAAAGAATGATAATTTGAATTGACGTGGAATGCTGTAAACAAGGGAAAAGTTCCTCTAATGGCCTGAGAAGAAATAATTTTGAACCCCTAATTTTCTACTCAAGTGTAAAACCAGAAGGAAAGAAATTGTCAGTCAAGAACTCAGAAAACCCACCACCTACCCAACTCCCTCCCCACTTCCATAAACACCATTTCTTGAGAAGGATACTCAGGGAAAATGAAAAACAATACAAGTTAGACGATGACCTAAGGCAACTGTGTATGAATATAAGGAAGTGAAAGAAATCTAACAGAGAATCTGACAGTCTTTAGTGTATTATGCTATATTTTCCTTCACAAGGATTTAGTGACTTAGGGCTTATTTCAGTTTTTCTTCTGTGCATTCATTTCCACTATTGGGTTCTATGATGAATAATATTCACATGATCATAATATTTTAAAGGTTGTTTTATTAATGGTAAAATTTTAGTCTCAACTTCTAGAAAAGGCAAGAAGTCTTAGTTAATTTAGTTAACTATAGTTATATAATAAATGTCAATGTTACAAAACTGGAAAAGGTAAAAATAATAATACATTCAAAAAGTGTGCAAGACCTTATCTCCTTAGACGCTGCCTGAAGTTTCTAAGTCACGGAACATATTCATAAATAGAATATATAGAAACTAGAAGTCAAGCAATAGAATATACTGATATAAGTTATCATATTTTTTACGTTTATAAAGCTAAAAGTTGACAAAATATAATATTTACCTTTATAGTAACTATCAGAGTAACTAAAAAATGGAAACTTAAAAATGCTCATCTTGAGGATGAAGAGGTATTTGTCCTTTGTATTCTAAACTTTTCTACATGGGCTGTATTTTTTTTTTTTTTTTTTTTTAAATTTTTTTTTTTTAACATTTATTTATCTTTGAGATAGAGAGAGACAGAGCATGAACGGGGGAGGGTCAGAGAGAGAGGGAGACACAGAATCTGAAACAGGCTCCAGGCTCTGAGCAGTCAGCACAGAGCCCGATGCGGGGCTCGAACTCACATACCGCGAGATCGTGACCTGAGCCGAAGTCGGACGCTTAACCAACTGAGCCACCCAGGCGCCCCACATGGGCTGTATTTTTATTAAATAGCCTAGATATTGTTTTAAATTTTGTAAAAAGCTTAGCATGCTTCAATGTGTAAAAAAGTAGAACAGATATACACCACAATATTAATAGTGATTTTTTTGCTGGGCAGGAGAAATTCTGGTTGATCTGCTCCTTCATTTTTCCATATTTTGCTAGTTTCCAAATGCCCTTTGCACAATACTTTCTTCTTCAGAAAACACAAACTGGGGCGCCTGGGTGGCTCAGTCAGTTAAGCATCCAACTTCGGCTCAGGTCATGATCTCATGTTTCTGAGTTTGAGCTCCACACCGGGCTCTGCGCTGACTGACAGCTCAGAGCCTGGAGCCTGCTTCAGATTCTGTCTCCCTCTCTCTCTGCCCCCTCCCCCACTCTCACTCTGTCTCTGTCTCTTGGAAATAAACAAATGTTAAAAAAAAATTTTTTTAAAGAAAACACAAACTAAATTTTAAGTCTTTGATAAAGCCATCTAACATAGTTTAGAAAATGCAAAGTTACTCATATTTTATATATCTTTAACCTGCACTTCAGAGGTCATGACAGCATGCAGTCAGAATAAAATGCAAAGTTTGTCCAAGAATGTACCCGTTTACCCACTGCCCAAGTGTGTAGCAAGAGAAAGTATCTCTGTTCACCATAGAGATAATAGTATCAATAGTCCATAACAGCCTTGTCCACTCAGGTATTTCACTAAATGCCTGCTTGCAGTGGTCTCCACCAGTCCAAATTTCTGTCTCTCACTTATACATTCCAGAATCTAATTTCCCAGCTCACTCAGGATTAATAGGATTCTGAGTGGCTGATTCTCATTAACCTAGCATTAGATTAGGTGAAACAACAATTTACTAATATATTTTCAGAAACGGAATCGCCAAAATTTCCATCAACAGTTGAGTGCCCTCTCCCTGAATAGGTCTAGAAATGCACTGAGAAAGATAACAGTAAAGGTTAGCATGTGGTGAACGCCCCATGTGTCTAAATTCTATGTATAAGATTCTTCTTTGCCTTTTTTTACTCCATCCTTAATATCCCCTCCCCATCTATTACCTCCCCCCATTTTGTCAGTAATATTCCCTTGACCATGTGTTAAAATGCGATTATCTCATTTATTTAGAGTTGGTGCCTCCCTGCTGGATTTTAGGAAAGGTCTAGGGATAGGTGGAGACCACAAACAATTAAGACTTAAGAAGATGGGGTGCCTGGGTGGCGCAGTCGGTTAAGCGTCCGACTTCAGCCAGGTCACGATCTCACGGTCCGTGAGTTCGAGCCCGGCGTCAGGCTCTGGGCTGATGGCTCACAGCCTGGAGCCTGTTTCCGATTCTGTGTCTCCCTCTCTCTCTGTCCCTCCCCCGTTCATGCTCTGTCTCTCTTTGTCCCAAAAATAAATAAACGTTGAAAAAAAAAAAGACTTAAGAAGACCATAAGAGACTCTTAAATACAGAGAACAAACTGAGGGTGGATGGTGGGGTGGGGGAGAGGGGAAAATGGGTGATGGGCATTGAGGAGGGCACTTGTTGGGATGAGCACTGGGTTGTTGTATGTAAGCGATAAACTGCGGGAATCTATCCCAAAAACCAAGAACACACTTTACACACTGCTTGTTAGCCAATTTGACAATAAATTATATTAAAAAAAAAAAAAGACTTAAGAAGGTACTTCAGCACCACTGTAGAGCATGCTATGTTCTCCTCATGCAGGTTACTAACCCAATCACTCCATCTTGATTCTTACTCATTTCCATTACAGAGAAGTAACTTCAGATCTTGGCCTGAGATTCTAGGTATTCCTTCAACATAGTGATCAGAATGTATGTTTTGAAAATTGTAAGTGCTATCTGTCTGCAAAGGTATTCTTGTTATTGGCTTTGTCTCTTCAAAGAGACTAGGCTGGGGGAATCTGGTTCATTATCCAAAGCAGGAAAGAATTACTTGTGTACCTCTGGATAGACCCGACAGCTAAGAACAATGTGTGGCAGCCATTTCTTCAGGGAGACGGACAGTCACTTCAGAACCTTATACTGCATTATCTGATCGGCTTTTTCTGCCCTTAAATTCTGTGAAAAGATATTAAATATCATTAATTCATTAAAGAAATGCCTTGTGGATTTTATGAATGCTCATGAATATTTCATAAGGTGATTAAAATTGTTAATCCTGCTCCCAATTAATTTTAAGTAATTCTTAGAACACACATGTAAATAACAGGGAATTATAATGTTTTATTATGTGTCATTTATATAACTTAGGCCATTTAAAATTGCAGTTCTGACGGGATACATTTCTTAGGGCCCTATGTCATTTTTTGAAAGCAACAGTTCATGTTTTACCTTACTTGAGCCTATATTAATTTTGAGAGGATTTTGAGGGTGGAGGATATTGAGGGACTTTAAGAGAGAAAAAATATATTCACAGAATGCAAAATGCAAAGACTGGCTCACTAGGAAGTATCATAACTAAAGTTGTAGATTTTTTTTCTCCTCCACCAGTCTGCTCAGGAGGTATTCAGCATATCTACTCTAATTGAGAAAGCTATTATCTGTGGAATTAGACACAAAGCTAATTCTACTCCTTTGTTCCTTTCTCTCTTTCTTCATGCCTTAGCTTTTCATTATGCTTGGCTACTACGTGGGAAGAAAAAGGAACTTCAATCTGGAGGCAATTTATAATAATGGAAAGTTCACAGAGTCAAAAAGAACTAGCTAGAAGGGATCATGACTTCCTAGCTAGATAGTCTTGGGCAAATTACTGTACTTCTCTGAATTTCACTTCGTTTACCTGTAATGTTTTGAAGATAATACCTTCCCTTCTTGATTTGTAAGGTTGTTTTTGAGGATGGGTTAAAACACATATTCAAGCCATTTTGTAAAATACTCTGCTAATTAACCCAACTGACTAAGTAAATAGGTCATTTGGAGCCAGTTCCTTCACAATTTTCATTTCTCTGGGCCTCAGTCTCCTAATGTCAAAGGAGGGTCTTGAAACACCCTCATTTCAAACAAATCTATTTTTCTAGTGGCCCATTTACATGTTGCTGACTTTTTCTTTAACTTTCAACTTGTGGATAAGTTCTTTCAAGGTAAGGTGATGAAGGACTTGGAAGGGGATGAGATATGGTCCAAAGGTGGTCCAAATGTCAAGGTGAGTTCTGTCGCCCTTGTGTCTCATAGCATCTGGTAGGGATTTGCATACTTGGACATCCCCCCAAACACATTTTGAGCTCTTACTCTGTAGCCACAGGACTTCCATCCTAAGTACCCATCACTTCCAAAGAAATGTTCTTGTCAATGACTTGACTGGCTCTGGGGAGAACTATTTCCATCATAAGTAGCCAACTGAACTTCTGTTTTGCCTTTGCCGGTTGCATTCTGTAAGAACTAATTCCAGTCTTTGACATAGGGAGGCATATTTATGACATTTGACTTCTTTGTTCAGCACATTTTTCCTTTCAGTTCTTTTCTGAGAGTTAGCTTTTAGTATTAGTGCTCTGTCCTACTGGTTTCCTTTTGTTTAAAAGCATTTGTGTCCTTTGCACTTACTTTGGTTCTTATTATGAGGAGTTGGATATGTAGAGGCACAGCTTGAGAGTTGCTTGACTGCTTTTATGTCCTTTTGTAAAAGGTTTCCAAATCAAGAGAATCATGTATTTGTTATTTCTGGGTCCATTAAATGCCCAAGTAATTAACATTAGCCGTCGTGCCACTAACAAAGCATGGAAACCACAATGTTTTTGTGATGGGTAGTTATTTCAAGTCGGCTTACAGTTGCACAAGCCCATCTAATCACCTGAATGACAACACATTGACACAGGCACCAGCTTATATGGCCAGGCATCCAAATGCTCTTGCACTGTTTGGAGATGCATAGGCTCCAGCCAGCCAATAATATGCTATTTTAAAGTTTTTGAAGTTGGCAAAGAGAAACTCTTAAAACGCGGATAAAAGTGGTAAGGGTCTGCAGAAGTGTCTAACCTATACCCAGCGTTAATATAAACACAAAAGAAAGTTACATTTTAGACAGATGCATAACATAATCAGAAATCAGGATCTGACATTGCATATTCTTCATTTGCAAATGCATTCCTTTCTAAAAAGCTGCAATTAATTACAAACTAGTTTTGATGCCGTTTTTGCTTTCCTTAAATATGGAGTGAATTCACCCCATAAACTAATGAACCAAAGTGGAGCCAAATAGAGACCAGCTGGCTGGATGGTTCAGTAATTTTATCCACATGATTGACTTTATGATCCTTTCACTGAAGTAACTAGTCTTTATTCTTGCAATCAGCACCAATGACAATTTGGGAGGGGTGGGGAATTATTAAAATCTGGAGAGAGAGAAGAGGTGCGGTTTGTTTGATGTGGAGGAACACATTCTACCCCACACTTCTTTGGTATTATAGGTGCCGAATGCCGGCCCTCTCTAGCTTCCAAAGAAATACACTGATTAGTTGCCACAGAGACGTAATAGGCAACCAATGCCCAAATAATCATTGCAGATACTCTATTAACAGCATCTAACTGTGTGGCTTTTAGCCATACAAATTGTTTTTTGACAGCTTGTAACCTTTTCAAATAGTTTCCTTTGGGCATTATACCACTCTCAGATCTAATTTTAACTTTTGCTTAGTCTATAATTTATGAGTTTCTTTGGAGATGCATAATATATCTGAGGTGAAAGGATACATTCAAATAAAAGCCAAAAACAAAATCAATTGCTGTTTTAATCCACGAAAATTTTGCACCCCAGGAGATAACTATAATAAGACAGAACATAAAGAGGGGAGGGAAGGACCTAAATGATCTAGAATTCCCAGAGAACTTGTTTTAAAACAAGCAAGTTTAATCCATTTAAATAGGATCATAGATGTATGGAAATGAAGCATATTGCTGGTAGGTGCCAAAGTTCGTCTTAAGATCCATGAGACTGCACAACATAAAAATTAAAAATTACAAAATGGTTTCATGAGACTGTCAGCGAAAAGCTAAAATATACAACACTCCTTTATCGGAGAAAATTCCCAGGTTTACAATTTCCAGATACTGGAACGTCTCCACTCAAGGAGGAGGAAAAGCATCATTCCAAACTCTGGTCAAAAAGAGAATTCCACTTAAAAATCATAGATCACAAATTGTTGGCGCTAAAGAGAATGTTAGAAACCATCTGGTCAGGCTCAAAAGGAAGCCCAGTGCCTTCATTCTCGACTCTTCCCTTTCCTCTTTCCCAACACCCAGACTATCATCAAGTCCCGCCAGCTCTACCACAGGAATCCCGGTCTTCCTGCTGCTGTACCCCTTGCTCCCCGGTACCATCACCTCCCACTTGGACTACTGCCAAACACCCCTAATTTAGGACTCAGTAAACTTCAGCTCACCATTCCACTTCCTGCCTCTTTTTATATGCTCTGTAAGCTAAGAATCATTTTTACATTTTTCTAATGATTGTAAAAAAAAAATCAAAGGAATAATATTGCATGATATGTGAAATTACATAAAATTCAAATTCCAGTGTCCATCAATAAAGTTTTATTGAAACGCCACCATGCTGATTCTTGCCTATGGATTCTTTCGCTTTACAATAGCAGGATTGTGTAATTAAGACAAAAACCATGTGGCCCATAAAGCCTAAAATAGTTACTATCTGGCCCCTTTTTACTATCTGACCTTAACAGAAAAAGTTGGCTGACCTCTGTGTCATCAGTTCCCTATACCTATGCTTTCTCTACCACAGTCAGTTCTTCACACAGCAATCAGTGGTCCTTTTAAAGCAAATCAAATCCTGTCACTCCCTCCTTGAAACCCTCCAAGCCTGATCTGTCCAATATGGCAGCCCCTAGCCACATGGGTTTATTGAGCACTTGGGTCTAGTGCAACTGAAGAACTGAATTTTAAATTTTATTTAATTTTGATTATTCTAAATTTAAAAACTGATTCTTGATTTAATTATTGGAAAGCATTTAAGTATGTTTGAAACAAGTTGGGTATGTGCATCTACAGTCTCAAATGTAAATTTTATGAAATCTTAATGTAGATCAATTATTTCCAATGAAAATTTGGCATCCAAACTGAAATGTGCTATAAATGTAAAATATACACTGATTTCAAAGACTTAATTCAAAAAGAGAGTGTAAAACATCTCAATAATTTTAACTGTGACTACATGTTGAAATGATGATGTTTTTATATATTTTGTTAAATACTATTTATCTATTTCTTTTACTTTTTCAATGTGGCTACTAAACATTTAGAATTATCTATGTGGTTTGTGTTATATTTCTACTGGGCAATGTTGCTTTGATGGGTTTACATGATGATGAGAATAAATTCAAACCCCTCACAGTGTCAGTGAGGTCTTGCATGGCCCCTGCCCACCTCTTTAATCACATCTCTTGTCAGTCTCCTCACCCTGGCATTTTGCCAGGCCCTCAAAGACACTCGCCTAATTGTTGCCTTCTAGTCTTTTTTTGTACCAACTGTGCCTTCTCTCTGGGAACTGCTGCCCTATGGCATGACTCATTCTAATCATTCAAGCACAGCCTAAATGCCTGTCTCCTCAAAGAGACCTCCCCTAATCTACTGCTAGTCACTTTCTGCCATTTCACCCAGTTACCTTCTCTTCATAGCTGTTATCGGTATCTGGAATTTGCTTCCGTATTAATTTATGGGTTTACTGACTGTCTCCATTCCCTGCATACCCCCACCCCAACACACCAAGAGCAAGAATCTTGTCAGTTTTGTTCCCTGATATATCCCCAGCACTTAAAACAATGCCATGTGCTCAATAAATATTTCAATGAATGACCCTTCATTTTGATGAAAAACTAAGACATGGAACAGTTGAAAGACTTAATGACAGAGCAGAATAGAAAATAGGTCTCCTCCTTCCAACACAGTGATTTTTTTAATTGAAGTATAATTGACATATGTTATATTAACATCAGGTGTACAATACAGTGATTCAATAATTCTATACGTTACGCTGTGCTCATCATAAGCACAGCGTAATGTATAGTGTAATCACCATCTGTCACCATACAACATTATTACGATATTATTTTTTTAATTTTTTTAATGCTTATTTATTTCTGAGAGAGAGAGAGAGAGAGAGAGAGAGAGAGAAAACAGGGGAGGGGCAGAGAGAGAGAGGAAGACAGAGGATTCGAAGCGGACTCTGTGCTGACAGCAGAGTCCAATGCGGGGCTTGAACTCATGAACCGTGAGATCATGACCTGAGCCAAAGTCAGACGCTTAACCGACTGAGCCGCCCAGGTGCCCCATTATTACAATATTATTGACTTTATGCCCTTCACTGTTCTTTTCATCCCCATGACTTATTTATTTTATAACTGGAAGGCTGTACCTCTAAATCTCCTTTGCCTATTTTACTAATTCCCCCCCAACCCCTTCTCCTCTGGTAACCACCAGTGTGTCCTCTGTATCTATGATTCTGTTTCTGTTTGCTTGGTTTTTTAGATTCCATATATAAATGAAATCATACGGTATTTGTCTCTGTCTGACTTATTTCACTTAGCACAATGCCCTCAAGTTCCATCCGTATTGTCACCAATGGCAAGATCTCATTCTTTTTTTATGGTTGCCAGATCGGTGTTTTTAAGGGGTGGCACGGCTCAGTGTTTCTCCTGGTCAGAACTTCAAGCCCTTCTGCTTAGCTGTGTGATGCTCTGTCACTATGCCAGCTTCAAAAGCAAAAGGTCAGATAAGCCAACCATTTCGTTTACCCATGGGTACCCAAAACCTTCTCTGTAGCATTATCTGCTCTCTTGAGTGCCTTACCAGATTGTCAGGAGCTTTTAGGATTGCTTCTCGGATGATTGTTACCCCTGGGTGTGGAAATAATCATCAAAATTAAAGAAGGAAATCAATGGCATTTAGCCTCCCTCACACACCAAAGCGACAGTCACAAAGCAGAAGGAACTGGGTCATAAGGACGGAAAAGAGGCCAATTAAGTAGTCTGGAGTAACAGTGCGACCACTATGAGCAGAAAAATAAACACTAGGGGTCAGGATGCCCTTCCTCTTTTATCTTTTTCATTTTCCTCTTTTATTAATTAGCATTCAAACTAGAGCTCATGTTCCCACAAATTAAGTAACAGCCCAAAGGTTGATATTTGAACACAACTTGGGAAAAAAATGACACACCCCACTTCTGCACCAGTCTAAATTGTCACTGTTTGTAACATTAGCTATTTCAGGCTTTAATCCTCACTGAGAACCAGATGTTTTGGGGAGAGATACTGGTACCTTAATTTAAGTGAAAAGTGTTAGGAGAAAAAAAAAAAAAACTTTGGGAGGTATCGGCCTTGTAGTTTTGTTTCCAAATAGACATACTATGGTGGGCATATTGTATTCCAAATAATAAGTGTTCCAATAATAGTCTTTGATTTAGTCTCATTGACTACCAGCTAAAGAACTCTTGGATTTCTCTCTTCTTCCTCCCTTTATTCTTTCACACACCACTGGGGAAGGAAATCTTTTCTTTGACCTTCACACGCATTTGCCAAGGCCCTCTGAGAATCTTTCATACGAACTGTACCATCAGGTGTGCCCAGCCATTGAGAGGAGGCTTAGGGTTGGGGGATGAACAGGGAGATGGGCTGTTCATGAACAAACCATGTGGCTAATGTGGAGGCTTCATCACATGTCAAAGAAGAGGGTATATAACTGAAGGGATGTGGTAAGCAGACTTTAAATGTCAGGCTGAAGTGCTGGAACTTTATTCTGTCGGTAACACGAAACTACTAGAAATTTTATTACGTGAATAAAATATTGTCATTTATTGCATAAATGACGTATCTAGGAGAATATTCATGACTAGCATTTATTGAGCACTATGGCTAGACAATGTTTCTACGCACTTCACACGCTTACATGTGATTTAGTCCTCACAATGATCTATAAAGTAGGTAGAACCTTTACTGTTCCTACTTTAGAGAAGAGGAAAATGAGATACAGATAGATTAAAGAACTTGCCCACTGTCACACAGCTAGTGTGTGGCAGAGCCAGGATTTCAATCCCATGCAGTCTGCCTCCAGTGTTCTTCAGAACAGCCAAACAATAAGGCAGAGTAGCTAAAAGACTGACACAGGCAGAACTGTAGCTAGTCTATATGGAGCCTTTGTACAAAGGCAGGAAAGACACCACCTGTGGATAGCCTCACTAAAGGTGTTGGTAAGCAGAAGGCATGGTGCCTTTGCAGGAGTTTTAAAAGGTGACCTTGGGGGCGCCTGGGTGGTGCAGTCGGTTAAGCGTCCGACTTCAGCCAGGTCACGATCTCGCGGTCCGTGAGTTCGAGCCCCGCGTCAGGCTCTGGGCTGATGGCTCGGAGCCTGGAGCCTGTTTCCGATTCTGTGTCTCCCTCTCTCTCTGCCCCTCCCCCGTTCATGCTCTGTCTCTCTCTGTCCCAAAAATAAATTAAAAAATGTTGAAAAAAAAAAATTTTTTTAAAAATAAAATAAAATAAAAGGTGACCTTGCCTGTGGGCAGACACACCCCATACCCCATCTGTGGCTTAGCTTACGGAGCAAAGAAAGGCTAGATTCAGCCCTCATCTGTTGCCATCACACCGACTTGTGAACATTTTATTTTCAATTGAATTGCTGAAATATATTAAACCTTCATGTCCTACAACCATCAGCAAAGTAAGCTCTACGCTACAAAGCCTTGTTTCCAAGATGACTGTTTACGAATATTTGAGTGTGCATGTGTGTGTGTGTGTGTGTGTGTGTGTGTGGAAAGTAAAGAAAGAGCCAAAGTTCCACATTTGGGTTAATGCCAGAACAAGATCAAAGAACAGCCACAAAATCTTGGAGTTGAGTATCCAAGTCTCTAGTGAAATCTTTCAGGAATTCACAAAAATCTTCTTCAAAGATAAGGGTCATCAAAGGTCATCAGAAATTCTACTAGGATTCAAACTCATCTTTTTCAGTCACATTGCTAATAATTTTAATTAGGAAAAGAGGAGTGATCCAGAAGACTTCCATAGAGTAAGTAACATTAGGTCATGCTAGAATTTGCCTGCTAATCTAGAAAATTTAGATACATGTAGACCGCATACAGAAATGCATGTGCTTTTCCAAAAGAACCCAGATTAGCATTGTTTTTCTACCCTTGCCAGATTTGCAGACTTGTTTCTAGTTGTGAGGTCAACCCAGCCTACCTTTTGTCCCAATACCAGAGAAAATGCATGAAAATTACCTAAATCCAAAGATCAAGATTCAAGATCAAGTCAGCCATAATACCTATTGCTTAGTCATTCTGCCCCACCCCCCACCCCCATCTCTTGACCAATCATTTTCTAAATCTGTGGCCCAGTACTTTGGCGCCCAGTTTCTCAGGTCCTCCTCCAGTACTTCTGGGACGTCCAGCCAAACCTCCTGAATATGCAACCCTACTGGCCTTGATGAGTTAGCAGTCAAGACCACTCTTGTTCTTTCCCACCTGCATCAAATTTCATTCACAAATCTGGTTGGGGAAAGCAGAATCTTCTTCCACTTCATAATCTTTGGTTTTATCTGAATTCTTTAGTCTGAGTTCTAGAAGTCACTTTCCATCTGAAACCCTCTGCTTTCTTTAAAACCCTAGACTTTGAGCAGAAATAATTACCTAGATCTACCTGAGGTTGGGTCATAAACTGGCTAAAATTTTAAGTTACCGTGTGCCCAAATAATTCATTCCTTATAATACGGAAGTGCCAGATTCCTGGAATCTCCTGAGAAACCAAAGTTCAAGTTGACTGTATTAGTGTAGTCCAGATAAGAAAGCCACAATGCTTTAAAGAACAAGTTCTTACACTTGCAAGCTCATGAATGGACTTCAGGGGCTATATGAGCTTTCTGGGATATTATATAATATACAAATGTGTATGTGTGCATGTGTACATATATATGTACCCTTTTCTAAGGAGGGGAACCATAGATGTCATCAAAATTTCAAAGGAGTAAGTGTGCCACAAAATATTAAGGTACATTGGCCCATCAACCATATCCTTTTCAGATAGCCAGTGCCCCTAGCTGTATATCTTTGCCTATATAGAGAAGCTAAAATACTTGGCACATTTATTTTCTTTCTTTCTCTTAATTTGTAGTTTGTAATGCTAAAAAATACTTTAAAGTATCAACACATTCCAAATCACCATTGTTGATGGCCTTGACACATATTCCTAAACGTGATTTTGAAAAGCTCAAAAATTATTTCAATTCTGTAAATGCTTTCAAAGTCTGATAGTATTAATCTACTAGTGAAATTACCATGAGAAAAATATTTAGATACATATATGCACACATAATGAACTAATGACTTAAAAATTGAGAATAATTCTAAATGGCTTTTCTATAATATTGCAGTTTCATATCAGATTATATTAGATTCCATTCATAAACTATACAGTGGGACATCATTATCATACAAGACAGCAAGACAGCACCATCACCTGCACCTGGGGCTAATCCCACCAGGTCTTTATGCCCTGAGTTTGATATATTTGAATCCAGATGATCCACTGTTATTATGTCACAGGTCTTCCTTAACATGATTTCAGAAAATCCTTCCATTCCTTCAAAAATAATTCATTCTGGTATAGATAATGTCAATATGTTAAGCACACAGAGAGGCACTATTTATTCTATTAAATTGGAAAGGTTATTGGTCATGCAAACCCAGTCAAATCTCAACTTTATCTGACTTTACCATTCCACTGGGGTTACCTAAATCACATTCAATCACAACAAATACAAGCTTTTTGACAGCAAAACTATTCTTCAACCAGTACTGCATAATTGAGTCTTTTTCCAACAAGATTGACTGGGGTTAGGATATTAATTGTCAAATCTTCTGAGAATCAATCTCTCTCTCTCTCTCTCTCTCTTTCTCTCACTCTCTCCCTGTCTCTTGGAAATGGATCATTTTATTTGCCAGTTAGCCAATCATAAGTTGATAAAATGGGACAAAACTGTTCAAAATTAAAACACATTTTTTGAAAACATAATTCAGTTAGTCATACCATTTAGTGTAAGTAAAACCACTAAATATATTTCCAAAATCTATTAAGGAATTGAACATGTAGTTCAATCTTACAAGCGTGTAGCCAAGAATGAGGTTTATAAGTTTCACAAATGTATTCACCAATTCTGAATGCCTTTGTGCTAAGAATGTGATAGTTATTGGAAGGGTGAAAGTGAACACTAGCTCACCTTTGCCTTTAGCTAAATCACAATCCACTCATATCACACTTGAGAGAAATGAATTAGCAAAGCCAGATTTGGGTATGAGACACCTCCTGTATTCATTTTCTACCATTGCTGCAACAAATCACGTAATGCATAAAACAACACAAATTGATTACCTTATAGTTCTGTAGGTCAAAAATCTAAAAGGGGTCCCACTGGGTTAAAATCTGTGTTAGCAGAGTTGTGTTCCTTTCCAGATGCTCTAGGAGAGAATTCATTCCCTTTAGGGGAAAATCTGCTTCCTTGTTTTCTCCAGCTTCTGGAGGCCACCTGCATTCCTTGGCTTGTGGCCTTTTCCTCTATCTTCAAAGCCAGCAATAATGGGTCAATTTCTTCTCCCATCACATCGCTCTGACCTCCTTCTCTGTCTCCCTCTTTCACTTTTAAAGATCCTTTTGATTACATGTAAATCTAATGGAGAATCACCTGGAGAATCTAATATAATCTCCCTCTTTTAAAGTCAGCTGATTAATCATCTTAATTCCATTTGCAACTTTAATTCATTTTCACGATGTAAAGTAACATATTCACAGGTTGTGAGGATTAGGACATGGCCATCTTTGGGAGTCATCATTCTGCCTGCTATACCTCCTAAAGGTAGCCATGTATTCTGATGTTTCTATCTGTTCCTCAAAAGGAGACATAATTGTTTTTGCTTAAACCACACCCCCTAAAAGAACTACATGCTTCATCACCTCAGAACCAATACCCTGGATAAGGTGACCATAATTATTTAATTTTCAACCTGATTTTTTATTTCAGAATGTGTTGGAATCAAAAATAACTTTGGAGGAAGAAGAGAAACTGATCATTTAGAAGCAGAGGAAGGTATATTTTCATAAAGCATAAAACAGACAACCATTTCCAAATGTACAAACCCCAAAAGAACAAGTTAATTTGTTGTAACTTATGCTTCAAACAAATCAATTGGGGCACCTAGGTGGCTCGGTTGGTTAAGAGCCTGACTTCAGCTCAGGTCATGATCTCACAGCTGGTGAATTCAAGCCCCATATTGGTCTCTGTGCTGACAGCTCAGAGCCTGGAGCGTGCTTCAAATTCCATGTCTCTGTCTCTGCCCCTCCCTCTCTCTCCCTCTCTTTCTCCCTCTCCCTCAAAACTAAACGTTAAAAAATTAGAAAATAAATAAATAAGTCAATGGGTGTTATGAGTAAAAGGCAAGTTATCATGATTTGGGATTGTATCATATGGTTATGATGTAAATACATAGCAAGCATGTGCAGAACCAGGCCGGAAGATTTATTTAGCACCTACTTTATTTTAACTGCATTAGGTGATCTTTTCAGGTAGGGTCACTATTTATAGTTTTTTTCTTACCAATTAGAGACGGTCACTCAAGAAGTGCATTTTGCTCAAATGAGCAGGCCATATAAAGTGTGATTGATTTCCTACAAGAACTCCTACCAGAGCAG
The DNA here is from genome assembly GCF_028018385.1 of Neofelis nebulosa. Lineage (NCBI taxonomy): Eukaryota > Metazoa > Chordata > Mammalia > Carnivora > Felidae > Neofelis > Neofelis nebulosa. The sequence goes on along the minus strand of NC_080788.1, from coordinate 67,035,535 downwards.
AGGCTATACAGGAAGAAGGACTGTTCAGGAAAGACCTATTGAGGGAAAACACTTTTCCTGTGAACTATTTTCCCATCATATAATAATCACAGATGCATTCTGTTAGGGAAAAAAAATGGCTCCTCAATGCGAGAAGATTGTACCTAAGCATGCAGCAAGTCTTTTAAAATTATATATTTGAAGGGAAAAATATATAACTTTCATTAAACATTAATACCAACACTCAAGCCTTAACCACAACTATTTGTTACACTAAAAATAAGAAAACCAAAATGCTGAAAGTGGAAAATATAGCCCTGAACCTTTGGCCACATTATCCACCTGATTCATTTTTATTTCCATTAAAAAGACAGGATTCCCTAATGTTTATCAATTTCTAAATTTTTCACAAAACCTAAGACCATCTCAATGTTCTGTGGTGATTATGTTTTTTAAACTTTTTCTAGTCACTAAGTCTACGAACCATTTTCCAGATTCATTCACTTCCTGATAACTCTACAGTTAGTATATGAGGACTCCTTTCTTAAAACATTTACACACACGCACACACACACACACACACACACACACTAGCTCCACTCACGTCTTGCCTTGCAGAAAAAAAAAAAAAGAAAAAAGAACACAAGGCTTGTAATGAACCAACACTGGAGTCATTAAATAAACAGAGAATCTCCAACATTAAAAATGCTCTATGATCTGAGTTACTGCCTAAACTCCCTCATAGAACATTCTAAGGGAGAGACAACATCAAGGTTGTTTTCCAATAAATACTTAATTCTCTATGGAGAGTTATGTAAACTTCTACCTCTATATGTGTCTAGTATGCAATGGCTTGAACTTACACATTGTGATATTTTTAGCAAAAGTGAAATTTTCATGATTTTGTTGGGACCATCAATCCCCAGAAAACTTAAAGAACCACTACCATAACTGCAGACTAGAAGATTCTCATGTGCATAAGGACTCTATAATAGACATCCAACACAAAGCCTGATGCACTGTGCCCTTGTTGATCTTGCCATTCCCACAAATTTATTGGCTTGTTTATTTCACTGAGCTATTAGCTTAATGATCGATCACGTCCTCATCAGGGACTTTGAACATATCCAAAGGATGTGAGTTGAGTTAGGAAGTGCTAATCGCTGATTGTGACTGAAGCTTGTGTGTAGATTAGAAGGTGCCTGGTCATCCAGACCATAACACAAAGGAGAAATTCTCCTCAAAGAGTTCAAGTAACTCCAAATTCTATTCATTCAGTGTTCTCCCATACAGTAAATAATTCGTCATAAGATTGACCAGAATTCATTAAGCAATAACATTTTTTCTTCCATGTTGTCCTCCTAATATGAAAATATTACTTGTAATCATAGAGCATAAATTAATAAGTGACTTTACTGGTAGCTGGGATAAATTTTTCTTAGACTAGCAGGCTCCCTAATATAATTCTCTTTACAGACTGGTGGTTAAGTATTTAAAAAAAAAAAAAAGGCCAGCTATGGTCAGATGGGGATGTGACCCTGGAACAAAGTGAGGCCAATTGGCTTGCATGAGAACTCGTATCAAAAAGTATTTTGAGGGGCACCTGGGTGGCTCAGTCTGTTAAGTGTCCAACTTCGGCTCAGGTCATGATCTCATGGTTCATGAGTTCGAGCTCTGCATGGGGCTCTGTGCTGACAGCTCAGAGCTTGCAGCCTGCTTCAGATTCTTGTGTCTCCCTCTCTCTCTGCTCCTCCCCTGCTCACACTCTATCTCTGTCTCTGTCTCTCTGTCTCAAAAATAAATAAACCTTTAAAAAAAAAAGTATTTTGATTAAGCTCAGGGAAAGGAAATTCTTTAAAGGGACATAATTCACCCGAGTTAAAGGTGAACATTATCTTTGGGTCACTTTGCTCAGGAATATACAGCAGAGAATCACTCTAAGCAGAATAAAAGCTCCTTTCCTGACTCAGAGCCCTGCAGCAATGCCATCTGTGAATGGCTGCCAAGCCAGGAGCGTGCTAGAGAGGCATTTCTCAAACACACACACAGCGAAACACCCAAGGTATGCTGTGATCACCACACAAACCAGTTGTGAGCAGATATGGGCCTTGGAAACAAAGTGCAGTTTCTCCAAAGAAACGCTCTGATCCAAACGGCCTCCTGGAAAGTATAAAATACAGTTAAATCTTAAATCGATGTTACGTTATTCACAATTTATAGTCAATCTCTACCCTGCCCCCTTTCCCAAGAACTTCATTCTAAATGACAATTTCAGTTTGGATTTTAATATTCCTTCCAGTAGACTTTTCCCTGCTGGAATTTAAATGATTAAAAGCAAACAGACCCACAGTCATTAGCCCTCATCCTTCTGGCGGCATTTTGTGCTGTCGGTATGTTTATTTTTCTGAAATCAATGGAATAGACCCCGTAACATTCTGACTTTCTCTCTGCCTTGAAAAAGAAAACTAATGTATGTTCCTCACGCATAAATTAGATACTGATCTTGGAATATGCAGCTGTTAGACAACTACACATCAACTAAACCAACTTGTTCACAAGAAAAGTGGTGAAAGAAAACTGTTTCTTAGATTTGCCGTTAGTGCTTCCCTAACCCACCAATGTAATTGATAGAAAACAACGCTAACCGTAACTAGCTGGGGGGTGGGGGGAGTTTTATACCCCAGCTTCAAAAATTTACAGAACTTACAATCTTTGATTTAAGGTTTTTCCCCGCAACTGGTTTTATCCTGAACATCTGCAATATTAGTTTCTCCTTTCATTGTGTAAAAATCTACTCATTCTTTTATAATCCACAGAGAATTCCTATTCCTTCTTTGCACACACTGGCCCAAATATAATTCTTTCCCTTCTCATCATCTCAAAAACAAAATAAAACAAAAACCTCATGGCAAACCTATTTAATTGCAGCTCAGAGGAGAATATGGAAAAAAATTAAAATCTAAATCATATACATAGTGGAAAAAGACATTATAAATCGAAAGCAAATTAATAATGTCAAAATGTTTGTTCTTTAGAACTGATGCACTTTGTAAAATTGAGAGAGTATCAGAATATATGGTTTGACTCTAAAGGAAGTAAAATATTCTGATATATGGTGCACACATTTCTAAAACATATTTCTCAAGAGAATTCATGAAAACTGATGTTTCATTTTCCTTACAGTACATTCTGAACCAAGTTTCCTCATAAAAGGAGTGCACCATACTTTCAGAATGAAAAGCAAGACGTTTTCTTTGTTTCATTTCCCTCTCCAACCACAGAAAATATAAAGCATTGACTAAATTGTTACTGCCTATTCCCTCAAAAGGGAAAAAAAATGGAAGAATTATGCTTTTAAGCAAGGCAAAAAAAAAAAAGTTAATTTCAGAGATTTTTCTGTGACTCGGGCCTCAGTGTTCAAAAGTAGCATTTCAGTGAGTTGCCTGGTGACTTTTCCCTTTATGTCTTCCTTAAAACACCAAAGTCTTCCTAGAAATAAAGCTGAGAGCAGCATCCTTAGTCCTTTTCAGAGATTTCCTGAAACAGACTGCTTGAGGCCAGATTCCAAACCTAGCTCGGGGCTTCCCAAACCTGGTTGCATATCAGTGTCATCTGGGGAGCTTTTAAAAAATGCAGATGCCCTGGGCACACCCCCTAGTGATTCTTATTCAATATAACTGGTGGAGGCCCAGGAATATGAATTTTTTAACACGTCCCAAATGATTCTGATTTGGCTTGGAAAAACCATCAACGATACTAGATAAATGCTACTCCACTTATTGACGGAGTGGCCATGTTGATACTAACGCATTACGTCAACACCTACAGCCTCCCTCTTTGATAGCAATCAGTTGATAAGGTTCCAATAAGCCATACTCATTTACATTCATGCCTTTATAAAAACTGTTGTGGGAAAAAAAACATGAGAGAGACATCAGATTTTTGTGATATTCTCTGGATTTCAAGATAGTATACAATCTTTTCCAAAGAGAACTTTTGAACTCTTACGTTATCTGACTTTTTTTTTAACATTTTATTTATTTTCAAATTTTTTTAACATTTATTTATTTATTAGAGACAGAGAGAGACAGAGAATGAGCAGGGGAGGGGCAGAGAGAGAGGGAGACACAGAATCCGAAGCAGGCTCCAGGTTCTGAGGCATCAGCACAGAGCCTGATGCGGGGCTTGAACTCACGAACCCCGAGATCATGACCTGAGCCGACGTCAGACACTTAACTGACTGAGCCACCTAGGTGCCCCACATTATCTGACTTTTAAAAGGCTACTCCATAAAAATGAATAGCATAGATCTGATCTTAATGACTTCATTCTTCCCCAGCCATCCGTCAATCCTCCACATCATCCAAGGTTTTGTTTGGGGTCTAGAGCTCAACCTAAACTTGTTCTATGGCCTTATCCAAAGATTATGAGAATAAATAACGTTTTCCACGATATGACCTAACATTGGGCTTAATGAATTTAAATGTGCCAATCTAAAATGAAATCCAAAACTTTAAAGTAAACAAAATGCTACCTGTTATCCAACAACATTGAATACGTCCAAACTTTCAACTGGCGTAGTAGAAAGATTTTGGTTGCTAAGGAATGAATCCTGGCCTTCCTGCTCCACATCTTTCATGTCACTTTTGGTAGGCTTCTGAATTTTTAAGCCACAGCTCCTTTATCTGCATAATAGGAACAATGAAGCCAGCCTTCCAATGTTATTCTGAAGATTAAACGGGACAATGTGTGGAAACTGCTGTGTTCATAATAAATGCTCAACAATTATGAAGAGTCAGGCTTTGGTACTGGAGAGGCTTGAGCTTTTATTTCAGTTCTACCTCTTGTGCATTAGGGAATCCCTTAAATATTCTAAGTCTCAATTGTATCCCTTATAAATGGTCATAATAATAGTACCTGCTCCCTATGATGACAGCAAAGGACAATACACGTAGAGCATCTCATGTATTCCTCCAGGTTGCTGGCCCTTCGGAGGCATCATTAAATGGCAGTGATTTATTTTTACTTTCTTCCTCGACTTGCCCTCTGAAGATTTAGGAAGAAGTTTGCAGAAATGAAGACGATCTCAACTCTTTCACAGGTGAGGGCACTGAGGTCAAAGAGGCTAGGTGATTTCCTTCAGGTCATACAGCTGGTTAGTGCCAGAGCTGGGTCTCTAACTTCGAGTGCAGTATTGTCCTTACTATGGCAATACTTCTCTTACCTCCCTCAACGGAAAGGAATGCTATTTGTGACGAAACCAAATCACTGAGAAAACCATTACTTAATTACTCTCACGGCTAGAGAGTTCAGTTTTACTTGTCAGTTAAAATAAAAGCAACCAGATCACTATTTGTTATAAAATACTACTATTAGGGGCACCTGGGTGGCTCAGTCAGTTAAGTGTCCGACTTCAGCTCAGGTCATAATCTCACAGCTCGTGGGTTCGAGTCCCGCGTTGGGCTCTGTGCTGACAGCTCGGAGCCCGGAGCCTGCTTCGGATTCTGTGTCTCCCTCTCTCTCTGGCCCTCCCCCACTCTCTCTCTCTCTCTGTCTCTCTCCCTCAAAAATAAATAAACAATAAAAAATTAAAACAATTTTAAAAAATTAAATAAAATACTACTATCCAAATGTAATAACATAACTCCAACGCCAAAGAATGACCAAATCTGGTTAAGAATCAGAAAGAGGTATTGTTGTATATTTTTTTCCCAAATGCATATGAACGTGGACTCTGAGATGCCCTGCTCATTCTTGGGTTATTGGTTGTATCTAAACAGAAAACACATTCTCCTCATCTACCAACCACTGGAACACAAATCCCAGGAAGCACAGTCAGTACTCTCAGGGTGATCGATGACAGATGTACAGTCAGGAGGCACTCACTATGCTCTGAGCAGAGGAAAGGTCCACAGAGATATGGGCCAAGAAAAGCTGCACATAAAACTTGAAAAGAGGGCCATGCATCTTCGGGAGTCCCTTTGGACGTCTTCTTTCACTAACGGAGGACTGCAACCTAAGTGGTTTTTGGCCACAGCAGAAAGCAACAAAAGGCCGCATGGCTGATTTTTCTTAAATGAAAAAAGAGGGGGTTATGCTATTTAAATTGCACGGTCCAGATGGTGTTTTCCATCCTTCATGCTCTTTTGGTTATGGCCATGTCTTGCCTATGGCTTTTGTGGCAGGACGCACTCACCAGTCAGCAATTTCACCACTGCTTGGGTCCAAATGAGCTATGGAGAAAGAAATTAGGGTGAGTGGAGAGGCCACAGCTGGGAGACATCAGCCACACTCAACAGGCCTCTCCTGCATACGTAAACAGAGCAGACCGAGGGAACGAGGGTGGAGAAACAAAATACTGAGGTTTACAGGGTAGTACTTGGGGCCTGCAGAATACAACTAGCCACATGACATGTGCCTACAGGTTCTCACCCAATTGCTGAAAATCCCTGAGTGTCTCTGAAAAGGTGGCTATTCAATTCCTCAGCCGAAACGTTCAAACGCTTTTCGATACCACAAAATATTTTTTCATGCACTTAAACTGTTCCTTAAATACCTAACTGAAAAGAGAGAATCATTTAGTAAGTTTACTCTCGTGCAGGAAAGTGTCTCCTTTAATAATGGACTGTGTTAGCTGGTTATGGAGTTCCTGCTGTGGTTTTAAATCTCTATCTTCACTGCAGTTCCCAGTTGAAAAATTCGGGGAATCAAAATTCACGTGGACCACTATCCTACCCTGTTTATTAGAAGAAACATTAAGGAATGTAACGTGTCTTTCATAGCATATTGCATTTGCACCTGAACTGTAAAAGGAAACTAATGCCTTTAGCGATGGATTATGGCTTTTTAAGTACCACTTTCCTTGCATAATACCGCAATAAAAAAAGAAAACATCCAAATGAGATATCAGCATTTTTTTTTCCTACAGAGTGAAGGAAAAAAAAATTTTTAACTCCATAGTTGTGGTTCGTGTTCAGCCACCTGCTAGTATAACACGAAACTGTTTCTTTTTCACTTTGGCCAAAAGCAAAGGGTCACACTTCCCTTTCTCATTTGCTTTCCTCTAATGTCACAAAGAATGAGTACTAACTCAGCCTCCTCCGAAAATGAACAATAATGTGTGAATAAGAAACTCTTCACCACAGTTCTGCTAGCCCACGATGCTTTTATGATGTGTTACCTAATCGGGTCCTCCCCAGGAAAGAACATGAAATTTAAATCGTGGCTTACATCAACAGCAAACGCTAATAAGCTCTGTGCAGTGTTCGCCGTGACTTTTTTTTAGAATCTACCGTTCCTGCAAATACTGGGCAGAGCTTCTAAAACTCAGTTAATTATGGGGTTCGCTTTTTAATCATTTTCTTCAATGCTATTAAAATTATTTAAAAAAAAAAAAAAGAAGAAATCCAATCTCATTTGCTTCTAGTTGGAATATGCTGGTTTTCTCGAAAACCAAATGTACTGAGACATAAAATTGCTCATACCCTTGGAAGCAGAACTTCTATGTCTGGAAATGTATTCTAAATCAGAGATTCAAACAAAGATTTCTGCAACTTTTTAATGTAACAGTGACACATAAGAAACAGGGTCACTGTCCGCAAGTAGAAAAAGGATCAAATCAATTATGGGATAGGATGGTTGGAAGGACATCGATTAAAATTGGAAAATACAGCGAGACAATATTAGGTTTTTCAAATGATACATGCTATTTATAAACTTGATCCCCATGTTTTAAGTACATGTTTATTTGCGTTTATATGTACATGATGATTTACATCTATATATACAAAGAGGATGAAAGAATGGAAAGAAAAAACATTAGTTTTATTTTCTACTTCAACATTGTCTGTGATTCCCAATTTTTTTTACAATGAACACAGATTGATGTTAAAATGAGAAAAAAAAATAAATGTAAAAAAGTATATTATAAATTTCAAAATTGGATATCCTGAAGAATTTTAAAATCATACATCTTGGAACTAAAAGAAATCCCATCTGGCCTAGTCTTTTATTAAAAAAAACTCAGATGAGGCCCAGAGATCTTAACTGATTTGTCTAAGGAAATAGTTGAAAGATTCTACCTGTTTTTAATTGAAAAACAGTGCCATTAACTTATAAGAAAGACTGACTGTGCAGGGCACCTGGATGGCTCAGTGGGTTAAAAGCGTCTGACTTCAGCTCAGATCAAGATATCATGGTTTGTGGGTTCGAGCCCCACGTCAGGCTCTGTGCTGACAGCTCAGAGCCTGGAGCCTGCTTCCAACTCTCTGTCTCCCTCTCTCTCTGCCCCTCCCCTGCTTGTTCTCTCTCTCTCTCTCTCTCTCTCTCTCAAAAATAAACATTAAAAAAAATTTTTTTTAGAAAGACTGAATGTGCTACTTCAAAGACCTGTATCCACCCACCATCAACTTGCAGGTTTCTTCTAGTATCAAGGACAAGTGCTAAGACTTGAGATGAGTGATAAAATCCACAGCATCTGAACTGGGTGGACCCCAGAGATCACCTATCGCAGCATTTCCACACCACGTTCAATGGAATGACTGGTTCAGCGATGGTTTCAAGGAGCCTCCTCAGGGGAACAAGGACACTGAGCACGTACAGCTACTTCCACTAGCACAATGTCATGGTCAGTTGTTTTATATGATGCGTCTTAATTTAGAGTCCTCTAAAAAAACAAAATGTAGGTGCAGGTATTTTGTTTGGGAGATCAGCCCAGGAAATACTGCGAGGGAAATGAAGATGAAAATGAGTAAGATGATGGAAATTAATAGAGGTGTGTTGGTGTGGGGGTTACCACTGTGGAAAAATGAGGATCCTTTTGGCCGGGGACCCTCAGAGGTTGAGGAACATGCCTTAAAATTGGGTCACTGTAGATGGTAAAGCTAAATTATTTTTTTTTAAGTTTATTTTTTTGAGAGACAGAGAAAGTGAGCAGGGGAGGGGCAGAGAGAGGGAGGGAGAGAAAATCCCAAGCAGCTCTGCACTGTCAGCCCAGAGCCCAATGTAGGGCCTGAATTTACAAGCCATGGGATCATGACCTGACCCAAAGACAGATGCTTAACTGACCTAGCCACCCAGGCATCCCTAAAGCTAGACTATTTGTCCACTAACTCTTGTTCCACACTGATTGCTGATGCATCCTGGAAGGTTAACTCACCGGGTCTTGCCTCCCCACCCGGCTGAGCACTCCTCTGGAAACTGTCCTGGGTTGAAGGATGCAGGAGGACCATGAAAGAGTTCACTTAAACTCATGAGGTCATGGGGAGGACATAGGCTTAGAGGCAGGTTAGACCTGAGGGTGAATCATGGCCACCTACACAACTTGGGGCAGGATATTAAATCTACCTGAGGGGCGCCTGGGTGGCTCAGTCGGTTAGGCGTCCGACTTTTGGCTCAGGTCATGATCTCGCGGTCCGTGAGTTCAAGCCCCGCGTCGGGCTCTGTGCTGACAGCTCAGAGCCTGGAGCCTGTTTCAGATTCTGTGTCTCCCTCTCTCTGACCCTCCCCTGTTCATGCTCTGTCTCTCCCTGTCTCAAAAAAAATAAATAAATAAAACGTTAAAAAAAAATAAATTTAAATCTACCTGAAAATCAAGTTTTTTTGTTGAAAAAGAAACAGCATTGTAAATGAACATTTTCATTAGGTTTTCATTCCCTTCCAACCTCCTTAGAATATCAATCAATTTTCTATTGTGCTAGGTCACTAAGCAGGGCTGCTAAGAGCATCAGTCTACTGTTCCTACCATTTGAATCGGGCACAAAATGTGAATTTGAAACTATGCTCTATCACTTGCCATGTATGGTATTCCAACCATGAGCACTCATTTATCTTTTATGATAATTACCACTTATGCTAATTGGATGGGTGCCTGTACCATTCAGGAATATTTTAGATCAATAATATCTGTGTTATAGGGGTGCCTGGGTGGCTCAGTTGGTTAAGCGTCCAAATTCGGCTCAGGTCATGATCTCGCAGTCCATGAGTTTGAGCCTCACGTCAGGCTCTGTGCTGACAGCTCAGAGCCTGGAGCCTGCTTCAGATTCTGTGACTTCCTCTCTCTCTCTGCCCCTCCCCTGCTCATGCTCTGTCTCTCTCTGTCTAAAAAATAAATAAAAACATTTAAAAATTTTTAAAAAAATGGGGCACCTGGGTGGCTCAGTCGGTTGAGCGTCCGGCTTCGGCTCAGGTCACGATCTCGCAGTCCATGAGTTCGAGCCCCGCATCGGGCTCTGTGCTGATGGCTCAGAGCCTGGAGCCTGTTTCGGATTCTCTGTCTCCCTCTCTCTCTGCCACTCCCCTGTTCATGCTCTGTCTCTGTCTCAAAAATAAACGTTAAAAAAAAAAATTAAAAAAAATAATATCTGTGTTATAATAAAACTGTGAGTCAATATTAGAACTTTGAAATTTCATAATCACAATTAACACCACACTGGCTAGTGCTTAATATGTACTAAGCAACCTTTACAGTGGACTTAACATAGTTTATCTCAAGAAAGATCAATAATAATATTTGCAAGGTGCTGTTGATAAGTTTATTTTACTGACGAGAGAAGTTTGAACTGAAAGAAGGTCAGTGTCTTGGCAATGATTGTGTAATGCAGATGCAACGTAACCAGAGCCCCAACCTAGATCGAATGAATCTAGAAATAGTGCAATAACTACGCTCCATTCCTTTCCACTTTATTGGTACTTGGACAGACTGCATGCATGCAAGTGAACTCAATCTACATGCCCCCTAATCACCAATGGGCTAAGGCAGCGTTCTAAAAATCAATAGTGGCTGAATAGAAATGACCAACATTCTACTTTAACAGGGCACCGCTAGGGGCGCCTGGGTGGCTCAGTCGGTTAAGTTCTGACCCTCGATTTTGACTCAGGTCATCATCTCCAGGTTTGTGAGGTCAAGGGTTCATGAGATTGAGCCCCGTGTCGGGCTCTGCACTGACAGATGGTCTCTCCTTCTCTGTCTTCATCCCTCTTGGCCCCTCCACTGCTCGTGCTTCTTCTCTCTCAAAATAAATAAATAAACATCAAAAAATAAAATAAAATGAAAAACAGAGCACCACCATATGCCATTCAAGTTTGTCATTCCCAGTCTTTATTTTGGTTCCTTGGAGCCAGACAGATCTGGGTTCAAATTCTAGTCCAGCCCTTCATATCTGTGTAATGTCACACAAATGGCTCTGCTCCCACGTGGCTTAGTTCCCCAAAATGCTCAATTTACGGAGCTGGCAGAATACAAAAATTAATAAATACGCATTTGAAGTGTCTCAGAAATAGCACGTGCCCATAAAAGCATAGAGAGAAATTACTACTTCCCAAAATCACTCCGTATCTGTTGACTTATCAGAATGCTCTGGACTCCAAGACTAGTATCATAAATGTCCCATTACTCAAAGTACATGAAAATGTCACTACTGTACTAATTAGGCATCTCTGTTGTTATGACCAGTTTTCACAGCTAAAATGTTGTGCTTAGTTTTCACACTAAGTAAAACCGGTCCAAAATCCCTGAATAAGCATCAATTTTTAGATCTATGTGGAATATCTATTTATCTATAGACAGAGAACAAGTAGTTGTACATACATACGCAAAATATATATATATATATATATATGCATGTATTTAATATGTATAAATAAAATAATTTACTCCTGCCTTACATAGGCTGCTAAAGAAAACATGCAATTTTACCACTCCCAAAACACAATGAATTTATGAACTCATCTTGGTGAATGGATGATGTGGTAGTAGCAAAGAGTTAAGAGTCAAAAGAGGGTGGAGGAAATAAAATTAAGAAATGAAAAGCTATTCTGAAAATGCTGTGATTGCCCATCAGTGAAGTCATTTTGGAAAAATAGCCTATGGGTAAAATTGTAAACACCATATGTTTTTGAATATTGAAGCGTTGTCTAAGAAAATTACTGAAAATAGAAAAACCTGAATCCCAAGATTACTTTGCATTGGCAGATATATCCATAATATTAATACCCGTTTCCTTTAACACCTTGCTGGTTCTGCAAATGGTTATCTATACTAACTAAAATGAAGGCCACAAAGAATTTATGTCTTTATTGAACTTTATAAATTCCATACTTATTGGAAAAGAATGAGCTTCCAGCAAAAAAAAAAAAAAAAAAAAAAAAAAAAAAAAAAAAGCTTGTATTTAATCCACAGCTGTGTTTTTGGTGTTTCTGTCATTAACACACTGTGACCTTTCTGTGTCTGAGATTTCTCACAGAAACCCAAGCAAAATGGTGCTGTTTGTCCTCTAAATTTATTCCAAAAGAAGTTATAAGTGGGATTAGATATTGTAAAATGAAAACCATTGTGCATCTATAAGTAGATCATATTTTACATTTTTAGTGTCCTCAGTGACTCTTTGTTTTTCAGACTCTTGAAAAGAAATATAGACAACATCACAGATGGATGCAAGCTTCAGTATCATTTTGCATAGCTAGTATTTTGTCATAGTAGCAAACCTAATGGACTAGGTCTAAAGGCGGTAGAAAGGAGATGGCTGGCATGATCCACACTAGTGTTTGATTAGATAGATATAATGTTCGTAGTAAAGCATGTCCTAAACCTACTTTCTGGGGAAACCCCAAAAGAAACAATATGGACTCCAAAAGGCATTTTCTCACAGTGTTAGTGTATACATCAGTCAACCATCACATGGTTTGGGAATGGTATAAATTTTCGCGCGTCGATTTCAGCAAGTATATCAGTCTTAATGCTTTCAGCTGTTGAGCAACACGTTTATCAAACTCATTCACATGCAATTTAATGAGTTTATAAAAGTGCTTAACAAAAGGTGGTTTAACACTAGTTAATACAGACTCGCATGAACAATCATTTCCTTTGAGTGCCTATTAATTGGACAAACAGAGCTCAACAAATAAAAGTGCTGTGTGATGTGGGCAAATCCTTCAACCACTCTGGTGTGCAGCACCTTCAGGCTGAGTATGTGGACTGCTCGATTTGTGGTGCCCTCCTAACCCTAACGCATTATGAACTGTCATTTTATGTATCTCTTCTCATAGACTAAGCTCAATTTGAGGGTAGAATTGTACTGAACGAGAAAGTTAAAACATGGTGTAATGTTTTTTGGAAAGTTTTGGAAATGTTTTCTTTCTGGATTATTTCCATTCTTCCTCTCATACTTGCTCACTTACATATTTACCTAACCAGGCAAAAAATAAGTCCATTTTCCTTTAACAATTAATTTATGTATGACATATTTTTACATTTTTTAATTGTATTTCTATTTATATCTCTCCACTCCATTAAAAAGGAATCTCTCTGAGGGGCGCCTGGGTGGCCCAGTTGGTTAAGTGCTGACTTTGGCTCAGGTCGTGATCTCACAGCTCGTGAGTTCGAGCCCCATGTCAGGCTCCGTGCTGACAGCTCAGAGCCTGGAACCTACCTCAGATCCTGTGTCTCCTCTCTCTCTGCCCCTCCCCTGCTCTCTCTCTCTCTCTCTCTCAAAAATAAAATAAACATTAAATTTTTTTTAAAAAAAGCGACCTCTTTGAGAACAAGATCCATGCCTATTTCTTTTTTTATGTTCTTATTGTACTTAGCAAAGTGATTTATTCATAAGATGCGTCCATTAAACATTTTTAAAGAAATAAACGTTGTCTGAGAATATCAGTTTAGTGAGAGCTCCGACGTCTGCCTCTCCCAGCCACTGTCACGCTCACTGAGGCTGTGTATAAGAAATAATCTGAAATCCAGACTGGAGACTTTCTCCACTGTTGCCTTTTTTCCATTGCTCTAAGCTATTTCAGAAATCATCTGCTCTTGCTCTCTACCCTCTTGGCTTTGAGAATTGGTTTACACTCCTTGTTTTGTTCCATTTGGCTTTGGCACCTCTTCCCACACTGTTTACCTTGCGTACTGACCTTGGAAACCCCTAAGATTTGCCTCTGCTAATTGTCTCCGCCTCCTTTGGCTCCAAATTCCAAATCGTTGCCCAGACCAGGCCTCTGAGACACCACCTGCCCCATCTTGTGGAAAGGAGTTCATATTTGATTTCTTTGGATAAAATCCATCTTATCAGGTTCATCCAAATATCATAGTTGTTTGTAATGGGCCTTTGAAACCCAGACAGCAATGATAGGAGGTTTCTAGCTGTGAGGGTGAAGAGACCATTCATTCACTTGGTCCCAGTAACAAGTGCCTATATTGAAATAAAGCAGTTGAGGAAAGCATGCGCTTCTTAATAGGGTGTATAAAGAACATGGAAAAATAGTTAAGAATTAAGAAAGCTAAAATATAACTAAATTATAGAGCCTAGGAGATCAAAGGACTCCAGAGCTTTAAATAAATAAAAGATCTAATGAAAACCTTCACTCAACATAAATCTGCCTTGTAAAATATTTCTGATACATGATCATTCAGACTCTATTTTAATATTCCCAGAAATAAAGAGCTAAATAAGGCAATAGCTTACAAATTCTGCATTGAATGGAAATCTGCATTCAGTAATCTGCCCCCATGTTTGTCCCTATGCAGCCCTTTGAAACCACCCACCCACCCCCCCACACAAACAAATTTCTTTCTTTTCCAAGTGATAACTCTTCAAATTTTGTAAGATGGCCATGACAGCCTCCACTACCACTATCTTTGTGCGTGTGATTGTGTACTATATCCATGGGGAGAGCTCATTATAAGAGCTTTCTTACCCTGCCTCAGCAGGCAAGTACTTTACACATCTTATCTCTTATCGTAACTTATGAAGTGATTGTTATTTTCACTCTGGGTTCATGTTTCACTTTGCAGAGCCTGATTTCTACCATACACTAATAATGCGGCCTTTAAGCGTGAATTTTAAAATGAGGAAGATGATACCTACTTCATACATTTGTTGCAAGGCGGACATGAATCAAAGTTTATTGTAAGAATGAAGTGAGGTCAAGGTTGGAAAGCACAGGATTCTCCACAAACTGAGACTGTCCTTAGGCATCAGCAGTAACCACTTTCAAGCCAGGCATCTTCAGTCTGATATTTGTGCAACTGGCTTCAAATGCTTCTATAATTATAAAAAAATTAGACACCGCCAGCGTAAAAACTGAAACAGAAAGAAGTAGAACTAAGAGACGCCACACAGTAGAACAAAGAGCATTTGCTGCGTATCTGCTGAATCTTTTATTTGCATAGAATTTTAATTGTTTATATAGATGAAGATCATCCAGTGGTGTTCTGGGTTTTTAACATTAATATACGGGCGTCTTACCATGTCATTGGAAACTATCTCTTCTTAAGTTCCATGTTGATGGATGCATGATCAAGTGAAAGTGTCATGACTCTAGTAACTGAGTTCCTCATTCGGAAATTTACTTATTTTAAAGACTTCACTATTATAAACAACTATGTAACAAACCTGTTTATCCATAAATGTTACTGTTTTTAATGTTTACTGGAATAGAGCTCAGATATTTTTTTAAAAGAGACAATCCTGATAAATATATTTCAGTTGATACTGTTGGCCAAAATGCAAGGTTTCAAACACGCATATCTTATATTTTATCCCCTATATTTATCCCATATATATAATATCTATATATTATCCCATAACGACTCAATGGGTCCAGTGTTATAATGTCTTTTTCACAGTCCTGCAACTTCTACAAATATGATGTGTCTGCCTAAGTCTTCATTCAAATTAGTCATGTGAACTCTGAGGAAGAAGTATCTAGGATAGACACTTTTGACAGGTCACTGGAGACACCACTCCAGTTTGACATTGGTTCATTAATCAAAACTGGGAACATTTTCAAATAGCTAAAAGTTTACTAACTGTACTATCAAGTAGTCCACGTGTCTCTGTATCATCAAGATGGTAAAATTGCTTCCAAAATATGCTATCACAAAGTAGATGCATCTTATATGTATTCAAATAAATACATGGAATTTGAAACCACATGTCAAATTTTAGAGGTAAACCATTTTAAAATAGCTATCAGTAGCTATTATGAATTAACAATCAGGTCTATCTCATTTCAACTGCCTAGACATTTATTCCTACAATATTTAGAGTACTTGTTACAGACCTTGCCCTATGACCCATGTATGTTTTCAATAGAAAAAAAAAAAAAAAACAGTAACGTTGCTTGGAAAATCAGGTTTACTGTTGTAAAAATAAAAGCATAGGGGCGCCTGGGTGGCTCAGTTGGTGAAGCGTCCAACTTCAGCCTAGGTCATGATGTCGCGGTCTGTGGGTTTGTGCCCCGCATGGGGCTCTGTGCTGACAGCTCAGAGCCTGGAGCCTGCTTTGGATTCTGTATCTCCCTCTCTCTCTGCCCCTCCCCTGCTCACGCTCTCTCTCTGTCTGTCAAAACTGAATCAACATTAAAAAAAATTTAAAAAGCATAGACAATTATTCTTAGATAATTTGTTTCTTAAATATAAAGGCATGGGTGGTTGCATGGATGGATGGATGGATGGACGGACGGATGAATGGATGGGATATAATATCTAAAATGTTTGCAACATCTTAAAGCTTTTAAGGTCAATATTACATTGTCCTGCATCCACTGAACTTTACTTGTGGGTTGACAGGCAGGTCTTATCGAAGTACATGTTTGCTAAAATAATCAGTTCTCCTCTGTTAGGCCTAAATACTATATAATGGTAGCATTGTTTTGTTCCAGTGCTTAATAACTGAAATGTTTCAATGGATACATTGTATTCTACAAATATGATTCTTCACACAATGAAAATAATTTCAAGATATTAGATTTTAGATATTAGTTTATCACTAAAATATTATTTATTCAAAGCACTGCCTTACAAATGAGCTTTAAAAGAATTACTCATTTTTTTCTTGTGATGGATAAAATAAGGGTGACAACATTAAACAAGCCTCTCCACACTACCCAGAAGACTCCATCCAATGTCATTCTGGGTTTTTGTCATCACTTAAAGGGAAACTTTAAAAAAAAAATAAATAAATAAATAAAGGGAAACTTTTATAATATCTAGAGCCCATGATGTCCTGCAAATAATGAAGGAGGATGTTCCAAATTCCTTACAGCAGAAAACCATTTAGACGACACCAAACTTGTTCCCAAATGGAACAGTCATCTACAGAAAGAAAAGTTATGGCATTACCTTATTAATCTGAAGAGACTTGGGAGAAGCTTCTGCCGGCAGCTCATGCCATTGTCGCTACTGAAAACCCAGCTGGTGTCAGTATCATATCCTCCAGGAACACGGGCCACGGAGCTGGGCTGACGTTTGCTGCTGCTGCTGGAGCCACTCCTGTTGTTGGCTCCTTTGCTCCCCGGAAGCTTCGTGCACCGTATCTGCGCAGCCCTCCTGGAGTTGCGTCTTCTGGTGCTTACCGATCCCAGGGCCGACCACCAGCCTCTCACGGAGATGTCTTACGTTAACTTGCCCACCATCATTATGGGTAGCACAGACTCTCCTCTGTGCTCTGTGGGCATTGCCATCCCGTGCCACAATAAGGGAGCTCACTCAGCGGGTCTGAGGTGGTAAATACAGGCCTAGGGAAGGTCTGAGCATGCATGGCGCCACCACCCTGTGAACTCCTGCAGGAGGCCATACCTCATCTCTCCTTCCGTGGAGATCCTGCTTCCAGAAGATTGGAAAGGAAGAGGGGCCGCTGCTGAAAAGGCTGTAACAAGGAGGAATTTGAAGGTGGGTGGACTGCTCTAGCTGCTGAGCTCACTGCTACTCAACGTGAGGGAGGAGACTGGTCCTGAGTTGTGCAAGTGTCCTCTGTCCCTATTCAGTAGTTCCCTACTGTGGACTGGAGCACTTAGCCAACCACTGAGGTCTGGTTTGCAGCTCCCTCTGCTCAGGCCGCTGAATGGATAGGAACAACCAATCACTGAGTGGTCTTAAGCTGTTCTTCCACAGGCTCTTAAACAGAAAATGGAAATCAGGTTGACAAAAATGAAACCGTTTCAAAAAAAGTATTAAAGGGGATCTTCCTTACCCTTCCAACATTTGAAAACACAGCCTCTTTATCCAGCATGTTACAGGAGCTACGCAGTTTTTCTGATCTCTATTTCGAACTTATTTGTCTTTATTTTAATTCTTCTTTAGTTCGTTATCTCAGAGTTAAGGTTTCTTATAATTTGTCTCCAACACAGGATATCATGAAAAGTATATTGAAGGGGAGAGAGGTAATTTGGTTTGAATAATCACTGTTAAAGGTACTACCTCAATTTTTTTAAGTATATTAAAATGAGAAAATAGTTGAAACCGGCTGGACAACCATTGAGGCGTTACCTACAGGTTCTATTTGTATGACCAGGAGACTGTAAGTTTATGCAGAACAAAGGCAGAATCTTTACCTGTCATTTTCTTCCACTGGAACAATGTCTTTGTTGTCCATGACAAGGTAAATGAGCATTTATACCCAGTAAAGAAACCGAATATGAGGAAAAGAAGTAGTTAAGGTAGGAAACCAACACGTATTGAGCTCCTTCTATGTGCCAACTGGCATTGCTTTAACTCTCACAAAAACTACAACGCGGTATATTAGATGCTCAGAGGAGCCGAGTCATTTTCCCTGGGCCTCATAGGTAGTAAGTGACACAGCCCCGTTCTGACTTCAGATTTCAAGCTCTCTCATTAACCATGCTGCCTCTCAGCTACCAGATGGTCTTTCATGAAGAAAGTAAAAACCTGTTGAGAAGATATTATGAAACATCTTAAGACATTTAAAAATATTTAGTATTTTTATTTATTTATATATTTTATATTTATCTTTTTTAATATATATAGAAGACATAATTATTCCCATATCACTGTGATTAAAATAAACAATATTAATCTCCACATTTTTATGCTTTCAAGCTTTAAGTCGCCTCTCTTGGAACCCCTGATGGCATGTAGACACATGACATTGAGTTTCTTTTCATAACCAAACAGTTTCCTTTTATAGTCATAATACACTATATATTAGCGTAGCATCACAGGATTATCAAGCTTGCTAAGCAGCCCTTCTCCATGGTCTGAGAAACTCTAGATCTTTATTTCTGTAGCACAGGATTAGGAGGAAAATATCAACTCCAAATGTCAAGGTAATTGAATCATAGCAATATCCAGAATCCTAAGCAAACCAACCCCTCTTAAATCAGAGCTATGACAGCATCAAGAATGAAAAATGCAGATTATTTTTGACACTCCTTTTCTTCATTGTAATCATTCTCCTTGCTTTGCTTTGCCTCTTCTTGTTTATTTATCAAATATTTATTGTGCATTTATTATGTCCCTGGCATTTTGCTGGGACCTTTGCCAACTTCTGGTGAGAGAGAGTAGTGAAAATTAAATATTAGAAAAGAATGTGTTATCTAATGCTTTGATGAAATTCCCCAGTCATGCTGAAAAAAAAAAAAATCTCATCGGGAACAAATAGAAAAAGAAGTTCCAGAACAAAATTAAAAAATAATGATAGACAGATAGATAGATATTGACCTTATACCTAAAAGGGAAACTAAGTTTAGGACTTGTCAATTAAACATGGGATGAGCAACATCAAAATATCTGCTATTCTCATCAAGCATCATTCTTGAAATTTTGACCGATTTCAAGAAGATATAAATCAGAAATAAGAGATGTTACTATTAGAAAATACAAGGCAAAATGATGATAATTTGCAATGACTAGAACCCCACACATAAGAGAATCAACACAAAAATGTTAGAATTAATAAGATAAATAAAATAACCAAATATAAGATCCTTTTTTCAGCTATTTTGGAAATTTTACACGTACAAAAAAGTTGAAATAGTAATATAATGACCATCTGCATTTTTTAAACCAAGATTAATCAATTGTTAAAAGTTTTTGCCACATTTGCTTTTTATCTCATTTTATCCATACATCTATGTTTGTATATTTTCCCTCTCCCTCTCTCTCTCTCTCTCTCTCTCTCTTTAATTTTTTTTTTTTTTTGCTAAGGCCTTTAAGAGAAAGTTAACAGATATTTCAATACTTCATTCCTAAAACTTCAGCACGTATACAAGCATTTTTTAAAAGTCGATATCTTCACACATATAAGCAATAACTAGTTAGAACTGTAGTGAAAGAGATATCATTTGCAATAACAACAAAAAATTAATGACCTTATTGAGAAATATGTTGGATCCAAATATCCAAATGAGGAAAAGTATTTTAAAAATTTGCTGAGCTATATAAAAGACAAACTACAGTTCTGGATATAAGACAACATACAATAAAATTCCCATTTTTCCCAAATTAATTCATATGTGCATATCACACAAAATCCAAACAGAATTGTATTGCCATATTTTTAAAACCTTAACAATCTTTCTAAAATTGATCTGAAAAACATCAGGCAAAAACCAAAAATATAGTTTTGAAAATAAATAAGGAAAGAAGACTAATCCTATACTTCGGCTTCCTAGTGAACCAGGGACCATACCTGCTGACATTAGAGCAAAAGTCAAGCCCCATTTTATCACTTCAACTTCTTTGACCTTGAAGAGGTGATTAGCTTCTTGGATTTTTGAGTTCCTCATCTATAAAGTAGACACAAAAACATTTATCATGCAGGGTTATGTGAGGATTCCAAACAGGCCTCTTGAAGAAAGCAGTACAATGTCCAGGCAATGACCAAAATAAGTCAGTATATGTTTTAGAGGTATTTTTCAGCTCTTCTGGGATTACACACTATGACTAATTTGGATCTCAAATAAATTTCAGTTCTATGTAAAGTTGGGATGTTATAAAATATACATATATGCTACAAAGTTTAAATATTGAAAAATAAGGAAAGAGAAGCCAACCATAAAAAAAGGAAATGTAAAGTAACATTTAACAAATCTCCAGGGCAGAAGCTTTTTACCTTTAGGATGATACAATAAATTATAAAATTTATGCTCAGAAAAAAATTTTGGAAGAAAACGTATCCAGGTATTAGCAATTGTTGTCTTTGGGTGGTGGAACTATGAATAATCTTTTCCTTTATTCAGCTTTTCTGCATTTTCCAAGAGCTGAAAGAAGCATATATTAATTTTATGATAAAAATATTTTTCAAAAAATCAAAATAAAATAACCACAGTACACTGAAGGCAAGAGTGAATGTTACAAGAAACGTGGTTTGTTTTGTTTTGTTTTGTTTTGTTGTGTGGTGTTTTTTTGTTTTTGTTTTTGTTTTTGTTTTAAGGCTTCAAAGGTAAAGAAGCACCAAACTCTTCCGAGGTGACCAAAGAGTCAGAAAAGGATTCACAAGAGAAAGTATGTCTAAGCTAATTCAAAAAATGAATAAGAAATGGACAGAAGGAAGGGGCTACCACACCTCATGGAAGGGTAAAGACAGAAGATGGACTAGAGGATGATAGTTACATTGGCTACGGCAAGGGGTTTTTACTTCCCTCTATAGGCAGAAAGAAGCAATATATTCATCCCTGGGTACTAGGGTGGATGAGTGGATGGATCGACGGATGGATGAGTAATTTGATTGAAATTAAGGATTTTAAGCTGGTGAGAAATAGGGGAAGAATGCAGATAGCTGTAGGAAGTATGCCATGGTAAGGCTTAGGAAGAGATCATTAGGAGACTATTTTGCAGGTAATAAATGGTGAAGCCTGCTTTGTGAAAGAGAATCCAGCTAGGAAGTTAAGTCAGCTCATCTGCACATCATCTGCTTTCTCTGTTCAGTACTTAGGCGATGTGTGGCATAAGGAGAGAAAGAATGAGAAAGTGGATGTACAGAGAGGCAGCCAGAAAGGAAAGAAGACAGACAAGACAGGAAAGACAAAGTGGCAGAGAAAAGAGAGAAGAGAGACAATGAAAGAGAAGAAAAGATGGGCAAGAAAGAAATGGGTGGGGAAAATACAGAGGGCAAAAATACATGGAAATATTTTTCTGGGTAATGAGAAAAGAGGAAGAATTTTTCAGGTATCATAACTAAAACAGCACATACTCCCATAAAGCAGCAACGATTGTTCATTTATGGTTATTTCTATTATTTGTGCTTAATTCCCATTAAGATGGGACTCCTGATGCTTCCATTTCTTTTGCTTCTATGGAGTGGACCAGCCAGTACATCGATTTCCCAAATATGATCAATGAACCCTTGCTATTAGTGGACTCATTTAGGCTCATGGCCATCCGCAGCCCACAGCTACACTGTTCAAAGCTTTCAAGTTGTCCTCAGTAGAGCAGCAACCCATTCCCCACTCAAGCCAAAATTGTTACTCTGCTATTTGAATTCTTACTTAAAATAACACAAATTAATAAATGTATTGAACCACTGGTCAGTACCAAGGAGCTAACATTGCTATTATTTGCTAAAGGCAATATAATTTGATCTAGTACACTCCCGTTTGCTTAACTATAGATCCTCGTTCACAGTGTCAAGGGGACAGTTTTTGAAAAGATGATATTTTTATCTATCTGAATCGCCAGGAAAAGGACTATAGATCATCTCCTCAAACTAAAAAAAAAAAAAAAAAAAAAAAGGTTTATTTTCATGAGTGAGGTTGACCACGTCGTTTACTAATGTTGGCAAAGGTGCAGAGCCTACTGAGTAAAGATAAAACCGGTGTTGCCCCTCAAGAGGTTATTTTTTTTACGTACAGCACATTGGAGGAGTGTTGTTTATTACAGCTAGGTAAATATTTTTAAAGACTTGTTTTGACGGAAGCTGTGTTTCTTCTAAGAAGAGAGGTTTATGGGGATATTGTAGCAGCCTAGAAGATGCAAATCAGTAGCATTTATGAGCTGGGGAAAAAGATAGGTAGGCATGAAGTTGTACATGATGTACAATGAAAATGTACAACTTTTGTTATTAAAATTGCACATGGATATCTAAGGGAAGTGCCTATTTCTCTTATAGCATGCCTTTCTCGTGCACTGGAAATATAGTTCCATATAGTTCGTGTGCATGTGAGCTCTCATTCAAGAAGACATTATATGGAGAACCCTAAATTTACGGAAGATATAAATTAGAGGATAATTATGCACAATCCAGAAGGATTTTTCAACATAAGCGGGTTTTTTTTTAACATTTATTTATTTTCAAGAGAGAGAGAGACAGAGTGTGAGCGGGGTGAGGTGGGAGGAGCAAAGAGAGAGAAGAAGACATAGAAACTGAAGAAGGCTCCAGGCTCTGAGCTGTCAGCACAGAGCACAATGTGGGGCTCGAACCCATGACCTGCGAGATCCTGACCTGAGCCAAAGTCGGACAGTCAACTGACTGAGCCACCCAGGCACCCCCACATAAGTTTTTTTTAAAGAAGTAACTCACTGTGTTTAAAAACATGTTTGATATATAGAACTGTGACCTCCATGCAATCCATCAAAACTACATGTATTAGGTAAAGTGAGATAGATCTATCTGTAAGTGGAATTTAAAGACATAATCAGAAGGTGTTCCACAAAAGCATGAAAATAAATAAAAATACTTTAAAACGTATTCATTTTTTTAAAAATTTCAGTAGATGCCCTTGTACAGCATACAAGAAAGGCAAGTATTCATTTTAAACTTAAACATAGAATTCAAGGGGCGCCTGGGTGGCGCAGTCGGTCAAGCGTCCGACTTCAGCCAGGTCACGATCTCGCGGTCCGTGAGTTCGAGCCCCGCGTCAGGCTCTGGGCCGATGGCTCGGAGCCTGGAGCCTGTTTCCGATTCTGTGTCTCCCTCTCTCTCTGCCCCTCCCCCGTTCATGCTCTGTCTCTCTCTGTCCCAAAAATAAATTAAAAACGTTGAAAAAAAAATTTAAAAAAAAAAACAACATAGAATTCAAGGGAAGTACTGATATCTTTTTCCTGCATAATTGAAAGATTATTGGATTGTTAGATTACTGACCTTGGGCACACTGGATGTCAGCTTCCAAAACCATCCTGAAAGATTCTTTATCCTGTGAGACTAATGTAAGGTTTTAGGCATGGTGCACTTCAAGAAAAAAAAAAAATGTTTTTAAATATACCAATAGTTCTCCAAGCGTACTTCCCAGACCAGCAGCATCTGGGAACTCAAAAATGCAAATCACCAGACTCGATCTGGACTTAATGTATCAGAATCTATGGGGTGAGGTCCCGCAATCTGTGGTTTAACAAGCTGTCCAGATGGTTCTGGTACACCCTGAAGTTTGAGAACCACTGAAGTGAACTAATAGAGAGAGTGAGCCCTAATATATGCCTGCATCTGGTTACTGCTCTATGTGGTTATTTTCCATTTCTCTTCTCTGGAATGCTGGGCATTTGTCCCGGGGCTCTGGTGGGGAGTTGTGAGGAGAGAAGGAATGTGAGGAAAAAATTTGTTTGGGAAATAGAGTTGAGGGTGTCTGCACTACTCACAGGTGGAAATGTGTGATAGGTAGATGCAGTTAAAAAGTCCTGGATGCAGCAGAGAGAGCAGGACTAACAGGAGGGACAGTGGAGAGAAGAAAAAAGGAGACGAGGGATAAAGAAAAGAGATAGGGAGATTATTTAGTCTCATATAAAAATCTCTGCAAAATGTTATATGATGATCAAAATGAATGCGTGCACTCTATAGCTGTTCACAATACAAATAATCTCAATTTTATATTAAATGAAAAAGGTCACAGGTGACTATGTAAAGAATCATTCTTTTTGAAAGTTAAAATGGCTAAAATAGGTGCCTCTGGGTGGCTCAGTCGGTTGAGCATCCGACTTCAGCTCAGGTCATTATCTCCTGGCTCATGGGGTTGAGCCCTGCGTGTCAGGCTTTGTGCTGACAGCTCAGATCCTCTGTGTCTCTTTCTCTGCCCCTCCCCCACTCGCACTCTGTCTCTCTCTCTCTCTCTCAAAAGTAAACATAAAAAAATTTTTAAATGACTAAAATAAAATATAGGCATATACTTTTTAGAAATATAGTTAGATGTGATAAAATGATATTTAAAAAAAAACAAAGGAAAAATGAACACAGGATTTGCAATAGTGATTATGTCAGGTAGAAAACGATGGGGTGAAGGGGCAGAATGGGACCACAGACCAGACAGGAGTTACTGCCTGCCAAGGTCTCAACTTCTGTGTTAACTGTCTGACTCATTTGAATACATATGGGAGGGAGGGAGGAAGGAAGAGCGCAAGGGAGGAAGGGAAGAAGGGAGGAAGTCATTTGTGGACTAATGATGACCAAGGATTATGGATGATCCAATTTACGCACCTGATATCTATTAAAAAGTTACATGGGTACTGGGGTGGCTCCGTCAGTTAAGCATCCAACTATTGTATTTGTCTCAGGTCATGATCCTAGGGTCTTGGGGTAAAGCCTTGCATCAGGCTCCATACTGAGTGCAGAGCCTGCTTAAGATTCTGTCTCTCTTCCTCTCCATCAATCCCGCTCTCTCTCAAATAAATGATAGATAGATAGATAGATGGATAGAAAAATTTACAAAGATTCTAGCAGTGAAATCATAAAATATGCACTTGAAACTATCGGAATTAATCCAAAAAATAAGAGCTCTTTATTTTAAGTAGGTTATTAAAACAATTGGGCCTTTCTTTACACAGATTATGTTACAAAGCTTTGCCTATGAATTGTTTATATTTAATAAAACAGGAAAAATGTAACACGTTTCAGCTTTAGGCAACAGTGATAAAATAAAATGTGTCTTTAAGACTTGCCCTGCCATTCTTTCGCAGCACCTTGCTCTCTTTTATTACCCTGTTCCTATATTTCCAGGGCCCTCGTCTATGGAGCATAGGGGTAGAGGAGTAACTACTCTCAGTAGCACTAAACACGATTTGTTGGTTCTAACCACCGCCATCAAACCTGATTTAATCTGTGTCAAATTGCCTAAGTCCCTTCTTCCGCTGCATGGCAATAAGTAGCAAAATATTCGTATAGACTAATTAATCCTTGCTAACAACCTAGTTACTGGTCACCTCCTTTGAGAGTGATGGCAAAACCTAGTTGAAATGTACAGCCTCTTGAAAGATCTTTAAGGCTACGTGAATATTTGGAATTTAGAACTCTGTGGCATGCCAGGGAGGAAGATATTTCTGATCAGAGAGACTTCATCAAGGCACACCACCTGACTAGCACTCAACCTTACTCGGAAGATTAGATATGCGTGTAATGGTCGTTTATAAAGGTAATATTTAAAATATGTATGTATATAGGTCCTTGGTGGTGATCAAGACTGAAATGATTGGTTCAGTCTGACTGAAATGATTGATTCTAGGAGGTGGACCATGTTACCGCTAAATTATATTCTGTAGAATAGTCACATGTCCGTGGGACCGAGACCATTTTCCCATATTTACCTCTTTTTCCCATTGAGATTTAATTGGAGGATTTACAACGATCAAGGGACATGGAAATGGTGAGGTTGTACCAAATAAATGTGTCTTTTTTTTTTTAATAATTTATTGTCAAATTGTCTAACATACAGGGTGTAAAGTGTGCTCTTGGTTTGGGGGGTAGATTCTGTGGTTCATAGCTTGCATAAAACACCAAGTGCTCATCCTAACAAGTGCCCCCCTCAATGCCCATCACCCATTTTCCCCTCTTCCCCACCTCCCCATCCACCCTCAGTTTGTTCTCTGTATTTAAGAGTCTCTTATGGTTTGCCTCCCTCCCTCTCGGTTTGTAACTATTTTTCCCCCTTCCCTTCCCCCATGGTCTTCTGTTAAGTTTCTCAAGTTCCACATATGAGTGAAAACATATGATATCTGTCTTTCTCTGACTGACTTATTTCGCTCAGCATAATACCTTCCAGTTCCATCCACGTTGCTGCAAATGGCATGATCTCATTCTTTCTCATTGCCAAGTAGTATTCCATTGAATATATGATCCACATCTTCTTTATCCATTCATCAGTTGTTGGACATTTAGGCTCTTTCCACAATTTGGCTATTTTTGAAAGTGCTGCTCTAAACATTGGGGTACAAGTGCCCAGTGCATCAACACTCCTGTATCCCTTGGGTAAATTCCTAGCAGTGCTATTGCTGGGTCATAGGATAGTTCTATTTTTAATTTTTTGAGGAACCTCCACACTGTTTTCCAGAGCAGCTGCACCAGTTTGCATTCCCACCAACAGTGAAAGAGGGTTCCCATTTCTCCACATCCTCGCCAGCATCTATAGTCTCCTGAGTTGTTCATTTTAGCCACTCTGACCAGTGTGAGGCGGTATCTCAGTGTGGTTTTGGTTTGTACCAAATAAATGTGTCTTACCCAAGTAGCCAAATTTAGGTGAAATGTTATTTTAAACTATATATTGATTGGACTTACATTTTCTTTTACCAAGTGTAATGTAAGTGGATACTATAATATATATATATATATATATATATATACACATATATATGTATATATACATATATATACACATATATATGTATATATACATATATATATGTGTATATATATGTATATATACATATATATGTATATATACATATATATATATATCAGAATCTACCATAAATTTTACAGTATTTATATAGAGAGACATCAGATACATATACCATACATACATATTACCTGATAATACATAAAAAACATTTAATTATGTTTACTTTCAAAGCAATGCCATCTATAAAACAACACAATATTATACACTTAGCTATCTCGACTCACATATGTTTAGGCACTTAAACCATGTGTATGCCTTTCCCC
The DNA here is from genome assembly GCF_028018385.1 of Neofelis nebulosa. NCBI lineage: Eukaryota > Metazoa > Chordata > Mammalia > Carnivora > Felidae > Neofelis > Neofelis nebulosa. Next base: position 67,007,963 of record NC_080788.1, on the reverse strand, counting down.
ATTACCCATGAGTGAGAATTTCTTCAGGGTAGGTAATAATTTTTTTCCCTACTCATGCAAAGCAAAAACACTAAATGGATTTGGTCCAAGACTTTGCAAAAGGGACTTTACCTATGCACTAAGGTCACATAGACTCTTGAGAAAATTATAGTCCACCTAAGAATATATTTATAATAGAAATCGTTTAGTAAATGGAATCAAGATTTGAAGTGGGATGGTCATGCATTGCCTCTATTGGAGAAAAAAGAAAGTGTGATCATTTATTCACAGGCACAGATTCAAGCCAGATACCTATAAAAAGTTAATGGGAAGATTCAGAACCTCATAAAAAGCTGTAGAAGAGCATCCTGCCCCACATCAAATCACCATATGCATCCGTTGTGCGTGGTGTACATTACGTCTGAGAAAGATGGAAGTTATGCATATAAAAGGCTACCGATATGTTAAATCATAGATACTCACCAGGCTGCGTATGCACAATACTCAAGACACTCTAATCTGAGCATTTTTTGTGAGAACACAATCAAGTGTACTTTGTTACATTTGATAGACCTTAGTGTTAGTGCTTTCCTGTTAGCTGTAATTTGTAGGAGATGCGGATGAAACTCACTCGAGTGTTCAAGGAAACGTAGACTTTCTGTACTGCGCTCCTCGAAATTGTTTCTGCCTCCACCCATTATCTGGTCACAATAGCACCCCGCTTCTAGATACCAAAATCTGTATTAGTAACCTAGGCCTGTATAACAGTTTATCCCAGAACTTAAAATTTAGTGGGTTAAAAATAGCAAACATTTATTATCTCCCTGGTGCTGTGGTTAGAAATCCAGGTTTGGCTTAGCTGGGTCCTGTGCTTCAAGATTTCCGCATTGTTACAATTAAGGTGTCAGCTGGGGCTACCTCTCCCGGCTGAACTGGGGGGAAACCTTTCAAGGTCACTCACGTGGCCAGTGAGTAGGGCCTCAGGTCTTTGCTAGCTGTTGGCCAGAAACATCGGTTCCTTGCTGTGCTGCCCCGTCCACAGAGCTACTCGCAACATGAGTCTGCTTCCCACAGGGCAAGTAAGGGCTCAGAGAAAGAGAGAGAGAACATGAGAGAGCCAGCAAGAGGGAAATCAGTTTTTTGTAACCTAATTTCAAAAGTGACACATCATCCCTTATTCTGTTTTCTGTTCTTTAGAAGTGAGTCACGATATCCAGCCCACACTCAAGGTGAATGGGGGTGTGTTACACAGGGCGTGAATTCCACAAGGTAGGGATCACAGGCAGCCATCTTACCGGCTGCCTGCCACAGTGATCTTCTGTTTGGAAGGAATTCGCCACACATTTCTAATTACCCAGGAATTGTACAAACTTTCTGGGAGGATGGCATTTGATTCTCATGGTTTATCTACATCTAGATTATTAATTAAATCTGAGACATTCTATCTGTAGAGTGTAATAAGATCATACAAAAGTTTAAGTCTAGAAGGTAAGGGAAGGTGTCCCTGAAGAAATTTTAACTTTTAATTTTTTTTTTAGCGTTTATTTATTTTTGAGACAGAGAGAGACAGAGCATGAACGGGGGAGGGTCAGAGAGAGGGAGACACAGAATCTGAAACAGTCTCCAGGCTCTGAGCTGTCAGCACAGAGCCCGACGCGGGGCTCCAACTCACGGACCACGAGATCATGACCCGAGCCGAAGTCGGCCGCCTAACCGACTGAGCCACCCAAGCGCCCCAAAAATTTTAACTTTTAAACAAAGACAAAGGGTAGCACAGTGAGCTATGCATGTGTGAATGTCCAGTGTGGGAAGAACGGCTCACTGAAGAAAATAGAAAAGAAAGAAGAATATTCAGAACCCCATCCGTTTCTCAGCTGCTACTTTTTCTTCCTCATGTTTATCTTTTGTACCTTGATCTGTTAACTGGTCCCACTAATTCTAGAATATATATTCACTTTGATATAGTTTAAAGAACTCAAAATGTAATGAGTTTGTAGCCCCAGTGATTTGAAGAAACATGATAGGACGAAGGAGGAGATGAGTTGGAGAAAGAAGGGGGAAGAGGAGGAAGACCAGATAAAGGAGGAGGGGCAACAGGGAGAAACAAGGTAAGAAAAGGATGCTTCGGTGAGCTCTGACATCTTTGCTCCTTAGAGATATGATACAGGTGCAAAAGGGAGTTTTCTCATGGAAAGGCACTAGAGTGAAAGTCACCATGAGTTTAATCAAGTTCGAGCTCAATTCATGGCCAATACTATGAAACCAAACCATTAAATAAGGGAGGTATTAAAAACCAGAATCGGAACCCCCGACTGAAATTCATAACAAAATGAACATGAAGACTGGCCAGCAACCAGAATGGGGAAATAAAGAAAGGATAGGTGACAGAGGTACCGGAAAACTGTCATAGAGCACAGAAGGACCAGTGATTCCAGCTCAGTGAAGATGAGGAGAATGTCTGAGGGCCTTATACACATTTGTCTGCACCAATTTGTTACATTTTATATTTTTTACTTTTTATATTTTAAGTGTTGTTGATATCTCTGTCTCCATATGAATGTGGTTCACAGGTAAAAATCCTTCCTTCTCAAGCCACCTGCTCACTCACAGAGTTCTGAGATACAAAAAGATTTCAGTAGGGGACGCCTGGGTGGCTCAGTCAATTAAGCGCCGGACTCGTGATCTCAGTTCAGGTCTTGATCTTGGCGTCATGAATTCAAGCCCCACATTGAGCTCTGCGCTGGCCGTGAAGCCTACTTAAAAAAAAAAATTTTTTTTAATAGAAATGAAAGATTTCTGTGTAGACAGACTACCTAGTTAAAAAGGGGATGGGGAATGTATACTCTTGAAAGTCTTTTCATCTCCACTTACCTATAGGTCATCTTGAAGCATGAAGAATGTGGATCTACTTGCTTTATTAGTGTTTTCCATTTTCAAATATGGAACTGACCAGTATATATGTATACACAGAAAGGACCAACAGGTGAAAAAATGGTCTTTGTCACATTGTGAACTGATGAAAGTTGCTTTTTGGTTATATTAACTTATAGTCACTGTTCAGAGAATCTTATATTGCTTCTATCTCAGAAACAAGGTCAATTGTCCAAAAAAAAGCTATACAATTTTTGACATATCACATCAAACTCTCTGACCTAATTTCATGTGTACCTAGTTATCACAATTTCGTCATATAGTTTAAAACATAGTGTCTGGATATTCTTAATACACTTATTTTATCTTTCCCGCTTGTAATTATATTACTTCAGTTGACTTCATAAATTGCATATTCATTCATCCACACGAACGTTTATGGAGCTCTTGCCTATTGTGCTCTTGGGAATGTTAGATGCTGAGACTACAGAGATGAGTTGGGCCCAGACCATGTCCTGAAGTCCAGACCATTTCCTCAAAGTGGAAATAACCAATAATTTATTGTTTGGGATCCATTCTTCATCTACGAACCTCGATGATGTTGTGCCCTTGAGATGAAAATCTCCAGTCACCCTGGCACATATTCTTCAGAAACATTGTTCCTCCACTATATAGAGGTTCATGGATGGCCATTCAGATTATTTTCTTTGCTATTCCTTGATCTATCGAGATTAAAGTTTTCTGTTGGCACATTTTGCAAAAGGCCTTCATGCCCCTTACTCTCTCCTTAATATAATTCTGTAAACCAGCTGACCAAAGCCAGTCTTATTATTTATTCATTGGAAATAGCAACAGAAGCACCATCAATTTTCAGATTTCTAATGATGCCATCAAAAGATGTTGGAGAACTTCTCAAAGTCATCAAACTTGCTCCCCAGCTTCCACAGCCCCGGTCTACTCAAAATGTAAAATGCCGAGGGTGATTGTAGGCCATGAGTGTGCTTTCCCTCAGTCTTGAGTGCAGTGAGTGTCTTGAGCTAAGCCCTAAAGGTTGCCTCCATCCCACCTTTTTAGCCTTCTGTAGATACCACATCAAAAAGGACCTCTAGCGCTCTCTTGCAGTTTGATTCAAAACAAAGGCCTACGCCTGTTTCTCACCCTTAATTCTATGTTCTCTTCAAAACTTCCTGTTGTTTGCACATTATTGACTCTCCTCACCAGAACCTGCAGACCTGACAATCAGCACTGATGCACCAGCTATAGCCCTGTGTTCTCTCTGCATCAAGCTGGCGTGATTGGACACATTTCCTAAAAATTCCCATCTCCCACTGGGTTGCTCTTCAGCCAGCTGGTGGAGCTAGAAAATATCTATTGATGTGTAGATCATGAACCACCATAATTACCGTGCTCCATGGAACCAGAGTGTGTTCCATGGAGCTGAAAATCTGAGTGATGTTAATATTTTACTGCGGATAAAGTTGAAACATTTTATTTACCCTGGGAGCATTTAATATGTTGTTGCATATTATGAATCTTGAAGAAGAAAATATAGATGCATTATTTTTCAAAGGTATTGAACACGAGGATACCATCCTTTTTTGGTGGACTGGTGTGTAAAATATTCTTCTTTTGGAAACATTAAATAAGCATGACTTTATACTCCATATGCACATTATGGGTTTGGTAATGCCTGATTGACAATATAGATCCATAATGATACAGAAAGTTACTAGGATATTTTGACCAGCAGTGGGACAAATAGAAATGCTGTGATAATTACTTAACCAGCTTTGTTTGACGTGAAAAAGGAAGCCTCTCGATCTTGAGAAGTTTTTTTTCACAATTATGCTGAAGAGGAGCTTTTGTGGTCACTTGAGGAACATCTTCTACTCCTTTCTTGGATCTTAGAAATCCTGATACCAGAGTCTCTGATCTCTACAACACACTCATATAAAATATATGACCATAAACATATACATATTTATGACATCTTGAATAATAATTTCAATGGATCTCATACACAGTCCCACATATCATTTACATAAAAAGGAATAATGACTGGTCTTTTACATATTACATCTGATCATTTGATAAACTTTTTTTGGTCTAGAGTGTTTGGATAAAGCTCTTTCTTCCCACATGACATCATGGCAAATAGACAAAGCAGACTAGCCATTTAATTCCAGAACATAAATAAATGCTATAGATGGGTATGTCCCTAATTTTAGTCAGAGCAGGGGTTTTGTTACTACAAGGACGATAATCATAAAGTAAGAAATTTCAGATCCGTAAAATGTCATAGACCAGAGGAAAAGCAAAATTTTTTAAGGATCTTCTCCTTTAGTGCACTTAACGTTATTAAAAATCATTCGGTGTTTATTCTATTGAGTATACTGCTTTCTGGAAAACAACCAATTCAGAAGTAGTTCAAAGGTTAGTTACAAGATAAACTAATAGCTATGCTAAGCTATTACTTTGTAGAACCAATAAAAAAAAAGAAATAAACTATATTATTTCCACAATCTATATGGTTAGCCCCAGCAACAACCAAATCAATAATAAAACATTTTTATTTAAACTTCCCCCTGATTTCCCCTCTCTGCTTCTGAAATTTTATCCCAACAGGGAAATCTCCTTGGTATATACCATAAATATAAAAAAGCAGGAGTGGACAATGTAATAAATGTTTTATTTTCATTTGTTAATAGATGGCGAAGTTCAGCTCACTTGTGGTTTGACCTTATTCTAGTACATGGACAATTTTTCTTAAATACAGCTTTCATATAACACTAGCCATCTCAAACTTCTGCACTCGCCCCAGGGAAATAGATCTATACACACATACATATGTACGCACACAGAGTAATTGCAATATAATATCATTTAACAGATTTTTATACATCACAATTCAAACCATACGTCCCCAAACATTACATGCATAACTACCTGATAAAATGCATGATACCACGTATGTACTTTGTGGACTATCAGATAAATTTTTTTAAGTTTCACCACATATATTAACATTAATAACAATTAATAATAAATGATAAAAATGGAATCTTTTTGCAGTGATTTTCATCTAGGCTATACATTGTGATCATACTCAGATATTCAAATTTGATAGGTTTGGAGTATGGCCCAGGTCCCTGTGTTTGTTTTTTTTTTTATTTCCAAATGTTACTGATACAAATTTAAGGTTGAAAACCACTGACTTATAATCACTCTCTGTGTGCTGAGTGATTTACATTCATTATCTCACTTAATCATAACTACATTGGGGAAGTTTTATTATGTCCATTTACAGATGAAGATACTGACCCACAGAGAAGTTAAATAACTCGTACAAGGTCTCCCAGAGCTGGGATTTAAACCTAGGTTGCAGATATGTGTATGAATGCAAATACCCATGCTACATTTTTATCATATAACTTCCCAAATAAACCAAAATAAGGCTAAGACAAAGCTAAAATGGGTCAGTGAAAATTCAAATTAAAATAGCATATGATCTCCCCAAACAGTCCCCTTCTACTGGGTCTTCCATAAACCGCTCTGACCCTCTCCTGATCTGTTCTCGACCCTACAGCACCGTGATCATTTCAAAAAGCAAGCAGAGCTGAGCTCCACCAGAGCCCTGAGCTCCAGATTCCCTGGGATACTCTCTGGGGTTGCTCCCCAGTTTATATCGCTATCCCTAGTGCATGATGAGGGCTCAACAGATATCTATTAAATAAGTAAATGGCACTGCTTTCTCACAAGTTAAATCTTCCTGTCTCCTAATTCCTTTAAAGTACTTCTTGGATCCTAACCCTAGCTCCTCCCTCAATTCCAACTGTCAGAACCTCCCCCCTGAAGCTCTTGGGCTCCTGATGAGCACCTGTATCAGGCCTGCTTTTCCAACAGGTTGCACCAACCACTCTGATTTCTCCCTGGGAGCTCCAGATTCCTCTCTGAGCGGACCCCCCAAGTCACCACATGGCACAGAAAGTGGGCAAAAGAAGGAAACTGAGGCCCAGTGGCCTTCTGGATTACAGTATAAAACTACACCCGAGTGCTTCTGTCCCCATGCATACTGTGCTGGTACAATACTTATATGAGGCTATTCTGTCTCTCCTCGCTGAGTCAGTTCCAGAAATGGGATGACAGGAAGTAAAAGTCATTTATTCACATGGCTCTGAGTGAGAACTAGACTGGAGAAAATGATGTGATTTAAGAGATCGGTTTCCCAGCCTGATTTAAACACAACCACTCACCTAAAATGGTTTCGTAGAGATAATACATGTGAGCCTGAGTTCATGGGGCACGGTAAGAATTAATCCTCTGTGACTTGCCTACCTTTCAAGAGAAATAATAGCTTATCCTCGGAACTTGGAGAGAGAGACACCTTAACAGAATTCTCGCAATTAATACACTAGTGCCTAACGTTTTAGGCCAAAACAAACATTTAATTGGAGCAAGGTATTTAAAAGTTTGGAGTGACTCTAGCAAAGAGGGGTTTTGATAACAATGGACGATATTAGTGTGGTCCCTCAACAAAGACTTTTGCTTCTTGCATACTATTATGATTGCATGGTAATCTTACCCAGCTAGTGTTTTCTTAATGTCCTGGGGAGCCTGATCATTGTAAATTACCTGTGACATCTCATTAATCCTCTTTTTCCTCACAAACGCATAATTAATGGTAACATTGACAATAATACACAAATTAGCTAAGTGACGCTTTATGGTGTTGGTTTTGATTAACGTCAGGAACCCAAAAATGACATTAATGTAATGCAGATCCCAAAAGACAGTCTGCACTTTGACCCCAGACATACATTTTGTTTGCACCATCACCAAGATTAATCCTCCTCTGGATGAAGACGAGACAAAACTCTGGCCACTGGCAGTGTGTGCCGGGCTGTCGGAAAACAAACCACCTCAATTGCATTTGTTTAAGAAGGAAATCTTAATGCATAGAAAACAACAGCCTAGTGTCGTTTCCTATTGTCTAGTTAGGACAAAGATAAATGAGCACCTGTCATGATTTAGATCAAGTGCTTGTCTGCTAACTTCTATTATTTGCTTATTTATGGAGCAGTGTTTAATTAAAAGTATACCTCGATGATATGAACCACATGATAAAATGATTGAAGTTCCTTCTGCTTTCGCTGCAAATGGTTTTTGGAAATCAAAACTGATTTTTATATGCATTTCAACCTGCAGGACCTCTAACTGATAAATTCTTATTAACCACAAGAGGGTTAAAAAAAAAAAAAATCAATGCCTGAGAAAATATTCTTTGTCTCTGACTTGAGTAACAAAGTGAAAGCACCAGAAGGAATTTGGATAAAGTAAACTTCTTTGCCTCAGAAGTCAGGCTCCTTTGCTGTGAGGAAGCTGATTCAGAAATACTTTTCACGAATTATAAAAGAAAGAGATAGACACCGTGTTAGTCACAGGAGTGTCTATTGCTGCATCACCAACTTCTAAATTCAGGGTTAATCATGTGACTTTATTAGGATCAGGAACAGTTCCTTAATCACGATTTTCACGAGTCCGTGGTGAGTACTGGATCTTTCGCACACTCTAAAGAGCCATACTTTGCTAATTTTGAAAACACACAACCTTCTAGTTTCTTCATGACAATTATATATAGCTGAAAAATCCTAATGGTATGTATCTTTTTTCAAAATAATGATAATAGTCCTTTCTTGATTAATTTGACATCTATTTATTATGGGCTATTTTTCAAAATGTTGCCACCACACCACAGCCCGGCTAATGATCATACTCCATTTCAATAATGGAATAGGGAAAAAAGCCATATTTTCATGCTTTTTTTCTATTATTCACATAAATAACTACCACTTGGACAATGCTTCATGGACCAAAGTACATAATACGTAAAGTGCTGTTGTAAAATGCTGTAAAACTAAAATTGGAAAATAAAGATCACCAAAATTGTTTCTTTTAATTGTGTGTATATTTGATAAAGAGAAGAGGAATTTGAAGATTTAAAAGAAGATTTTCATTGCTGGGGGTTTGCATTTTCAATTATAATACCCCAGATTTCCAACACCACCCCCCCACCACCACCAAAAAATAAGAAAGCAGACTGCTTTACACCTGCTGGTGATAGCAGTTTAATTTTGAAAAATGCCTCATCTGTCTCTGCTTGTAATAGATTAATCATATGACTTGGTTTATCTGTTTTTTGGGGGGGGTTTTTTGGTTATTTAAAGTTGTAAAGAGAAAAATCTATTTGAAGAGACTAGGTGTTTCTTCTTCTTTTGTTTAAACGTTATTTTAAAATCAAAAGCAGCTTATTTTTAAATTGACATATTCACTGCTCGTTGTGCCAAATTTCACCAGCACACAAACCCATTGTAAAGCAAACTGGAATTTAAGGGGCTACGGGGATTCCTACAGAGGTCATATTTTCACTCTGCCTAACTAAACCATAAATCGAGATTACAACAATAAATTATTTTTTATTATTTTGGCAGGAATAAGTACGGCCCTGAATTTTGAAAGATATTTGGGCTTAATTCATATGTTAAATAGGCCAGGATAAACCAGTGCTAGAAGAAATTGAAACTGGTCTTACATAGAGACCCGAATTAGGCACTCACCACCAGACTAATTAGTAATTGATAAATTTATTGTAAAAATGCAATTCCTTTACACTGCAAAGCCTAAGGAGTAGGATGATTTAAGGCTTCAGTTGCTTACAAACCTCATCTGGGGCAATCTTTTAAACTGAGGCATTGTTTTCAACGTGTTTTTAAGGTAACTGTAGTACTGTCTCTAACTAGTTAAAAACCTTCATCTCGCCACGAACCTACTTTCTTAGAAGACTCCTCTGTAGCAAACTGTTTGAAACCTCCCAAAGCGCCTCAATTTGTATTTCTTCAGCAGTTGCGATGAATATTACTATTAGCCCAAATGTATCACTTTCTCTTTTCAATTTTACTCAAGTTCATAGACAGCAATCTATCAAGCCATAATTTTATAGAAATCTCTCTTTCAGGTTTAAACGTGGTACACTGAATTTTAATAAGGGCCACTAGTTGTTCCAAGTTACTTTTTTTTGTTGTTATTCTAAGGAATTATTTCATGCAAAAAAAAAAAAAAAGTCTGCTGTGTGAGAAAGCATGTTTTCTTAAGTATTTAATCGGATATTTCCATACCACAACACTTTGTAGACATGTTTTTTTGCTTTGAAAACGTATCTTATCAGGGGTGGTTGGTGTAAAATTCTTGTCTGTTTTCTTACCTTTGAATTTGAGCTCTATTTATAAGGCTCAGCTAAATGATGTCTACAGCTAAGGAATTTCCTTAACTAGGGAGTTTTACATGAACACGATTAATAAAAAGTACCGCAAGGCATCGAGCAGGCTGTCAATGCCGGTTTCCTGTACATTCTAACCTTATCAAAGTGTTCCCCTTTGCAAAGAAGAAAAAGATGTGACAAAGTGGTTACATGCGAATCTGGTTTTCTCTTTCTACTATTTTCTTCTTGATATAATATATTTTTAGAATAAACAAAAGAAGGTGAACTCTTCATTCCTTATTTGTATATGCAAGTGAAATGGGGTCTCGTTGACTATGGAAGGCACTGGCCTTTCTCACATGGAACAAGCCACTAGAAGAAACTTAGTTTAGACGAAATGCAAATATTTAATCCTCGCATCTCTATTTTGAAATATAACATGGTATTTTCCATAAATCTATGTGCGATGACATATTTCATAACATTACATAAGGTTTTTCCAAGCATTTTTATTCACGGATGAACGGTTTGCAGAAAATCACAACATTGTACTATACTTCTCCAGCAAGTTAATTTTCGCTTTAATGTGAATATACAATTTATGGAAAAATAATAGTTATTTAGGTATGGCAGCACTTACCTGTTGCTGTGTGAAAATTCCTACCCTCAAAAATGTGCTTTTACTTTAATTATTAGTAGGCTACACCAATGCCTAAAGATTTTTTATGAACAGAACCTTCAATCTGCATTTTGGCTCAGGGCTCTCCTTTATAGACAACAGAAAATGGAACAGCGTGACATAAAGTCAAGTCCAAAAGAACATTTCTATACATGCCTCGACTTTGTTTTTTTGGTAACTGCCCTATGGAGACTGTCCTTTATTAAGATTCTTAATGAGGGTTCTGCCTGTATTTTTCTACCAAGAATGTCAAATAAGGTTCGAAGGCAAATGTAAACTGTAACACAAGTGACACACACTAAAAATAGCCCTATAAATCTGTTCATTTTGTTTAGATAGTCTCCAGAGTTGTAAAAAGTGGGACTGCTCAGCTTTATTATTTGTTTTGGAAAAACTAATTCTGCAGAGAATAGGCCACTGATAATGCTATATTAGATTAGAGAAGATTTATTAAGACTGTCCCTGGATTTAAATTTAAAAAAAAAAAAGGAAATTTTCTTCTGTTCTTATTTTCCAAATAATCTACGAGATCATTAACCGAGTAGACTCTACAACGGCAAAGAACTCTGCCCGTTTAGTCATTAGCACTAAGATTGTGAAAGAGTCATCATATTTATCTAAAATGAAATGGATTAAAATTTCAAATGTAGTTCTCATTCCTATTAACCTGTCAAATATGTTGTTTCCAATGTTTCCAGTGACAGAGCAACAATATTTATTATCCACCATACCATGAGTTTTTAAAAATAACTCCAGGAGAACATTTTTAGAACATTTACAAGCTGAATAGACAACTAAAAAAAAAAAATCAGACATTTCTGTGTGAAAAATAGCTATTGTAATTCGCAGTGTTTGATGGAGGGTGTATTTTTAGAAAACCACGTAATTTGAATTTGAGAAATTGAGTGGCGGAGCAACATTGAGGGGGCATGAGTCCTCTCGTGTGTTAAGGAGGTTTGAAAAAGTGGTTCATTTTTTTCTCTTGAGAAAAAGTTTAGGGGGTTTAAACTCTTCCTTTTCCCTCTCCGCATGACAGTCAATAGGATTTCTTGGATTGGCCGGATGGCTTTGCACATAAGCCAAGACTGATTGTAATCTAAGGCTTTCTTTTTGGATATCTTATCCCAACAGAGGCATGTATAAACAGACAAAATGGACTAAAATGGGCTGGAATCTGACCTTTCCAAAGAGAGGCAGTTCAAAAACTATACCAACTTTTCTTTTGAAGGAACAAGAAAATTGTCACTTAACAGAGCCTTACAGCTTAGTTCTTTTTTTTTTTTTCTTCCACATGGCCAGACTGTACACTCGAATTACTAAAAATATGGGAGTTTCCAGGGCTTTGGGCCTCCTTTTTTCCCCAGGGCCCTTCCCGTTGCACCCCCCCCTCCAAGTTCAGAAAGAAAAAAGTGTTGCTATTCATGTGATAATTGTCAAAACCATGATAAGTGCCAAACAAGACAGTGCCAAGAAATCATTAGTTCACTATACATCTCAGATTTCTGTAATGTTCAGTTAATGGGCCAGATTTCATCAGACCTTTTTTTCTTGTAAATTTTCCTTGGTGTTTTTTTTTTTTTCAAGCCACCTTTTAAAATAATTGTGTAAGCCAGACTTACAGTAATTCCGCATGACTTAAAATTCAATATTAAAAAAAAAACCTGAAATATTGTTTTTGATATATTCTTACATTCCATTCTCATTACATACATTTAAAAATGCCTACTTCAGAAAAACAAAACACTGTATGAAAAATTTACTGGCCCCAAATTACAGCTGAACATTGTATCTCAAGGACACAAACCATAAAAGGAAGATAAAATAACCAATCCATCTTAAAATTTAAAAAATGCTTCTGATGCATATGGAAAAATAATATCCAGAAAAATTAAGAACTTTTTTTTTCAAATCATCATGGTATATGTCAGTGCAAAATCTTTTACATAAATGAATTACATCTGATGCTTCAGATACATACAGTTTCATTGTATCTTTTTAAACATTTCATTGAAAAATGTCACCATGTAAAGAGCAAATATTACAATGATAGTAACCAACCAGGATTTTGAAAAGCAAAGGAAAAGGAATAGTACAATTTTTTGTTTGTAAACCCATTGACATAAATAGTCTGACCTGTCACAAAATACCTTTTAAGCTACCGTATGTTATGTATAGGCCAGTCAAAACTGATAACATTTTGCTTTCATCAGTTTTGTGTTATAATTCTGAAAACCTGAAATGTTTATTGTAGTGAGATAATACAATGTATGTAGATAGCAGGCATTCCCTAGACATGTTTACTCGAGTAGGAATTCATGAGTGGAAAACTGTTTGGGCTCAAGAACAGGGTTATTGCTTCTAAAAGGCAGCTCATGGGTTGTTTAATAGTATTTTAAATGTCTGCTAATGAGAGTCACAAAAAAGCACAGAAGAGTAGAGAATTGGTTCCAGAGGCGATCACACAGTAGTCAAGAAGATTAACATGCCACTAGGGGACAGCAGAAAGTCACAGAATAGGTAGTGCCAGAGAGACCAGAACAAAAGGCTTTTCTTTGTGAGAGAGAGAGAGAGAGAGAGAGAGAGAGAAACCAAGATGTATTTCCAAACCAAAATCCTTTACAAGTGAAGTGTTTGTAACTATATTTTTTAAAAGCAGGAAAAAATATTTGTAGGGATCTATTTTTAGATTTGCTAAGCTCTGTGTACCAGAATGTTATAAAATATACATAACCATCATCTTGGCAAAATAAATTCAAATACGGACTATCCTATTTTCTGCGTTTGAGAATGAAGGAAACTTTCAAACATCAGGAAAAAAAAATAGCCCATTACAAAGCACATTAGACCAAACCTATCAATGACAAAGCACAACTGTGAAATATTGACATTTGCTCAACAAAGCTAAACATAAGCAGAATCCATTCCATTTTCAAAGAGGTAGAGGGACCATTTCAAGAAATAAAAGTAACTAGAAAATTGATCAAACTAACCAAGGAATCTAGAAATCCAGCTAATTACCCATACCCGTGATATAATATATGTGTAATCTTTAAACACAATTTCGATTATTGGTTTAGGTTGTAACGTAGTTCAAGGGGGACTGGAAATTTCAACCTCTGCAATGATTTTAAAACCTAATGCACATTCTTTAACAACAACTTGCTAAAATGGTCCTTTATACACCTAAGTGTCATTTTAAGTGCAACAGATTCTGCAGTCCCAGGTGATATACCTGTAATGCAACATTCTTATCAAATGACAACCAATCTTAGACTCTAAATTTTTTGAATTCGTGGATCACATTTCTTTGTTTGCTCCGCATAAGACCTAGATCACTGTCTACTCAGTTAATTCTCCTGTGATAAGGAAGGTTGATGAGTTTTGCAATCATTTTTTTCTGGATTATAAGACTGCTTTTTACATTCTATGTGTTTTGGATCTTGTTTGGTGTGTTATAGATGGTACCACCATTCACTTAGCACACAATCACGGTTTTCCCATGTCATGAGACCAAAAGGCTGGCTAAGACTTGAGAAGTTACTTAGCCCGTTTCCCCATTATTTTTTTGTTTTTTTTTTTTATAAAATTGGGCATAAAATATGGCAAATCTGTTTGTGAGTCGTATTTTTAATATTCAAGGGCATCAATATAACAGAATTTTTAAAAAATTGCTAGTGGCTGGTATATATTGTACACATGAATACTTAGAATTCTTCTCCCCCCAACCAAAACAAATTTTTTATTAGAATTGTACATTTATCCCAAATACATGCCATACCCTCAAATCTCCATGGTTTTGTCTTTACCTGTTTTATCTCCTTTTTTTCCTGTAGCATATTTTCCCTTATCATCAAGTGTTCTAACTCTTATAACACTTCTAGAATTCGGTATTTGTTGCATCCCAGATGGCCTTTATCCCTAGATCACAACTCTTCATTGTCTCTTTTCCTCCATAGGTTCCCGTTTTATAGATTTCTGGTCTCTCTTTTTATTCTGCAATTTGGATTAACTCCAAAACATGATAATAATAACTCCCTCAACACATTCTAAATCCTGAGAACCCTCTCCCTGCACTTCCCCTGATCTTCCCAATATCTTGCCTAAATCCCATCTACTGCATTGAAAAACTGCTGTCTTGTGCTCTCCTCAAAGGAAACAGAGACCAGCTGTTCACCTCTACCTGCAACGGACTGTGTTCCTTCATGAACTTGAAGCCTGCTATTAATTCCCTCCAAGTCTGTTCTTCTCCAGACTAAACAAGGCCAGTTCTTTTACCCTCGTTTCATTGGGACTGTTTCCCAACCATGTAGTTATTTTGCTGCTTCCTTGGGATTGACTCCAAATTTTGCACGTTCACTTAAGTTGTAGGATCCTTAAAAACACAGTATGATGACATGGAACTGATTAACAGTGCATACAATGTGGATGGTTATTTATGTTCCCTAAATTCTTTGCTGACTGTCTATCAGTATTTTGTCTTTGAACAATGGGTTTCTGTTTTCAACCCCTAAAATTAGCTTGTGATCCACTGTGGCCTCCTGTATCTTTTTTCTTACTGTGATTGAACAAACCTTTCCTTTTTTTAGACTTGAAGTTTATTTTATTCTCTCCGCCAGTTCATTGCTTTTACTTTTTACCGAGAACACTCGCTCTATTTTTTCTACTTGCTTATCTAACTATTCTTCCTTCCCTTTGGGTGTTCGCCATTGCTTAAATTCAGATCACAGTATCTTGGAGAGGTATCAAAATCCCAACAATAATTCTGTATATATTTGGTTTCCTGAAGCACGCTCTTAATAAATAAGATTAGTGAGTTTTGAAGAAGGAACAATATCTGGAAAAGATTAATATTACATTGAAAGCTAGATAATTTTTCCTTTCAGACAGGAAAACTTGGTTCGTGTGGCATGTGGGAAAGAAAGAGGGAGAGTTGCGGCGGGTGCTTGTGTGTAAGTGTGTAAGTAAGCATAAGTTAACTTGTACAACACTGGAGCATTTAGCCTTCACCCTGTTCTTACCTCAGAAAAGACCTGAGACTGTGATTTTCCTCACAACTGCACACTCTGTCATGTCTAATACTTTATCTGTCTACATAGAGAGATAGAGAAGATAGATATGAATAAAATTATATCTAATCTCCCCCATCCCTAACACTGGTGAATTACAGTTATCTTTCAGCACGTTCACCTTGTAGAGGAGGTTATTACACTTAGAAATTATATTAAGTTTTCCGTCCGAAGAGAAAAAGCTATGGAATGATTCTGCAAATTCTGAGTGCGTCCCACTGTGGGTCATTGATGACTAAAATGATCAGTGATAACAATGAGAAGAGAAGAGAGAAAAGTAAAAATTACTGTGTACTCCTGTCATTGCCCAAATATTGTACTGTGAAAGGGAAGAAAGCAATTGCAAAATTATGTAGATTCAATAGAAAATTACGATTTACTATGCTGATTTTCAATAGCAGTCATCCAACATAAAAGAATAGCCCTATGTTGCACAAAATGATCATTATTTCTTTGTGTTATATCACAAACTTAAAAGAGAGAGAGAGAGATCATAAGAAATAGGAAACTCCTTACACCAAATTATCCATTCATCTCCAAACTAGCCTTTACCCACCCCCCAAAATGGAGGGCAAGAAATAAATGAAAAAATATAAACCCTCAACATTTTATTCTCACTCTGGCATTAGCCTATAACCAGGAGACACTCCAGCATAGACAGTCCGGGACACTTTTGTCTCCAGCGCCTTCATGCAAGCTGCTGAAATTACAAAGAAGAGTTCACTCTACTTAACATCTGTCTAGTGCATATGAGCCCTTTTATTGTTTCTGAAACTTTTCAGTTACCTTCATGAAGAAAATATTACCTTCAAGTAAGAGGACAAAAGTCAAGGTCTACTTCTGCTTATATCGTTTCAATTTACAAAAAATCAAAAGCCAAATAAATAAAACCTTGGGGAGAGTACTATAGCTGTCATTTGGCACATGGGGAATCTAGCCGGACTGTTTACTTACATAGGAGTCTTATCTGGAGGTCAGAAATGTAATCAAAAACTAATGAAATACAAAAGGAAACCAGTGAAAGATAAAATAATCCAATCTCAACATGTCCTACGTAACCCATTAATGGTTTTTGCTTGAGGTCTCCTAAAATGATTATTCCTCTGGAAATAATTGGGTCTTTAGAAATAACACTCTATGGGGGCACCTGGGTGGCTCAGTCGGTTAAGCGGCCGACTTCGGCTCAGGTCGTGATCTCACGGTCTGTGAGTTCGAGCCCCGCGTCGGGCTCTGTGCTGACAGCTCGGAGCCTGGAGCCTGTTTCCGATTCTATGTCTCCCTCTCTCTGACCCTCCCCCGTTCATGCTCTGTCTCTCTCTGTCTCAAAAATAAATAAAGGTTAAAAAAAAAAAATTTTAGAAATAACACTCTATGTAAAAGATCCCTAATGAACTTTCTGAAATATTTAAAAGTGGAAAGAAATGTACAAGCACACTGGAGATTGACTGCAACGGACAGGACACACCTTCCTAACAGGTTCATTTCCATGTGGCGTGTGCAGAAGACAGGTGAGTTGGAGCCTCCGATTCATCGTCCCTTGCGTGAACAGACACCTTGGCTGGGAAACAGGGACTTGACTAGTTTTGTTTCCCTTTCACTATCTAGGACTTTCCCTTCTGATCAACTTCCTGAATATTATCCCATTTTTCTCTGAAACTCTACCTTTTCTTCTCCTCTTTTTCTCTCTCTCCATGTTCAGTAAATCTCACTTCCCTATAACAATTATATTTATTATGTTAAATTATTTTTATATTTTGCCTTCGTGATGCCCCTTCCTTATTTTCCCATCCCTAAATCATTTCTACCTTTCTTTCTATGTCTTTTCTCCTTCAGGCCCTCTCTGTCCCCTCCAGCTTTTTCTCTTATTCTGTCACCTCAGGGTGCGGCTGAATGTACTACTCTTTTGCCTGTCACTCCGTGCACTCCTCAGAAGCAGATCTCTTTTTCACATCTCCTCCCATGTGGTCCGTGTGCACATTTGGGAAGGCTGACTAATGCACTGGGCCAGCGTTGGGGAAAGGGGTCATTAGACCCCCCCCCCAAAATGCAGAACGTCTCAGGAAGAGTAGATTTTTCAAAATATTTTATGTTAATGGAGAACACCAGAAGATGCAAAAATTAAAAAAGTAATATCCATAAAATATGATCCCTCTATGTTTCAAACACACTGCCTTTATGTTCTACAGGTGTTCAAGACCAAGTTGAAGCACATTCATTTAAAAGATCTCTTGCTCTTTTATTTTTCCTTTTCATTTCCCAGAAGGTTTTAAGTGAATTCTTTAGCACAATTCACTAAAAGGAAGATAGATGCATTTGTCTACTAAATCTGAATACTTTGGTTTGGCTCCAACAAAATACATTTTAATAAGTCTGTTCTTAGTGGAGACACAGTCTAAGTAAACTATTGTGCATTTCATTTGTAAATAATTTATTATGGAATACAAATGACCACACTTTCTAACATGTCGAAAGCAACAGGAGGCAGAACTTGCCATAAAGGTTCACCATTAGCCCAACTAAATTTTTGTCAAGACTGTATGAAAGACATAGTTAATATTTAATTTTGCTTCTATCACTGAAAGGTTCTGGCGTCTACCTTACTGCAATGATATACAAAACTGAATTGAGTCTTCCCATTTTGGTGGTAGGAAAATGTTTTATTTCGCCACCAATGAAGCAATCTGAGAAACTGAGTAACTGTTAATATACTAAACTCTAAAAGGAATAATGAGCATTTATGTGTGTATTCAGCAATGACTATGATGCCACCCCCCAAAAAAATCTCTGATGGGTTTTCAATCTTGGGATCTCCCCATCACAGTCTAGGAGACTAGAGAACAATAGATGGGTTTCATATAGCACCTGATTGATATTTCCAGGGTGTGAAAGCCTCCACTGGCAGATTAGGCTGATATTGCATATTCAAACACATACAATGATATATTTGTCATTGCTATTGACCTTTATCTCTCCAGTTTCCTGACAACCTTCTACAGTTATTGACATTACAAATACCAGCAACAACGTGCAGGGCAAAGTATAACCTTTCATTTACCTTCATGTCCCTCAAATGACTCGTGTAGGTAGTTTCAACAAAAGCGGCAAACAATGATACTGTTGATTTTTTTTTCCTTAACTTGCTAAAATGTTTTCCATTTTCCTCTTGTTCTCAGAAAATCATGCCAATAACTCTCTACAAAGGAAACGATTTCAAATGAATACAGGTAATTAGAAGTGTCAAGAAATCAGCAAAGTAGGGTGTCTGCCATCATTTCTGTGGAAAGAGTGCCAGATTCCCTTTCAAAAAGGTCTTTGTCATTTTTTAATAGAAGGTAATTAACGTAGACTACAGTAGAATGTACAGGATCCCAGTTGCTTGTCTTTCTTGCCATAGAAATGGGACCATAAAGATGTTTTGATATCTAGAAACAATCTTTTGAGGTTATTTTTAAATGACTTTTAATTACAAAAGTAGTCCTTTTTAGTCTTTCCATTTTCAAAGAAAAAAAGATTTAGAAAGGGCATATTTATTAGGAGACAAAGGAAAGAAAGTTTTACAAGGAAAAATTATCTGGAAAACGAAACAACAGAATTTTACAAAGCTGACAAGAGTTGAGGATGCAATAAATTAGCCTCTATTTCAAATGTTTCCAGCAGTAAGAGAAATAATGTGTAACGTCCTACAGAAGGTAATTACACACTTTCAATACTGTAATACCTTGTACTGAATGGGATCTTTGTTTTCTCTCTCAGGCAACACTAAACTGACTATTTGGCTCTATTAAAGCCACCCCTCCATGAGATCAGCGATAAATGTCTCATGGGTATTTACTAAACAGGAGAATTTTTAGGACCATTCCCATTCTTTTGGGGATAAGGATGAAATTTAGCTCAATTTTGAGATTATCTGAAGGTCATAATTTCCTATTACATGCCATACGAATGGAATAATCCTTCCAAGTTTATGTTTGACATGTATTTGCATATGAAAGTATGCTCATTTCATCGCTTGGTTCTCAAGAAACGGAGATGTTCCCTCATTTAAGGTTTTGTTATTTGAGGAAAGCAAAGCAAAGTCTCGGTTACAAAAAAAATGTATCTCAAAACTTTGAAGTTTGAAGTGAAAACAATGAGGCTATTTCTATCCTGATGATTTTAACACTGAAACATTCATTAATTTGGGATTATGATAGAACTATGCATAAGCATTCATAAATATAACCATCATTATCTATTACTAAGAATAAGATGGACTGGAGACAAGATACAGCCAGACTCCCATAATAAATCTTTTTCAGTGCAACAAGTGGAAGAAGATCCTGCTCGTTTCTTAAACCTCTATCCTGAGATTATCCTTCTTCATGGAATCCACACCACTCATCAAACAAACAAAGGAAAAGCACTAAACTACAACCTATGTGCTAATCACATGTTATTCTTTGTACCAATATATGGTTCTAGGGACCATGATTTAGTATATTTTTGTTTTTAAATCAGTCAAATCAAGTCTTCAGAGCCGATGAATCTGGTTATCTGGGCAGGACTGGCATTTAACTAAAGTCTGGCATTAAACCAATGTTTAAAGGGCAGTGCGAACTATCACAGTATCATTTTTGATAGATATTCCCCCAAAGGTAGAAGTGGCAAAGTAGTCATTAAGACAGAGTCTAGGAAAAGTGGCCTGGTTGATAATGTTCCAATTGATCAAGCCCCAGGCAATGTTCATAAGTGATGAACCTGAGTTTTAACTCTCACTTGGTAAAAATAATCAGAGATTATTTTAATTATTAAAGATAAAGCATATTTCAGACACTGAGGTGAATTCACAATATGATATGGGAAACATAGTTAAGAACACAGAACACAGGCAGAAAGATGGACAGAGAAGGTGGAAAAAGAGTGTGGGGTCTGAGAAGCACTTCAGCATCAAGGAAGAGAAAGCTGGGCTTCAAGGACCTGAACTCAACCAATAGTTCTTTCTTGTTTATTTGACTCTTCTTTTAGCCCCAAGATAGTGAGTGGTCAGGAAAATAAGCTTTCTATGGCAGGATTATTTCAAGCTGTGCTGTCTCATCCTCTAAAATCATATAATCTCAACTAAGAGCCCTAACTCAATGCTTTGTCAGAGCCTATACCGTAAAACCCTTCCCAGAATCAAAGGCAGTGGGATGAGTCATTTGAAAGACCATATTCTAAGTATAATGGTGCACAACTGGTCTATATCTTACCCCTTCCCCTCCTTTCTTACTTATAAATAAAAAATTCCATTAGGATGTGTCACATTATTGCCCTCTGCCAATGACAACGAAGACCAGTCATTTCTTCCAATACTTATGGCTTAAAAAGCAGATGAACCTATTGGTTAATCATCAGTGAAAAATAATAACAAAATATTAGCCATGCTCCAACCAAAGATTAGTGGCTTGGGGGGTGCCTGGGTGGCTCATTCGGTTAAGCGCCCGACTCTTGATTTCGGCTCAGGTCACGATCTTCCAGTTTGTGAGTTTTCGCCCCGCATCGGCCTGCACTGACAGCGAGAAGCCTGGTTGCGATTCTCTCTCTGCCCTTCCCCCGCTCTGTCTCTTAAAATACATAAATAAACTTTAAAAAAAAAATCAGTTTCAAAAAAAAAAATTACTGGCTTCATTTCTTGCTTTTCAAATGAAACTTACATTTCAGGAAGGGCTGGTATTCAGCCAGGAGATAACAGAACAGGCCATGTTGACTGTTAAAATAGTGAAATACTGCTATTCACATCGCACGACCTGCTCTTCCTCCTTGAGGACCATGATTTTACCACCCTGGCTCCTCATCCCCAGAATACCTACCACCAAGCTCATTCATGTTATGCCTGCCAACAGCTTCAGCAACATGACTGACGTCTCTTCTTACTGGTTTGTGCCTTTACTACACCAGTTGTTAGAAATTTCTATAATTACCCCTGATTCTAGCTCCTCCTTCCATGCAATGGGTTAATTTATTAAACCTCTTGGGTATATATTGTGCAGCCGGGAAAACTTACTCTATACAAGTCACATTTATATTTTCATGGCTAATTCAGTTGATTGATAAAATCTATACTTCAATTTTCCCGTCAAATTATACCTTCCGCACTACTTATGCTTGTCCATGGATTTGAGCAGAATCAAAGATATATTAGAGATTAGCTTTGGCCCAGCCCGGATACACTTCTGCCGCCCTTCTCTGCACAGAGGTAGGATGACACTCTATTTGAAAGGGAAGGTTTATCAGGCTCATTAATTTTCATAATGGAATACCAGCTTTACCACCCGCGAGTCAGATATCTAAAATATACAGCTCTCACTTCAACAATCAGCAATTCAAATATTATTGTGGGTCTATTATAGACCAGGCAATTGGCAACATATAATGTTCATGCTTACAGCACATGGAATTCAATTTTTAAGTGACTTCCATCCACCTTCTGCCAAAGCATGGTCAAGACAACCAGTATTTGAGAAAGTCTAAAAAATATATTGACTCTCCATTTCTCTCAGATTATCTAAATTCTATTCCAGAACCTACTTTAAGCAACAGAAAAGAGTAGAGCTGGACTGTATGAATTTGACACTCTGTAAAATCGCTCTCATTAAATTAGCTAGGGTTATCGGAATTCAATACAAGAGATAGTACAATGAAAAACTTTTTTGCATTTGCATCTTCCCTACATTAATTATCCAACATGTTAATCTGACTCCCAAATGTATATGTCTAATCCAGACCAGTCGGAACCCACTTTTCTAACGACCTCTTCGATATCTATCTCCACACTGCCTCGGTGACACCTGAAATTCAACATATCTAAGACCCAGCTGGTTAGTTCCCTTACAGATCTAGTAGTCGTTCAGAGATTCCTTATCTCAATATCTTTATGTATCCACAAGGGGCAAGTTTGAAATTTGGGAGTAATCCTTGACCTCTCACTCACCTTCGCCCTCATATTAAAACTATTATCGAAGCCCGTTAATTTCATCCACTGCATATCTGTCAAATCTGTCTACTTCTCACCATCTCCACACTATCATCTTCCACCCGGACACCATAATAGCCACCTCAACGGCCCTCTGCTTCCACTCCAAATACCGTCTGGTCTAGACTGTGGGGTAATGTTTTCCAAATACAGATCTGATGATCTTCTTCCTCTGCTCAGAAATCTTCAAAGATCTCGGGTCTTTCAGGCCTACAAAGTTCTGCTTTGAGTGGTCCCAGCACACACAGATCTCCACTACCTCCTCATGCCAATCCCCTCTCCTTTTGCTACCTAGACCGCAGCCACATTGCCTATATTTTAATTCCTCAATCCTCTTCTCTACCACTGAGACTTTGAACACACTGCTCCCTTTGTTTCATCTCACCCCTTCCCCCAGATCATAGCCTCTCAAGCTTTACTGTTCAAAGGAATTACCTATGGATCTTGTTAAAACAGAAGTAGGTTCTGCGTCATAGGTCCAGGCTGGAGCGTGAGATTCTGCATCTCTAAGAAGCTCCCAGCTGGTGCCCATGCTGCTGGTCTATGGGAAGCACCTCGAAAGGAAGCATCTAAATAGCTTCCGTGGATCCTTGAGATTTCGGCTCTAACATCACTTCTTCAGGGAAACCTCTCCTAAACCCCAAGTCTAGCTCATATTCTCTTGTTATATGCTTTCATAGCACTGTGCTTCTTTTCACATGGCAATTATCTCGCTTTGTAATTACAAACTAATGTAAGGACCCATGGCCATTTTCTCCACTATTGTACTCTCCATAAGGACAGAAAACTATTTTGCTCGCCACTGAGTCCCTAGTGACAGGCATAATACTGAAGCCACGAAAGGCATTCAACAAATAGTTGTTGGATGAATAAATAAAGGAGAGAGTAAAGGATTCATGTTATAAATTGTTGGAATTTAGTATCAAAGTTTGCCCCTACTGAGGAATACATAAATATTTTCTTGTATTAAATGAAAGCCATATAACCCGTCACATTTTCCTTTTTTGCCTTGTCTATAAAGAGCACTCCTGAATCACTATTGTAGTAATCAGTTTAGTGAAGGTTTTAGTTTTCAATTATCATAATTTCACTCCATTTTTCTATGTTTGCGATCCCTTGTTTTATCCTAATTTTTAACTGTCTTGCGTGTTGATGTTTTATGGAAAGCTGCACCAACTCCTTTTTGGAAACAGTCAAGTAAAAACTACTTTAAAAGTTATAGGTGAAGAGATACACTTGGTACATTTGTAGTTATAGACAATAGATAAAGAACTCAAAGTCTGGAGGCCAGCAGTTGGCATCTGAATCATGGCTTCATGAATTAATAGTAGTGGGTCTTGAATAAGTTACTTACAATTACATATTTAATAGTTATTTCTATCACTATTAAGAGGCACAGTCAACAGATGGAAAAATATTCCCATGTTGAGTTGCCACTAATTTCATATCATAAAATTTAGACTACTGCATAGACCAAAACTTTGAAAACGTACAGTAGGCATAAAATTGGGGCAGCCATCAGTGAGAATCTATAAAGGTGAGTATGATCCAAAGGAAAGACTCGAGGTCTCTGTAAAGATAGAATAACATTGCCTCGCGTTCAAATAACATTAGACACAGTGTGATTAATTGATTTGAACACAGTCATAAAGGCAGCCAGTGGTGAAAGTACACATCTGTCAACACAGAACCCAGAACTAATTCCTATTCCATAACTTTTGATTCTTCAATGATAGCATGATATCCAGCATTAAATACCTAGATATCAAGAAGAGCATTTTAACTGTTGAAAGTAAACTTTATGGCATAATAAATAAAGTTGGACAAATCATATTGAATATACTTGTCCCCAAACTGAAGATGCCATAAAAGACTCATATGATATACTGCAATTGAATAGAAATGTTGCCCTCAGGGAAGCTTCTGTTAAAAAAAAAAAAAAAAAAAAAAAAAGCGTGTGCTGTATTCCCTATGTGTAAAAAGTACTTAAGCTTAACTGCAACTTAAAAGTTAATTGATAATCAATATAAAATGTAACATCAAGGGCAAAACTCAGCTTCTAAATGAATATAAAGGGAGGTCTCATTATCTTCAAATCGGGGCCAGGTGAGAGCCGCTGAGAATAAAAGTGAGGTTGGGTATAAGGACGGCAGTTTATAAAGGCCCCGCATGAGGTTGTAAGTGGATCTACTTTAAGTAGCCCATAGGCGATCCAGGAGAAGTTTAAAAGAGAGGAAGAGAAGGGAAGTGAGACAGTATCTCTTCCCAGACTATGAACGAACGTTACTTCGGCAGCTGGGTGGCCAGGCTGCCGTGTACATTTCATTCCAGCGATACCAGACGAAAAAGAAGCAAGTTCTTCACAGCAAAATCTCAAAGTCGGCAAAAATTCTCCCGGGGTATTAGGGAGTTTGTCTCGCCTTTTATTTTTCAGCTTTACATCTGTAATTCATGAGTCTCCAAATGGTATGCAAAAGAGACTTCTTAGAAGAGAGAAAAATGTTGATTTTAGTCTGAGAATGTATCAAACCCCAAACCTGAAATTAAAATTCAGAATAATTTATGCTGAGAAGTAGAGGTAATAAAGCCCCTTACGGGATGAAATCAACCAAGTTTCACTTACCTTCAATAAATGCAGGACAGCTCGAGAGGTATTTAGCAGAGTTCAAATGTTTTCTGTCATTATCATTCAGTCCCCCGTTGAACCTCTTCAGCAAACATTTGGTGGGATAATCAGGACTTTTCCTTTCATGCAGTGTTTTAAGGTTTCTAAGTTATGTATGTATAGACCTGTTCTTTTAAAGTTCAATTCCATTCAAATCAGCAGAAGGAACAAGTTCTCTCTTGTGTGATGGAACTTTTAAAAACATGCATATTTCTTTTACAAACACACACAGTACTGCAAACCAGAAGAATTCCATACAAAAGAAAATTTTCCTGTGGAAAGAGAGGGGAAAAATAGGGCTAATTTCTGGTTTAAAAAAAAATGACATACCACCTTCAAAAAAAGGGCATAGCTGTGGAAAAATAAAATGCAGCATTCTAAGGGCTGAAGTGTAAGAAAACCCTCTGTCATGAAAACATCCAAATATCTTTTGAACTATTTACACCATATGTGTCCCAATAAGGCTCTTTTCTGATTAAATAATGACAAGTAAGTGGAACCAAAGATGGCTTCAAAGACCCTTGAATCTTTACACAGCTTTTTGTAATTTTGCAAGTGTGAAATTTAGCTATCATTAAACAAATGTTCTAAAGCATAATTTTCTCGGTCTGTGAAAAATGTCTAGGGAGACGATGCCGTACCCGTAGTAGGCACTCAAAAATTACAAACACATAAATTAATAACAAATGAATGCTTAGGAAAGCAATCTTTATACAACGCACACACCATTTCTAAAATTCTGAGCACAGATTTTATTATGTGAAAACAGTGAACCTTACGTGGACAACTACCTCTTAAAATTAGTTGGGAACTAACAGGGTACAACATTGGGGTAATGGCCAAACACATGTGGAACACACAAGAAGGGGGCAACTGTACAGTCGTTCAAATTCTGAAAAGCTGTGGGGAGACGAGAAAATATTTAATAAAATGTCAAGTGTAAAAAAAAATCAGGAAAAAATTACATCTACTGTAAAATGTGAATGCTTTCATACTTAAAGAAAATAAAGAAGGGTTAAAACGTGCGACAATTTTTGATAGCGGGTATCTCTAAGTAAAAGGGTTATAAATGTTAACTTTTAACTTTAGATGAAAGTGCCCTTCAACGAGCATGTAAGTAAGACTTGTAAGATTCTGAACAAAAAGATGTTTTTTGGAAGGGTAAGAGAAAGTGCTATAATGTTATACCTTTTAAGATCTAAAACTCCTTTTAAGAAAATGTGGCTGTGTAAGCAGTGTTCTACGAAACCTAGGGGCAGCTCACGGATTCAGCGGCACGGCCCTGACCCTCTCAGAGAACTCCAGAGTACTAGCAGCATCTAGATGAGATCATGATGCCTCAGACTGCCCAGGCAAAGGAGAGGAAGTGCACTGAAACGAAAGGGCACCATATGTTGAAGTAACTGTAGGGGAAATAAATCTAAAACTCCAGGGACACTTTAGATACCCAAAACTTTAGATTTCTACTCCATAAACATCTTCGAAAGCCAGTCACCAAGATACGTCCCCTTAATATACAAGAATGTAACAGTCCAGCCTTTGGTATCATAGATTTTCAGGAACTGATGGAGCTTAAAAGGGCCGTCTGCATGGCAGTTGATCTGATGCTTGCCGTCCTGGGGTCAGCATCACTGTCAAACAAATGCCTGGCTCTAGACATTCTTCTAGGAGACTTGCTACCTCCTATGGCCAATTTGACAGCTAGAATGTATTTTCTCTCTCCGTGTCTTTAGGGTAGCAACCACTTTAGCTTGATGAAAAGGAAATAGATTAACCAGGACACTTTTGGTTGCAATGGGGAAAAAAAATCACACTGGCTTAACCCAATGAACAAAACAGAGACATATATTGAGAGTTCCCGAGGTAAAGCTGGCTCATGTTCAACTGGATCCAGGACCTCAAATGTTAAAATCAGGGTTCAAGTTCACACTATCACTTGGTTCTGCCTCTTTCAGCTTCAGCTTCATCATCAGGCAATGCAAGTCTTCAGTTTTGGTGATGAGGTGGCTTCAGCAGCTCCCAGGCCCCAAATCTCTCCTCTCAGCAAGCCTCTTAGCACACACACATGTATACACATGCACACATTTTTTTTTCCCAATGGTTTTTAAAATATAAAAATTCTGAACCTAAACATTACGGTCCTGTATTGAGCTTTGTAACCTGCTTGAAGCGATCTCTGTGGTCAAGGGTATGAAATCCATTATCGGATTCCTTTGCAAAATGAACCCAAAGAACTGAGCATAGGGTCAGTTCCAGGGAAACTGTATGAAGTAAGAAACAAGAGGATGGAGTTACTCTAAATGAATGTCAGGGAAGACGAAGGAAGAAGAGATACTAGACAATAGATGATGGATGGATGGATGGATGGATGGATGGTTGAGTGGATGAATAGACATTCATATACTATAAAGTGATTTCTTTGCAGATATGCTCTCCAAGCCCTTGACAGGGAAGAAAAAGACAGAGTAGGGACTGTACCAATGGAAATGCAGGAAACAATTATTGCCCTGTATCACCATCACAGGGCTTTACAGGTTTTTAAAGAAGGAAACAGAAAAAATGAGCATAATGGTGAGCCATTTCACAAATATTATGGTGATATTAGCAAACAATGAAACAGAATCAAAGATAAATTTTATGATGACCCGTGCCATCTGCTGCCTGGCATGGTCTAATACAAAACTGAAAATTCTGTCACCAAGCACCACATGCCTTCAGCCTTTCGAGAAAAGCAGCATCCAGTTTATTCAAGGTGTTGGGCACAAAATGACTAGTCAGAAATTTACTTGCTTGAGTGACTATCTTTGATAATCCCACACAGCTTGTTGTAGGAGTAAATGTGTTAGATGTAGTTAAATGAATCTAAGAGGTGTGCCCTGGGTGAAAGATGAGTGTGATCATGGCTTGTGAAGACTGACTCAGACAGAACTTCTGTTGGAAGATGTTTCCAAAAACTGTGAAATAATAACTGATGGGAAAACCTTGGTGAGATAAACACAATTTAAGGGATGATGCTGAACGAAGACACTAAGTTACATGCACATCAATGCACCAACTGAGAAAGTCCTGAGATTTTCTTTTGAAATCACTACTTCTTTTTTTTTAATATAATTTATTGTCAAATTGGCTAACATACAGTGTGTAAAGTGTGCTCTTGGTTTCGGGGGTAGATTCCCGTGACTCATCACTTACATACAACACCCAGTTCTCATCCCAACAAGTGCCCTCCTCAATGCCCATCACCCATTTTCCCCTCTCCCCCTGCCCCATCCACCCTCAGTTCTCTGTATTTAACTATGGTTTGCCTCCCTCTCAGTTTGTAACTATTTTCCCCCCTTCCCTTCCCCCATGGTCTTCTGTTAAGTTTCTCAAGTTCCACATATGAGTGAAAACATATGATATCTTTCTCTGACTGACTTCTTTCACTTGATATAATACCCTCCCGTGCCATCCACATCGTTGCAAATGGCATGATTTCATTCTTTCTCATTGCCAAGTAGTGTCCCATTATATATATAAACCACAATTTCTTTATCCATTCATCAGTGGATGGACATTTGGGCTCTTTCCATAATTTGGCTATTGTTGAAAGTGCTGCTATAAACATTGGGGTGCATGTGCCCCTATGCATCAGCACTCCTGTGTCCTTTGGATAAATTCCTAGTGGTGCTATTGCTGGGTTGTAGGGTAATTCTATTTTTAATACTTTGAGGAATCCCCACACTATTTTCCAAAGCGGCTGCACCAGTTTGCATTCCCACCAACAGTGCAAGAGGGTTCCCATTTCTCCACATCCTTGTCAGTATCTATAGTCTCCTGAGTTGTTAATTTTAGCCACTCTGACGGGTGTAGGTGGTATCTCAGTGTGGTTTTGTAAAATCCCTACTTCTCAGTCAGGGGGGAAAAAATCTTTATTTTTTTTAAATAAATAGTTTTTTTAATGTTTTATTTATTTAAAAAAATTTTTTAACGTTTATTCATTTTTGAGAGACACAGAGAGACAGAGCATGAGTGGGGGTGGGGCAGAGAGAGAGGGAGGCACAGAATCCGAAGCAGGCTCCAGGCTCCAAGCTGTCAGCACAGAGCCCCACATGGGGCTCAAACCTACAAACCGTGAGATCATGACCTAAGCCAAAGTCAGAGGCTTAACCGACTGAGCCACCCAGGTGCCCAGCTTCTTAAGTATAGGAAAGATGTTGTGTGTAACAAGAAAGGAGCCACAAGCTACAAGAATAGGCTAGATGTAGGGTGTGTTATATCACACAGAGCCTTATAAACCATGCTAGAGATGTTAGTCTTTGTCCCAAGAGTAGTGAAAAACCACCAAATGGTTTTGAGCAGAGTGGAGTCAAGAGGATGTGCGATTCAAAAAGTCTACTCGGGCTGTAAGTGGGAAAATAATTATATAAGATTTAGGGACAGGAGTGCAGGCTGGCAGAGTACATATCAGAACTATGGTGGAGGGGAGTGCAGGGGTAGATGACCTAACAATAGAGAGGGAAAGAAGTGAGGGATCTTAAGAGGTCATTGACAGAACTCAGACATGAATTGGATAAGAAGAGGGAGAGAAATTGAGGTGTGTAGGACAACCTCCATTTTTATGCCCACTGGTTATAGGTTCACTGAAATGAGAAACACAGGAAGGAGAAGAAACAGTCCCAGGAAGAGGGCTGGATTCTGAATTGTCTCGAATGCTTTGACTTTGAGGGGCTTTTGATATGTCTGCTTAGGAAAGCAGAGTAAACAGTTTGATATATGGATATTGAACCCAGAAAGGAAGTCTGAGCCAGAGACAAAAATATGGGAGACGTTTGATTATAACAAAGCACTTGGTGCCATATAGGGGTAGGGGGTATGAACAAGATCAGAAAGGAAGACGAAAAATAAGGTAACATTCCAGTCAGTTTGGGGAAATTTCAAAATCTAATGACCCAATATTGGGGGGGTGTATGCTTGAAAAAAAACCTCCAACCTAGAATGTCGTGCATGGTAACAGGAAAATCGGGCATGTATTTATAGAAGTCCAGAAAAGAGAAAGTTGGAAGAAAGAACTGTGGGCTTTGAAGTAGACTTCCATTACTGACAAGCTTCTGCAAATTTGGAAGAACCAACTCAAAGGAACCACCAAACAGCAAAAATTATTTCTTCAAGCCACTAAACTATTTTATTAAAATAACAGTAGTGGTCTAGTCTGATACTAAAAGCAGGCCTGTGTTCTGTAAAAGTTTAGTTAGCCCTACGAATAGAAACCTCCTACTTCAGATCATCCCCTAGTAAGCAATGGCTGCCACACAAGTATTGAGGGCTATTTTCCTGCCTCTCCCATACAGATGGGCGGAAGTGGGAGAGAAATCCCCCACTTAATGCCAGGAAAATCAAGGTGGGGGCAAATGCCCGCCCACAACCTGAGCCACAAAGGGAACTGTTTATTTTCTAGAGGCTGGTGGGAGGGGAGGTGGATTCCTCTGTCACTGCTGCCCCACATTGGTGGCAAAGAACTTAGCATAGAAATATTATAGGACAGATGCATTAAACTGAACTATAGCTCAAGTAAGCTTTCTTGCATCCACTGGGACTGAAATCAGACTAAGATCCTTTTCTCCCTGGGAAAATATTTTCTAAATTTGCCTTCATTTAAGGCAACTTCTCCTCTGATCCTGTCTCCAGTTAGCAACTTTGGGCCTGTGGCAGCCCACTTGTTCCAGAAGGCACAAGGCAAAGAAAAGAGAAGGCAATGTTTGCCAACGTTTATGTTGCTGGGGCCCCTGTTCACGATCCAGGAAGATACTGAGACAAAGAAAACACAGCAGTTGTTTCTCACAGAGCTCACTGGGGGTGGGGCGGGTGGGGGGCAAATGCCATCTAAGCTTCAGTCCACGGAGATGATATGGCCTTGATTTCAGACAGGCCGTTAGCATCCCTTATTCCACAAAAATGCGGTCTTCTTTCTCTTCGATCAGTAACTTCCTTAACTGACCTGGGCACTTGCACCACCTAACCGATCTGTGTGAGGGTGGACCTTAGGGGAGGAGACCAGGGACAAATGAAAAGTGCTTGTTTCCTGCCTTCCAAGGATCAGGAAGACCACGGGAGCTCTCCCTGGTGCTACTGCCTTGGTTGCTTGATCCTGTATTTGCTGTCACTTCTCTGTGCAAATCTCCTGCCAGAAATTCCACCTGAAAGGACTCTTATTTGTTGTTTCTGCCTCTGGCCAGCACCACTGGGCCACCCCCCTGTCCACCCCCACCCCCATCTCCACCCAATTTTTCTTCACTCTGCCACACATACTACTGTCCTTAGATGCAACTTTGATGATGTTCCTGCCTAGTACCCGCTCCAAACTCTCAAATCTTACAGTAAATTCTTAAGGATCTTCACCAAAAAAAATTCCAGAACTGGAGGGGTGCTTCAAGACTATTTAATGACTACTGATTGGTATTGTCCAGAGCGCACTGCTTAATCACGTTTTAGAAATCTTATGTTTCTAAGAGACCGATACTGCAAATAATATGCTAAATGCTTATATTTTTGCAGTCGCTAAATAGTTAATGAGGTTAACATGTGTGCTTAACACTTACCGGTGTGTGGTTTCAAATGATGCTAATGTACATTAACACTCCTAATTACAAGACCCCTGAGCACATTTCCCACACACTTTGCACCAAAAGGTCCACAGGGTGACTAAATCTAGACAGTTTATGCCTGACACCAAAATCCACCCAGACCCAGACAACTGGCGCCATGGCTTTGCCATGACTGTAGCCATGTAGGTCGAAATGGAAATAGTTAAGACCAGTTAAGACCTGTAATATGGAGACCACCACAAGGACTTCTGGCTTCTAGATCTGAACTCCTCATAAAGGTTTTCTCTAAGAGAGTGCATTTTTCTTCCTGAAATACAGTCTTGATCTGAGCTTTCACAGTTCATTAAATGTGTTCTTAACAATCTTAAAGCTTAGGTGGGGATTGAGAATAAAAGATCCAAGATCCCTTTTTTTCCCCCCCAAAAAAGACTGCTTCACCTCTATATAAATTTATAAATGCAGGTATGTAGACTTCAGGAAAAGGGCTATTGCTTGGTGCAAAGACCACTGCTATCCATTCAAATCCATTTTATTTTTCTGCAAGCATATAGACAACATTTCATAGCCTCCCTTGAAGTTAGAGTTAGGTCCCATGATGAAGATGATGAAGTTCTCACCGGTAGAATTTGAGCGGAAGCAATGTATGTCACTTTGAGGCTCGGCCTGTAACAACTCCCCTGCGGTGTGATCCTTCATGCTATTTCCCTTTCTGCCAGTCAGTTTCAAATGGTAAATGAGGACCTTGGGGATGACAGAGACACAAAGTAAAAGGAACCTGGGTCCCCGAATGACTCTGTGGAGAAGAGCTACCCTGAACATTTACCCAAGGCTGATAAACTTCTGTAGATTCAACTATTACATGCTTATCTCTGCTTGTCACTACAGAGAGCCTACCCTTGCTAACGGGGTACCCAGTTCAAGCTCCGAATGCAACAAGTGCGTTGGGAGGGAAGTAATATGCCTCCAGCATATACAGCATCTAAGTTTTAGGCTCTGAGTCGAACTAAGGAGCTGTGTACAAAACCTGGTTTAGGGGCGCCTGGGTGGCTCAGTCGGTTAAGCATCCGACTTCAGCTCAGGTCACGATCTCACGGTCCGTGAGTTCGAGCCCCGCGTCAGGCTCTGGGCTGATGGCTCAGAGCCTGGAGCCTGCTTCAGATCTGTGTCTCCCTCTCTCTCTGCCCCTACCCCGTTCATGCTCTGTCTCTCTCTGTCTCAAAAATAAATAAACGTTAAAAAAATTAAAAAAAAAAACAAAAAACCTGGTTTAGAGTCAATCATATCATTCCTTTGTGAGGGATAGGAACACACAGATGGAGTGCCTAAGATCACACATCTTGTATGCAGCAAAACTAATATTTGAACCAGAGTCCTAGACTCAGCAAGCAGGGTACTTTAAGGGTTTCCATTGGAGGATCATTAACTAACAATACTACTTTTCCATCGAACCCTAGCCTCTACAAATGTATGTCCTTTCTCATATGCATATTTCTAAGTTCTTTTGAAGTAACTTTTTATCCATTTTGTACATAGGAAACTATGGGACTGGAAGTTTGAGTTATAGAGAACACCAGTAATAAAAAGTAGATTTCAAAAAAAAATTTTTTTAAGTAGATTTCATAGCAACTAGTTTTTGGCGTTTCTTTTAAAAATGTGATCTCTCAGGGCCCCTGGGTGGCTCAGTCGGTTGAGCGTCCGACTTCAGCTCAGGTCATGATCTCACGGCTTGTGGTTTCAAGCCCCGCGTCAGGCTCTGTGCTGACAGCTCAGAGCCTGGAACCTACTTCGGATTCTATGTCTCCCTCTCTCTCTGTCCCTCCCCTGCTCGTGCATTCTGTCTCTCTCTCAAAAATAAATAGCCATTTAAAAAAAAATTTTTTAATGTGATCTCTCTTCTCAACCAAACCTATGTGTTTATAATGCACAAACCCTTATGGGTTTATCTCTTTTTCTCAGTATCTTAACAGGAATTTTAAAGTACAGATACTTCAATAGCTTTAATTGTGTCAAATTTCTGTCTCTATAACAAGTCTTAATGTAGATGCAACTCAGATTTTTTAAAATAACTTTTTCCCTCTGTCTATATTCTATGTGTAAGCCTTTGGGTTTAATTTTAGAAGCATCTCATAGATGCAAAGATGTAACAATCTGTGAATAATACTTAAGTCAATAATAGATACAATGCTGTATAAATTGTAAAGTTAAATGCTGTACTCTGTACAAAAAGATACCGCATGCTCCAAGGGAAGTCAGATTCTACAAACTTACAGCATCAATCATGATTTCATTGAAGACTTGACATAGTAATTAATGGTGTATCTGGCAAATATAGGTGCCTCTAATCATGTCTTGGACTGCATACCAAAATAATACCAGGCAAAGACTTTCAGTAAATTACTTTCATTTACTCTGCACAACTGAATAGAAATTCTTCTCTCTGAGTACTCTGGACAAATTACTTCTGCCACACGTGTAGTTTTGACTTGGACAAGAGAGTATATAGAAATAGTGGTGATCATTCAGGAACACGTTGACTGAATCAGATGATGATCAGTTATGATGCCTGGCTCAGGAGCTACCAGTTTACATTCTTTCTGGAAAGATATTTCTGCCTGGGTTTCAAAGACTGCCTTTGGATCTATTAAATCAAATTGGTCCTCAAGCAACTGTAAAAGTTGTGGAAAAAAGAGTTAACTACATAGAAAACATTTTCCTCCCCCTCATCCTAATGTCCAACCAGTCGGGAAAAATACACACGAAAACACTAAACTGTTTTTGTGTTTCTTCTTATTCCAGGTGATGTGTGTAATATTAAAACCTTACAATGTCCTGTATCGTTTTAACTATTAGCTATGCTGGCATGCTAGTCTTTGCATTAACACAATCATTTCTAGGCACTGTATTAAACATGACTCATTTTAATACTATATCAATAGGCCTGACCTCATAATAGATATTACTGTCCTAGGGATTTTAAATGTTGAACAGGGGTGTGTAGGTCAATGGCATATTAATAGGAGTCATCTATGCTCATGAATTGTTAATTATTTTTGTTGTTCAAATGTTTCTGAATTAAGAACATAAAATGAAATACTTTTACACACACACACACAGACACACTCCTCAGGGCCTGTATAGATTTAAGAGAAAGAGAGAGGAGAGATACTAAGTTTCTGTGCTTCAGGAAGTTTTAGTCAAATCTATGTATTTACTAAGGCAAAAGAAATCTTTATTTGCTGAGGGTTAAACTCACTAAAGTGTGTTTTTTTAATTGAACTCAGAAGGATGCACTATAAAATTTTTGAAAAATTAGAAGAAATTTGGCATCAAAATAAAACAGTTGTGTGCAGAAAAGACTATGCAAAGTTCACCCTAAAATGTATTGTGAAATGTAGTTCTTTGATTAATGAATATCCTCTTCTTACTTTTGAGTTCATATATTTCTTTGTACATAGTCCTTCCTTGCAAATATTTACAAATAGCTTCTGTGTAATCACGGCATTACGAAGATAATATAGCTTTATGTCCTGCCCTCAAAACTAATTGGTACCTCATAGGTAACTTTGACAGCAACTTCACCTCAATCAGAAGAGAAAGAACACCAAAGCCTATGCCAAGTGTTCATCAACATCAGATACACTTATGCAAGCTGAGATTAGCATGTCTGTTAGGTCCCTGGGGCATGGTCATTTCAGTTCAAAACTCCCTAAATTCACTTACCTTTTATTTGTCATCTGTTATGACATTTGCAGCTCAATTTGTGTGCTTTTCTTCGAATGTCTTATCTAATTGTTTCTGTAATTCAGAGTCTCAGTCTACGTCTTAGGATGAAAAAGGAAAGCATTTGCATCTGTATCCATGTTCCCAAGTGCTTATTTCCAAATGATATTTTCATAAGTGGAGTTTGAAGGTTTTCTGTAACGCAATTCAAAAGTGCCTCTCCCCAAACAGATAGGTTCCTAAAGCAATGAATCAATGTATATTAGACATGAAAGGAGAAAAAAAGAAGCCAAACGTCTTCCAATGGTATCATCCTAAGACAAACGTCTACCTAACTAACCCAGCCACAATATATTTGCAATTTTTTTCCATCTTGATAGGGATTCACAGATGTCTTTTTAACAACCGTAAAACAGAAATACTCAATATGAAAACAAAAGAACATATATATTGCCAGTAATAATCCGGGTAATCTACAACTCCTTCCATTAACACTGTTGTTTTTATCCATTTCCACATGCAAACTTCTTTCTGCTTATAAATCAGGAGACTAAAGGGGAATAAATACATACGTATCATAGTGATCTAACACCCATCCCAAGCAAGCCTCATCCTGTGTCACTGCCTAAGTCATGCAAATTACACCAGAGCTGCCAGTTGACTAAGATTAATGACACTGCGCCAGCTTCTTTGTTTCTCTCTGCGGCCGTTTAGTGTGAAATACTATCCAAAAACATTATCTATCCTCGATTAATCCCACAAATTTGTTCACACGATGCACATTGTTTAGGGCAATTTACAACAGGAACATACTGAGCACAATTGCATTTAATTACTTGGGTTCTAATTACATTCATTAAAGGCTAATAAAATAAATGAAACAGCTTTAAAAGCTTCTGCAAAACACATGGGTCTTGTCTCCCTAGTGAAACATACAGTAGATGTTTGATGTGAAACACAGATTTGACCATATATGTGTGTTTACAGATGTATATATATACATATCCCATATGTTATAGAAGGTAGATTTTTAAATCATAAGCAATAAAATATCAAGTGTTCTACAAATGCATTTACTTAACGAGTGGTTGAGAGATTTTTGGAACCTAGAACTACTTTTTATGTGGCGAGTGAAGAGAAAAGCAAATCAGTTTTCAAAATCCATTTTGAATCTTAATTGTTTCCACCTGCATGACCCAGATGCCCAACCCTCTTTCCCATGTCCGTGTCATAAAGGCCACTGACCAACAGAATGGGGAGGCATTCCACTCAAGCTGGGTTCTGGAGAATATTTCCATCAGGTTAATCCCCAAACTCAGTCAGGACTTTGGGCTTACTTCCGTCCAAAGTCCAACACCAGAGGGAGTTTGTTTAAAGAAGACCCTATAATCTATTGTATGGAAATTCATGCTTTAGGGCGCACTGCGCACTCTGAATAATTTACTCTGTGAGGATTAAAAAAATTCATTTTGTAAACATCTGATTTTCCTGATATTTGCATACCTATTTAATGCACTCTGTTTGGACCATTTGAGAAAGAGAAAATGGAAAATATCATTGTTGACAACTATGCCAGAGAGAAACAAATATTGGACAATCAAATAAGCTTTTCTGTCACTTGACTAGAACTCAGAATAATCTAGGTTACCAAAGACAAATGTCTACCTAACTACCTAACTAGCTATATAAAACTAACTGTTTTATATAGCTTTGAAGTCCAGGCTCTACCTTATCAAATCCATGGTGATTTTATCTGGTAAAAGTATACCATGCCTTGTAAAGCCCTCTTCAGCGCTCAACACAGGTAAACATAAAAACCTAAATACAAGTGACTGGCATATCTCATCACAAACAGTATTTCGCTTCTAGAGTGGACTTTGAGCATTTTCTGAAATAAACCAAGAACGTTGGAGATGATTTTGATAGCCACCTGGATTTAGGATTCCAAATGGATTCCAATCTTTGCCAAAGAATAAAGATTTTTTAAGATCTTGCTGAAATGCATTGGAAATATCCTATTATTGTCTTTTTTTAAATATGAGTACTCTTTGACCCAGTAAGTCCACCTCTAGGTATCTACCTTGAGCAAATACTCTCACACATGCACAAAAACAGAGTTAGGAAAATGGTTATTA
This sequence comes from Neofelis nebulosa, assembly GCF_028018385.1. Lineage (NCBI taxonomy): Eukaryota > Metazoa > Chordata > Mammalia > Carnivora > Felidae > Neofelis > Neofelis nebulosa. The sequence continues at coordinate 66,970,018 of NC_080788.1, read as the reverse complement.
CAGCATTATTGATAATGGTGAGAAAAACAAAAACAACTTAAATGCTCATCAATAAAGGAATGGTTACTAACTATAGGAATCCATATTCTATAGTCCTATGTAGCAATTAAAAATAACAAAGTAAATCCGTATGTACTACATGGAATGTTCTCAAGAAGCAAGCTGTGGGATGACATATACTATGTGAATGTACAAGATGAAACGGTTTCTAGATGTGGGTGTGCATGTGCATATGCCTGTGTGTGTAAACACATAGAAAAGACCTGGAAGAATCCAAAAACCAATAGCAATGGTGACCTCTGAGGAGTAGATAAGGGGGTAGGAAAAGTCTTAAGGCAGAAAAGAGGACCTCTACTTGTTACTCGATACACTATGGAGATGAATTTTTATAAGAATGTATTTATGTATTAAGTGTAACATTTTGAAAGTAACATACATACAAGGTAAATATTTAGAGTCATAATGTGTTATTAAACACTCCCTCCCACATGCGCGCGCGCGCACACACACACACACATACACACACAACTTCCCAAACACCTTCATCTCATAGCTCTTCGGAACATGATCTGGAAGAGGTTTTCTCAGAAAGTTATAAAACTGAGTGGGATTTTACAATCTAGAAGTTTTCTGTCTTTGACACCTGCTCTCTGCTTCTACCTATTTTTATTTTCTCCTGTTACGTGTCAATGCCAGCGACCTGAGGGAATTCTATTCTCGTAATACAGCTGCAGGAGGCACTTAGTGTCCTCACAGAATCCCACTAACAGGAAGGCTGACGTGTTTGCATCCCTCACCATATGGAATCCTATGAGTTTCAGAGTCACGTCCAACATGGTTGAAGATTACCTGTCTGTAATGCCATGATGCAGGCTGTGGTGCAAAGCAAGCCTAAGTGTTTGCTTTGGGAAAAGTATTCAAAGAACGATGCTCTGCTCTCATTCACTCATTGGCATAAACACTTTAACAGGATTTGAACATTATTTTATAAAACTCAGAATCATAATAGCATGGAAAAGGACCTGACACGGGGAAAAGATGGGTAAACTGAAAAGCAAAGCAGGTATGAAGACTCAGATTGAATTTTCTGATGCAAAAAAAAAAAAAAAAGAGCTTTTCTCTTTGCCACATCTCAAACACCACATGTTCTACAGAGCTTGTGAGATGTAAGAAGTCTTAAAGCAGAGACTCACCATTTCATCACATTATCTCTGATAATGCCTAGAGAGTGCAATCCAACTCTTTGGGCTTGCATTCAAGGCTCATCACCTATGGAGATTTGTGCCTTGCTACTTGGTTTCCTATACCATATGTACTGCTCAGACTTGGTGTTCTTTTTGATAGTCTCTCACCCTGGAATCTCTTTGCTGTTCTCTGCTAATCTCCACCTGGTAGGATCCCTCAGGTTCTATCTAAAGTGTCATCTCTTCTTGTGGTTTTCCCTGGTATCCTGCAAGGTACCTTTCCTACCGGAAGTTATTGTTGCTATCGTTTTACCTCCATCACAGTTTACTTGTGCCTCCACGGCATTTACTACACATGCTTTTGTACTACGGATCTCTATGTGTCAGTCTCATAAACTCCTAATAAAATGTAAGCTCCTTTAAGTTTGGGACTGATATCAACGTGCCCATGAGACCAAGTAGAATGCTTATCACATAGCAAGAAGGGATTGAGAAAAACCTAATAATAAACCAGATTAAAAGAGTGCCTCAATTGTTTGAATAATTATTCACCAATGTGTACCAATATGTAGCCATCAGTAGACAGAGCACCGCCAACGTCTAATAGAGTACCTGGCATAAAGTAGGTGCTCAATAAATATTTGTTGAATGCATATGAACAAGTAAATGAAGAAACACCATAGGAACAAACGAGTGAGGTTTTTGTTTTGTTTTGTTTTCTTTCTGTCTTTCTCCCATTTGTCTACCCCAGGAGAGAAAATGTTTATTATAGTATCTCTTGAATAATGTCAAATATCCCTTCATGGCATTTCATCAAAAATAGCGGTCATCAGTGTTATAGTCTAAAACTATAATAACAGCTTTATATGGTCTAGTTTCCATTAAGAGTTTCAGAACTGACTCTGACATGCTTATATTTTAAATCTGGCCTATTTTATAATAAAAGCTGTAGAATAATTACAAATATGTCAAATGAGTCCTGGATTGGTAATTTGATATCTTTAGAATTCTTTTAAAAAATTTTTTTAATGTTTATTTATTTTTGAGAGAAAGAGATAGAGTGTGAGTGGGGGAGGGATAGAGAGAGGGGGAGATACAGAATCTGAAGCAGGCTCTAGGCTCTGAGCTGTCAGCACAGAGCCAGATGTGGGGTTCCTAAGTCATGAACCGTGAGATCATGACCAGAGCCAAAGTCAGATGCTTAACCGACTGAGCCACCCAGGCACCCCTGTCTTTTTTTTAAAGATTTTTTTAAGGGACACCTGTGTGGCTCAGTTGGTTAAGCATCCCACTTTGGCTCAGATGTTGGCTCAGGTCATGATCTTGGGATCACGAGTTCAAGCCCCCCATCAGGCTCTTCTGCTGACAGCATGGAGCCTAGAGCCTGCTTCAGATTCTGTGTCTGCCTCTGTCTTTGTCCCTCCCCTACTCATGCTCTGTCTCTCTCTTAAAAAATTTTTTTAAAGATTTTTTAAGTTTATTTTTGAGAGAGAGAGAGAGAGAGAGATGGGGGGGGGAGGGGGAAGAGAGAGAGGGAGAGAGAGAATCCAAGCAGGTTCCCTGCTATCAACGCAGAGCCTGATGGGGGCAGGGCTCCCACCCACCAACTCTGAGACCATGACCTGAGCTGAAATCATGAGCTGAATGCTTCAACGACTGAGCCACTCAGGTACCCCAAGAATTCTGTCTCTATCCATATTTGCACAAATTTAAAGGTAGGGTGTTTTTAATGACATGAACATCCCAAGAGGTAACAGAAAAAATGCCTTTAAGGAAAACAGGAGGTTGGTTCGGTGACTCTTTTGTCAGTAGGAAACTTCCCTTGTGCTTTGACCCTTTTGGGCAAGACCACGGCTTCTTCTGGATGGCCCAGTGGCACCACTCCTCAGGGATACTCGGATGGGATGCATTCTTTTGTATGACCTACAAGAGCTTCTCCTTCCCTTCACTAAAAAAGATGCACAATGCAGCAGGAAATGACCCACACAAACAATATCAATAGACCAATGGGATTCGGTGACTTCTTTCCTCTTCTCCTTTCTTTTTTTACCCACCTCTGGGAAACTGAGAGGAGCTGCTCTACGTAAGCACGGAGAAATATATAACTACCAACTGAAAGCTCATGACCTCAATCCTCAGCCACCCCTTGCCCCTCATTACTGCAGCAGTTGGTGTAGGGAAGGATTAAAGAGGGCTAGAAATCATTGGGTGAGCATACAAGGGCTCAGAAATTTGACCTTCGTTACTTAAAGCACACAGTCTCCACTAAAAGCTGGTATATGAGGAGAATTAAAAACAGAACCAAGAAAGGTCAGGTGGAGTGCAGATGCACTAACAAAGATGAGGTTGAAATGGCAAAAAAAAAAAAAAAAAAAAAGTCCTCCAAAATATTCATCTTTTCTTCTACCAGGCATAAGCTGACATCACAAGGAGACATTTTGGCTTTTGCCACTAACCGAAAAAAAAAAAATGCAAAAGAGCTTCTGTGCCAAAAAGCAAGAGTTTAAAACTTATAATTGCCAGAACAAGGGAAGACTGTAGCATGCAGCTTCCAATGCACAAGGTTTTCTTAGGGCACTTTCTAATGAAGTGGAATCAGATCATGCCTCCCCTATATCTGATAGCTTTTATTATCTGTATCTACGAATTACCCATGTTTAACGGGAAATACAAGAAGAGATTACAAAGGCACTGACTAGTGAAATATTTTTACAATTGTGAAATTTGCAGCAAGGTTCTTTCTTTCCTGGGAAGGCAGAGTAAGGGCCAAGGGGCTAACATCGTAAAGCACATGACCATGGCAACAGCCGCAATGGGGGCGTGAACTCAAAAGCATTTCAAAAACACATACCCTAAGAAGTGAATGATTCCCATCTGTCAGCAACAATGGGGCCACATTATTCATTGTTCTGGCAGTCCTGTACCCCACGGGTGTTGGGAATAGGCCTTCCCTTTCGGAGATCTCTGGTTGTGGATGAGGAAACAGAGACATTTAATTGAACTAAGCCTAAGTGACTTGCCCGAAAGAAGTAAGCAGCCTGAGCTCAGTGTTTGCTGAGTGTGGAAAGAAAATCCAACAGCCAGCTATTTTCTTTTTTAAGAACAATAATGACTATAAAGATATTTTATATTTCCATAATGGTTTGCACTTTTCAAAACAATTTCATAAATCTTCAATGAAGCAAATAAATGAGTTAAATAAATATTATCATAGAAAGATGGCAAGATGGGGGGGTGGATCCTACTCTTTACTATTTAAACAAACAGTGAATACTCTGGGATAGTGCTATCCAATAGAAATAAAATCTAATGCACTCACATCATTTAAAATTTTCCAAAGCCATAGTAAAAAAGTAAGCTTAAATAACAGGTGAAATTGGGGCAGCTGGGTGGCTCAAGTCAGTTAAGCATCCGACTTCGGCTCAGATCATGATCTCATAGTTTGTGGGTTTGAGTCCTGCATCGGGCTCTGTGCTGACAGCTCAGAGCCTGGAGCCTGCTTCAGATTCTGTGTGTCCCTCTCTTCCTGCCCCTCCCCCACTCATGCTTTGTCTTTCTCTCTCTCAAAAATGAATGAACATTTTTTTTTTTTTAAAGGTGAAATGTATTTTAGTAATATATTCGATTTGGGGCACCTGGGTGGCTTAAGTGTCTGACTTTGGCTCACATCATGATCTCACAGTTAGTGAGTTTGAGCCCCATAACAGGCTCTTCACTGACAGTGCAGACCCTGCTTGGGATACTCTCTGTGTCTCTCTCTCTCTTTCTCTCTCTCTCAAAATAAATAAATAAACTTTAAAAAATCATATATTTGATTTAACCCAATATATCAAAGATATTTAAAAATACAACTAATATAAAAAATTATCTTTGTATTTCACATTTCACATTTTTTATATTGTCTTTGACATATAGTGTGTAATCTATACTTTTAGCCCATCTCAGTTAGAACTAATCACCTTTCATGTGCTCAATATCCATTTGTGGCTAGCAGAAATTGTTTTTAATAGCATAGCTCTGAAGTTTCTTCCTCCCCCTAACTTAGACGCTATGAAGCCCCAGTGTCTCCATTAGCTACTACAGACTTCAGGAATAGAAAAAGTTGGTTGACCTGGTTTAGTGTCATAATTCCCAAAGGCATCTAATAATCCACTTGGGAGATATTCACATATTCCCTCAAGTCCTAAAATGAATATGTGTGTGTGTTTATGATTATACTATTGTATATACGCGTGACACGTATCATTATTAACAAGCTTTACTAGTGTGCCTTTTCCATGTAAAGCATGGCACCAAGTGCCAGATCAGGATTAAATTGTCCTCTTGGACAAAATAGTTATTAAGCCCCTACAATGCATAAGGCAGCCCTCTTTCCTTCATCATCAAAGCTTAGGTTTATTCGCAACTTTTCAACAGCCCTAAGTGTGGTGGATAAAGCATTCAACAATGACAATGGAACCCAGACTTTAAATCTGGTCTCTTTATAGCCCCTGTGATTTTTTGCAAGTCATTTCCCCACCCTGATCTTCAGTTTACTCATTGGTGAAGTGAGGACTGGGTGACCTTTATGCTCCTTTCCAGTTCTGACAAGCAATGGCTTGGTAATAAGAGTTTACTTCCTTTTTTGCCTCAAGGACCACATTCCTTAAACTTTAGCAGTTGTCTGTATGTTGTGATTTATAGAGTACCAGCAGTAAGATTGCCAGATTTAGGGGAAAAAACACAAAACATCCAGGTAAAGTTCAGTTCAATTAGAATTTCAAGTAAACAATGAATAATAAAGTACAAGCACATCCCATGCAATATTTAGTATGTACTTGTACTATTAATTATTCATTGTTGACCCCAAATTCCAGTTTAAATGGCATCCTGCACTTTATCTGGCAACCTTATACACTAAGAAAGTCTCATGGCCCTTACCCCTCCATAGGGGCCTGAGGTTCTCATGCTGTAGCCCAGTAGAGTAAGATACACACAATATTTTGTCACATCCCATGAGCCAGAATCCGGGCTCAGCACATTTTCACTGTTGTGTCCAGAGGCAAGTTTCTGAGCCTCAGTTTCCTTATCTGTAATCTTAAAATGGATCTATATCGTAAGTATTTACCCCCATTCTACAAACGAGGAAACAGATGGTCAGAGAGATCGGACGCATCACTCTACATTCATATTGAATCATTGATGTTTCTCTACGGAGGTGTGCCAGTTCCAGATTCAGCCCTCAGCAAATGCCATGTATTTTGTGCTATTAAGACTAGGAGAGTTGCGGATAGGGTGGTGGAAAGGGGAGATTTTGACATGGAGGGACTCGTTTGGGAAGGCAGACATGAGCGAGAGACACTGTATCAGCCTTGAGCAGCTGAGGAAGGAGTGATGAACAGAAAAGTAGAACACAAGGCACAGAGTCAAGATGGGAGGGTATATAACCTCCACTTCTCTAAGCGCTGCACATGACACTCCAGTTCCAGAGTTTCTGTTCTGCACGATTTCCAAAGCAAGGTTTCCTAATGCTCAGAGTACTAAGTAAAGCAATCTGAATCGAGGTTTTCCTTCATAAGGGAGAGCACAGATACCATACCCAAGACAAGTTCCTTTGCCCATTTCTCCAACATGTCTACACACCACGTACAAAATGCAATGGCAATATGCAAGGATCGCCTCGTTGGGAAAAGTAAGCCTCTCTTGGGTGAGAAGCCTTGGGTGGGGGGGGGGGGGGTGTGAGTGGAGGTGGGAAAGGGCCAATCTCTGCCTTTACAGAATGAGCTAAATCAAAAGCATCACTTCTGGGGTTCCTTTTATTTTTTATTTTTTTTTAATTTTTTTTTTTTTAACATTTATTTATTTTTGAGACAGAGAGAGACAGAGCATGAACGGGGGACGGTCAGAGAGAGGGAGACACAGAATCTGAAACAGGCTCCAGGCTCTGAGCTGTCAGCACAGAGCCCGACGCGGGGCTTGAACTCACAGACTGCGAGATCGTGACCTGAGCCGAAGTCGGCCGCTTTTACCAACTGAGCCACCCAGGCGCCCCTGGGGTTCCTTTTAGTGCCATTAGCAGAGTCACCTGTTTCTCCCACCCATGGCTGCCGCTAATATGGCACGTTACTCCCGAAACTTGGAGACCAGAAAGCCCTTCCCAATTTTCCAATTGCCTTGGGAAAGCTCCTCCCCTTCCAACTGAGACTGATTAAAGAGTAAGAAATCTTTTCCTCGTGATTTCCTTCCTAAATTCTCAATTCCAATGGTGCTGGCCTGCCTTCAGGCTTTTGCTCATGGTGTTTCTCCAACTTTTGCTGTTCTTTTCCTTTTCTCCTACACACCAGTCTCTGCTGCTTTCTTTGATACTCTGTGTTCTATCTCCTGCATAATGCCTTCCCCAGCCAGCCCACACCAGAGTCATCTCTCTCTCTTAGCTGACTCTTGTGGTTAGTGTGATTCACTTGGCATTTACATTGCCTTGTGTAGCGTGTGTGTGTGTGTGTGTGTGTGCGCGCACAAATATGAGTGTCTATCCAATTAGAATGTAAACATTTTCAAGACAAAGTCTTGTGGTTCTGTCTCCTCGTACTTACTGAGATAGTACTTTTTAGAGGTTCAACAAACCTCTGAATTTTTGAGGGAATAATAATAAAACTCCTCAGACCTTCTTTTAATAACTCATGATTTTGTCTCATAAAGACAAAACCTAACCTGTCGAAACCAGTGAAAGTTGACAAATTTGTATGGCTTGGTCTATGGAGCATATTAAGACGTCAGCGGGTGGTAGGCAAAAAGGAAGAAGCAGGAGAAAGTTGATACTGAAGATGAGAAGCTGGCCCAGCAGTGGAGCTGGCCACTGAGGGAAGTACCCAGCAGTGCAAATTAGCATCTGTATCCATAGGGTTCATCTGGCCGGTGAGGACAGCGGCTAGAGTGTCCAGACTTTTGTGATTCTCAAACTCAGCACAAGCCAATGTCATGTTTTGGGGTTTCCGTCTATTTAAAGATCAGGACTGGGGCGCCTGTGTGGCTCAGTTGGCTAGGCGACCGACTTAGGCTTAGGTCATGATCTCACAGTTTGTGAGTCTGAGCCTCGCGTCGGGCTCTGTGCTGACCGCTCAGAGCCTGGAGCCTGCTTCAGATTCTGTGTATCCCCCTCTCTCTACCCCTCCCCTGCTCACTCTCTGTGTCTCTCTGTCTCTCAATAATAAATAAGCGTTAAAAAAAATTTTTTTTAAAAAGAAAAGATCAGGACCAGTCCAGGTGTTAGAGGTAGCAGAGAAAGGTCTAGTCCCTGGGGAAGGTGGCTGGCAGAGGCAAACAAGGTATCTCTGTCAGTGGTCTGGGACCTAAGGCAGAAAGCCAATGCCTACCAGATCTTAAAATGCTTATCTGAAAACCCAAGAAGATATCTGTTTGTACTTACTGAATAGACACCGAAAGATGAAGGGAAGCTTTGATTTTAGGGGATATTTGAGTACCAGAACTAATCTTACAGCAGCAGGTCTCAGAGATCTTACAGAAGCAGGACTAATTCTAGATCAGACTCCCTGATGAGGCATAATCTGTTCATGTTTTTTCCAGTTCTTAAGATTTGAGCCCAAGGATTGAGGAGGATGGAGCTTAAAGTTGAAAATCCTCAGTTCTTACATATATCTATATGCCTAACAGGATTGACTAAGGTAAAGGCTAATAATTTCTCTATTGAGTAGTGGTTAGGTAGCTTCATGTCATATATGCCCTGAGGCTCCTCAATAATGGCTAAATACCTTTTTTGGGAAAAAAAAAAGAATCCAAGCTGATGATTATTTAATATTAATCAAGAAACATACACACATTAAAAAGAAAACACACTTTGAAAAGCGGGCCTAATAAGAGTTCAAAATGGATGTTCTTCATGAGTTCACAGAGAGAAAATATTATTTCTTCTCCAAGATACAATACAATAGTATAGTCTGCTTTAAAAATATGGTGAGGGTCTTAAGTAGAGCTCACAAAAGTAGAAATGAAAGCCTAAGAAAGAGGGAGCTCCAAAAAGTCTGCCATAGTCAGTGGTGGCTAATGTGGAGGGGCCTAGATGTTTCCTACTTGTCTCTAACACCTATTTTCTAAGCAGATTCACACAACATTCTAACTTTGGCTTAGTCACTAGTTTTAGCAAAGCCTGGAAAAAGATTAAGCACAGTTTGAGCTGGAAATCTGCAGGAGAGCAGAGCAAGGCCTTTTCTTCTGTGTGCATTGTGGAGCATGAGACTTACAGAGCAATCGGGGGAAATTAGAGAGTTGCTACCTTCCAGATTCAAAGGTGAGCAAACGTTTGTTTCAACAGGACGTGAAGTACAGAAGTCAAACAAGGACAATGGAAATAAAAGTAAAAAACAAGACATTCCTGGATGTGGTTTGAAGGCATTTAAAAAAGATTCTGTTTAAGATTCTTAGGAGTTGCACATAAATCTGGTGTTGGCAAATAATTGCCTGTTCCACTTGCCAAAGCTCTACTTTGGGGTTCTTAAGAATTCTCCAAACATATGGTGACATAGCCTTTGGAGTTTAGAATTTAATTCATTTTTCACCTGTATGTTAGAAAAATGTGTTGGTTTCAAGTAATACATTATTTTTCTAAACATTCATTTTAAATATGAAGACTCATAATATTATGAGTCTCATGAAAGCATTACAAACCTTAACGTTCTTTCATTGTTGTTTCAATAGATTGTTGTGACAATATCTTAAACTTGTAACACACTGAAAATTTGTGGGAGGTGCAAAATATAAAAAACATATGACATATATCACAAGAAGCAGATAGTTTATTTTTTGTTTACGCACTGTATCATCATCTATCTATGCATGCTGTATGCTAGCATAGAACTTTTCCAATGTTTTGAATTCCATTAATCTAAAATATAAAGCCCTATACCTGTGATATATTACTAATGCTAATAGATAAGATCACCCAATTATAAACTTCAGTTTACTCTTATTAATGTAGCAAATGAAGTCATGGAAGTGAGTGAGATCTCATTTTGGATAAGGTTCCATTTCTTGTTAAATGTTGTTATTTCAGAGTTGGGCATATATCATCATTGATATAACAATAACAGATGTCTTATTTGTGGATTCCTCTCCTGTCTGCCTCACAGCAATGATTTTACTACTTGTGAAGGATTACGAAAAATTACTGGAAGATTTACAAGAGGTCTCTGCAGTATTTATCTAGAAGCCAAGTATAATATTGTTTTTCCAAACCCATCAACCAACACAACTTAATCCTGACTCAAAAGAGCTGCATTATTCTTTCCTTAGCCTGTGTGATTACAGCTTCTGTACCTTTTTTGTCGATAAAAGTTGGATTAGTCGCAATAGCACACGTTAGGTGGGGGCATGAAATTCCCATCCTCCTATTCTCCTGAAAACATCAACAGTTATGTTTTTTGGGAGATACTAACCTCTGTGTGTATTTACTAAGTATGTGTATTTACTAAGCCAGTTCCTTCCCTCCCCCACCCCCATTGGGGTGGTACTTTTTATTTCGACATTCCTCAAGGATTTGGAACTTGCTTGTTTCCAGGTTTAATTGAAGTTTTTGTTGTTTCTTGCGAACTGTTTGGGAATGAAGGCCAGAGATATTTTGGAATTTTCAGGACATTCAAATCCTTTTCCCTGTCAATTGTCTGCTGAAACGAAAACTGGGGAAATGAGCCTTCAGTGTCATAATCTTGGGCACAGTCACCAGGACTGTGTCCTCAATTACCATCAGTAGTATAGTTCCACAGCCTCTGCTGTAGAGGATAGGAATGTCTCAGTACAAAAGTGTAGTCAGGGTCAGGGCGCCTGGGTGGCTCAGTCGGTTAAGCATCCGACTTCGGCTCAGGTCACGATCTCGTGGTATGTGAGTTCGAGCCCCGCGTCGGGCTCTGTGCTGACAGCTCAGAGCCTGGAGCCTGTCTCAGATTCTGTGTCTCCCTCTCTCTCTGACCCTCCCCCGTTCATGCTCTGTCTCTCTCTGTCTCAAAAATAAATAAACGTTAAAAAAAATTTTTTTTTAAAAAAGTGTAGTCAGGGTGCCGTCTTGATATTTGGCAAATTTTTCACAAGACCTCATTTAACATTCCCAGTGACACATTAGGGCTATTGTCTTCGTACGGGGGGATAAAGTCAAGGTGATTTTTATTCTACCTAACAAGTTGGGCGAGGGGCACCGACAGCCCATCTCATTTTATTCTACATTATTTTTAACAGCATATAGAATCAGGCAGAAAAACACACTTTAGATCGTTCACAGGAGGGTCATTAAATACAAGAAAATGGTAACATGCTGATGGAAGGGCTGAGGCTCCAGACAGGGAACAACGAAGCAACCCAGAAATTAGTAACAGCAGGAAGCCTCTGCCATCTCTAAGGATCAGGAAGAGGAAGTATTGTTCCTAGAGCTCAAAAGCTAAGGCTGACTAGTGGGAGCTAGAGTCCCAGCTGAGAATTGTCTTGTGGGAACCCAGGCCATGAAGGGAGAGACAATCCTACAGGAGCAAGGGCCACCGAAGGAAGGTAGCCAGTGCCAGAAATGGAAGTCCAAGGCAAAGAACTAGGAGGAGAACTCTCTGGCTTCTCTCCCACTGCCTGCCAGCCTTCCACCTGTGCCTACCGTTGACAAAAAAACTGTGCAGAAGCCATTTGGGAAGGGAAGTCGAGAAGTGTAGAGAGGGACAGAGCAGAGAATGGATTTGAGAGTCAACAAACGAATGGCTGGAAAAAATAGCATCTGCTACTCAAAGAAATTGATGTCAAAAGCTGAAAAGACTTCAGATTCTTTCAATATTACATACAGTCTCTATCTTGAAAGAATTAGCTGTAGCATTTCATTGGAAATGGACAAGATAATGGCCATTAGATAATTAAACAATGCAAATATATGAATACTGTCTGCTTTGCTGGAATGCCCATAGTTACAATGTGATTTAGCTCATATGTAATTGATAAACAGGAGAATGTAATAGATAAGCGGGAGGGGGGGGTGTTGGTGCAATGTGGAAGTCACTTTGTTTCAATAGGCAAATATTGGTAGACAAAGGGAACCCAAATATAGCACGAGAAGAATTATAACTTTCTGCAGGAAAGAAAAAGTTCCCCAGCATGGCTATTGAAACAGTCAAAGCAACCCTTTTTTTTAATAATTTTTTTAACCTTTATTTATTTTTGAGACAGAGAGAGACAGAGCATGAACGGGGTAGGGGCAGAGAGAGAGGGAGACACAGAATCGGAAGCAGGCTCCAGGCTCTGAGCCATCAGCCCAGAGCCCGACACGGGGCTCGAACTCACGGACCACGAGATCGTGACCTGAGCTGAAGTTGGACGCTTAACCGACTGAGCCACCCAGGCGCCCCAACAGCAACCCTTTTTAAGGCTGCAGTATACACTTTTGGAAAATTAAAAGTGAGTGTTTGCACTTTCTGCTCCCTCCCCAAAGAGGTGCTTCCCCAGCCTGGCTTGTGGCAGGTTGCAATGTCCCAGTGCCCACCTTAGCAACCACCCCATTGGCCTCGGACTCCATTTCCATCAACCTTATCTTACCAACTCCTCCCGAATTAACCCAAGTGTTATCAGCATCTCCGTTCTGTTATTCCTGTTTGTTATTGATATCTGCTATGACCATATCCAGTCACACTGAGGAAGACTGCATGCCAGGGAGATCCAATTTAGCTCAGATACCAAATATGGTTCTTATTATGCTCTGATTACAAATTGCATGAGGTTCTCAGTGGTCTGCCCAGTGAGCCCTTTTTATTGTTTGCATTTGTTTTGTTTTTACAGAAGATCGAATTTTTAGGAAAGCATATATTATGTTATAGTAGAAGCACTTATAGTAAAAATATCATTTGGTTTGGGGAAAAGATCAATATGGATCCTTCATTCATTCATGCAGCATTTATTAAACATCCTTGTACTTGGCAAATTCAAATAGGAATCAGGTATAGGAAGAATCTTCTCCCCAAAGAATTTACGACAAGACCTGTTAACAGATCATTAAAATACAAAGCAGTAAATGTTGTAATAGGAGTATTATTGGCATGATGAGAAATTCTAGAGCACAGTAAGAATGGTTTTGCCAGTGTCAGGAAAGACTTCAAGAGGAGACGATATTTGCAGGGTCTTAAATAGTACGAGTTTGGCAAGCAGTGAAGGAAAAAAGAAACATCGTCGGCTGTTGGAAAACATGTGCAAAGGCATAAATTAATATAATTAATTAATGTCAGAGTGTGATATGAGTGTTTAGGAATGGAATGAGAGATGAAAATCCATGCAGCAAATGCCAAGAACTCTAACTGAAGAAGCGGATGCTTAATTGCCAAAAGCCTTATAGGTCCAGTTTGGGAGTTTAGCGTTCATCCTGGGAACAAGTGGACTCCAGCTGAGGTCTTTAAAAAGAGGAGTAACTTGATGAGAATTGTTTTCAGGAAGATCATTTTGGTGTCCAGGTGAAGAATGAACTCGAGGGGAGGAAGATAGATGCCAGGGAGATCAGATAGGAGGCTGTATGAATACTCCAAACAAAAATGATGAGGGTCTAAGCCAGTGGCCATGAGGATGATAAAAAGGGACTTTAGCCAGAGGACATTTCTGAGGGAGAACTGACAGGTCTGATGATCAATTGGACATGGGAAATAAGGGACATAAGTCAAGGATGACTTTAAGAGTCCTAACTGAGGCAACAGGGTATATTGAAATGCCATTAGCTGAGGGACAGAATTCCATAAGGAAATGCAGGTTTGAGGAAGTAATGGGTTTAGCACTTCTATTTTCAAGCTGTCTAGAGTATTCAGAAGTGGACATGGGGCCTTTATTCCTGTGAAGTAACTATAGCCATTGGAGGAAAATCCATTGTTAAAAGATAGCTAACCATTTGGTTTGCGTAGGATAGCCAAATCATAGGTGACCTAATTTCCTTATCTGGTAAATGGGTTTTATGTACCAGTGTTTGTAAAGAGATCACATTAATATCTATATTCTCAACATTTAAAAATATTATTAAAAACAGGAACATCTCCAATCCAAAAAGCATCTGTACGACTTGGCAGGCATACAACATGTTGATTGGGAAAGAAAAAGTGGATTTCAGGGCGGGAGCTCTGCATGGTATAACCGAGGACAGATGCAATTTCATGGAAATGTTTGCAGTGTGCCTGAAGAAGGCATTGCACAGCCTTGAATTAATAGGAATATATATTCTAATTAATTGACAGCAAGAGCTGTTGATGGAATGAAAATCTGGATCTCCAGCTCCCTAAGCAAGCACCCTGACACAGCCAAATAAATTGCTGAGACTCTGACTTTATATAATATGTGATACAGTCTAGCAATAATCATCTTATGTTTTCCCATCCTCCATCCATTATTTTGGATTTGGGGTTCTTTTTTACACCTAAATCTAGCATGAACAAAAGAGAAAATCTAGAGATGGAAATTACAACAAAGAGAAACAGAAAAAAAATTAGAAAGAACACTTGAATTCAGACAACATGGCCACCACACGGCACGTTTAAGAAGTCTTGTGATTTTTGTAAAAATGACAATTATTCCAGTGACACTCCTTCCTGTGGTGCTTCTGGCAGCAGAAGTGAAAGTTATACTGGGCCACCAGCACTTTCTTGTCATGTCCTTGTGACCAAAAGCACATTGTCACGTAGGTGATTAGTATCAGAAATACATTTTCTTTATACTAAGTTAAAACACCACTGTTCCTTTTAGTAATATCTTCTAAACTAAGAAAAACTATATGAACCTCTTTGGACATGCTGTGAAGACATATCATCTTCATACATGTCAAATCCCTAGAATGTGTTTAAAGTCAAAAAGGCAGAGAGAACAGGCTTTATAGGAGCTCTGGTCCGATGCTTTCATTTAGAGTATCGCCATGAAGTAAAGACTTCCTTCAGGCTTTTTGCTTAAAATGCTGCTAAAAATGATGTTGGTGTGTTTATACTGTACCGATCTTTGCAACCCAGAAATATTTTAAACAAGGCTAGTCATACAAATCCTTATTTTAATGTGCGATTGATTAGCTAACATTGCATCTAAAGAGAGAATAATTGTAAACTGCCAACTAGTCTAGAAATATTCCCCTTAGGCGTGCCAAAATCGCAAGCCATAATACCACAGTAGTGATGGAAACTTGAATAAACTTCTGTAAATTAAAATTTATTTCCTATACCTTGGGAGAAAAAAAATTATTTCCAAAATGATGTCTCTACCAAACCAATATTATCCTCACCATTTATTGAGCAATTACTTGGTTCCAGGCTTGGAGTTGAGGAGGGGGAGAGACAGAAAGATAAAAAGACTCAAACTCTACTCTCTGAAATTAGTGAAGGGGGCACCAGGACGGCTCAGTCAGTTAAGTGTCCGGCATCAGCTCAGGTCATGATCTCACGGTCCGTGAGTTCGAGCCCCGCGTAGAGCTCTGTGCTGACTGCTCAGAGCCTGGAGCCTGCTTCGGATTCTGTGTCTCCCTCTCTCTCTGCCCCTCCCCTGTTCATGGTCTCTCTCTCTCTCTCTCTCTCAAAAATAAATAAACATTTAAAAATCCAATTGAAACCAGTGGAGGAAAATTAAAAATATTAATAATAGCCATATATAACAAAAGGTATCAATGGTATTATAGAGCCAGGCTACAGATGTGCATGACTCTGTGTGTGTGTGTGTGTGTGTGTGTGTGTATGTGTGTGTGTAAGTACAATGAGAAAACAGACAACACAAATTAAGGGGAGAAAAGTGTCAAATAAGGAACATGGCACTGTAGTGAATAATAAATTCTGGCTCTAGAAATACTGCACTTTGTAAAACTCCTGCCTCTGTCTCTCACTACCTATGACAATCTTACCAAGTTACTTTGTCTCACTTGGCCTGGATGTCTTCATGAGGACATTAAATAAGAACAACATGAAAAGCACCCAGTTTAGTGCCTGGCCCAGAGGTGTTCAATAAATAGTGACGTTCGCTATTGGGAAAGGCCTCATATAAATAGGAGTTCAATAGACGAATGATGTCGGGCACTGGGTATTGTGCAATTAGCAGTTTCCTCCATGAATCAGAAAGGAGTAGTAACCACAGAGCATCACCTCTGGCTGAGGTTTACAAGGAGAAGGAAGGGGCAGGCCATGCTGGTAAGAAATAAGTGTACAAATGAAATGATGCAGAGTCAGAGAAACCAAGAAATCCCCAAACGTAAGGAAGGAAACTGGGTCAGGAGCCAAGGAAATCTTAAGGAAGGTAAGCAGGTAACATAACTCCCCAGCAGGATGAAGGGAGTGCCATTGGGAATAGCTGGGTTATTTTGGCTCCGCAGCCAGTGTGGATGCCCTTCTCAAGAGACAGAGGAATGGGCCTTACAGTTGCTCAAAGGCACTGCAGAGGGGCTCGTAGAAGGAGGGCTAGGCCACCAGGACGCTTGTACCCCGGATGGAGTGGTATTCTCAGAGCGCAGTATTGCCTTTCTCCCAACTTACTTATGGCAAATGCTTTAACCAAAGATCAGAATCATTCACAAACCCCTCAAATTCATAAGCATCTCAGCCCCGTTTGGGGAATAGGGAACTCGGCCATCTTTGCAGTCCAGAAGCTGACCACTTCTTAAGAATCTACTTCCAATTCTTAGCTCACCTCACAAAAGAGACCAGATTCCTCAGGATCCAAGACAGGGATTCCCTGCTGGAATGCAACTATTCATCCATTAACTATATGCCGTCGTAGGTTTCTTCAAACTGCATAAAGGATCATTGTTTGGTAGAGAACACTGCACAAAGCAGAAAAGCTTTGGGAGCCTGGGCCTGAGGAAGAAACACCCAGGGAGTATGCTACATGTTCCTCTAACGCTTGGCAAAATTTTCATATTGTGGTGCACACAGAAATGAATTCTGAATGTTGAGTCAAACAGTAGGAGGGCACCGTTGACGGCTGGATCTGTCGGAAAGCTGCTCACTTACAAAAAATGCTACAAGGAAAATGGTGAATTTCCTGCTTGGCATTCAGGGCAATTCAGCAATACGTTCTTTTAAAAATGAAAAACAGCGAGGATATGGTAAACAGAGTGCATTTTTATTCGTTTATGACTTGAGAGTTTCTGACTTGTGAAAAGGCTAAAAGGCCCAAAGGCAAAGGAATCTTTGTCTCAAAGGGAAAATGCTGTGGACGAAAATAAAGGTTGGGTTAGGTATTCAACAAGATTCAGAGTCACTCTCGGGGGAGAGGTCCTTCATTTGGGGAGACTCTTAAACTCATTCAGGCCACCAGGGTACCAGTTAGCACAGGCAGCTGTAATTCACTAAATGGAACCCCGGTGGCCTGAATCAATGCTACCAAAGAGGCGCACTTACCTACAGGGAGCAAATTAGGTGCTAGCAGAATGTCTGATTATTTTGCCGTTTATATTTATAGAGTCAGTGAGTCAACAAGTATTTATTGACCCCCTAGAGGTTGCAGTGCTCACTAATAAATGTGTGGGTACCTATTAGGGGTTAGACGCATTCTCCTGCCCTCAAGGAGATTTACAATCCAATAGAGGTGGTAACTATCCTTTAAAATGGATACATATCAATAAAAACAACAAAAGGGAAATTAGGAAGTTTGGGGCTGGGAATTTTTCTGACCCATTGGAAAAATAGGATACTAATAAGTCAGGACAAACCTGGAAGGTGGACTTTGAGTGGGTTTTTTTTTGTTTGTTGGCTTGGACCGGTTTATTTGGGGGGTTTTGTCTTTGTTTTCATTTTTGTTTTGTTTTGTTCTTAAAGGCGGAAGTATGACGTGCAACAGGAGGAAGGGATTTATTTGAAACCTTCAGGAAAGCCTGTTAAGAATTGTTGAGATTGAACAGGGAGAAAAATAACACTAGAACCAAATGAATGCTGTCTTGGTTGGCCAGCTGAAAGATACAACTTGACTTGAGTTCCATAAGAGATATAATACACGTTATGACTAAAACTGGCTAATAAGGAAGGTTGTTGTTGTTTTTAAGTTAACATCTACCAAAGAAATCACTGGAAGTCATTCTTAGCAGAAATACGAGATCTAAAGGATGAACAATACTAAAGAATGAATAATATGTTTTAGCCAAGTGCAGCAGGATTGTGAGTAAGGGGAGTTTGCCAACTAAGAAGTCAACAATAAAGAGCCAATGGTCTTGTATCCTGGTCTGTGGAGAGGCTGTCTAGTGGGGCTGGAGAAGAACAGACAGTGAGAAACAAAGTTACCTTCTGGCAGCTCTTTTGAAGGGCATTTAAGGGAGCAGGTGTAGCTAATGAGCCCAATTTGAGTCATACTGAGTTTGATAAAGACAAAAGGAAATCTAGTGAGAATTACAAGGAGGGCCAAGAGAAATCTGGAGCCAAAAAGGGAAATTTGTTTAAGAGGAACGTAAATGTGGGAGTTTAATCCCTGGAAGGAAGTGTAAGATTGGAGGAAATCTTCAAGAGGACTTCCCACATTAGGGAAATGGTAGTGAAGGGGAATGAATTGCATTTGCACTGAGATGCTCGTCCACAGACGTTCTGTGAAAGAAATAACGTCATTACTCTGGTTTCATATTTACTGAGCTTAAGAAGTTTCGTCCAGGGTCAGGAATGAGAAGTTCAAACCAGCAATAACAGAAGACCTAGCGATAGTTACCAAATGGTATTAAACCCTCCCTGAAACACTTCTTGCCACAGGGTGGCCTTCCACGCTAAGATAGGCCCCTTACTATCTAAATACCTATCTCGTCCAGAATGCAGTCCTCTCTGGACCCCGTGGCTCTGCAAAGTGGTATTAGGGAAATCAGGCAACCTGAGTTCTAGTTCTGATACCTAGGATTGTGGGTTAGGCTGAAACCTCTTTGACATCCATTTTCTTGACCATAAAAGAGAGTCAAATAATAGATCTTCTCTCTCAGGGATTATGAATGTTAAGCAAGATAATCCAAATCAGGTGTCTGGTATCTGGTATGTAGTCACCAAATGTTAGCTATTACTCTCATACACATTTTTAATTAAATTGTAAGTATACATACAAATGTATACTGAACATGCCATCAACTTGTAGCTGTTCATTTGGGGTTTTTTTAAGTGTATTTATTTTATTTTGAGAGAGGGAGCACAAGCAGGGAAGGAGCAAAGAGAGAGGGAACAGAGAGAATCCCAAGCAGGCTCCCGACTGCCAACACAAAGCCAGACGTGGGGTTCAAACCCACAAACTGTGAGATCGTGACTTGAGCTGAAACCGAGAGTCAGGATGCTCAACCAACTGAGCCACCCAGGTGCCCCTGTACCTGTTCATTTCTTTCTACTTCCTACAAATACCTTTTTTCCAAACCCTTGTCCCTCTTTAGAATTTATAATAAGTTCCCTATTTTCAAGAATACACACCCCACTCTGATAACTCCTTAATAACTATATCCAAAATTATTACTGCACCTTTTGAAATGATGTTAATTTTCAGTCATTTCAATTCAATACAACTCAGTGTTAAAGGACATGAGATTTTAAATCAGAAGATGTAGGTCACAAGCTTTAGCCAAACAGCATAGACAAGTTTCTGAACCTCAATGAATCTAAATTTTCTGGGGTTTTTTTCTAAATTTATTTTTATTTTTCTAAATTTTCTATAAATTTCTGCATAATAGAAATAATAGCAACCGATGTATACACATCATCCGTCTTGCAGAATTGTTACCAAAACAATTCAGATAACACACGTAAAGCTCCAAAGAGCTGCAGCAACCTGAAAATTATTGTTAGAAACCACTCTTGGTGGTCTTATGCTTCTCACTGACGAGAGGATGAACTTTGACATAGACACCATGGCATCTGGTACAGAACATTCCTATCACTAGCACTGAAGAAATATTTTCTGTGTGTTTGCCCAGAGATGGTTTGGCAAACAAAGAAAGAAGACAGAGCCTGACCGACAGAGCTGAAGTGGATCCCATGGAATGATTCTTTAGAGTAAGGAGCTGGAAAGACTAACTTGCATGTGGTACTCCTTCCCACATGTTGTGTTATTTTTGATGACACAATGCAGTCCGAAGTTCTTGACCAAAAGAATTAGGCGATCTCCTGGTTTAAACTTGTGACCTCATCCCTAGTTCCACAACGGTATTTGCTAGTTCATGCATGGCTTTTCACAATCCTTAATTCAGGCATCCTTACACAGAGGCTCCTGAGTGATATGGTTCGTGTATAATCTTCAGAGCATGGAATTTCTAAATTAGCACATCATGTTTTCCAGAACTCTAGAAGGCTTAAACAAGCCTCTTGGTTATTAGTGGCAGAATCAGAGCTCAAAAATCAAGTACATAGAAACATAAACTGAAACCCAAGATGCAACATTTAAGCAGCATCTGAGATCCCAGGAGGGACCAACTGTTCCCCAGAATTGCCCCTTTATCTCAAAATCCTCCAGTTCTGGTCCAGGGTTTGTGTGCTCTAAAACTGTCTACTCCACATTCACCTTCCAATCCCATCTCACCCAACTCCAGCTTGGAATCTCTTCCTCTTTGTCACACAGGTTATCAATCAATAGAATGGTTATTATTGGTAGGTAAGAAAGAAAGGGCTTTAAAAAGCAAGGGATGACAGCTTCAAGGATAATAATGGGAACCAGCATAAAGCCAAACCGGTTTGTTCTTACCTTGAAAGAACAATTTAAATAAATATCTAATTATCTCAAAGCACGCCATTCATCATACATTATAACATATTTTGAAATCAGATTTATTTATTTCTGTCTGTATAAACCATACCTCAACTCTTTCTCCTCCCTCTCTCTACATATCACAATATGCTGTCCCAAACCCAGCTCACATTCCTGTGTTGGCTCTTGTCCTTTTTCTCCACTTTTCCTCCTCCAGTCTATTCTTTTCTCCACCTAATGATGCTCTCTCTCCCTTCCTACAAGAATTAATGTTTTCTTTCTGTCTTCTCCAGCCCGCCACTTAGCCCGTCAATACCACAATAATTACAGACAAATATGGGAAGGGGTAAGAGAGAGGAAAAAGCTGTGAACACTCAGATTTAATAGGTTTGCCTGTCACAAAAATGAACATTTCAAACCTGAAAATTGCCTGAGTTTTAAACACTGTCTGAACTTGATAACACATAAGTAATGAGCAAAAACTTCTGAAACCCTCCTAAATATTTTGTACACCTGGATATGCCCCCCAGGAAATTCCTAGCAGTTAAATTAAACTGCTGCTTTAATTTTCCCCAAGTACGGCAGACAATAGTGAAGAATTCCTATCCGCCCTCTCCCACGAATTCAGTTTCAAAGCTGTTAGCACAACACTAGTATTTCAACATTCTTTCGGCTTTACCATCTTTATGTTCATTTTATTTTTTTTTTTTTAAATTTTTTTTTCAACGTTTTTTATTTATTTTTGGGACAGAGAGAGACAGAGCATGAACGGGGGAGGGGCAGAGAGAGAGGGAGACACAGAACCGGAAGCAGGCTCCAGGCTCCGAGCCATCAGCCCAGAGCCTGACGCGGGGCTCGAACTCACGGATCATGAGATCGTGACCTGGCTGAAGTCGGACGCTTAACCGACTGCGCCACCCAGGCGCCCCTATGTTCATTTTAAATTAAGAAGTCTGAGGCAGATCTTATCAAATCCATGATATTGTTAAGAGCACTTCAAGGTCCTTTTAAAAACAAGAATTACTTACATCAACTTACTTTATTGCTTCATTTTCTGACTCTAAAGGACACAAAGTATACTAAAGCAATTTAACATGGCCGTAACCTACAATTTTAACTTACCCTGAGGGGCCATTTCACCTCTTGTTTTACTTTTCCAGACCAAATCAATAGAGGGAAGAATCAAGTCAAGACACATGTCATAACTGTATTAAAGGTCAATGAGGTTTAAACAAATTGGGTTCTGCTCATAAATAATTGACTCACAATTTGTACCAAGGTACAGGGCGAAATGCTATTCACCTGAAACATCTTTAAACTTTATTCTACCTATTGTTGGCACCTGAGGGAAATATAACTAAGCATATGCTTGGATCTACAAGTCAGCTGTCAACAAATTCTCTCTCTCAAGAATGTAAGGGGTAATAATTCGTAGAAAACATATACCATCCACCTTGCTCATCACAAAAGAGGTTAAAGTAGACCCTTGGTATTCAGTAACACTTGAGGGCTTGACTAATTTGTGCGCAATCCTGAAGGTCTGCACCATGTTGCAATTTGTGACTTTAAGCTTCAGTTGCTATCAAGTTGGTGTGTGAAATTGGGCACGGCTTCTTGGAAGGGATCCTCAGCAGCCGGGCGGTGTGCATTATGCACTACGCATGTCTATCCTTAGCTTTCTGGTCATCTACTTACACACAACTCTCAGGCTGGAAATGGGTCTTTAAATTCTTCAGTCACAAGTCCCTGCATTTGGGGAAATTGGGGGCTATGGTATTGTTTCTACACGGGAAGACCTACTAAGCGGCCCAGTACTGGGATGGAATGCAAAAGAAGGTAATCAGGGAGCTCCTGGAAGGGTTTTCTTGTCTCCTGAGGGAAAGGCATGTGTAGACAGCTCAGTTGTGCTGCCCTTCCCCACTCCTCTTACCCTGAACAATAACCAAATGCCTGGATCTGTGAAAGCCATCTTGAACTGTGAAGTGACAGGTGAAAATCTAAAAGTCTAAATATGGTGGAGAGAACATAGAAAAAGCTTGGGCCCTTTATGAAATTGTTAAATTGCTACACTCCGGTACCATTTACATCTGGGCTTCTTGTTTTGTGAGATAATTAAATTTCCATGTTGTAGAAGGCTAAAATAAAAACAGAAACAAAAACAAAAAACAAACAAATAAAAAAAGACCTGACTGATACAATGGTATGTAATAGTGTATCTCCTCTTAAGGAATTTATTATTAAAGCAGGAAAGTAATACAAGAACTCAAATAGCTTTAATAATTAATAGAAAAGTATATGATCCATGTGAAAGGTGAAAAAAAAATACTATAATCAGGAGGGACCTCACCCAGCTGGGGTTGATGCAATGGGAAATCAAAGACCAGGTAAGAGAACGTGGAGAACCAGATGGGGTAGGAAGGGGAGATATCAGGCAGATATGTGTTTGTCTTCTGGTTCTGGCACCTACATACTGTATAATCTTGAACATGGGGCTTGAACCCCTCAAGCCTCCAATTTCTTTGAAAGGTTTCAAAGGTGATTATCTCATCCTTGTGTGAATAACTTAGAGTAAAGTAAGCAACCATGAATTAGTAGCTATTATTTTTAGAGAAATAGCATGGCAGCCCATAGCCTATCTTAACCACAGAAATTAGACCATCGATCCTAATCTGCCCTTATCTACCAATATGATCCAATTGAAATGAGATTCATAATGCCAGTCAGTGAAAACAGGCAATGCCTACTTGGTGATTGTAGTTAGTAAACAAGGAAAAAAGTGGCATCCATCGCTTCTCCACCCTTCATTCTTGGTCCCAGGTACAGATAAACCATGGCATTGAAATCATCCCCGTGCTCCTGGATGGAATGGATGTTACTGCTCCTCAAGGTAAGAAGTTAGGATTTGTGTCTTTTTCAGGCACTGTGTTCAGAAGCTTTCCTTTAATTCTCACCTGAAGGCCTAAAAGTATGTGCTATTATCCACATTGTACAGATGAGAAAGCTAACGTTCCTATAAATTAAATAATGACTTAAATCACACTTTACTTTTTTTCTTTTCAAATTTTTATTTAAATTCTAGTTAACATACAGTGCAGTATTGGTTTCAGGAGTAGAATTTAGTGATTCATCACTTAACATACAACACCCACTGCTCATCATAAAAAGTGCTCTCCTTATTGCCCATCACCCATCTAGCCCATCCCCTGCCCACCTCCCTCCATCAACCCTCAGTTTGTTCTCCATCATTAAAAGTCTCTTACTGT
This sequence comes from Neofelis nebulosa, assembly GCF_028018385.1. NCBI lineage: Eukaryota > Metazoa > Chordata > Mammalia > Carnivora > Felidae > Neofelis > Neofelis nebulosa. The sequence continues at coordinate 66,945,930 of NC_080788.1, read as the reverse complement.
TTGTTTCCCTCTTTTATTCCCCCTCACATATGTTCATCTGTTTTGTTTCTTAAATTCCACATATGAGTTGTTTTGTGGGATAGGGGATTTGTCTTTCTCTGACTGACTTATTTCGCTTAGCAAAACACACTCTAGCTCCATCCACATCATTGCAAATGGCCAGATTTCATTCTTTTTGATGACCGAGTAATATGCCATCTTATTTACCCATTCATCAGTCTTAAATCACACTTTGCATTGACTAGGAAGGTGAAATTCAAACTTCTCTAATTTAAAAACCTTCCCTCATACCATTACATCACAACGCTTCCCATTAGAACCAAGGTCATTCCCTTCATATTCTGAAATGTTTCGAGCAGTTAGGCACATGGCAAGAATATATTCTCTCTCTCTCTCTCTCCTCCTTTCAAACACTACCACCAGAGTTAGCTGTCCATAATTGCATTTGTGGAAGTGGCGTTGGCCAAGAGATCGGAACCAACACAACTGGGCACCTAGCATATATTATCAACCATCCTGGACACATTAGAATATGTTCTTGCATTTGTTCCTCACATTAGGGAAAGAAGTAGGTACTAATGTCCCCATTAAATCGAGAGGAAACCGAGAGTCTAAGAGGTTGAATACATAATTTCTTGCATGAATTGATAGGTAATAAGTGGTGGTGCCAGAACTCAAACCCATCTCTGTCTATATCCAAAGTTCATCTCTTTCCTTCATTCCTGGGTTTGCCCCAGCTCATTGGTAGCCTTAGAAATCATAGTCCAAATTCCCAGCACTTAGGGAAGAACAGCCCTGATTTTGAATTTGTGAGACATATTCTATTTCAAAGTTCTTATATCATAGCAGGAAACTTTTAGAAGAGTAAAGCTTGTGGTTATAAAGCCAGTTATAATCAAAGTTGAGTGTAGATAGATAGAAAGGAGAGAACTTTTCTTTCAGATAGTGGAATGTGAGGGAGAGGGTCTTACAGCTCCTTCTTCATAATGTGCAATGGATCTAAAGTGAGATTATTCGTAAGAAGCAACAGGATTTATGAGATGGTGAATTTCCTTTAAAGGTAAGTACATTAGAGATCCAGAGAAATCAGAACAAGGATTTGTCCCCGCTGCTTTCCATGAGCAAGCTAATTGCTGTTTACATTTTCTAAATATAGTGTCTTCCTAACTTGAAAACTTCCACCTGGAGGAAGTGTTTAGGACCATCTTGTAAATCTCCACTTTGAACCATTAATTCAGGGACATTAAATCAATAGATATTCTTCACTCACAGGGGGGGAAGAAAGATCAGGTTTGTAACTGGTCTTTGAAAAGTTCAGAGAGTTGTGTGCGTCCTAAAGTGAAAGCTGAGAAATATTTCACCAAACATCTGAATCCTAAATTAAATAAAGCTGACAAAATTCACTAACATTCCTCAGAAAGATAAAAATATAACAGTTCTAAGAAAAGCAGTGACTATTCTCCAGTAGTTTCTACAAAGAATGGCATTAGTTTATAACAAGCTTAATCATATACTGTGTAATATTTTTGGCCAGTGAGGAAAATAGTCGTGTGAGGAAAAGACAATGTAGTTTTGTGACTCAGTATGCAGGTTGAGAGTCAAACTACCTGGTTCTAATCTCACTTGACCGACTGTTTGATATTGGACGACTCAATTATCTTCTCTGAGCCTCAGCTTCTGTTAAATATTCCTGTGACAACATACATAATAAAGCATTTAGCATAGCACCTAGCAGACAAAATACCTTCTAAATGTTACCTATACTACTAACTGGGTATACTACTGAGCCATAGAAGAATCTAGTGATATTTTGGTAGGCCATTTTGTAGCAATTCATTTTAAAGAAATATTAAGAGTTAATGGATTTAATACTAATCTCAGCATGTAATCATGTTCCAATTACGAGTTGAAATATTTTCCATATTCTTTTTTTTAGTGTTTATTTATTTTTGACAGAGACACAGCACAAGCAGGGGAGGGGCAGAGAGAGAGAGACAGACAGACAGACAGACAGAAGATCTGAAGCAGACTCTGCACTGACAGCAGAGAGCCCGATGAGGGGCTCGGACTCAAAAACCATGAGATCATGTCCTGAGACGACATTGGACACTTAACCGACTGAGCCACCCAGGTGCCCTAGTATTTTCCATATTCTAACTTTTAATCCTCATGATAATCTATGAGGTAGAGAATATCTCAGTTTGCATTTGGAGGCAGACACTGTAGTATAGGGAACTTAAGTGATGTACCCAAGCACATACAGCTGTTTAATGGTAGAGCCAGAATCTAAATGGATGCGTGATCGAAACTGGATCCAGTGTGTATGCTCTTCGCCACTCTATCACATCACCTCTCCTCTGATTCAGTTTAAATGCCCTCAAATTTCTGCCCATACCAAAAGAGAGACAGAGAGACAGAGACAGAGAGAGAGAGAAGTAAAACAAAATAGAATAGTCACCTCAAATCCTTTTTTGGGATCTGCTAAGAAATAAATTGTGCTTATATTCTAAATATATATTATATATTATACATTATATATTATATTATATATATATATATTATATTCAGAATATATATATACACATACATATATTCAGAGAGAGAGAGAGGTCATGTCAAAATTCCATACTCCCCTCAGGCAATATAGAAAATAATTTTATAAGATTCCACTACTAAGGACTGACTGAATTGGCCACATACGAAAATCGATCTCATTGTCATACAGTGTACATGCTACATAGAGACCTAAAATCAAAGGGTGTCCCCTGGGCAGCAAGTGGAGATGAGAGCTTTGAGAGGTCCACCAGCTACTGAGGAAAGGTTTCAGAGCAGCAGGACCTTCCTTCTGAGTGTGTCCCTGGCCCAGTGACTTGCTGTGGAGTTTAGAATGTGACCGTAAAAATTTACCCAAATTACTAAGGTGCAGAGAGTCTTATTCATCTTAATTAAATCAAAAGTTCATAGTCAAGGGGCGCCTGGGTGGCCCAGTCAGTTAAGCATCCAACCGGCTCAGGTCACAATCTCGAGATTCATGGATTTGAGCCCTACATCAGGCTCTGTGTTGACCGCTCAGAGCCTGGAGCCTGCTTCAGATTCTATGTCTCCCTCTCTCTCTGCCCCTTCTCAGCTCTCTCTCTCTCTCTCTCTCTCTCTCAAAAATAAATAAACATTAAAAAAAAGTTCACAGTCAAAAAAATAAACATGACCAGAATTCTCATATCAGCTCATTAATTCATTTTCTTCTTTGTAGGCGAGACACGGGAAGTCAAATTAACACCCACATTTTACTTGCTGAGTAAAAATCAGAATATTCTCAACAATAGCAGTTTTAAACTGTTGCCTTTTCCCTCAAGCTTTTCATCTCTATGTTCCTCAATTTCAGCCAAACTAAAACTCCTGTTTCACAGAAAAAATAAAACCATCTGTTAGGACATCCATTGACTACCTTTAACCTTAAGATGTTGTCCAATCTTCAATTTTTCAAAAAAAAAAATCATTGCCTCCTATACACAAGATACTGAGGATTTAGAGAAGAATAAGGTATATACCCCATCTTGGAGCATCAGTTTATAGAGGAAGACAAAAAAATGTAAACAGATAATTGTCAAGTAACCAAGGCAGTCATGCACTGGTGACGCACAGAGGGTGTTATGGGGAAAGATAGAGGGCTCCTATAACTTTTACATCCTTCATGGATATTTGAGGGAAAGACGGCCCCTTCTGTGCAGAGGTCATCCTCTCATCTTTCCTCCTGCATGAACTTGCCCATCCCAGCCTTCCTCGATCTTCACTCTCACTTCTGTCTGTAGACTTTAGGCAAGCACTTGTCCTCCTCATCTTTAAACCCTTTTCTACACTATTTCTCCATCACAGCACTACCCTCCCTTACTCTGCTCCTTTTTCCCCAAACTTCTGAATAAATAGTCCATACTTACACCTCCTTTTTCTCAACTCCCATCCCTACCTCCATACATGGCCGTCATGCCTCTAGCCCCACCATTATACCAAAACCACTCTTCATAAAAGTCACCTATAGCGTTCTATGTGCCAATGCCAAGAGTATACTTCAGTTCTCATCCTGGTAGATTTCCTTGCTGCCTGTGAAACTATTGACTCCTTCTTGAAACCCTTTCCTTCTTTGGCTCCATTCTGCTTGCTGCCTCTAGAACTAATTTCTCTGCAAATGTGGTGAGCAAGGAATTTAAATTCATTTTTGATTTCCTGCATTATACTCTTCTAACTCTATCTTCTCTCCATGGGTGATTTTGTCTCCTAGGACTTCAGGTACCATCTGTACATGTCAATTAGGGACCCAGCAGGAAACATGTCACTCTCAAATGGAATAATTTAGGACATTTTAATAAGACTATTTACCATGGTGTGGGCAGGCCCAAGGGAATCCATCAAGGAGTGGTTAATACCCCAGGCTTATTCCCCATGGGCCTGAAAGGATAGGGGAGTTGAGGGGAGTCCTAACTGGAATCGATACAGTGGCTGCCTTGAGAAGGTCACTGGAGAGAGCTGTGTCCTTTGGAAGAAAGATGCCATTAGCCTGTGGTGACCTGAAAGGGAGGGATACATGCAATAAATATCTAAAACTCGTTATCTTCCTGCCCTTTTATTTTTTACCTGGCACCTCTAATTGTCCAAACCCAATTAGAAGCCAAAGTGCAGTCATGGAATCAAAATAGGTAAGGACTCTAATGTTTATTTTTGAGAGAGAGAGAGAGAGAGAGAGAGAGAGAGAGAGAGAGAGAGAGAAAGAGATTGGGAACACAAGTGGGGAAGGGGCAGAGAGAGAGGGAGACACAGAATCTGAAACAGGCTCCAGACTCTGTGCTGACAGAGTTCAACCTGGGCCTCAAACCCACGAACCACAAGATCATGACCTGAGCCAAAGTTGGATGCTTAACCAACTGAGCCACCCAGGTGCCCCCAAATAGGTAAGGATTCTAGAACACAGAGAAGGTTGGAAAGTGTATCTAGAGGAGTAAATGGAAAATACCCGGCACAACTGCTGCATCTCTCGTCCCTGACTGATCTTCTGAGATCTTGGCCAATATTTCCATCTCTCCTCCAATCTATTCATAGTATACTTATGTGACTTAAGATTAATTTGCCAATTACTCTGCTTTCCTATAGAATTTTCCTTCATTAATGGCATAACTCTTTATTTTCTCTCAACAAAGACCATGGAGTATCCTCAACTCTTCCTTCTCCTTTATCTTCTTCATCGCGGTCTGGAGAGTATTTCTCAGAAATGATTTTTGAACTCTGGGCTCTCCTCCCCAACTTTATTCCTTTAACCAACATCCTTACATCCTCTTTTTTGGACTTCTGCAATGATTTCCCAACTCAATTCCCGATAACTGTTCTTTTCACTACTGTTTTATAGCCTTTACGCTGCTGTCAGTTATCTTTCTAAAACACAGATAATCATGGCATTCCTTTGTGTAAACCCTCTAACAGATCTTTGTTGCCTTGGCATAAAATCTTAACTTCACACATGACTTACAAGGCACTAACCTATGCCTTTAGCACATGAGCTTGTTTGTTCAGTAAATATGTCTTGAACACTAACTATATGCCTGTCAAGAGATTAGATGCTCAGCAAAGAATACAAACAAGAGATTGTGGACACGTTCTAGCCTCTAGACTTCACTGGGAATGATAAATGAATAAAAAGTTCAAAGTGACAATTACTAGGTGATAATAGAGAAAAGTTTACTGGTGAGAGTTTCGGTATAAGAAAGGCTTTGGAAAGAGGATAATGTTAAAACTGAAATGTAGAAAAGAGTATATGTTATCAGAAGGAGTATGGGCATCTCAACATAGGAAAATGCCTATTCCCTGGGTGCCTGGTGGCTCAGTCAGTTGAGCATCCAACTTCGGCTCAGGTCATGATCTCATGGTCTGTGAGTTTGAGCCCTGTGTCAGGTTCTGTGCTGACAGCTCAGAGCCTGGAGCCTGCTTCGGATTCTGGTCTCCCTCTCTCTCTGCCCCTCCTCTGCTCATGCTCTGTTTCTCTCTCTCTGTGTCTCTGTCTCTCTCTCTCTCTCAAAAATAAATAAAGATTAAAAAAATTTAAAAAAAAAAGGAAAATGTCTATTCCCTTGTATATTAGCATAGAAGAACTAGGCAGGTGTGGTACAAGGCAGGTAAAGGCTGAAAACAATTGGCCTTCAAAATTTTGCATTTAAAATATGTGTTTCCGCTATATGAAAATTATAGGTCATTTTTTAAATGAAAGGGTAATTTAGGGGTGATGAAAGATATCTACGTTTCGATTGCTGTGTATATATTTGTCAAAACTCGAAATGTACACTTAAAATCTGCACTTTTCTGGTATATATATTATATATCAGTTTTAAAAAATGTTTACTTAAATTCCAGTTAGTTACAATACTGCGTAATATTAGCTTCAGGTGTGCAATATAGTGATTCAACACTTCCATACAACATGCGGTGCTCATCACAAGTTCATTCCTTAATCCCCATCACCTATTTAACCCATGCCTGCACCCACCTCCCTTCTGGCAACCATCAACTTGTTCTCTACACTTAAGAGTCCATTTCTTGGTTTGCCTGCCTCTCTCTCTCTCATCCCATTGTTAATTAAAAAAAAAAATCTATTAACTTAAATGTATGTAGAGTTTATCAGGAGATAGAAGAAAGAAATGAAACCTGTGTAGTAAACAAGAACATCTCAAAGAAACTTATGTTTGTCTTTTTTTCAGTGTGATACGTTTGTCTTTTAAAAAAATCACCTTGGTTTCAGTGCAGAAAACTGGAATAGAGACACATTTTGGCAAGAATTTCATTAGGAGACTAGCAGAATAAAGAAAGAAAGGAGTCAATGACCAAATGGCTTCACTGGTGAATTCTACCAAATATTTAAAGAATATTTAATACCTATCCTTCTCAAATTCGTCCAAAAAAATTGAAGAGGAGGGAACATATCCAAACCAAAACCCCCTAAGGACACCACAGAAAGGAAAATTACAGGTCAATATCATTAATGAACATTAATGCAAAAATTCTCAACAAAATATGAGCAAGCCAAATTCAATAGTACATTAAAAGGATCATACATATGATCTAATGGTATATATTTCAGGGATAAGAGGATGATTCAACAAATCAATTGATTCTGCAAATCAATCAGTGTGATATAGCACATTTACAAAATGAAAGATAGAGATCATATGATCATCTCAATAGATGCAGAAAAAGCATTTGACAAAAATCAACATCCATTTATGAAAACACTCAACAAAGTGGGTACAGAAGGGATGTACCTAAGCATAATAAAGGCCATATATGACAAACCCACAGCTAACATCATATTCAATAGTAAAAAGCTAAAAGTTTTAACTCTGAGATCAGGTACAAGACAAGGATGCCCACTCTTGCCACTTTTATCCCACATGCTACTGGAAGTCCTAGCCAGATAATTAGGCAAGAAAAAGAAATATGAGGCTTCAAAATTGGTAAGAAAAAAATGAAAACTGTCACTATTTGCAGATGACATGATACTATATATAGAAAACCCAAAAGATTCTATCACAAAACTGTTAGAACTAAAAAATGAATTTAGTAAAGTAGCAGGATATAAAATCAACACACAGAAAGGTATAGTATTTCTGTATACATTAATGTTGAGTTATCAGAAAGAAAAACTAAGAAAATAATCCCACTTACAACTGTATCAAAAAGAATAAAATAGGAATAAATTTAACCAAGGAACTGAAAGACCTATACACTGAAAACTATAAGGCACTGATGAAAGAAATCGAAGAATACACATATAAATGGAAAGATATTCTGTACTCATAAAATAAAATAATTCATAATGTTAAAATGTCCATACTATCCAAATCGACCTACAGATGCAACAAAATTGCTATCAAAATTCTGATGGCATTTTTCAGAGAACTATAAGGTATAATCTAAAATTATGTTCAGCAAAGTCACAGGATATAAAATCAATGCACAGAAATCGGTTGCATTCCTATACATCAATAATGAAACAACAGAAAGAGAAATCATAGAATTGATCCCATTTACAATTGCACTAAAAAGCATAAAATACATAGGAATAACCAAAGAGGTGGAAAATCTATAGACTGAAAACTATATAAAGCTTATGAAAGAAATTGAAGACACACACACACCCAAAAGGAAAAATATTCCATGCTCCTGGATTGGAAGAACAAATATTGTTAAAATGTCGATGCTACCCAAAGCAATCTACATATTCAATGGAATCCCTATCAAAATAACATCAGAATTATTCACAGAGATAGAACAATCCTAAAATTTGTATAGAATCAGAAAAGACCCCAAATAGCCAAAGCAATCCTGAAAAAGAAAACCAAAGCTCAAGGCATCACAATCTCGGACTTCAACATGTGTTACAAAGCTGTAATCATCAGACAATATGGTACTGGCACAAAAACAGACACTCAGATCAATGGAACAGTAGAGAACCCAGAAATGGACCCACAAATGTATGGCCAACTAATCTTTGACAAAGAAGGAAAGAATATCCAATGGAAGATTGGAATGAAGAGAGTCTCTTCAGCAAATTGTGCTGGGAAAACTGACCAATGACATGCAGAAAAATGAACCTGGAGCACTTTCTTATACCATACACAAAAATAAACTCAAAATGGATGAAAGACCTAAATGTAAGACAGGAAACCATCAAAATCCTAGAGGAGAAAACAGGCAAAAGCCTCTTTGACCTTGGCTGCAGCAGCTTCTTACTCAACATGTCTCTGGAGGCAAGGGAAACAAAAGCAAAAGTGAACTATCGGGAACTCATCAAAATAAAAACTTCTGCACAGTGAAGGAAACAATCAGCAAAACTAAAAGGCAACTGATGAAATGGGAGAAGATATTTGCAAACGACATATCAAATAAAGGGTTAGTATCCAAAATCTATAAAGAACTTATCAAACTCAACACCCAAAAAACAAATAATCCAGTGAAGAAATGGGCAATAGACATGAACAGACACTTCTCCAGAGAAGACATCCAGAGATGGCTAACAGACACATGAAAAAATGCTCAACATCACTCATCATCAGGGAAATACAAATCAAAACTACAATGAGATACCACCTCACACCTGCCAGAATGGCTAACATTAACAATTCAGGCAACAACAGATATTGGCAAGGATGCAGAGAAAGAGGATCTCTTTTGCACTGCTGGTGGGAATGCAAACTGGTGCACTCACTCTGGAAAGCAGTATGAAGGTTCCTCAAAAAATTAAAAATAGAACTACCCTACCCCAGCAATTGCACTACTAGGCATTTATCCAAGGGATACAGGTATGCTATTTCAAAGGAGCACATGCACCCCAATGTTTATAGCAGCATTATTCACAATAGCCAAAGTATGGAAAGAGCCCAAATGTCCATCGATGGATGAATGGCTAAAGAAGATGTGGTATATATATACATGGAGTATGGCTTGGCAATCAAAACGAATGAAATCTTGCCATTTGCAACAACGTGGATGGAACTAGAGGGGATTATGTGAAACGAAATTAGTCAGAGAAAGACAAATATCATATGACTTCACTCATATGAGGAATTTAAGATACAAAACAGATGAACAAAAGGGAAGGGAAGCAAAAATAATATAAATACAGGGAGGGGGACAAAACATAAGACACTCTTAAATATAGAGAACAAACTGAGGGTTGCTGGAGGGGTTGTGAGAGGGGGAATGGGATAAATGGGTAAGGGGCATTAAGGAAGACACTTATTGGGATGAGCATTGGGTTTTATACATAGGGGATGAATCACTGGAATCTACTCCTGAAATCATTGTTGCACTATATGCTAACTAACTTGGACGCAAATAAATAAATAAATACTATAAATTAATTAATTAATTTATTAAATTTGTAAGGAACCACAGAAGATTCCAAATAGCCAAATCAGAAATCTTGGGAAGGAAGAACAAAGCTGGAGATATTATATGCCCTGATTTCAAACTATATTACAAAGCTATAGCCATCAAAACAGTATGGTTTTGGCAACAGATACACAGATCAATGGAATAGAATTGAGAGCCCAGATTTAAACCTGCACATATATTGATGGTTAATGACAAATGATCCAACATACAATGGAGAAAGACTGTCTCTTCAATGTTGGGAAAACAGTGCTGGGAAAACTGTACAGCCACACGTGAAAGAATGAAATTGACCACTATCTTACACCACACACAAAAATTAACTCAAAATAGGATTAAAGACTTACTGTTAGACCTGAGACCAAAAAATTCCTGGAGGAAAACAGAGACAGCAAGCTCCCTGACATTGATCTTAGAGATATTTTTGTGGATCTGACTCCAAACGCAAGGGAAACAAAAGCAAAAATAAACCAATGGGATTAGATCAAAGTAAAAACCTTCTGCACAGTAAAAGAAACCATTATCAAAACAAAAAGGCAACCTACTGAATGGGAGAAGACTGTTATAGACCATATATCTGACAAGGGATTAATATCCAAAATATATGAAGAACTCATACATGTCAACAAAAATAACAAAAAACAGTCTAATTTAAAATTGGGCAGAGTATCTGAATAGACATTTTTCCAAAGAAGACATGCATATGGGCAACAGGCATAAGAAAAAATGTTCAATATCAATAATGGGTAAGAAAATGCAAATCAAAAACCACAATGAAATGTCACCTCACACCAATTAGAATGGCTGTTACTAACAACAGCAGCAGCAGCAGCAACAGCAGCAACAACAACAACAAAAACAACAACATCAAAACACCAAGAAATAACAAGTATGTGGAGAGAGGAAACCCTTGTACACTATTGGTGGGAATGTAAATTAGTGCAGGCACTAAGGAAAGCAGTATGGGTATTCTCCAAAAAATTAAGACTATAACTACCTTATGATCCAGCAATTCCATTCTTTTTGTCTGAAGAATGAAAAAAACACTCATTCAAAAAATGTATGCACCCTTGGGGCACCTGGGTAGTTTAGTCGGTTAAGCATCCGACTTTGGCTCAGGTCATGATCTCCTGGTTCGTGGGTTTGAGTCCTGCGTTGGGTTCTGTGCTGATAGCTCAGAGCCAGGAGCCTACTCCAGATTCTGTTTCCCTCTCTCTCTGCCCCTTCCCTGATCACACTCTGTCTCTCTCTGTCTCGAAAATAAATAAACATCAAAAAATATGTGCACCCCTATGTTCACTGCAGCATTATTTATATAGACAAGAAATGGAAATAACTAAACGTCATTGACAGATGAATGGATAAAGACGCAGGGTGTGTGTGTGTGTGTGTGTGTGTGTGTGTGTGTGTGTGTAATAGATTATTACTCAGTTATAAAAAAGAATGAAAACTTGCCATTTGTGACAGACCTAGAGAATATTATACTATGTGAAATACGTGGGATATAGAAAGACAAATACCATATGATTTCCTCATATGTGGAATCTTTAAAAAATGAATAAACGAAACAAAACAACTCATAGAGAACAGATTGGTGGTTACTAAAGGGAAAGGAGGGTGGGGGTGGGCAAAATGGGTGAAAGGGGTCAGTTGTATGGTGATGGATAGTAACTGCATTTTAGTGGTGATCACTTTGTAGAGCAGGAAGATGTTGAATTATAATGTTGTACACCAGAACTTAGGTTATAACAATTTTATCTCAAAATATAATGAAATAAAGGACTTATATAGTGGAAGCAGCATTTTCTTAGAGTGACAGGTAGGACTTGGTGATTGGCTCTGATGGAAAGGATGTGTGGTGGCTATAGTGCCATTCAAAGAAAGAAAGCATCCCTAAAGGGACATAAAAATGAGCTTCATTTTTAAAAAGCTGTGTTTGAGATGGATTTGGACTTCCAAGATACGTGGGGTGCACAAGTGGCTACATGCCTATGGGCCCCCAAATTCAGATAAGAGAAGTTATTATACATTGGACAAGACTGAAATAAGCATCAGTCTCCAAGAGAAAACAAAAGGGGGATTAGTCATTTGTGTAAATGAAGGAATCCAAGATGGTACTGGTGATTGTAAGCCTGGAGAATTACAGAAATAGCTAAAAGCCAATTCAGGTCATCTGAATATAAATTTAGGTCTCCTTGGGGAAGCAAATAGGGATTTTGATTGCAATTGAGGAAATTTACATTTAGTTACTTTGCTGTCTATCTTTAGAAATGATGAAAATCTGTGGTACCCATAAAAGAGAAATCCATTAAAAAAAAGTCTGTCTATTATTGTCTAATATGTATATCACTGGGGTAGAAATCTGATTCCATTAAATATTAAGACCATCCAACTAATTCTTCCACCTGAGTCCTTTTGACTTCAAAGTCTAGTCTCATAAATATTAGATTAGACTGCCTTCTTGGGGGATCATTCCTAATGTATTGCTGATGAAGGCTTGGGAAACACCCAAACACAATAAGGTGACTAGGATGTAACCTCTAGTTCTATATGGATACTTCTAAAGATAAGGGAGCCATGTTAGTGTAGGTCCCCTGATAAACAGATGCAAGACAGGATTTGACATGCGGGAGTTTTATTGGGATAAACATCAGTGAGGGAAGTAGAGGAAAGTTGGAAAAGTTGGGACAGCTGACTCCTGAAAAGGAGAAAGGAAAGGCAGGAAAATAGAGATGTCTCTAAAGGGACTGTTCGGTGGCATTTCCTTTTTCTATCATATAGCTGAGATCTTCAGAATGTTTATTAGCCCAGAGAGTGTGAATTACAATTATACAGTGAGTGGGATAATTATACATTTAAGATAGATTTCATATGGATAAAAGGAAATCATTGGTTTCTTGGATGAGATAGAAAGTATCTACGGTCCGTGTTGTGGGGTGGCAGATGGAGAGATTTTGAAAGTTATGCCTCAGTTATCCTGTGGGTCTGATTAGGTAATACAATTCTATCTTTGAAGTCCCAAGAAATCAGTCTGTCAATCAAATGTCTGTAAATCACGTGTGACTGACAGGAGCTTGACACATGATTTAAGGACTTTGTGTTCTCACTCATTTTACAAAGTGAAATAGGTTTTAAAACCATTTTATTTGAAAATAATTTCAAATTTATCAAAATATTACAAAATAAAAGTAGTATAAAATGAAGAGTGCAAAAAATGCCCATATACCCTTTATCTAGATTTGTCTACTAGTGATTTTTATTCCATTTTGATTTGTCATTTACTCTCACTGTCCTTGACTTATTTTTTCTGGATCATTTAGGATATATATATATATATATATATATATATATATAGCATATATACTTATATATACATTTATATATATTTATATATAATATCTAAAATATAAGTGTTTTACATAAATACTATATAACCTATCATTTGTATTCCAATGTTACGAGTTCATCCAGTAATGCCCTTCATTGTACTTCTTCCCCTCCAGTATGAGATCTGATCTTGCCAAGTATTGCATTGAGTAGCCATATCTCTTTAACCTTTTTAAAACTGGAACATAAAATACTTTTTTGAAAAATTAAATCTTATTGAAGAATTGGAGAATTAAACTCTGAGAGTGGGGACTTGGTCAGTCCTATATGTTGCTTATACATATAGCCCAGAACAGTGCTTGGTACATGGTAGCACTCAGTAAATATCTGATGAATGAATGAATGAATGAATGAATGAATAACATTTTGTGTATGTCCATATTTTCCTAAGAAGGGTTGGCATAAATGAGTTACATTGGTCTTTGCCTTTTAAAAGCATTTATATCATGTTTTTAAAAGTTTTATACAAATAGTTCCAGTGTTTGTTTTGTAAAAGTAGATCATGCGTACGTTCGTGTGTGTGTGTGTGTGTGTGTGTGTGTGTGTGTGTGTGTGTGTCTGGATGCATGTGTGGGTAGAGCTTAACTGTACCTTAAGACCCCACCCCTGATACTCCCTGCCCACACCATCACCTTAAATCCCTTCTCATCTCTGTAACAACTTAAACCTTTTAGTGCTGTTTGAAAGTGAAATGAAAACCCAAGCTCTTCTGGCGTGAAGATTGGCATCCAGTGTGACTGTCCTCTGGGCAATGCAAAACATTTGCTCCCTGCATCAAGGGCTGTGATGAATCTGAACATTCAGATACAACTAGTAGCCGTCTTAAAAAAAAATGTTGGCTCCTGTGTCAACATGTTGACTGACAGAATGTCCACATGGTAGGAGGCTTACTGACATGATTTCAATCATAGCTCTGTGAATGGAAGGCTGCCCATCAGTCAAGTCACAGAAATCTCTGCCTCGTTCCAGAGGGTCCATTGCATCATTCCCACATTGTCAGAATTGCAGCTCATTGCTGGAACTGAAGGATGGCCCCACCTTGTGCTGGTTATGCCAGGGACCTCCTTCAAGGACTCGCCTTGTGAGAGTTCACCTCCTAACTTCAGAAACCTGCTGCTCTACTCTTAATATAAAACTAGGGTCAAAACTGCCGAGCGTTGATAAGAATATCTTTGGCTCATGATTGTAATATAAAGTGAACAGAGCGGGACTCGAATTGTAATATACAGTTTGATTTTATCTATGAAAAGAAAAAAAAACTTTGTAGAAAAATGACTGGAAGAAATAATGCCAACATGGTTATAGTCGTGGCTTCCAAGTGATGGGACTAAGGGTAATTTATAGTATCTGATCTTGTGTTGTTGGCTACAAGGAGCATATGTTTCTTTGATGATCATGAAAAGAGAAATTAAGTATAAAAAGAAAGACGGATTTTTATAGCCTCACATTTAAAAGTGAAATCTAAAGAAACTGGTTGAAGTTCTAAGCCATATTGTATCTCAGTTTCCCCATATGCCAAGTAGGTACGAGAATGCCAGTTATAGATTCTGTGATGGCAATACATGAGATAAGCATGTAATATGCTTTCATTTGCTCAAAATAAAGGAGCCTATTATTATTATAATAAACTTTATACTTATCTCTGAAGGAACTCCTTCCCCCAACTCTCCTTCTATCAATCATGAAGAAGGAAAGGGTTATAAATCCTGACTGGCACCTTGCCTGCTCTTTTGAAAGTCTAACCCAGTGGGATGGCAAAAGAGAGTAATTTTTTAAATGAAGAGACTTTAGAGCTAATCTCCATCTGACATGTGCTTCCAACTCCAGCTTATGTTGAAAGAAGTGCTTATTAAGGACACACTTGATTCCTTGCCTCTCATTCTTCTTTCTACGGGAGAAACCGTCTACTTCACCAGCAGAGTCCCTTTCAATTCCTGAATTTATACATGTGAGAAAACCTTCAGAACATGATATATTCTTGCAGAATGGTCCGTGGGACAAGAAGAGTGATTGACAACTGCAGAAATTACATCTGAGGTTTAGTCCTGCAGGAAAAGGGGATACAAATTGCCTGCAAATTATCCACAAGTCCCTGATGAGCCTGAGGAGAAAATTTAAGAGGCTTCAGTCTTTCTTCAACAAACATGTTCACGTGTCTCCCTTTACTATAACACGCAAACACCCAAGAGAAATTGTCCCTGTAAAAACACTACTTTGTTTTTTATCCTTGTCAAATGTGTTACTGGTAAGTGTGCAAATGCCACTTAATAATCTTCATCATGTGCCAATAGCGGTCCATGTATGACTCAGAACAGAAGAGGTATATAAACTCCGACTGATGGGTTTATAATTTAAAGAAGAAATTAGGTTTTATGCTATAAAAACACACGGTGTTAACCTCATAGGATGCATAATGAAATAGCCTGTAAGGATTTGCACTGTTGATCTTAATAAATATACATACAGTAGAATAAAGGCAATAATAATGATGATGATGGATACTTACAAGTCTAAAAGGAACAGGTTAAACTTCTAAGAGTACACGAAAGTGTGATGTCCTAGACTTTGCACATACCTGGCTTACAATAATGGCTTTCTAAAGTACTAACACAGTACTGCTCACAAATGTGATCAGCAAACGAGTGCTGGTCCTCAAAGTTTGTCTTACACATTTTGATGTGAAAAGTACAGAAATTGAGAATAAGCATTTAGAAACTTTTATATCAATTTGGTTGAGTAATTCTATTGACTCTCATAATAACAAATTGGGGGCTTGCATTTTATGTCTTTGCCTTTTTAAATTTCATTTTTTGAGTAATTCATTTTTATCGTATTTTACAGAAATACTTGTCCATGAAAAATTGGGGGAAACCTGAGCCCTCAATGCAGAGACTTTGAGAAATACTATTCTAAAATGTGGTAGGGGTGCCTGGGTGGCTCAGTCGGTTGAGCATCTGACTTCAGCTCAGGTCACGATCTCGTGGTTTGTGAGTTCAAGCCCGACATTGGGCCCACTTCTGTCAGCATGGAGCCGGCTTCAGATTCTCTGTCCCACTCTCTCTGCCCCTCCCCTGCTTGCACTCTCTCTCTCTCTCTCTCAAAAATAAAAATAAACATTAAAGAATAAAATGTTGTAAAACAATGGATGGGATAAATAGAAACCACCTCTCTAAGCCTTAGGTTTCTCATCTGGAAAATGGATTTAGTAATAGCACTTACCTCTTGAAGCTAGATCTGAGAATTAAGGGAAGATCAATGCATGTAAAGTGCTTAGCATGATGCCTGCTCTTGGTAAGTGCCCCCGCCCCAAATAATATTGAATAACATAGACTTGCAGAGATGCCATTCTGAATTATGTGTGCTCAGGACACCAGTCCTGTTTGTAACACAGGTCTTCAGTGAATTCCCCCACCAACACATAAACTCCTTCTGGAATCAGCCACCTGGTTTGACAGACTAGGAGTTCATACACCACTGTCTTGGATGAAGCAACCAAACATTTGGATTTTTGGTCTTCTCTGACTATTCAGAGTAACTGCTTTATCATCATGGTTTGGAATGTCCTTCTGTATTTTTCCATTTGTTTTCCTCAAGTCATTTAGTTGAGAAATTGCTGCAAGCCTAGACAACTGAATTATTTTGATCTTTATTGTTTACGAAGTGCTCGTGTTATGTTGGGTCCAGGATAAAAGGACTTGTCACTCGTGGATGGCAAGTATGGAAACGTAAACTCTGCTTCCAAAAGATGCATCGCTTTAGGTGGTACTTCATAGGGAAAAGAGACCAATATGAGAGCTCTTGTATTCAAAGATGCCAAATGAGTTTTTTAAAGTGTGTTTTGGCTAACTGTCAAAATTGAAGGTCCTCACTTCTTCAGCAGGCACTGCTGCTGGCCAAAGAAGGTAGCCAGCTAGTTCAAAGCATACATGCTACTTAAGGAAAATTCAAACAAAGAGTTTTTTCTTTTTGAATTATAGAACACGGTGATGGAGAACATGGGGCTTTACAGTCAGATTAGCTTGGATCCAAATCACGGTCTTGTGACTGAACTGGACCCAGTAGACAACTTCTTTACTCTCCTTGAGCCTCAGTTTCCTAAACTATAATGGGATGATGGCTAATGGGATAAGGTTTCAGCATAATAGGAGCTTAAATATTAAGTCCCTTCTTTATTCTGTTAGTAAACTTCAATTATTCTTTAAAATAATCAATGAGATGACTTTACCAAGTTTCCATGAATTGAATCAGACTTTAAAATATAATAAAAATAATATGCCAGTATGTATTTTTAAAGCCATGCATTAGATTTGGCAGAGTCAGTGAACAACAGACTGTTTAAAAATGCAACTGACTCTTTCCAAGGTCAAGCATGTTCAACTCCTTTTCACTCTGTCTAGAACTCTTTGCTCCAGCCAGAATAACTTTCCCATGCGCGTGACTTGGCTCATTCTTATTTTTAGTCCTTTGTGTTTAGCACTCTTCTTGAAATGACCTTCTGATGCCTCCCTGCCAAACCCCATACTCCTTTACAATTGTCCGTCATTCACAGTGTCCAGGAATTGGCAGAAAGAGATTGGTCAAGCCAGTCTCCCCAGCCCATCTTTCAGGGCTACTAGCTCTTCGAAGTAGCTGGACTACTCTCCACTTTGACACATTCTCTTGCTATGATTTCGTACACATTTTTCATATTTGTAGATTCTTTCTCCCCATCAGAACTAAAATGTTCCATTTCTTGGGGGTTACACCGTGACATTCAGGATCAGAGAGACTGTCACTTGCTCAAGGCCACACAATTTATGACTGATTTTAAACAGGGAGCTAGTTCTTTGAGTTTTATTTTGGTATTATTTTCATTTCACGATCTATTTCACTTAAGTGGGGAAATGGTATTACTGACTGAGAAACATTAGGGGAACTTCAGAGATGGAAAGGCAGCTCTAGAAGGAATAAAGCAGATGAGGGGCGTGGAGCGTGATGTGAGAGATGGGGAAGAGTGAAGGGGAGGGTAAGGGGGAGAGAAAAGAGCCTCAAAGGAGTAATTATCTTACCCTGAGCATTTCACGTTAAAAAATAAATAAAACAACACTTAAACACCACTACCACTACATTTCTGCTTTGCTTCTATTTTGGACATCATAAACATCCCTACTGTCACTGCCAATGAAGAAACAACATAACTGTGCTTTTCCCCTGGCGCTAACTCTAAACAATCTACTGGATTTGGGTCAAAACTGTAAACTCCCAGCATGTTAAAAGTAAAGAAACAGAAAAACCTGTTTTTTGTTGTGTGTTTTTTTTTTTTTCCCCTGAACAGTTGTGAGGGTGCACACAGGACAAGAGCCAGAGAGGAGTCACCATAAAAAAGAACTAGAGCAAACATCCTTGAACTGATGTTTCCTATAAAAATCCATTGGCTGTGAATTGGAAAGAGTGAAGTGGGGAAGGAGAAAGGAATGGGGGGGGGGGAGGGGGGCAAGTAGTGCCTGCTTATCGTCAGCTAGCTTTCATGTAAAAGTCATGGCAGGGTCAGCAACAAACTAGCCAGGTGGTAACTCCAGGCCATGCTGCCATAAATAAATAGTTATGTACTAATGTCACACAACCAGGGCTAGATGCAAAGCATATGGGCAAAACAAAACAAAACAAAACATTCTGATGTAAATATTAAAAAAAACCAAAAAAAACTATGGTTGCTGAGTTCAGGATTCCCTGTTAATACTGGATTTTGAGACACCTGGGAAAATAAAGTGGTGCAGCTTTTTAAAAACCTGCTCTAAAAGGTTCTTTGAAATGTAGATTGTTCCCTTCAAAAAAAAAAAAAAAATCCTTAACCTTTGGCCTAAGAGAGTTGTTACTTTTGGTGTGTAGTAATTAAGCATTAAGAGTTCTGTTTGCAGCAGGTCTTCAGTGAATCGTGGCAAGACCACAGACCCTGGAACCAAATTTTGAAAGTTTAAACTCTGGGGTTGCTTACTTGTTCTCTTGACCTCTGGGAAAGTTACTGAAACTTTCCATGCCTCAGTTTATTCGCCCCCCACAAAAGGGAGGAGGAGGATTATCATGTCGATGGTACCTGTTTCATAAGAAGCTATGAAGATTAGGAGACTAAATATGTGGAAAACAAACAATACCTGGTCAACAGCCATGTCCATGTGACCTATCATTATCAAGTAGTCTTACAAAGGCTTTTTGTCTTACACAGACTATCTGCCCCTATGCTAAGGAATCTGTTCCTTGCACTAATTTATTTAAATGCTAATAATAACTCCAAGAATTAAAAATCAATTTTACAGACAGAGGAACTAAGGCTTAGATGGATTCAGAAATTTCTCCAAGAAAGCGTATCTAAGCTAAATTTCCAATCTAGGCCCTACTCCAGGTTAAAAAAAAAAATTACTACTTACACATTCTTTAAAATCTAAACACTTTTTCTTTCATTTGCTTAAAATGTTACAATTTGAAAAGAAACACAACACATGGCCTCCTAAAAACCAGAGATTTTTAAAAAGGGATTAAAGGAGGGGCTGATGTCCTAATAAATTGCCTCAGGAGAGCTGAGATCCTATCACAACACCTAAAGAACAGTAATCCATTCAATGACTCATTTCTGGAGCGCCTACTATTTTCTGAGAGCTCAGAATACAAAAAGAAGAAAGAACTGATTGCAGTACCTAACTCTGGGGAGTAAGAGGGATACCCTTCCTTCGGGCTATTTGATGACGTCGGATTTGTTTTCTACTGTTTTCCAACATGAATCAAAAGCCCCTTCCACGCGAGCTGCAGAAGTGGCCGGACTTTCCTCAATACAGGCCAAGCTGCAGGTCTACAGCCACCCTAGTGGGTTTCACTGCCAGGCTCAGGGTCGCAGAGTGAAGCCAGCTTTCTTTGTAGGTGTCTTGGATTGGAGCTGCGCTAAACGGGCGCATTTGAGAGCGTATTCAAATCGCGCGCCCTAGCAGTCGCTTTCCGGGGCTCAAGCTTAAAGATTGTGGGTACGGCACCCGTGTGCTCGGCCGCCTGGTCTGTGCGCTACGGCTGCCTGGCTTCTGGCAGCTAGGAGAGTGTGAAGTGCGCAAAAAACCCAGGATGCTCTCAGGTGGAAGCGGCCGGGACGCCAGCCCGCGGCGATTTAAGCGCCACCTCTGCTGACGACAGCTACTTCCTGGTTGTTTTGCCCTTAACTAACATGGCGGCCGGTTGCCTTCGGCTGGGCCCATTGCGGCTGCTCAGAAAGCCAAGGTAGGGCAATCGGGGCTACAGCCCGCCCCCCGACGCCGAGCTGCTGTGTGAAGCCTCGTCTGTGCAGCTGGTGGTAAAGGGGATATAGGAGCAAGCCAAAAAAAAAACCAGGACCCAGCGCCGTGCCGCTGTGTGCCCACCCCTCGTCTCCCGGCACCAAGGCTGCTGGAGCCCGGGGTGTTTTTTCCTTGTCCTCGCCACTTCCCAGTCCCTGGCCCAACATGATACTGACCAAAGCCCAGTACGACGAGATAGCCCAGTGCCTAGTGTCTGTGCCGCCTACCAGGCAGAGCCTGAGGAAGCTGAAGCAGAGGTTCCCCAGGTAAGTGTCTGTCTCCACTCGCACAGCCCTTTAGCCCTTTGCCTGCAGCAGCTGTGTTTGGGCATCCCAGCCAGCGCTCAGGAAACACGTGTCACACATGAGCGGGGAGGAACAAGAGTGTCTGGTCTTAGGAGATCAGGGATGTGAAGAGGTTGCTTCTTTCACCTGTCTACCACAAGAGACTCTTAAATGGATGAATCCCTGGCGGCTTTCCAAGACCTTGAGATTATATTTAAGTCCATTAATGTTTATTGAAAACTTGGTGTGTTCTAGGTGATGGGTGCACATAGTAGGTGCTTCATAAATGCCTAGTGTTTAATCGACAGATACTAGGAATGAATGATAGGTGGCAGGGCCTTCTCAAAGTAGAAATACAAATTCTAGATTAAGAAGGAGGAAATGGAGGACCCTTTTCAATTGGATCCTGGAAAGAAACAAGGTACCACGGGCGGAAAGGGACCTCCTACTGTTCAACTTTGACTCTAAAGCAGTTAAGTGATCTCAGTCCAGTCAGAGAGATTGGTGCTCTAGGGACTCCACTCTTGGGTCAACATTGGCCATTTCAACAACCATATATATACTCATTCCAGGTGTATTTCATACTTCCCACCTCCCCAGAACTCATCTGTTTTCGGTGACTTTAAGATTATCCAACTTTCTTTTTTTTTTTTTTTTAATGTTTATTTTATTATTTTTGAGACAGAGAGAGACAGAGCATGAATGGGGGAGGGGCAGAGAGAGAGGGAAACAGAATCGGAAGCAGGCTCCAGGCTCTGAGCCATCAGCCCAGAGCCCGACGCGGGGCTCGAACTCACGGACCGCGAGATCGTGACCTGAGCCGAAGTCCGACGCTTAACCGACTGAGCCACCCAGGCGCCCCAAGATTATCCAACTTTCTAAGAAGGGACTTTAGGAACTCTATATTATAGACTTACTCATTTTAAAGATGTGTGCACTGAGGCCCAGACATGACACAAAGAAGCAGTCTAGGAAACCAAGTTATTGTATTTTGGCCAAGTTAAAGTATAGAATGTTTGTTTACTTTTCCTCTGATTCAAAACCATGTCCAAATTTGTGCCATTTGTTTTGTGGCACTGAGCATGATTAACCCGTAATGGAGAGCCTCTTTGTCCTTGAGGTGTAACCCTTTAACGGATACCATCAAAGAAGTGTTTTCTTGAAGAAAAAGAGATTACTGGATAATTCGTATTAATAAAGTACAAATTGAAGAGGAAGTTAAAGGTCTTTTATGACCTCAATTTTTTTTTGAAAGACTCAGTTTCCCTAATCTGTAAAATGAAGGAATCTGTTTTTAATATTGTCCAGATATAATTAAAGGCAATATTTCTCCTTTTATAGTTTTTAAGATTCTTTATCAGACTTTCTAACAAGGAACAAAACTGACAAATTGGAATTTAATTATCTTTCATTAACTCTTGTCAACTCTGCCAATGAGCAGTGAAATGGGTGAAGGCTAGTTAGCTGAGGGAATAGGTAGATTTTTCTGGGCAGTTTTAAGATAGAGCATGCATTTAGATCTTCTGTTCTCCTTGTGTTCTTATATTACTACTGTATTTTTCTCTTTCTTTTCCTCTCCTCTTTTTCCTCACCTCTTTCTCTTTCTCTTTTTCTTTTTTTTTTTTTTTTTTTTTCCCTGTCTTCTCCATAAGAGGTAAACTCCCCATAGGCTTATGAAGGACTTACAAAGTACACTGATGAAGGATGCCCTTGGTTTAGGGCACCATGCCTGTTCTCTTATGCTCTTTTTTTTTTTTTTTTTTAATTTTTTTTTTATTTTATTTTATTTTTTTTTTAACGTTTTATCAATTTTTTTTTCAACATTTTTTAATTTATTTTTGGGACAGAGAGAGACAGAGCATGAACGGGGGAGGGGCAGAGAGAGAGGGAGACACAGAATCGGAAACAGGCTCCAGGCTCCGAGCCATCAGCCCAGAGCCTGACGCGGGGCTCGAACTCACGGACCGCGAGATCGTGACCTGGCTGAAGTCGGACGCTTAACCGACTGCGCCACCCAGGCGCCCCTTTAATTTTTTTTTTAATGTTTATTTCTTTTTGAGACACAGAGAGACAGAGCATGAGTGGGGGAAGGGCAGAGAGTGAGAGAGAGAGGGAGGCACGGAATCCAAAGCAGGCTCCAGGCTCTGAGCTGTCAGCACAGAGCCTGACACAGGGCTTGAACTCAAGGACTGTGAGATCATGACCTGAGCTGAAGTCGGATGCTTAACTGAGCCACCCCGGCGCCGTCTTTCTTTTTTCTTTTCTTTTCTTTTTTCTTTTGTTTTGTTTTGTTTTCTTTTCTCTTTCCTTTCCTTTCCTTTCTTTCTTTCTCTTTTATTCATGATATGGCCAAATAATTTTCATTTTTGCTAACTACCATTCAGAGAATAACTAACTCTTCTTCCACTGGAAACTATTTGGAGAGTCTGTGCTACTACTCTGCAAAACAAGGAATTAAAGGGTCATTTAGCAGCATGGGTGGGAATTCTATAAACAGTGTGATTTTGGAGTTGGCTTCATAGTTTTCATTACGGCACTGTTTTACAGTTGTCGGTGGGGCACCTGGGTTGGTTACACATTGGACTCTTGATTTTAGCTCAGTCATGATCTCACAGTTTTGTGAGACCGAGCCTCCCGTGGGCTCTGCACTAACAGCACTGAGCTGGGTTGAGACTCTCTCTCTCCCTCTGCCCCTACCCTGCTTGCACTCTTTGTGTCTCTCAAAATCAATAAATAAAAAAATACAAAACAAAACAAAATCAACCATCATTTCAAAAAAGTAGTGAGAAAATGGTATTTTTTTTACACTTTTGCACATCTTTTTAATGGCTGTCTGAATAGAAGGAAGACATCTGCTTCTACCTTCAACCTGTTGGAGTATGTTATTTTGATTAAGGAATATGAAGAAACCCTGGCCCCAGACAAATGTAGTTGTAAAAGATAAGAATAATTTAATAGAATTTTTAGATAATGGTGGATATTTTTGTTGCTACATACAACCTAACAAGTAGTGTTTTCTTAAAGGTTAATTGCAGTGTAGAAGGTGAAACCATATCATGGAGCATTTCACTCTCAATGGATATCCAATATCAGTGTATATTGTAGTCCATAGGCCTGTCTTGAACTTTGAGTGGATCTTTCACCCATGCGTTATTTTTGTCATCCGTGCGTTGTGTGCAAAATGTTGGTTGTGAGTTATGTAAATCTTTCAATGTTGTCACCTTTCATTATACAATATCAAAAAATCATATTTGTTAATATCCCACTGATCTCATCAGAAAAGTCTGTAAGATTTGAAGCTGTCAAGCTTATGGTGATGGGTTCAGAGTTTTCCAATATTTGAATTTTCCCTTGAAAGCTCAAATTTTATCATTGGCAATAAATACTACCGGTTGTTTTCCTTAAGTGACAGGTTCATGTTGTTTATTTTTGAGAAAATGTTTTCTGGATACCCACATCTGAATAATTATACTTTGTTCATTGCTCATTCAAGAAAAAATGGTGTCCCATGGAAAAAGCAGCTAGTTCAGCTCTCAAACAATCATGTAAGTGTTCTCCCGTGAGTCAGTCATCATACTTCGATATGCAGTAGATGTACTTTGTATGTATTTTTTTAAGTTTATTTATTTTGAGAGAGAGACACAGAGAGAGAGAGACAACCAGTGGGGTAGGGGTGGGGGGTGTGGAGCAGAGGATGCAAAGGAGTCTCAGTGCTGACAGCAGAAGACTGACATGGGGCTTGAACTCAAGGAACCATGAGATCATGATCTGAGCCGAAGTCGGATGCTTAACCAACGGAGCCACCCAGGTGCCCCATGTATTTACTGGTTGTTTTTTTTTTTTTTTTTTTTTTAATGTTTATTTATTTATTTATTTAGTATGATTTTTTTTTTAATATGAAGTTTATTGTCAAATTGGTTTCCATACAACAGGTGCTCATCCCAGTGCTCATCCCAACAGGTGCCCTCCTCAATGCCTATCACCCACTAATGTTTATTTATTTTTGAGAGACAGAGAGACAGAGCACGAGCAGGGGAGGGGCAGAGAGAGAGGGAGACACAGAATCCGAAGCAGGCTCCAGGCTCTGAGCTGTCAGCACAGAGCCCGACGCCAGGCTTCACCCCACAAACTGTGAGATCATGACCTGAGTTGAGCTGAAGTCAGACGCTTAACCATCTGAGCCACCCAGGTGCCCCCCCCCATGTATTTACTTCTTATTTTGTGATATAGAATGTTAAGAGGATGTGCATTCAAGTGTTGAGATTTAATAAAATTAATAATAAGTGAATCTTAAGATATTCTTATATGAAACTGGCATTTTTTTTTCCCCTGTAAGTATGTGGCAGGGAAATTTATAGTGACTCCTAGAACACAGTTTGCCTGGCCTTGATTTGTGCATACCTACCATTGGTTTTGCACCATCCATGCAAATTTCACACAGGGGAAAAGGCAAATCATGTCTTATTATTTCCATAAAAGTAGTTTTGACTTTATAGACCCCTGAGAGGGTCTCAGGGACTCAAGGAATCCATTGAATACACTTTGACAACCAGGAGCTATTTCAAATCAAAGAATATGTATGTCTTGAAGGATTTTGGTATGTATTGACAAATTACTATCGAAATGATTGTAGTAATCCTATTCCTGGCAGTGCCTGGGACTATCTGGCTCTGCAACTTTGGCCAGTATTGAAGAGAGACATTATTTAATGTTTAATATGAAGGTTCAAGAGTGACATTTTGTAATTTGCATTTTTTAATAGAATGGACTGTGTATTTCCCCAATTGTTTACCATCCATTTAATTTTCTTCTTGAATTACCTGCCTGGTATCCTTTGCCTAATTTTATATTGGAGTGTTTGCTATTATTATTTATTGATTTGCTACTGTTTAGTGATCTGCATATGTTACGGATGTTGAGCCTTTATATGTCATATCTGTTGCAGATATTTTTCCAGTTGTTTTCTTTTAAATATTGTTGTTTTTTATATGCTTAACTTTAAATTGATGCTAACCCCCCCCCCCCCCCCCCCCCCCCCCCCGCCGAGGAAGTCCAGGAAGTCCTGTCCTGTCCTAAGATGTGAAAAGTAAATCTTCACCTAAATTTTCTTCTAGGTTTTTTATGGCCTTCTTTCTTGTTCTTTTGTTTGTTTGTTTGTTTGTTTGTTTATTTATTTTGAGAGAGAGAGAGAGAGGGAATGCAAGCAAGTTGGGAGAGGGACACACACACAGAGAGAGAGGGGGCGGGGGAGAATCCCAAGCAGGCTCTGCACTGTCAGTGCAGGGCTCAAACTCAAAAACCATGAGATCATGATCTGAGCCGAAGTCAGATGCTTAACTGACTGAGCCACCCAGGTGCCCCTATTATTCTTAATTATTTAATCTGTCTAGTTGAAATATATTTTAGTATATGCTCAAAGGTAAAGATGTAGTTTAATTTCTTCTCCCTCCCCCACACTGTGGCTTCTATTTGCTAGCCTCACTTATCCATGACTTATTTGTTTTCACTGAAATTACAGATTTATGCCTTTGCAAGTCACCATGTTGAGCCTGGGCAGACCCTTAACCACTTTGGTCTTGTAATCTTCCAATTTAAAATGAAGGTATAGGACTTTATGTTGTCTAATATTGTCCAACTCCAAAATTCACCCTCCAGATGTATCACATTACCCTTTTCTGTTGATATTAGCATCCATCAATGGTTCTTGCTTGAAACAGTTATTACTAGTATTTGCCTAATGGTGACTTTCTACTTCTCTCATTGGAATACTCTTTTTAACTAATATCCTCTACTACCACCATTTCATGTGAAACACTCCATCCCACAGTCAGCTCATGATTTTCACTGGTACTCGTAGTTCATTCACTCCTTACGGCATTTAGTCTGTAATAATTCACTGTGTGCTCACTATGTCTGTGGCACTATCTGAATATTTTGTAGAAAACAGGACAATGTAGTCATTATTTTTGAAGAACTTGCAATCTGAGGAAAGAGTTTAACACACATCCAATAGCTATAAATTATTAGACTCACAGAATGTTAGGAACCAGAGGATTTGTGGAACATCATTTAGTTCATGTATGTTTAATCAAGTGGGTTTCTTAAAGGAGATATACCCTTGTTGGAAATTCTTTTGCTGGTAAACTAAGCCCTTTGGCCCAAGTTTAATTTTTCACTGAGTTCCCTTATCTTGCATTAGTTATGTGGTTACTATTTATGCCTATACCAGCAAGTTGTAAGTCAAACTCTTCATACCATAGATCTCTAAGCAAATAAGTGTCTTTATCTTACTGCTCTTTCTTTACCCTTAGGGACACCAGCTCAGGTGTTTCTAAGAGTGCCTTCCTCATTCTTAAGTATGATCTTCTGTCTTGGCCCCGCAACATCTGCTGTTTTCCCACTGTTGGATCACAGTATAGGCAACCATTCATTCATGTGAGGCTCTTCCTAAAGAAATCTTGAAAGGAGTAGTGAAACACTTGTTTGACTGGGCTCCCTGTATTTAAACCAATAGAGTTAGTTCATTTTCTTGGGATCTTTACTTTCATCTGAGAACTGGAGTTAAGGCTGGTCCTATTGTGTATTTGGCAGGGTGGGTCTTGATGGTGGACCTGGGGTCCAGTGTGGTCAGGAGGGGAGTAGCTGAGGGACTTGCTTGGGACGAGCACAATTTTACTGAAGTTTTACCTTTGTTTAGGACAGCTTAGTTTAATTTGGTGCTGCCATTGACTTCAGTTATCCTTTCTTGAATAATGTTACCCACCCCCAGTGGTGCCTTTTAAGTCACCCTCTTTTCCCATAGGAGCCTTGCATTCCATGGTTTTTGCTTTCTGTAACAGTTTGTTCTTGGGGAATGACTTGGCTTTGCCTCTTTTTACCTGATTCACAGTTGCCTCTTCTGTAAAACAAGGATGGAGCTCCACTGCTGAGAAGTAGAAGATGCAGGATTTAAACCCAGGCAGAGTCCGGCTCCAGATACTTCCTCTTACTCTGTGTATTACTTCTCGCCATTCAGTCCCTTAAGGCTGTGGTGAGGATTAAGTAAAATAAGGCATGTAAAACACTTAGCATAGTGTAGACATTCTGGTAGGCATTTAATGGATGGTAAATATGATTCTTGTTATTATTAGAATTTAATAGATAGCCTACAGAAGAAGAGATGTCTAAGTAGTAACCTTTTAAAACATGTAAAACAAAATTTTGCTTTGATATGGATCAGTTGATTGTATAGCTCTGAACACATGGATTTAATCATTAGTTGAATATGGCCCAGATATCAGAAACTTGTCTTAAGTCTTTTATAGTAGTATATAATGCCATTAAAAACAAAGAAGAAAGAAAGAAAACTCTGAATCCAGATGTACTGATTTTTAAGAATTATAGTAGCACCTTGCAGTCTATAATTAATACTGGTTTACTTAAATTGGAATATTATTCCTATTTGCCTTGTTCTCTCATTTGAATTGATAGTTGGTTCTCAATTTGTGGTCAATTTTCTATTCTTCTGATAATGTTGTGGTGCACCCAAGTTCCAGAATAATGAGTGAGAATAGCTTGTAAAGGGAGAAAAAGTCAGCCTTTTATTGAGCTGGAAACTCTTTTCGTGGTTTTGCTAAGGAAATAGGACTAATTTACATGAACTTCAGAATTAGTACTCATATACTTAGGAAACCTATCCAGGAGTATTTCTGTATTGATCACTAGTGCAAATTGGAAAAGAAATTGGTCTAAAAAAGTGGGCCTAAGAAAAGAATATGATTATTTCATGTATTTCCTTTGGTCATCTTTTAATTTTTATTTCTTTATTTTGAGAGAGAGCGAGAGTGAGAGAGCAAGCACAGGAGGGGTAGAGAGAGATATTCCCAAGCAGGCTCTGCTCTGCCAACGTGGAACCCAACACGGGGCTCGAACCCATGAACTGGGAGATCATGGCCAGGGCTGAAATCAAGAGTTGGACGCTTAACTGAGCCACCCGGGTGCCGCTTAGTCATCTTTTCAAATACATTTTTTTAGTCCATAAGATTTTAGGTTTTTATTTTGTTGTTGCATTGTAGCCTACCTTTAAAGATTCACCTGGAAGGTTATTTTGTTAACTATGTGGCACCTTGTGCTTTGATGAGATATTTGTGACTCTTGGATTTGCATAGTTGCAAAAGTGAGATGAACTTGAATTCCTACAAAGGAATATTTGGAGAAAACCTCAGATAATGTTGTTTTGAGGAGAACCCACATGCTGACTCTATTTCTTATTAGTTTGAGGGGGGAAATTTTCATGTTATTAGATTATCGAGTTCATTTTAAAGTCTATATTCAGGCATCAGACTTTAGTCTACTAAGTAATAGCTCACATCAGAATGTTTACTGATACAATAAAGAGGAATTATATATCTCCCTAGGAGAAAAGTGTTCAATAGATGTATGGAGTAATAATATTTTATTATTTGACTTTCAGCAAATGTTGACTGAAAAAAGTACGTTTTTATTACACATTTTGTGCAGTTTTGCCATGTTGGTTGAATTTTCCTTAAAAACAAAACCACCGATGTACAAGTACTTTTCCAGAGTAATTATGAAAAGTGACCTTAAAATATAAAAGTCATGTCCTGGTGTGAAAATCATTTGGGAGATGGGTAAAGAATAAATTTCCCCCCCCCAAAAAAAAAGAATAAATTTTCCTTTATTTTCGATTGTCTTTTACTTGAAAGGAAATGTTTTAAATGTTTAATTCAAGGTATCTTTCTCTTTCTCTCTTTCTGCGGTCAGATTGCTTATACCATGAGCTGGTACACAGTGGATACAGCAAAGGTGCTGATGTGCAGCTTGTAACTGAATGATGAGCCTCCATTTCTTAGGGGAACAGAACAGAGAGCTGGATCCAGGATGGTTTGCTCTGTGGGCTTTGAGATCAGCGTGGAGCAGCCTGTGCCTCATGTATTAAAGACAATACATGGCTGGTCAAGAGTCCAACCCTCTCCTGTCCACTTTGGGGAACTAATCCCTGCCTCTACTTTTCTTTCCTCTTTCTATCCCTACCTTTCAGGAGGCATCTTGATAACATTTAAGAGTTATTAGTTCTCCTTCATAACTCAAAGCTTCCTTCTTGCCAGAGTGACAAGACTGACAGTGTTAGCTTTTTCAAGGGCTTTCCTCTTGACTGAGGGGTGATCTTTTCTGTTTCTTCTGGTTTCAGGGCAGTGAATAAAATTTCTGTTTTTTTTTTTTTTTGTTTTTTAACCTAGCTTGGTATTCAAATTGTGACCTGATAGATGCATCATTGAGATAATGGGGAGCTCTGCAATTTTCTTTCCAAAGTAAAATATTAAAATATCTTAGGACTTACATCCTTCATGTGTTTTAAATATTGAGATTCAGCTGCTAAAAATGTTTGAAGACTTTTGAACTTAGAGAAATACCAGCAAGACCACAGGAATAAATATTCTGAATCCGAGAAAGCAGTACAAGCAGAGGAAAAAATAAGTGGATTCAGGTCTCTTGATACTGTTATTCAGTAAAATAACTATGTGCTGGGCCTTTCCTTGATTAGGTCTGGTTCTGCTAATTGGAGTGATTTGTATGAAGCTTGGGCTTTTCCTGAGGTTGTTCTGGGAGCTGTAGTCATATACAAGACTAAGTCTTAAAATACATGGTAAATTGTCCCCCCGCCCCCAACATAACTCATATATTTCTCATATATTTATTTTTATTATTGCTGAGATTTGTCCTTTGCTCCAGGCTCAAGAAAGGATGAGATGTGAACTCTGCTCTTTTATTTATCGTGCTCTAGGAAATAGGAGGCATGGAAGACCCTTGATACTTACAAGGGTTGTTACTTAATGACTGTTGGAAATCCCCAAATTCGCAGCTAGCACCAGAGAGGATGGCAGACAAAAGTGTAAAGCTTTGTAATGCAGGTGTTTGGTTAAGCTCACTTATTAGCTAGTTGACTTGCTCTTCCTCACATCAGCCTAGTGGTATGAAAAATTCAGATTTATACTCAGCAGATTTATGAATTATATCTGTCATGAATATTTGTGATCACTTTCAGAGAGCCCGAGCGTGGTATGTCTAATCTTGGAATGCTCTAGGTCCCCAGCTCTAGTGCCGGGGTGAACAGAAACACAGAGTGAAATCTCTTTGTGGTCCATTACTCATGCCAGTGCCACACCTTAGCCTCCTGAGATTCTAGAACTTACAAGGTGGTGTTTATGACTAGTAGGGCAATAAGGCTCTTTGTAGGGGTAGCCTTCTTGGTAGATGGGATGTGGGAGACTGAAGTGTCATTTAAAAGCATCTTCTTACAATCACATGTGAAATTAGGTGGGTGATTTATTTTTTTCAATTTTTTGTTTCTGTCTCTAACTCTTCCAAGTGGGTATCATCTTTCACTCAAGGTATATTACACTGCTATTTGTTTTTGCTGATAATATTAGTAGGGGAAGCTAATAAAATTTGAAATTAGCTTGCACTTCAAGCCCCATTTAGCTAAGATGGTAAATGGACTGGGTATGTGAGAGAGACTCTTCTTCGTTGTATAGCATTAAAAACCCCCATAGACTCTTACAGTCCACATATAACAAATAGCTCACAAACATCATTTTTAACTGGTGAAGTTAACATTATCTAGATTCTTATTTCCTGAGGCCAACTAAAATACATATATAAAAATAAGATACATTTAACCTCCAACTTAGAACATTTTGAATTTTTAGTTGTACTTCGATGTGCCTGAGACTCTTCCTGTGCCAATCACAAAAGTTTCCTCAACAGGACCTGCATACCTCTCTTATTATTTCCAACTCAGTGACTTACAGCATGTTGGATTGAGACAGCGATTAGAGATCATCTAGTGAAATCAGTTAATGCTGGAGATGCAGAAACCAAGGAGGGGGGGCACCTGGTTATTTGAACAAAGTTCCACCTCTGGAGGTAAAACTCTCCCTTTGTGCTCTCTGACTTAGCTCGCAGATTCCCATCTGTTGAGGGGCCAGGCAGGTATCAGCAAGGAGTGAATGAATGAAGCTGGCCCGGTTGAGATTGCGGCAAAGGGAAGGGACAGTTGTGTGCACTAACATGGCAGCCGCAACCTTATGCCAGCCATCTGTTGCTGCGCAGGAACGTGGGCCCAGTGCCGCCAAGTCTTTTATTCTCTAGAAAGCAGCTCTATATCTCACTTTTTAGAAAAAAATATTCTGAGTTTTAAATGTTGTCAATTTGTTGGAATTTTTTAAAACACTGTGGGCCAATGGTTTCCTGGCCAAACAGAACAAGTCTGTGGGCTGAATTTGGCCTCTAGCCAGTGGGTGCTGGAGCTGGCTCTTTCCAGCTTGTGAGAGCTGATTATAAGTATCTTTTCCCCACTCTACAAACTGTGACCTCACATCAGTAGCTTAAAATCAGCCACAGTGGGAGTGTTTACACCACAGAAATTGGCTAACGTGTGACAAACCTGGGCTCCACCCACTGCCACCAAAGGCATTTCTTAAGCTCCCCATATGACTGCCTACCATCACCAATTTGAGACTTTTGCATTGCGCATTATAATCCTGGTGCATGTCTTTTCCAGAATTTTTTTTTAACCTAGCTTATTCTGTGCATTTTTTTTTTTTCCCTTATAGCTTTTTTCCTAATAAGGGCTTAAAATACGTACATGTGTGTTTCGTTGGTCTCTCCCCCCTCCTTTTTTTTAAAAAAGTTTTTTTTAACTTTTATTTATTTTTGAGAGAGACAGAGACAGTATGCGAGTGGGTCAGTTGGGGGGAGAGAGAGAGCGAGACACAGAATCTGAAGCAGGCTCCAGGCTCTGACCTGTGAGCACAGAGCCTGACGCGGGGCTCTAAGGCACGAACTGTGAGATCAAGACTTGAGCTGAAGTCAGATGCTCAACCGACCGAGCCGCCCAGGTTCCCCTCCTTTTTTTGTTTAAAGAAAGGATACATGTATTTTTTCCCCACCATAGTTAGTGTGGGAACTAGAATTCCAAGCCTTAACTATACCTACTATATTGTTTGTATTATGATACATAGTATAATGCACATACCATTGAACTCACCTAAAGAAAATGCTGCATGGTTAAAAAAGAAAAAAAAAAGTCATATATGTATGTCTCAGTTAAGGAAAATTGATCCCTTTCAAAATAGGTTAATTAGCTAAATGTAGGGATATTAGAGTGATTCTTTGTCCTCTGTAAGAATTTGGAAATGCTCCAGTGGTATGCCTGAGGGTTTATCATGTCAGAAGTTATTTTTTTGAGAAACTTCAAGCTTAGTTGTTACATTTTCAATTGGCAGTTACTCCAGTATAAAAAAAATAAAGCATCTCTATAATTATAATGGAAAACAATGGAAAGATACCCAGTTGATTATAATTGGATTTTGTATCACTTTACAAAATCTCAATTATCACATTTTCACATGTGTTTGTTTCCTACTTTGAAGGTATCAGTAGTAAAATAATAGGACCGTGTACAGCTAAAACAAATGGATAATAGAATTAATAACATCAGGCAAGAACATGTGCATTTTAGAATGACAGGGGAAATTCTGTGTGGGGATAGGCGCTTATGAGTGGGCTGGCCAAATGGTATTGAGTTTGGCAGAGTGGTCATAGCCTGTGCTTGACCTTGGGTGGTTTATTAGCTCTCTCTGATTATGGTTAATTATTTTATAAATCGATAGGAGGCAAACCCATTATTGGGAACTCCAGGAGGTGGTTCAGTTTCTTGTTGTAAAGGCAGTTTTATAAATTGGCTTAAAGAACTTGGTTCTGAAAATAGACATATGAATTCTGGCTTCGTGACTTACTTTCTGGGTGACCTTGGGGAACTTTCTTCACCTTTTTGTGCCTTATTTGTAAAACAGGATTGTTACGAACATGAGATAGCAAATATAAAATGAGTAACATAGTTCCTAATACTGCACTGAATAAATTTTTGCTGCTGCTGTTATTGTTACCATTATTGAGCTAAGGATGCTCATTCCAATGGAATTTATGCTTATAATAATTAGGCTCAGGACATCAGAACTGAAAAAAATTTTGCCTGAAGCCAGCCCTTTTATTTTCTAGGTTTCCAAAGTGTTTTTCATTTACCCTCAGGATAACAGGAAACCTGCTTTTAGTAAGTTACACTAAAGTCCTTAAATGATACTGGTAACCAAGATGTGATATTTTTCGGGATGATAAATGAGGATATGTAAGTTGAGGCTGATTCATTCCCCTTCCTCCCAGAATAAGTGAGAATGTTAAAATCTGAGAATTTTTAAGTGTTTTCTTGTCTGATAACGTCTCAGTATAACCTCCCCAATTCTGGAATCTCTTACATTTCTGCCTCACCTTGATAGCAAGGTGTTTATGAATTTATGAAGGATATTAGGATGAATACCAGTTTGGGAGGCAGGGTTCTGTCACCAGGAAGTAACTTGAGTCCAGGAATGATGGAGTTCAGGTGTAAGCCTTCCAGGGCATGGAGGTTTTGTGGGATGCCCCAGGTCACAGCATGAATGTGAACACCAATTTTAGCATTTAAGGTAGACGTTAATAAATTTGAAGAATGAGTGTTTTCTAAACAGTCTTAAAATCTGTTCATGCTGCTAATATGGATTATAAAAAGAGTGTGGTAAACACAAAGAAACTGCGTGAACTTTTTAAAGAAAATAGATTTATTGTCCCTTTAAGGCCTTGGTTATTATTAATTAGAATGTATTCTGGAATGCTGCCTACAAAGAATTTGCTTAATTTATCTTATTTGTGCAGTTCTGCTGATCATATCGTTGCAATAATAATGAGTCGGGCAAGATAGTAATTCTTCCTCTTCTTTTCCTATTCTGTTTATTATAGAGCATATCTTTTAGGTTCTAGGTTATAAGAGAGGCTTTAGGTTTAGACCTACTTCAAAATTCACTTAAGCTACTCAGGTCAGATTGGAATAAAGATATTAAAACTGTTTAGAGATCACTGTGTTTTTAAAAAAATAATAATACTTAAAATTTGAATGACATTCTGAAAAATAGTGCCTGTAGCTGAAGATAATCAAAAAGTCATAATTATACTATGGATTGTATTTTGAGGCTAATGCCTTATAACTCTTGTGGAGTGTGAAAACAAGACTTGGTTAGTTTTATTTTGTCTGTTAAGAGTGTGTGAGGAGTCTAGATATGGTACATTGGCACAAAAAATATTTTATTCATGTTATAGCTTTTTGGACAATTGTATTCTGGACTGTATTACAATGGTACAATAAATTGCTGAATATACTGTCTGCTGAATATGACTTTACCATGAAAAATTTGATGCATGGAGAAGGAAAGGTTGGAATATATCAACCTTTTCTGACAAGGGACTTTGAATTTTGACCTAATACAGGTGACCTTTGTGCGCAATAAAAGTGAGCTTAATCTTGAGGTCAAGGTCGAGGTCAACAGCAGAGCTTATGCTGATTGTAGGTACTTCACAGCCTACCTAGCTATTGGCTAAATGGGAGTATGGCATTTTTTTTTTTAATTTTTAATTTTTAGTATTTTCAGGAGCTTATTAATAGCAAATTGTTTAGCTGTTGAACACTACCCAACTCCTCAAGGCTCAGCTGTCTGTTTAGTTGTGGTAAGTTTGTCTGTTTATTTATAAAGTTTACTGTTTCTGAGTGAAAGGTATGAGTGTGCTGTTGTTTTCTGTTCCATAGATAAGCTGTAGCTAAAAATAAAAATGTTCTTATGGCTTAAAGGAAAGACAACTGACATATAAAACCCTGGAAATGAAAATATATCTTCTTTTAAGAGGTTTCTTTCTTTGACAAGTTGAACTCTTGTTATCTTAACTTTGGAACTGTCGGAAGAATTTTTAAGTAGTTTGTACCTTTATCTAGATTATAATTAAGAGAACTCTCGTGAATTATTGTCTCAAAAGGTTTAGATGATTTAGAGACTGGTTATTCCCTTTAAAGTTCCTTTGAAATGCATCCATTAATGCATTTACACTAGAATATTATATGATATAAAATACTTTTCAGGTTTTTTTGTGCTGTACATAAAAGGAAAATTGTTTTAGGACACTAATTTCACTATTAAATACCTCAACCGTTTTGTCATAGGTAAATCACACCTTAGCAAACATCAGAAAAAAAAAAAACCTGTCAGTGTTATACTGTCTGAATACTTAGTGAATATTCTGCCCAAATAATTGGTAGAAGCAGCAAACAGTTGGGGGAGAGTGTCAGAGACTCTAATGTAAAGAACTTCTTCTACTCTTTTAATCGAGCCTGCAAAATATATTCCCTGGGACTGATCAGCTCTGAAGCACTGAGGTTTGATGATTGGAATGGCAGGAAACCATGCTTTCAGGACATAATGAATTGACGAGGCCATCCATCATTTGTTAGCATACGCTCAAACGTGGGCTATGTGTGCAGAGGCCTGTGATTTAGTAAATACTTGGGAGATGAATAGAGCTTACACACAAGGGAAGATATTGCTGTCCTTCAGCAGCCTGAGACCCAGGCGCCTGCTGAGAAGGCCATCTGACGGCACATCATCAGTAACCGGCCTGTCACAGTCAGCGGTGCCCACCGACCATCGCCAGTATATTAAATGCATTTTTAATATCTGCTTCAGTAGATTTAATGAAGAAAATTTAGTTTCCATACTCCAAGCACCGCTTCTTCAAGTGTTCTAAAGCATGGACTCTTGCCTACATAAGAAAGGGGGAAGACCATGCCGGCAGTTGGCAGGGTTGATTGAAAAGGACATTCATACAAAATAATGTGCAAACAAAAAAAATGCTTTTAGCAGAGTTGGCGTCTTGTTGATGTAAAAAGCTGTGTTTTTTTGTTTGTTTGTTTGTTTTTTGTTTTTTTTTTTAGAGTGGCTTTTGATTTGTTCCTTAAGCCCTAATTCCCTCCTCTCACAAGCCCTTTCCCTAGGAGGGTTGAACCTGCTGGTAAGAGACGTGAGCCTTCTGATCACAAAGGAAATATTAGAAGGGGAATATTACAGTTTGGCATCATTTGGATAGAGAGACTCAATTTTAGATTAGCTTGTATTTTGAGATACTGTTTCTAAGGATTTTTGCATGAAGATACAAAGTAGGATTTTTCTTTTTTTTTTTTTTTTTTTTTTTTTTTTTTTTTTTTTAAATTTTTTTTCAACGTTTTTTATTTATTTTTGAGACAGAGAGAGACAGAGCATGAACGGGGGAGGGGCAGAGAGAGAGGGAGACACAGAATCGGAAACAGGCTCCAGGCTCCGAGCCATCAGCCCAGAGCCTGACGCGGGGCTCGAACTCACGGACCGCGAGATCGTGACCTGGCTGAAGTCGGACGCTTAACCGACTGCGCCACCCAGGCGCCCCCAAAGTAGGATTTTTCTTACCTAGTTGCTTCCACATTTTTTAACATTGAACTTTACTCATTAATCAGGTTGGTATATTTTAGTCTGGTGTCAGGCAGAACAGCTCACAATGATGGAAAAAATGTTGCCAACTTGATTAAAGAGTGCTCTTATACTTCTTACACTATAATGTTTCTTTTAAAATTGTAATTTTGAAATGTTCTATTTTTATATTCTGGCGAAGTGTGTAGATTCATTCTTTTTTAATGAGTTTCAGTGTTGACATTATTTACTACAAAACAGCAAGACAACCAATTAGATATTGTTGCAAGCATGCACTTTAAGGGTTTCCCCTCTTGTTTAAAAAAAAAATCTAGAATATGCTCTCATGTTCACAGAAGAAGAAGCTACGGAATGGGACCTATAAATCTGATTCCTGCATGTGTCAAAACAGTAATGTATTAAATGCATATTATTATAAAAATTTAAGACATGTCTTAAACACACTTACATTTTTATAACACATGGCAATATTAAATAATACATTTCCTTGTTAGCATCTGTTTGCCGTCATTGTTGGCAAGACCTATGATTTATTGCTTAAATTAATGACTAAGACCATTTTGGACCTGATATATGCCCCTAAGCTTATTACATCACTAAATAAAATAAAATGTATGCACTTGTGACAGAGTTATTTTTATAATTGTTTATCCCTTTAAGTGCCCTATTCAGTGATTCACTGAAAGGTTCATAATGGTTGGCTTGTAACCAGAAAATAATCTCAGAAAGGTAAAATATATTCCTTGTCTAGAAATAAAATGCCAGAGTGATGGTGATGATAGGGGTCCCAGCAAGAATTTGCAACACTCAAACCTGTCGTTCTTTTCTTCAATGCGCTCAATTAACTCTTGTTGAATTTTTTTGATGCATGACTCCCCCACCCCCATTCTAAAGGCTGTCTATTAATACTGCAGCTCATCTTTGTATAAACCCTTCAATATGGGTAAAGTGGATTCTCTCTGACATAAAGCTGCAAGGGTTAAATTGTTCTTTACCAATGATTTCTCAGGTGCCATTATCATCATGCATTAAACTGAGCAAGATTATTTTCCTATTATTAGTTCTTTTCTTTCGGGAGATTGGAACTTTACTGTTTTTATACTGAACTCTATTTGACTTCATAGTCTTTATCTTTCCTTTCTGAGGGTGCAGCATGATAGACCCTTCAGTATTTTTACAGTAACCTGTTATTCATCTAAAGTCACTCTGCTGCCTGACTCGTAATACAGTGTAATATGGCTTCGTCGTTTTCTGCTCCACATGAAGTATCTCATTGACTGTCACGTCTCCTGTCACATGACAGTAAGGCAAAGTTTTTGAGAAGCTTAAGCCTTGCTTCTGGACCACAGTATCTACACCTTGAAACAGATGGCAGTTCTGTGGGTACCTGAGAGCAATCCTTGTGGGAAGATTATTATTTTGTAGATTTCTTGGGACGATTCTCACTCACAAATGGAAAACAAAACTTAGTTCCTGAGAGAGATCTTTTTCTTGTCTTCATCTCATTTTTACTGCATTTTAAGCCAAATAGTTTATTGGAAATGGAAACAGGTTTTTTTCCCCCCGCTTCGTGTTCTTTCCCAAGGCAGTGGATCTGATAAAGTTTTTAATGGTTCTTTCAAAAATGATCAGGCCAACAAACATTCGTGTTTTTCTTGAAGAGCTATATTGGCCTTTTCTACTTCAAGCTTTCATCTCCCATTTCTGATCTTTATATGTTCTTTTTCATCTCATCTTCCTTGTCCGGGACACCTGTCTCCAGATGAAACATTTTAAAGGAAAATTGATGAATAAGAGGCTTAAGTGCCAATGTCTAAATCTCCCCCTCTCTCTTCTGTTCCTTCTTCCACTTTTTTTTTTTTTTTTTTTTTTGTCCTTTGAATATTGGTTTGGATCCACTAAGAATTTTTTTTTTCTTTGACCACTGTAGTTAGTTTTACCTGTTCAATTGGAATATATACATTCCTGTCTTTTGCTTTCTGTTTGGCGGATTGTGACTTCCTTGAGGTTAGGAGCCATGTTTTATCTTCCACCTCCTTCCTTGAGAGCCTACTACGTGGTTCTTTGTGCAGCCAGTGATTCCTACCAACTTTCTAATATAGGCCAGTGCTGATTCGTATGATCTCTTTTGAGGAAGAGATAACCTCAAAGTGTGTTTTCTTCATTTTGGCTGGCACCATTCGGCCAAGTACCATACAGAGGGCTTGCTGTTCTTTCCTAAGATTGTTTCCCACTCTCTGGGTCAAGATGTTTAAGTCCTATTTAAAAATATTAAAATATTCAGTAGGCAGCTAAGTGCTTAGCCTAGTGTACTACTTAACACTAAATGAAAGTAAAATATAACACAGCCATGGAGCCATTTGTTATATTTTAGTAGATGAAGCAATGGCAGTGTAAACCTTAACCTTGTAATTTTGTGAGTTCCACTTTATCATGTAGCTGTAAGGGTAATCAAAATAAATCACGGGAGATGAATAAATATTTTCTAGTGCTTTCTCTGTGCTTTCAGAAGTGATGTTTGATCCATGAAATTTTAGTAAGTGTATTAAATAAAACAATATGATGTGCACTGTGTCAGATCTGATAAATTATTCGGTATAGGACATTTATACAACATATGTTGAGCTGCTACGTGAACAGCTTAATGACTATAAATTATGTTAATCTGTCTTGCCATTTTTACATTTTGTTAAAAATTGTGCGATATGTGTTGTAGATATTTATATGTATGTTTGCCGGGGTGGGCAGGGATAAGAAGAAGGCATACGAAAGGCACAGGTCATCTCCGCGATGTTCTGACAGTGATTCGGGCTCCTCAGCTGCGCAGTGTACATAACACAGATGTTGGGGAGTCATCTGTCAGCCATGCCTCTCCTATGGAGTTAAAGTTCTAGAGGGAAAAGAATTTGACACAGTGCTGTCACTGTTACATTTTCACAATAGAAGAGCATGCAAATATTGAACCTCCTGCTTAGCAGTAGTGCCCTGTCTAATGTCTGTGCTGGTTGGAATAAAAAATCATGGGTGCATCTTGGGCTCAGAGATCTGACAAAGGTCATGCTATGTTGGGCATTTGAATTGGAAATTGTCTGGACTTAGATTTTATAAAGCTCCCACTGTTGTGTGTGGGGAGAATTTCAGCAGGGTTTTGTCCCTGGAGAGGCCTCTTAGGCCCTTTTCTGTCCTATGAATGAATTTAGATGTGAGGGTTACTCCTGCCTTAAAACTGTTAAGTTCATTTTGCATACATCCCTAGAGAGAAAAACTGGCAGATGCTTTTGTCTTGGAAGTGTTTAAAAGAAAACTGCAGAGCAGGAACAGGAGAGAAAAGGGGCCCTGTGTGGAGTCCCAGAACATTTTGGAAATGGCCAATATGCAGTTTTCATCAGTACGAAGGCGGGGTGCAATATGGTGCCTGTAGCTCACAAGGGAATATGAATGTTGATTAAGCATACTCCCAGGCTTTGAAATTCTGAAAGCAGTGTCAGAATAATGGATGTTGAGCAAATGTCAAGCATTTGTTAATTTCTCTGTTATTTGGAGTTTATCTACCATGATCAATCAAATAAACTAGTGCTTCTCTCTTGTGGCATGTGTCATTGATATGGTGATTAGGTGGCTAGAGAGACCTTCTGCTTTTTTTCCAGGTAACAGATTATAGAAGGGTAGACAGAGCTTTTCAGTAGAAGGTTTGTTTGTGGCTTGGTTTAGTAGAAATTTGGATATTAACTGAGTACTTTGGTGGTGGTATGGAAATCTGCAGCCACGTGCAAAAGATGCTAACTGTGGCGCCATTTACGCCGAAAGAGCTGGTAGTTGTGCTATGGTTTCCGTCTACATACAGTTTTCATAGTTTATAAAACTTTGGTGTAAAACTGGGTGAAAGAAATTCGATCCCAGAAGAATTCTGGCCTATTGACATTGGTAGATAGAGTTTTGGATCCATTTTTATTTTTGTCTCCCCCCACCCCTACACCCTGCACAACCCCCCCCCCCCATTTCAATTAATTCTAACTCAGCTGTTGACTTTTATTCTTGAGAGATGGTCATTTGCTATGTGTGGTTCAACAGTAATTTCTTTCTGTTATTTTTAGGAAGCAATGCTACAATGTTTTGATGTCCCAGATATAAATGATCAAAAGGTTCTTTTCAGCAGTTACTCAGCTGTGAATTAAGGTGAAGTACTAACACTCCATGGTGTGAGGAGTACTTTCCCTTTTAGACTAGGAATGGCCTTACCAAGTGGGATTTCATTAGGGTCAATGCTAGGTACCATGTTGAAGTGTTGTACTCCCAGCACAGCGTAACTTGGACTGAAAGGGGGTCTTTGTGTGAAACTGCCATGGCTGGAATCAAGGCTGACTTAGAATCAGAGATTTGGAGGGGTTTTTTTCCCCCCTATTCCCCATTTTCTTCTCATAATCTGAGCCATGTAGCTCACATAATTCAGATGGAGACTAAGACTATTCTTATAAACCTAGATCATGTGAAATAGGTGCCTTTGTGATTTCGGGCATGATCTTTCTGCAAAATTGGACCCCCTGAAGTCATCTGCCCCTTATTTTTAAGCCCCAGTGAACTTTCACTTTAGCGGATTTACAATTGGGCAGCCACAGGGTATTCACCCCATGAACTGCCTATGTTGTTTCTGGAGGGCTCTCTTTTGATTTACTCAACCTGCCATTATGTCTGAAATAGTATGGCCATTTCCAAAGTAGAAAGTCTTCAACTTCCTCTTCACGTTAAGATGCTTCATCTTAACAGTCTCCATTGGGCCTTCGGTTTGGGGCCTTCCCTGGGACTAGAAGTTATAACCCTTTGAGTAAAATCTTCATGTCCTGCCTGGTACACAGTGCCAATGAGCTCAGCCATTGCAGAGAACTCCAACATCACAAAAATAGTCAGCACTGCAGACTGGCTTTTCTAGACTTCCCTCTGAAAACTCATCATTACCATGCCCTGAACACAGCATCACTGAATCATTTGCTTACATCATACACCAAAACACTCAGCCTGTTATTGATACACAGCTCTCACATTTATTTTCTATTTGTGGTGATAAAGCTGTTGTTCCTAGTTTAGATTCGAAGAACATGAAAGATCTTGTTATATTGTTGAAGTTTACTGTGTAATAATAAGAGAAAAGGCGTGTGAAATCAGAGTGTGAATTTCTTTCTAACCATATGTACTCATGAATGCTTCTGAGCATTCAAAGTTTCAGCAGGTAGTGTCCACCAGCACCTGCCAGGCTATTAGCCACTCTGTCTCTTGGCTTCCACCTCGCTCCTTTAATGACCACGTATCACTGAACTTCCCTCTTCCCTCTCATGTATTACAACTACCAAGTAATGACTCATTAAAAAAAAAAAAAAAAGTTCTGGGATGAATTTTGTTTCCCACTGGACACACGTCCTCTAATGATAGCGAGAGTACTTTTGGGGTTCCATGTTCGCAGGTATTTTTAGAGCCTGTAGCACTGTCTTTTAAATATCTTTAGTAGTGACAGACTTGGGGAATGGATCTGGTATTTGGAGATAGGCACACATCAGTAAGTTTGGTAAATAAGGGAGCAGGTGTTACAAGGTGACCACAAGGTCTGGAAACATAATTATTTTTCATGAATAAACTCTTTATTATAGCATCTCTTAGAGAGTTATGTCTGTTTTTAGACTCGGTGGCCACTCTTTGTTTGGGTAAGATAGGAGCTGTGACTATGAAGCTGGCTTGCTTTTGTGACTTGTAAAGTGGTTCTAAAGTGATACCTACAGATACGTTCTATTTTGAGTAAGGACAGCATCATTGATGATGCATGTACAAGCCTCACTCCTTCTCCAGGATGATTATTTTGGCCAAAAATAATTGGAATGAATTAGTTCTTGTCTGCTCGCTGAAAAAGTCCATTTTGTTACTTTATTCCCATACTGAACAAGTGTATAGACTCCATTTCCTTAAACCATTAGCCGTTATTTTATATCCTCCTGTTCTCTGTGCTCTTCAAATGTAGATTAACTGCTAAGAAGCTAAAGACACTTAGGTTTCCTCCCAGTCCTTTCCATTACCCACTTCCCTGGTGGTTGTTAGTAAGTGATAGAATTGCCAAAAGGCAGAGACTTTTTAGGATAGGAGGAAAAGTGAAGGGTTTCGATGACTGTTAACTAGCCAGCCAGTCCTTGAATTCCAGAAAAGTAGCTCATATGGGATCTTCAGTTAATTAAAAAAATTTTCTTTTTCTTTAGGAAAAGGGGACTGTAGTAATTCAGATTTTCATCCTACAGCTTAAGACACATTTTAACAAAACCATCGTTTCTCCAGTGGTAGTGATGGAGGGGGATGGAATTGCTTGTTTAGGCCTCTGGTTGAGTTTGAGTTTGAAATATGATGAAATTTTTCTTTTATTTTTATTTTCTCTTTGTGTTTGGTATGGGCTTTTTATTTGTCAAGGATTACATTTAATTCAGAGTAACAGTAAGAGGTCCTTTTCTCCTGTTACATCTTTGAAACCCCTGCTTTACTTCTGAATAAGGAGGTCAAAGTCCTCATCCTCTTTGGAAGGGAATTACACCTACTGTACACTTTTATAAAAGGCTAAAAACAGGGAGTCGGAGCCCTGAAAAGAGAGTTATTGTCTGTTCCTTTTGCACGGTTTCACAGTGGGAGGAAACATACCAAACCTCATTTTAAAAGCTGCATTTGTGAGACATTAGTAAATCCTTTACTTGGTTTGGTGAGGATTGATTGAACATTTTTTGGTCATGTTTAAATCATAGAGACAGGACTTTGACTTTAGTTAAGTGTCATTAAACATTATTTGATGCTTAGTAATTATGTGTCTGGTTTTAAGGCTGTTTCAGCAAAACATTATTACAGGTTCCTGTAGCAAACATTGTCAAAACCTTGAGAATTTGGGGGGATTTATACAACTAGTTAGGGGGTGAGCTAAACTTAGGCAGCCCACCTTGTGCTTCAGTGATCAGTTCCATCCTGAAGTGGGTAGTTACACAGCGCTCTGTGCACTTGACACATGCAAATGCTAAATACAGTAGCAGCATGAGGTCTCTGTCATTAACAGTAATTTATGTAATGAAAGCCACCTGGCTGTTTTTTATAATTAATTGCTTGTAAATAATAAATTTAAATATAATTTATAGTTTTCTAAATTTGATTACGATATAGGCCCAACAACAAAACTAAAACAATTGGCAATTCCATAATTTAGTGCAATGACTTTTAAAAGATATATATAAAGGTATATATGTGTGAGTGTATATATATATATACTATATATATATATATAGTATATATATATATAAATGTACAGATATAGATACACATATGTAGTTCCCTTTGGGAAATATTTTCACTAAGAAATATATTTATTGTAAAGTAAATATCAGGCAAAAATATTTTTTGGAGGAGAATGGTAGG
This sequence comes from Neofelis nebulosa, assembly GCF_028018385.1. NCBI lineage: Eukaryota > Metazoa > Chordata > Mammalia > Carnivora > Felidae > Neofelis > Neofelis nebulosa. The sequence goes on along the minus strand of NC_080788.1, from coordinate 66,901,230 downwards.
AATGTATTCAAATCCTGCTAGCTTTATTTGAGTGGGAATGTTAATTTTGAAATAGTTTCACTGCTTTAATTTTTATATTATTATTTCAGTCAGCCTTTGCAAGTATTTGTACACATAATTTAAGGCACAGAAGAAAGTCTACCTGCTTAACAATAATGTAGTAAAACTGTTTTGAAAAAAAAAGTTTTTTCCCCATTTTGTAAACTTCCAGTTATGCTTTGAAAAGAAATTATACTTGGGAGAAAAGTACTTGAGTATATATGATGATATGTTATATGGTCTGGTGATAATAAGCAGCTTTGCCTAATGTATTTATGAAACACAACATCCCTAATTTAAGAAGACTTTATATTTGTTTACATGGTCACATGTATTGGCTAGCAAAGAATCATTTTTTTCTGATTTAGTGGAGAATATCAGTGATTTATGTGGCTTAGAAAATAAGGGGGCTTTAGAGCCCTGTCCTCTGTACTTCTCTTTCATTAAGAAAGAAAGGAAAGAAGCAAGGAAGGAGGGAGGAAGGAAGAAGGTAATTTATGGCTTTATGTTTAATACTTCCCTCAAGGACTGTTTACTAACAGTTATATTGTATTTTGTCACAACTTTATGAATGTGTTTTTTAAATTAATGTCTCTTTTCAAAATATATTTCCATTAAAAGCTGTATCCTTCGAATATCTGTACTGTTATTTTGTATTATAGCAGTGAAATTACTATCAATGACAATTTGTGAAATGTGTAGAACATTTTTGTAAAGGGTTAATCAATTAAAGGAGAATTTGCAGCTTTGAGCCACAAACTTTATTAAATAGATTCTCCTCCTTATGTGACCTGCAGCATTTTTCTTTCACCATGATTTAATAAAGTTGAGATAGATCAGTGATGCTCTATTAGTTAGTTGGACTTTAAAAAAAAATTGGGAGGGTTCTCTGTTATGTTCCGTGTAGAAACTCAACTAGATCATGAACAACATAGTTCTGTTAAATAGCAGATTGCACGTTAACTGCTTACGAGATTGGGAGGGTCAAGTCAATGTGGGGCCTGTGCTAGCTGGGATTGTCTATAAAGAATAAAGATCATGGCTTCTGCGTGTGGTCAGGGTGTGACCACCATTCATCACCTCAACAACAGACACCAGATTCGTTCACTGCTTGGTTTCCAAGGTCTAATAATCCCTCAAGAATGTAGACTGTTGTTGACTGTCCCCATTTACATCACTGAAGAAAGAAGCTTTGCAACAGGTGCAGCTGCATACTAATTGTAGGGTGTGCTTAATCTGTCCAGAAGGGAGAGTGACTCCAAATTTGGTATCTTAAAGAGTAGAGTGACCTTTTAAAGTCCCAGGATGAGAATTGCCAACAATTGCAACAGGCTAATTATACCCACAAGGAGTTGTGAAGTGCTTTTAAGTTTTCCTATACACCTAGAAGTTCAGTGAACGGCTTGAAGTCATTAACATATGACAGATGCACTCCCTTTTCAAGGGCTCCTGTGATAAGTTTTGATTGTAGAAGTGGGAATTTGACCCTAGCTTATCACTTGCTTCATTAGCTTGCTTGAGGACAAGGACTTTTTTTTTTTTTTTTTTGACATGAGTGTTATCTTACCCATGTTCCAGAATTCCATCCGCCTCCTCTCTGCTGATAGGAAGTCACAGTGATAACCTTGATGCTGGTTTTTCCGAGGCATATTGCACATTGTGCAGTGTTACATATATTTTACATATAAATATGTAGAATACTAATGTTTTACCTATCATGTATTCTCTATAATGTAATTGCATCTTATTTGAGCATGGGTATTTCAAAGTCTTTGATTACATTATTTTAGAGATACTGGTGTTATGTCATTTCTGGGTTTTTTTATGGAAAATATACCAATGCACTTTTTGGCTTCTAAAGAAGACAGAAAGTCTGACTGCTACATTTCTGTGAAGTTGACTTTTTTGAGGTTGGTGAGAATAGGGAAGAGAAGTTTGGATTTTATCCAGGGGACTCGGTACGCCTATGGAGGAAAGCATAGCGTGCGTCCCAAAGAATGAACAGATGATAGAGGTACCCACTCCCCCATGAGGAGGTGTGGAAATAGGGCATGGGCTCATGCAGTAAACCCTGTGACTGCAGCACTTAGGTGAAATTGCTTTTTATTATCTGGTTGGAAAATCATCTAAAAATAAGCCATACAGGATTAAGGTTAAAAAACTTCTAAGTGAAACCAGTCTTGGTTAATCTAATTCCCTCTCATAGTATCTCTGTATTTACCTGCTTAGAATGCCTATTTTAATTCCTTAGTAGATTATATACCTACACTTTATTTTAAAACATTTTCTGTTAAGATCTCTGTTTATAGAAGTCACTATTTCCTTAACCTCTGAGGGTTATTTGTAGATTTTATATTCCCAACAGGCATAATCATATTTAGCTATGTTCCTGTCAATTACCTGCAAGCTCTTTTTGTATAATTAGGGGATGGTTAATTTACTCTAAGTAAGGTTGCCACCTGTCTAAGGATTAACCCAAATAGGTTGGAAGTCACAGAGAGACTTGGAGTTTGAGTTTAAAGCAATAGGAGTTGATTTCTTAATTCTCTCCTGCCATTTTGGTAGCATTTTCTGGGTTAATCAGTGGTAATTGTGACAACAGGTGTTTTCTTGGTCCCTGTATTCACTAGGTTGATAAACTACGTTGTTAAAATTATAGGCATCTGCAAATCTGTGAACAGGAGGTGTAATAGTGGTTGGTACCCATTGAAAAAGCACTGGAAGGATCTTCGACACATTTCCATTGCTTCTGTTACCTGATCAGATTGTCAATGGGTGGGAAGTGGCATCTCCAAATGAGGATAGTTTGAGGACAAGGATCGTGTTCAATGGAAATATTATCGTCTTATTTGGTGTTTCAGGGAAATGAAACATGAAGAACATTAATCATGTAGTTCATAGAAGAATTTGAGGACATAGTTTTACAGTATTTAAAATAAGCTGTGGAAAAAAATCAATAGTTTTTAAAGAACATGCTTTGCTTACAAGATTTCTGTAGGATATGTAAAATCAGACACTTTCCTTCATGTGACCTAATATGTATCTGACTACATTCCATCCAGGGCCTGCCTAGTCCTTCTAGGAGATGGGAGCCCATGATTATGACCAACTTCTTTGAGATGGATCTAGATTTCTTTTCTCTTTTTTCTTCCTTTCTTTCTAATTTGAAATTAAATCATTACATGTTGTATAAATATTAATTTCTTAATTGGGATTTTTCTCATTGAGATATAATTCACCTTCCATAGCACCCTTTTAAAGTGTATGAATCAGTCTTTAAAAATTACTAATGTTAGCATATTCATGAGGTTTATCTTAATTCCTAAACATTTCATCAACCCCAAAAGAAACCAAATACCCATTAGCAGTCTCTCTCCATTCACATTCCTGCTCCCACCAGCCCTGTGCAAACCACTAATCTGTAATCTCTCTATAAGGATTTTCCTATCTGAAGATTTTATTTAAGTTGTGTCATACAATATGACTGACTTCTTTGACTTAACATGATTTTTTTAAGGTTCATTTGTGTTGTGGAATTTTTTTATTGTTGAATAGCACATTGTATGACTGTACCACATTTTATTTATCTGTTCCTCATGAGCTTGTAGATATTTGATAGTTTCCACTTTTTGGCTCTTATGAACGCTTCTATGAACATTTGTGTGAAAGTTTTGTGTCAACATATGCTTTTATTTCTACTTGGTAGATACCTAGGCACAGAATATCTGAGTAAGATGGCCTAACATTTTGAGAATCTGTCAAACTGTTTTACAAGATGCTGCATCTATATTCCTATTAGCAATGTGTGAGCTTCCAATTTCTTAGCGTCCTTGCCAACACTTGTGTATCTTCTTTGGAGACATATCTCACATTCTTTACTCATTTATGTTGTCTTTTTATTATTATTGAGTCGTAAGTGTACTTTACATATTTTGGATACACATCCCTTACCAGAGATATGATTTGCAAGTATTTTGTCCTGGTCTGTTGGTTTTCTTTTTACTTTCTTGATGATGTCCTTGAGTTATTCTTTTAAAAGGATCTTACTTCAAGCAGGAAGAAAGTAGAAAGTCAACATAGAAATATCTGTAACTTTCCTATAAGGACGATTCATGCTTTGTCATGAAGTTCTTTTCGTTTGATACGCATACTGTTTTGGTGAAGTTGTTTTCCTTCAGATAATATATTAAATAGAAAAAAATTGTCAATCTCTGGTCAGACATTTTAATATTTTCTTTTTAAAATTATGAATATATATATGGGATCACATCATCTAAATTAGGTGAGAATCATATCAGCTATATAAATAAAATGCTAAAAATAAAAAAATTGTGCAAATCAATGCAACTATAAACTTTTCAATAACTACATAGTTGTAAAGAATCAGGGCCCTATCTACTTGAAATGAAAAAAAAAAAACAACTTGAAGTGAGTTCCATTGTTTTTACAATGTAATTAATCAGGTATGATTTATGAAATGTGTTCTTTTAGGAGAGCATTGGGAAAAGTCCGTTGCCTCTCCTGGTCCACAAGAGCCAGGACTCCACATCCATACCTGACAGGAGGTCTGGCTTCCAAAACCACGTTTGCAGCCGTCTTGACGGCATAGCCCTGGGCAAGTCACTTACTCTGCTGGAGCTCCACTTTGTCCGCATGGGTAGCAAGCATCCCTGCCTTTTTTCACACAGGGATCCTGTGAAGATAAATGTGGGCTGTGTAAAAGCTTTTAAAAGAAGTGTAGTGCCAAGGTGATGTCCTGCCAATCTGGAGGCTGGTGTGTTTGTAAAGCTGTGAAAGGAAACTTTTGACAGCCTCCAGGAAAGAAATTGCACGAGAGGTTACCCCTTGTACAGTTCTGTCTGTGACCGCACCAGCTCGCTGGCCGTTCAGAGTTGGGTGTGCGCTCAAGAGCCCCTCTGGCTGACTAGCCTCTCGGGGCTCTGAAAGAGTGAACGTGTTGCTAAAGGCATTTATAAGCAACATTTATGCAACAGTTCACAAACCATAATATGGGAAATTTTCAGCCAGTAAGAAGGTATTTGCATTAAAAACAAAACAGATGACAACGGCATCAAAGCGCAGGGATAATTGCGTGTTGAAGTGATATTTGACTAAAGCAAGGGGGCATGTAGAAAGCCACGTGGAATTGCGGTGTTGTGGAGAAGCAGCTAATTGCTTGCCCCTCTTGTCACTTTGCTTCTTTTAAGTGACTTAAGCAAGGTAGACTCTTAAATTGTGCCTTTATAAATCTTTTCATTTGTGTAATGCGAAAATTATAAATGTGTGATTACCAGTCTCTGTATCCAGCCTCAGTTGTATGGTATATTGTCTCCTTTGGACAGTTAATGAGATGCTGGCTTTTGTGCCATTTATCCTGGGAAATAAATGAATAACTTTCTTTGATGTCTCCTTTTGCCACACTTTCTTTGATTTGGCTTGGCGCATATGTAACGGTGTGTGAGGGTATGGGGGAGTGGGGACATATTTATTTTGACTGTGTGTGTGGATAATAAGAACATACGAAGTCTGGTTTTCAGCTGATTCTGCTTTGCATATACAGGGGTACCTGCTGTCTTCCAAGGCCACCCCCTCAAGAAAATCATGTCTCTAGAATTGGTGACCTGTTTTTAAGAGAACTTATAAAATGTTTCTAAATGAAAAATCATTCCAGCAGGGTCTAATATTGGCAATTTTCCTCTGTCTGCTTTTAGAACTTATTGGCCAACCAGGTCAGACATTATTAAAGTTCAAGGGATCCGGTGGGAAAAGTAATGGTTTTGTGCTACTATGAATTTTAAATGTTGCCATTTTCCTGTGTTACAGCATCATCTGTTCTCACATGGCACTAAAAATGTATAGAAGTTTTAAACCAAATTCAGGGTCAAGGTTAGGAGAGTGATGATGCCTCTGACTCATTCTCCTAGAATTACGTTACCCAAATTATCTGCATACCATTTTGTACTAGGTTTTTTTTTTTTTTCCCCAAGTCATTTGAAAGAATTTACTGTAAGAAGATTTTTTTTTTTTTTTTTTTTTTTTTGTCTCATCACTTCTTGGAAATTTATACAGATATGGTTGGAGAATTTGTACTCACTATACTGATAGGTATTCACTGTACTGAAATACTGGGGAGTGCTTCATTTCTGAGAATAACTGTGTTTTGTCCCTCACAAAAGCAATGCCTTTTAAATATGAAACTCTTGGGGAGTGGCACTCCTGGGTGACTCAGTCGATGAAGTGTCCGACTTCGGCTCAGGTCATGATTTCGCATTTCGAGCCTCACATCAGGCTCAGTGCTGACAGCTTGGAGCTTGGAGCCTGCTTCAATTCTCTGCCTCCCTCTCACTCTGTGCCCCTCTCCAGCTTGCACATGCACATGGGACATGGAGCCTGCTTACAAAATAATAATAAAGTTCAAAAAAAAAAAACCCTGATTAAAAAAAAATCCTTTATTCCCAAAGATAGTATTATACTATTGTATGATAAAAGGATTGAACTGTAAACAGAGAAGCCTTTGCCTTTTGTCAAATGAATAGGAAGTCATTTAATTGGTGGTATTTCCAACCCTAAATTCTGTTGCTCACCAGTGGTGTTTGAGAAAGGAAATTCATTATAATAATGATTGGAGAGTGCTCTCAAAGGAATATCATATATCAAGAGTTTAAAATGGCTTGGATTTATTAAACCAGAGTTAGGAGAATCAAGGCACCTTTCGAGCAAGGAGTTAATTTTTAGCCACGTGCATTGTTGATTATTGCAACAGCTTCGTTTATGACATTAATCATAATGTCTTATAGAATTGTAGACTTGTGGACTTGTAGAATGCTGTGCCCTTGGCAGAAATTGTTTGCTCCCAGTATCTGTTCTTCACTTCTTTCATGGTGACAGGGTCCTTGATTTTAACCAGGCATACACTCCCAGAACAGAGGCTCCCTCACAGCCCATATGACCAAGGGACCGATATCTGGCTATTGTGAAGTAAGTGCCAATTTCAGGAACCTTCTTTAAAAGACAGCCCTATCTCTCTTCTTCAAGCTGTTTCTCCATCTTCCTGTCTGGATGCCACCATCTTAACCACAGGGGTAAGGGCTGCACCTTAGAGGTGGTAGAGTGTTGAGTCGGAAGCTAGCCTGGATCCCAAGGATTTCCTGGAGCAAAATTGCAATGCTGGAAGAGACAAATTTCTGCCTGGTTTAATCCATAGTTGTGGGTTTCCTATCCCTTGCAGCTGAACCTTACCCCATCTGATGTAAAGGTGGAGATGCTGTGTTTTATCAGATTGGAATCCTGCCGTATAGGTGGGGTATAGGTGGGTCAGGCCAAGTGGCTCACCATGTTCGGAGCGCTCAAAGAACGGGACTTGCTGGCTGCAGGTGAGTCAGGTAGCTGTTCGGCAAGGTGAGCACCTTATAATGCCAAGCATCTCTACTTGCCTGGTTCTGGATTTGGTCTCCTTGAGTCAAGTTTCAGACAAGGTTTTTACAGATGTCCTGCAGTGACTCATTTGCATTACCCTCCTGTCTGTTGTAAGGACGGAGAACTAGGTTAGGGTGGGGTAATTGGTTATATAAGAACAGGTCACAGTGCTCTTTCAGGTATCCTTATGCAGAGCCTGGCCATGAACATTGTTTCTTTCCCTGAGGTCACTGATCTCTCTATTGGTATCTCTTAAAAAAAAAATAATGACTGTAGAAAATAATAATAATAATAATGATTGTTCTGAGTTTTGTGATATTATAGTCCTCTTCTCAAAGTGACAGCAAAGTCTAAATCAGATTTGATGTTTCTTTTATATTTGGTATGGCCAGAATTTCTAGGCCTTAAAAGTTACTATGTTAATTAGCATACACCCTCTTATTTTTCTTGTAAAGCTTACAATTGCTTATTTTGAGGCACCACAGTTTTTGAAAACAAAAAATCGTCCCCTTTAGCAATGTTATGTCTGTTATGTATTCACATATTGTCTTTTCTTTTTTTTTTTTATTTTATTTATTTTGAGGGTGGAGGAGGGGCAGAGAGTGAGCGAGAGAGAATCCCAAACAGGCTCCGCACTGCTTGATCTCACAAAAGTGTGAGATGATGATCTGAGCCAAAGCCAAGAGTTGGACACTCAACAGACTGAGCCACCCAGGCGCCCCTACATGTTGTCTACGTGAATATTTATTCTTTGTTCTGTGAGCTGCGGTGTTTTTGCATTTTCCCTTAGAATGAATATGTGTGTTTGATGTGGGGGTATGCACATGTTAAAGAATCAGAGGAGGAGGGTTATTCTGCATTTAGGTCAGTATGTGCAAGATCTTGTGCTAAATGTTGGTGACATAAAGTTTCTTTTCTTTTTCTTTTTTTAAATAATTTTTAATTTTTTAAATTTTTTAAATTATTTATTTTAATATGAAATTTATTGTCAAATTGATTTCCATACAACACCCAGTGCTCATCCCAACAGGTGCCCTCCTCAGTGCCCATCACCCACTTTCCCCTCCCTCCCACCTCCCATCAACCCTCAGTTTATTCTCAGTTTTTAAGTCTCTTATGGTTTGCCTCCCTCCCTCTCTAAGTTTTTTTTTTTTTTTCCATTCCCCTCCCCCATGGTCTTCTGCTAAGTTTCTCAGGATCCACATAGGAGTGAAAACATATGGTATCTGTCTTTCTCTGTATGACTTATTTCACTTAGCATAACACTCTCCAGTTCCATCCACGTTGCTACAAAAGGCCAGATTTCATTCTTTGTCATTGCCAAGTAGTATTCCATTGTGTATATAAACCGCAGTTTCTTTATCCACTCATCAGTTGATGGACATTTAGGCTCTTTCCATAATTTGGCTATTGATGAGAGTGCTGCTATAAACATTGGGGTACAAGTAAAGTTTAAAAGTAGAAAGACAGAACGCCTGTCTTAAAGAACTCAGAGTCTAATGACAAAAAGCAAATGAAGAAAGGAAGAATACTTTAAATTAAAATGCAACATGAGACTTATTTATGGGCTCAGTAAATCCAGAAGTCTGAAGGGTTTCTGAGCTCTTAGACCAAAGCAATTCTATTGAGAGCTGTTGAACAGCAGGGCCAGTGCCCCCAACAGCCAGGGAAAGAACCTTCTAGATACATTTTTGAATGCTTAAAATTCAGATTTTTAAGAACACTGTCTTTCTCAGTGTTTGGTTTTTTTGTTCTTGGGTTTTTTTGTTTTGTTTTGTTTTGTTTTGTTTTGTTTTGTTTTGTTTTGTTTTTGGTTTGAAGCCATGTGGTTTCCTCTGGTTTTCTTCCTGGGACATTGTGTAATTGTCAGAATTCTGGTACGGTTCAGGTTTAACATAGTCATTTTGGAAACTCCCAGATTATCCTCCTTCATATTTTTATTCTAAAAGCAATTCTGAAGGAGAACCTTTGCCTTTGCTGTGTCTCAGTGGAATTTAACATTGGGCCAGTGAGAGAATGTAAAGAGAAACTATCTGAAAAGGAAAATGAGAAGCAGCATGCTATAGACTAACTTCATCTCATTGTCTGGAGGACACCATTCTCTTAGCCATCAGGATGAGAGCCACATCTTAAGAGTTGGTGGAAAGGTGAACCAGGACTTGAAGTCACAAGATTGAGTTTTGAGAGGCTCAGTCCTTCAGGAACTAGATGTGTCTGTGTATGTTTTAGTAATTTTTCTGAGCCTACATTTTTTAAAATAAATTTTATTTATTTATTTTTGAGAGAGATAGAAGGAAGGAGAGAGAGAGAGAGAGAGAGGATCCCAAGCAGGCTCCACATCTTCAGCACAGAGCCCGGCATGGGGCTCGAACTCATGAACCGTGAGATCATGACCTGAGCTGAAATCAAGAGTCAGACACTAAACCAATTGAGCCACCCAGGCCACCCCCTGAGCCTACATTTTCAAATCTGGATACAGTCATGTCAGTCTTGCTGAACTGATACCCAGTATTGTTTTAAGACTGTGATGTATATGAAATTGTAAAGTATTATACTTGTTTTAGTTTATCGAAAAAAATTTCATTTAAAAAAATTAATTTTTGTTGCTCCTCACCTCCCTCCATTTAGAGGGACAAACTCCTTGGTGTTAGCTTTTCAAAATGTGGGAAATGTGACATCCGGTATAATATTTAGGAAAAGACTTTGTTGGCTGACCTAACAAGTTCAAGTTCCGGTGTTGTGTGTGTGTATGTGTGTGTGTGTGTGTGTGTGAGAGAGAGAGAGAGAGAGAGAAAGAGAGAGAGTGTGTGTGTGTGTGTGAGAGAGAGAGAGAGAGAGAAAGAGAGAGAGTGTGTGCATGTGTGTGTGTGAGAGAGAGAGAGAGAGAAAGTGTGTGTGTGTGTGTGTGTGTGTGTGTGTGTGTGTGTGTGTGTGTGTGTTTCTTTGAGGGCTTTTAATAGAATTGCTTTGGTCTAAGAATTCATGATAGACTAAATGAAATCCTTCAGTCTGCTGGATTTAGTGAGACCATAAATTAGCCTCATGGTGAATGTACCTTTCTTTTTCCCTTTTCGTTTGACACAATTCATTGAAATGATGACTACCCATAAGTGGTTAGAATTTTATGGGTGGGAAACTTGAAGACAAAAACTTTTGAAAGTAAGGTGTTTGTTTCTTCATAGCATCACCTGTATTTGATCCTCTTCAGGGTGATTACACTTAAAAGTAGATTTCAGTATATGTTCTCTGATATGTGTATCTTAGAACTGAAAGGGTATATATTCAGATGGACTTTTCAGCATTTTTACTGTCACAATAGGGCAAAGCTGGGCATGATGCAGTTTTCTTCAGGGGACTAGAGTAGGCTTGTGGATGGGTATGGACGATTAGACCTGCCTATAGATGCTCATTCGCCCTTTAACTGCTCTAGAAAAGGTTGGGAGCAAACAGAGCAGGTGTTGTGTGGAGAGAAGCACTTGTAGGGAGTTCTGTCCTAAGGAGCAGGGCCCAGCAGCCAGGCTGGCACTAGGTTGGGACATAAGGTCCTGTCAAGAGCAAATTCTCAAGTAACTGTAACACTAGAGAAGTTTGGAAAGACAAGATCCCCATTACACAAAAATTCTGGGAAACATATTTTACCTCAGTGGTCTGTGAGTCGAGTCTGGAAAAATAAGAGCCAGTGTAATAGCAAATGGGACTTAACCTCAGGCGCTGGAGGGTCTGGCCAAAGCTACTCAACATTTCTTCTCTGTGAGGTTAAGGTTGGTGTGGAAGTTGTGGGTGGATGGACGTCAGGTCAAGTAGCTCTAGGAGGAACCAGGTAGAGCCTGGTGCTTCTAGAAGGTACAGCTTCTTCCCCAGGTGGATGCTGTCTTGAATTACCTCAGCATTTCTGTCAGGGAAGCCAGTCTTTCTGGTTTCCTCCGATTTGGGAAGGGAGTGCAAGCTGCTGGGGGTCATTCTGATGCTGAGAAGAGAAAAAAAAAAAAAAAAAGCTTCTTATATCCAAATGCAGCTTTTCTAAATATTGGGATACACAAATTTTTGTAGCTGCTTATGCACTGGGCACATCCAAATTTGGGGAGACTCTAATACAACATAAATGGCAATTCTGTAGCATAGGGGGCATCTGCTATTGTGTTTTTTGGTTGGATGATATTTTTGGGGAACATACATGAAACCCTGTCATATTTATAAGATATTACATATATATCAAGAAAAGGTATATTTTCCTCTCTGAATTAAAAAAAAAAAAAAAACTTTTGGGGCGCCTGGGTGGCTCAGTCGGTTAAGCATCCGACTTCGGCTCAGGTCACGATCTCACGGTCCGTGAGTTCGAGCCCCGCGTCAGGCTCTGTGCTGACAGCTCAGAGCCTGGAGCCTGCTTCAGATTCTGTGTCTCCCTCTCTCTCTGACCCTCCCCCGTTCATGCTCTGTCTCTCTCTGTCTCAAAAATAAATAAACATTAAAAAAAATAATAATAAAAACCTTTTAATCTTATTTATTTTGAGAGAGAGCTCGGATGGGGGAGGAGCAGAGAAAGAGAGGGAGAGAGAGAATCCCAAGCAGACTCCGTGCTGCTAGCGCAGAGCCCGACGTGGGACTCCAACCCGTGAAACCACGAGATCATGACCTGAGCCGAAACCAAGAGTCGGATGCTTTACCAACTGAGCTACCCAGGCGCCCCTCCTCTCTGAATTTTTTTTCTTATATAAATAAGATTAAAACCGTTAAAAAAAGCATAAAAAAAGAATAAAGAAATTATCTGTAATCCCAAACTCTTACACATTTTATACAATTATGTCTTCTTTTAGAGACCCTGAACATATGCTTACTTAAAGTTATAATTATAAATATAATATAAATATAACTTTACATGTAATTTTTTTCACTTCAAATTATAGCTAAAGAGATATTCATTTTTAGTCACTACTGGTTGCACATTAACTTTCCTGGGTGATGAATTCAGATCTGTGGAGTTGAACTTAATGGTGAAAAGCTGGAAGCTTTTGATGCAGGATCCATTTTTGTTGTTGTTGAAGCTAGATTAAGTAGATTATTTTTAACTAAGAATCATGTGATACTAGAGTACTGGTTCTTGAAGGTAATTTTATCTCTTGGGTGCCATATGAAGAGCATATGTTCACATGCTGACTTTATTGATTTGATTAAGATACTTCACCCCTACCCTTCAGTGTCTAAAATACTACTACTACGTCTATTATTATAGTGATAGAAATGAAATAAAACAGAGCTTGATACCTAAGAAGCTCTTCACCATCATTGCTATCTTTGTCATCATTATCACACGATCACCAAGATAGTAGGTATTTGTTGAGTTTCTACTCTTTCATTAAACGGATGGAGTTCAACAGAAATGCGAAAAAGTTCTAGATAGAATATTCTTTAAGAAGTTAGTGTATAAGAAGCATAATCGTGTTGTGCATAGTCTTTGTGACTGAACCCCATCTCTGCTCATCCTCTGGTTTCTCTGAAGACACAGAGAAGTAGGGAAGGCATTTACAGCCATTTAAAATTGGGTTTATTGGAGTGAATGACATTAAGTGCTGAGATTAACTGCCAAAAGGATTTGCTTGTGAATTAAGAGTAAAAGGCTTGTGGTTAAGAGTTAAAATTTTGTGTTTAATAAGAGAAGAGCTTAATGTATTTTAAGGCATTCCATTTGTTGTTTTAATATTCTAAGCATTTATTATTAAAGTGGGGTGGTTGTGGACTAATTATAGTCCATATCATGATGATGAGGAGGTTTTTAGAGAAGATTGAGAATCTACATTTTTTTCCCCCAAACTAATGTAGTAGGGAAAATATAGCATCTGAAGCTTCAAATAGTTTGCTTGACCTCATAAGATCACAACTGAAGCTATGTAAAGCACTAAGTTTTCAGGAAGTTACTTCAGTGTGGATTCCTGCATTTCTTTGTTAAAATTTTAAAATCTTTGTTAAAATCTTAAATGAAAAGCATCAGTTTGGTAACTGGAGGTTGAGAGTAGGGAATAAAACACTGGGAAGGAGTATGAAATTATTAATACCATTATGTTAATATAATAAATAATATTTAGGAAAAAAGTAAAGATGATAGTGTGATTTTTATAAATTATAACAACTATAAAGTGAATTTGGCCAGTCATTTTTACTAATTTTATATAAGGTCTCTGACCTATTAAATTAAGAAAGATTAGGGGTATAGAATGCATACTTTTGTACAGAAGAAGAATAAGAAAATTTTAAAATGGTTTTAAACAATATTTCTAAATTTTTTTACTCCGTGGAAAGGTTGCTAAAGCAATTGTGCTTGAGGTCACAGAATTAAATTAGCCTGAAGATGTTCATTCATTCATTTACAACAAGAGTTGGCAGAATGACTGGGTAAATTTTTATTTTAAATACTTGAGAAAGTGAAGTTAATTTATTTGGCTTTGATAAGCAGCTGTTTTAAGAAAACTGTCTGAAGTGGATCACAATCAATCAGTAATCTTTTTAGCACTGGATATTACTGAGGAAAAATCAACATTGTTATTTGGTGTTATTTTAGGTCTAAGTCTTTTGCAAAAGAAAAGGCAAAATGACACAGTGTGTAGAAAGATCGCAATTATCAGTTAGTGGTGACGGTTGCCTCATCCCGTTGAAGGTGATAATATCATAGATGGCCTATTGAATTATGCTGAGTGTTGTTTGCTAGAGAAGTGATTTTGTCACTGTAATAAAAATTGGTACTATGGTTTTTTGGTATCTCATTTTGTGTCTTAAACCCTTTTGACAAATACCCTTCTGAAACTAAACTCATTTTAAATGTAAGGGTTACCTGTATTTTCCTCAGCATCAGCCACCATGATAAAAATCTTGAGACCCAAACCAATCATTCAGTTTGAAACTGTATTCAATTTGAGGTGGGGTCCTTTTTAGTTTCTCATGGCCTACTTGTCTCTTTTCCTGGGATTATTTAGTTCAAGCCAGAGACCTTCTCCAAAAATGAAACAAACCCCCACAAAACTCTTTCAATACTTGAATAATTGTGAGTTTGAATATTATTACATACGCATATATTTTTATATGTAAAAAATACATTTTTTAAAATCAACTTTTAAGGTAAGCTTCTGGTGTCTCTTTTATTAAACATCTGTCTTCAGTCTTGTATCAAAAAAATAAGGTAATTTGGGAGAGACTGGGATTTCAGTAGTAAAATAGTTTTGGCGTTAGACCCAGGAGGTGATTATTTAACCTCTGCTGGGGGACATGGTACCTTATAATCACAGGTGAATGAAAGGAGTTAATTACTTTCCTTCATGTTCTCACCCTGTGGTCTGATTACTTTAAATGCTTAGAAGTCTTAATAAACAATTTAATCACTCTAGCTATTGACCTAGAATAGACCTGTTATGTTAGGCCCACAAAGAAATGTCCAGTGTCGACATGATTACAGGTCATTATTATTAGGATTAAGGCACAGATTTTTGATAAACTATACTTAAAAGTTTTAGAGCTGTAAGCAGAGAGAAAATTAACAAATTTAAACCTTGAAGTTGCAGAATTGATAAAAATCATAGAACTTTTGAGATGAAAAAGAGTTCAAAAGTCCTAAGTCTATGTGTAGATGGTAAAACTGAGACTTAGAAATATCAAGTGATTTTCACAATTTGATTTTAAGCACTTCCAGAATGAAAATGATTGTTCCTATTGGTACTCCCTTGATAGTACAGCTTTTGATGTTCCCCATTGTTTAAAAAATAATTATGGAAAACACAAAGGTATCTATCAGAAATTTGTAAGAGAAAACTAGTATTCTGAAGGACTAAAAAATGGTCTTGAATCAGGGGAAATGACACATTACCTGGAAAAACACTTTCATTATTGTAGCGTCACATTTAAAATTTGCATTTGTACTAGAAAAAAAGAACTGTCGTAGAGAAAAAAATTAATAATTTTGATCTCCTGTTCATCACATCGTTTGGTGATGAGAAGTGGGGACTTTGTGGGTTTGGGATCTCCTGGTGATACAACATATGTTCTAGCATAGTATCTGTTTTTGTTTGTACTTATGGTTTAGTTTATACACATTGGTCATAGATACGTTATGATTACTGAAATAACAAAACTATGTGATATTCGCACCTGTTAACATAAAGTATTACTCCACTAAGCCCTGCTTGTAGCACAACTTATTTTTTCCTTGATTTATATGATAATGCTTTCTGTAACATTGGCCAAATCATTTCGTCTCGATTACCTTTACTTTTGTTGTTTCTAGAATGAGAGGGTTGGGTTAGAAATCCTATGATATCTCATCTCTTGAGATACTCCTTTCACTAAAATAACTTGATTTAATAATACTTGCATGTTCTATAGGAGTATCCTGAGCCCACTTATTACTAGAAAGAGTAAAAGTTTTCCCAAGTAGAATAAAGAAAGAAGAACATTCTAGACTCCAGAAAGAACATGGTGATTTATAATGATGTGGTGAGATTAGGGGTGCTTAGGGGTTTGAAGATGGGAGTGTGAGAAGCTAGAAAAAAGTGGTCTAAAGTCAGATTGAGAAAGGCTTTGAGTGCTCTGCTGAGGAGTTTAAACTTCATTCTTTGTTTTAATATTTTTATTTTATTTTTGAGAGAGAGAGAGTGTGAGCAGGGCGTGGGGGGATGGGAAAGAGAGAGAAGAAGACACAGAATCCGAAGCAGGCTCCAGGCTCCCGAGTTGTCAGCACAGAGCCTGATGTGGGGCTTGAACTCAAGAGCTGTGAGATCATGACCTGAGCCGAAGTCGGATGCTTAACCGACTAAGCCACCCAGGTGTCTCAAACTTCATTCTATAGGTAGTTGAAACCTCCTGGGATTTTCAGGCCCAAAAAGTAATGTAATTAGATGTGTATTTTAGGAGAATTGTTGGTCAATTGGAGGTTGGATTAAAGGGTATAGAGACTGGAAGCAAGGGAAGTGAGTGAATCAGGAAGCTATTTAGCAATTGAGTAGATATGAACAACTTTCAGGGGGTAGAATCAACAAAGCTTGGTGACTTGATAGATGAGGTGTGTGGGAGAGGGAAGAATCAGGAGTGACCCAGAGGTTTCTAACTCAGGCGTCTGTTTATAGAAATAATTCGTTTAAGAGGTTGGGGCTGAACTTCATTTCTGGGAGAGAGGGGGTGGTGGTAAATTTGATTTTAGGATACTTGTAACCAAATAGGTGAAATATGCCATAAGTAGCAACAAAATGGAGACCAAGTCTATGGAGAGATGGAGGACAGAAAAAACATATTTGGGAGTTACAGAAGTGGTTATGGGAACACAGCAGGATGTGCCATCACCAGGATGAGCATGTAGGGTGAAAGAGAAGAGGGTTGAAGAGACATTCTGGGAATCCACAGGGAAGAGGATGTGCAGCCTGTGGGAGAGAGAAAGATGGGTGTTTAGCAGGGTAGAAGGAAAATCATTAGAAAACAGTACCCTGGAATTCATAGGAGGAAAGTTTTTTTTTTTTTAAAGAAAAGAGGGATAATAGTAAGTGCAAAATGTTGTCATGAGGTCAGTTAGGATAAGAAATAGACATATTGGGGTAGACATACCCCAAAAACCAAAAGCATACTTGACACACTGTATGTTAGCCAACTTGACAATGAATTATATTAAAAAAAAAATATATGTCTTTGGGGTTTGGTGGTGAGGAAGTCTCTGTGACCTTTGCTTCTGCTAAAGAGTGAAGTCAGAAGTGAGATTGCTGTGGAGTGGAGGCTGAATAGAATTTATGGAACCAAAGTCCTCCTAGGTAAAGTCATTAAGTCATGAAGAGAAACAACAATGGACAGTAGTTTGAAACATAGGCAGGTGTGGCTCACGAAGACAGAGCATACTTGGAAGTAAATGAAGAACATGGTGGAAGATACACAGTTGGAAGTAAGTTGAATTTTAACCAACAAAGGAAAGATTATAAATGTCTATATACAGCTATTGTTATTCATCTATCATTACCTATTCTCTGTCTCTGGAATCATAATAAAATTAGCACAGACCTAATTTGAGCATTTCTTATCATGTAGCTTAATCTGATTTATTAAATAAGGAAAAAAAATCAGAGGAAATAATTGTAGGAAGAATTAATAAACACTTCTTACAAATGTATCTATTACTTATATATTGTGTTGAAGTTATTGGCATTGCTTTAAAGAAAAATGACCAGACAGTTGGTCTTGCAAGAGAAAGTGAGTGTTTCTCACCCAGGCTTTTTATTCTTTATCTGATTTATGTTATGGCTTATTCTAAAAAATTAATACCTAAATAAATTAGAAAGGAAATAAGTCTAGATACTTAAGATTTTAACTAAATCAGAACATTTGGAATAGGGGGGCGCCTGGGTGGCGCAGTCGGTTAAGCGTCCGACTTCAGCCAGGTCACGATCTCGCGGTCCGTGAGTTCGAGCCCCGCGTCAGGCTCTGGGCCGATGGCTCGGAGCCTGGAGCCTGTTTCCGATTCTGTGTCTCCCTCTCTCTCTGCCCCTCCCCCGTTCATGCTCTGTCTCTCTCTGTCCCAAAAATAAATTTAAAAAAATGTTGAAAAAAAAAAAAAAAAAAAAAAAAAAGAACATTTGGAATAGGGCAGGACTTAGAGCAGGAAGGAATCTTAAAGGTCAGTTTATCCAACTCCTCTTGGATTCTTCTTTTTTTTTTTAGGTTTATTTATTTTGAGAGAGAGGGAGAGAGAATGAGTGGATGAGTGGGGGAGGGGCAGAGAGAGAGGGAAAGAGAGAGAATATCCCAACCAGGCTCTGTGCTAACACCTGCAGATGTGGGGCTCTGACTCAAGAACTGTGAGATCATAACCTGAGCTGAAATCGATTTGGGTGCTTTACTGACTGAGCTGCTAAGGTACCCTTGATTCTTCTTTCTTGATTCTCTTTTATATTTTCCAATGTTAATTTATTTGCTAAGATCTCCAGTTAGCTAGAATCTCCTAGAATAAAATCAGTTCCTTTCTCTTTTCACACTAATATCTAATCTTTGAAATAGATTTCCTACAGCTGTTGGTATGTACCACCGTCATTGCTTAATTGGATGTATTTTTGTTATTTCCATCATGATTTCTTCTTTATGAGTTAGTTTGAAATGCATTTTTTTTAATTTCTGAAAATAAGGGCTTTTAGGGAACTATTTAATCATTGAATTCTAATTTAATGGTTTTTTTTCATGAGATGTAGTCAAGTCCTGAGCAGAACTTTTAATAGTTTTGTAGGGCTAAAAGACAAGGTTTAAGGAGCAGGGGCCACCAAGGTGGGAGCTACTCTAAATGTCCCAAACTTCAAGATGGGACCCTAAAGAGCTATACCCTAGGAGTAAATGTGAACTGAAAGTAAAACATCTACATGTCATTTTGAGGTTCACCTCCTTGGCCCCCAAAATTATTGCCTGAAATTGGACTAAGCTGATCCTAGACTTCTTTTGCTCCCAGAATCAAATCAGAATTATCTCTGGAGAAAGATAACATTATTTTAGTATTCAAATTGTTTATAAACCAGTTTTTCAAGTAGAATGACATATAGTGAGAGATATTCAGTCACATAAGTAGACATGACAACATGAATGAAAGCTAGTGGAAGCTGTAGAAATAGACTCACAGGGTCTCTATTTACTGTAATACTAAATAGCATTTTTATAATTGGACTTTACTGAAGGAGTTAAGATTGAAGCATATTACAAGGGACTTATTTGGAAAATAATCAAATAGAAAATCTACAAGTGGAAAATAACACAAACCAAATTTGGATGGATTTAACAGCAAATTAGACATTATTGAAGAGAGACTTAATGAACTGGAAGATAGAACAGAAGAAAATACCCAGAATGTAACATAGGATAGCAAAGAATAACAGAAAGGTGGAACATATGAAGAGAGAGTAAGAGTTGGAGGATGTAGTAAGGTGGCTCAGTACACGTATTTGTAGTCTCAGGAGGAGGAGATTGCTAAAGCAATGTTTGAAGAAATAACAGTTAAGAATATTCCCCAAATGATGAATGATATCCAGCCACATATAAGAAGTTCAACAGATTCTTAGCAGGAGTTTACAAAATACTGTAATTAAAAATCCTAAAAACTAAAGGTTTTTTAAAAACTCTTGAAACCAGATAGAGAAATAAGATACATTTATCATTGAAAGAACCAAAATTTGGTATCACCTACACATCTGTACTGATGGATTTACTAAACAAAAGTTACTCCAGAAGGAAGAATGGAGAAGAAAGAAATGAAGGGCAGTGAAATGGTTTACATGTTGGTATATCTGAATAAACAGAGACTGTATAAAACCATAGCAGTGATTTTAAGATATATGCAGAATTAAAACAATGCCCATACTATCTTATATTACAGGAGAGGAGAACTATAGATAGTATCATAAAGTTTCTGTATTTTCCAGGCAGCAGTTCATCACTAATTAATAATAAATTTTGATCATTTGAGGAGGCATATGATTATGTAGGATAATCAGTAAAAAAATAGTATAACTTATAAAGAATGTACAACTTCCAAGTTGCTGGTGTTCAAATAGTGAAGAGTAAGTATTAAAGCAATGAAAACTAAGAAAGGAGAGATAGAGAGTGTATGGTGGGTAAGACAGTAAGATGATCAACTTAATCCTAGATATATCAGCAATTACATTAAATTTAAATGGCTTAGCTGCAATGTGGTATCTGTGTAAAGGTAAATGTATAAATTACTGGAAAAGATTAGAAAGTCCCAAAATAGACCCTCAGATACTTGGTTTCCTCAAAGGCAATAGTGATAATTTGGTGGGCACATGGTATGTGGTCAATTAGATATTTTTACGAAAAGAACAAAAACAAACTGCAATTCCTGTCTTAATGTACAGATTTAAGATAGACCATAGACCTAAATGTAAAAGCTAACATTATTAGGCTTCTAGAAGAAAATGTATGAAAATATCTTCATGACTATAGGTAGGCAAAGATTTCTTAGAAAAGACATATAGAAAGTGTGAATAGTCAAAGAATTGATAAATTGAATTTCATCAAAATTAAAGGCTTCTGCACTTCTTTTCATAAAGAAAATGAAAAGAAAAGCTATGGATTGAAAGAAAGTGTGACAAGCATGCTCAGCAATGGGGACTGTCCTTTGATGCTGGTGGGACTTTAAAATTGTCATGAACACTTGGAAATACTGTTTGATAGTTATCTACGGAAGCAAGAAATGTGTATGTCAGATGACTCAGAATTTCACTTCTATATATATATAGAAGTGAATATATATATATATATATATATATATATATATATATATATACTCATTAGAAACGCGAGCACTTTTTCACATAAAGATGGACAAGATTGTTTACTGCAACCTTATTTTCATTAGCAAAAGACTGGAACCAGTTCAGATGTCCATCAACAATAGAAGAGACGAATGTGGTATACACTTATACAATAGAATACACTGTATAACAGTGAAAACAATTTAACTGCCCTGAAAATAACTGGATGACTTTCACAGACATACTGTTGCATGAAAGAAGCCAGATACAGAAGAACACACTGTGGTTCCATTAATGTAAAGTTAGCACAAGGCAAAGCTAACCTGTACAGCTTAGTGATACATATTTGGATGGTAAGACTACAAAGAAAAGCAGGAAAGAGATTAACAGAAAGATCGGGTTCATCTGTGAGAGGGAAAGGTTGGTGATTGAATAGGGTGTTTTTGGGGGTGCTAGCAGTGTTCTATCTGTTGACCTAGTGGCTCTGTATGTTTTTGTTTTTTATATACTAACCCACTGTTTCATGTTTTTTTTAGAAATGTGTCTTGTTCACAATAAAAATAGTTTAAAAAGAGGAATATTAATAGCAAATATAAATGTTAATATCTTACATAATGAAGGTATTTTACAAGATATGTTCAAAACACATAATTTTTTAAATGTGTGTGTCTAGACACAGACACACACAGAGCAGACACAGAGTAAAAACACAGGAAAGATTCATGTCAGAATGCTAACAATGGACATCTCTGCATTTTACATAGAATGCATACTATTTTATAACCAAGAAACTCTTCATTAAATATTATTTAATAAAATTAGCACTTGTAGAGGGTGTTGTCCTCTATAGAGAAGACTGATTGGGTTATTCATACTGTGTTGTTCAAGGAAGGATTTAAAGCTGCTTTGTATGCAGTAAATAACATTTTGAGCAAAAGACATGTATGCATTCACATAGAGACACTTCAGGCAATGGTGTGGTTATTAACAAAACATACCTTAGCTGCAGGGAGAATAATGGAAATTACCCAACAATTTTTTAATCCTAGACTGTTTCCTGAATTCAATAGTTCTTTTATATTTCAACACAAAAAAGAACAGCATTTTTATGTAGCTGGTAAAAGGAACACTGCAGTTTGATTTTTTTAAAAAAGGGAATATTGTCTGAGGCCATGGAATTTGGTCAAAATGCTTGACATCCCATGGCTTCAATTTTCTATGAAAAAAGCAACAATGCCTATACCTCGCAGGTTGTCTGGAGTGTAACGTGATATCATATAAATGCTCAAATGGGGGTACTTGTATACCTGCCTTGTAGAACTGATTTCTGGGAAGTGTTGGAAAGGCAGTTTCATTTTGATTTCATAGCGGCGGGGGGTGGTGGGGGTGGGGAGGCTCTCCATTTCAGATTTGTGCGTAGGTGTGTAGGAAGGTGGGAGCGAGGGAGGGTGGATGCATTGCTTTCATAGAAGACCTTCCCTGACCAGTACTCTGCATCATTAACCACGTAGAGCCAGTGTTCCATTGCGCTCTTTCACAGACTTAGAGAGGCTGCAGCTTGTAACTGGGAGGTCTCCAAGTCTCTTGGTTTGCAGGAGTATCCTGCTTCATGTCCCTTTAATTGGTTTACTGCTTTCTGAGTCCCAGAAATAATATTTATTTTGCTCAGAGAATTTTGAGCTCAGTAGGGTGTAGACATTTAAGCTTCCCAGATTCTGTAGCAAAAGGAACTTGAAAATTAAGTAATGGTACTTACTTTTTTATGGTCTTTTTTTCAGAGGTTGGGTATTTGAGAAGAGGAGGAACATAAAATGTGTGGTATCTTCTTCGTTAAGATTCTGTTTTTTTAAGTCTCCACCTGGGAACTTGAGGACTTCCTCCTTGTATGAAAGTTGCATTGCCACAAAGTCTGTGCTCAGCTCTGCTCTTAGTCTCTGCAGCACTCATGGAACCCTCTGATGTTCATTTTCTCTAGTATCCTTCAGGTTACTGAATATCTTAGCTGGATGGATTTGTGGACATGTTAAGTTAAATTTTGAATGGGGAGCTGGTATATTGCCTTGTCGTATACCTGGCATTTGAAGAGTCCTGAATGCAACATAAAATGAGGGTACGTAGTACCCCATCAGTATTTAAAGTCTATATGGAAAAATCATATACACCCCCCTGCCCCCCAATTTACGATCTCTGGGCACATCAACTTGGGGACACAATGACAAGCAGAGGGACAATGTTAAGGAAGCCAAATATAGTACCTACCAGTTAAGAGAATTAGAACTCTTTCCACGTATTGCACCCCATGCATGTACCGTCATGATGGAGCACCCTTTCTCATTCTCCCTCCATTATGGCTCCTTCTTCCAGGGCACATAGACACCTGGGTGGGTTTGTTTCTTCTTTTTGAAGGTTTAAAAAAAAAGGCATATATTATTACTCAGAAGAAGTATGGAGGATGCTCAGTGTAATTCATGGTTGCTTGAGCAGCTCAACAGTGTTCTCAAGGACCTGGGCTTTTTCCATAGTCTCTGCTGATGCTCATTGTTTCGGCTCTGACCTCGTGCTTGTTCCCCGCTGCTGCAACATGACTGCTACTGCTCATGCAGACACTTACACATGACTCGGGCAACATTTTACATAGCCAGTCTAGGGGTCCACCGGCTTGCTCTTCTTTTCCCAGACAGCTGCAGGGTGAGGTGCTTAATCTGGGAGGGCAGCATGGGAAAAAAGACAAAACTGAGTTTTGAAGAGGTTTTAAATAATATATCTTGGGCATTTGTACAAAATAAGTGACTGTATTTTTGAACATGTAAATTTAAAACACGTATACGCCAGTGACGCATATAGGCTCCAAAGCCAATGTAGTCTTGAAATATGTGAGATTCAGAGTGTGATTTGCTTCACTAGATCCCTAAAAAATATGTTGGTACTTGACAGTGTTCTAATTTTTGCCTTTTGTGTTTTTTTTTTTTTTTTGCATGTACATGTTGAAAGTCTGTAAGTCAATTACTTAATGTTTCCTTTAATGTTTTTTTTTAAATTTTTGATGGCATATTTCTCCTTATGCATGACCGTGGGACATTGTAAGATGCTCAGTGAATACTGCTGACTGATTGTGGTATTCAAGATAGACTTTTTAGTTATATATTGTCTTTTTCTGCCCTCTTCTTTGGTTAAAAGCCATATTCCTTGTGAACCTACTGATTGTTGAATTTATTCCAAAACTCCTGCCCTCTTAGCCAGTCAAATCAAACACTGGGAGGTTGCAGTGGGAGAAGGGCAGATGTGGGAAGCCCTTCGTGGCTGTACCCCTGAAGACTGTGATGGCTCTCTCCACTTGCCTCTTTCCCTTTAGTATATCAGAATTAACTCTCTGGAGGAAAGTAACAAGTAATATACACTGGAGTCAATCAATGTCTCGTCGCAGTAATACTTTCCTGCTCTTTAAGGTGTGAGGCTTGTTCAGAACACTCTTCTATAAACTTAGCACATCGAGGAACAAACACATAGTCTGGCAAAAAACCAGCAAATGACATTCAGCCCTATACAGCTTTGTCTTGTCACCCAAACCCAAAGCATTTTGGACCCAGGTCTGTCTGTCTTTGTTACTATGTTAAGTAGATCATTTACTCTATGTCGAGACCAGTTTTTACCTCTTCCTGGAATCTTCTCTCTAACCCCTCTGGCCATTGAGAAAATGGGTTACTCCATAGGCTGTGTCCACAGCTTCAGCTGAATTGAATTCTAAGCAGTTTTAAAGGTAGTTTCCTGGATAAAGACATGATCTCATCCTCCATTTTTACAGTACCCTCAACTCCTGAGCATCTTATCATGCTGAAGTCTTTATTCCTGGGTTTATTTCTCCAGCTGTCTCTTAACCTTCCCATTTTTGGTGTCCACACGTACACTTTTGTTTTATTCACAGTTTTGTTTCCTCCTCATTAGTCATTGGTCATTGCTCATTGGTCCCCAACTTGCCTATACAAGCACATTTATTTCCATCATATTTTCTGATACTTAGAGACTAATATTTTGTTTATCATTAAATGGCTAACCTAAATATATTTTGCAGTATAATGAGGAGATGTGTATTTATTGCACATAAATATCTAACATATTGACTTATTCAGTAGCTTATAAAGATTTGGGCTTAATTTTGCCTTTTTTTTTTTTTTTTTTTTTTCAGAAGTTGGTTGTCAGAAACCCTACCTGGGGCATGTGATTTCCTATGAAGTTCACGCAAGCCAGGAATAATAGGAAGATGTTAGAATTGGCTCTTTCAAAGAACGGTTTCTAGTTTTAAGGGGAAAATGAAAAAAATTGGATTATAATGAGTTTATAATTTTATTCAGTCATTACTTAGGGCTTTTGAGTTATTGAAACGGTTCTTTAGTAACTATCAGTTTTCCTTGATGAATGTTTATAGTGGTTTTGTTTTTGTTTTTGTTTTTTTTTCTTGGTAATCTGATAAGAATGAAAGGTAGTTAGAAGCCAAATCTATGTTGGTATACAGAAGACGACAACACTGTGGCAGCAAGTAAAGAAATATGGTGTCATTGTTATTTCACACTCTCCAAATTACCTGTGATGAGCTTAAGAGGTTTCATTCATGCATAGAAAATTTTTAATTATTCATAGTGCTTTGGTGTACTATAAAAGTCGAATTATTAACACTGTAATTTGTTCAGATAGCATTTAGTAGGAAAATATATCAGAAATAATTAATTGTTCTCAAGATATGATAAGGTAGATCTATCTACAGAGGGCAATCAAAGAGTAGCAGTAGGATATTGATTGCTTTTTAGGGAAAAAAAAAATTCTGTTCCATTTCTCAATGTTAACAATTGTGAGAGGAAAATTCCCACTTGGGAAGAATGTTTTCCAGGTTGCTTCACTGCCAAGTGTTTGACATTGTGTGGAGTCTTAGATGAATAAGGCTTATGGCAGTCTTTGGGAATGACGGACTCCAACGACCTCGGCTTTCTGCTGTGCAGACCTCTGTTTTCAGCCCTGCTAGTGTCTGTAATAATGTTCCGGTGGTTTCTCAGTGCTACTTCCGGTGAAGACTAAAGTTTGTTCCCCTGACTCCAAGATAGCTGCGGAAGAGGATACGTGTCCACTAACAAAATAAATTTAGGATGTTGCCAGTGTGTGAACTGCACATTCTGCACTGTTTATGGGGTTTCACCCTTACCATTTACTGATGGAAATACACCTTGCCTCCTTTTGGTCTCCTTTGACATAGCTACGTGCTGCAGATAGGATTCATAATCATTCTAAAGTTAAAAAACATCTAAATTGTATGATAGTTTGCTGTGAGGCCATCCATATTTTTCCCTTTCCCTTTTTCTCTCTCCTTGACCTAGCAGCAGGAAGCCTTTGTTTGAGGTGTTCATCTGGAACAACTTTTCCACACTTGTTTTCATGTTCTGTTAGATTACAGGGCAGCAGGCCTACCTTTGAAGCTCCTTTCTCTTTTGTTTCTTTGCCGTGCACTCCAGTAATTAACTTTGTCCTTCTTTTATTTGTTCCAGTCAATCGCAGGCCACTCTGCTGAGCATCTTCTCCCAGGAGTACCAGGTTAGAAGTTTTCTCCTTTGTGAGGGTTGACAGGTGCCTAATTGAATGATGAATGTCCCTTTATTTCTTTGTAATTGAACTGCCAGCTCTCTGATTGGGTTGGAGGATGTTCTCCTTTCCACATCGAGCACCGCCTGCGTCTCAGTGGAGGCCTGCCAAGCCTACCCATCCATCTGTCTAATAACATCTAGCCTTTGCTTATTTGGTGGACCTGTAATAAATTATGCTAAACCATTATTATTCTGACAATAATAATTTCCCTGTGTTGCGTGGTTCCATGTGCTAAATGTTTGCTGACTTGCACTGTCAGTGCCGCTTTCCATTGCTGACAGAGATGATGATAAATGACCATTGCTGGAGTGGCAGAAGGCAAGAGAGGCAGAAAATGGAGTCATTTATCATGAGATGACAGGTGTCAGTCAAGTGGCAAGTCTCTATGGAATTACTTTTTGTAGTTTTCAAATAAGTTGTTTTTAAGCAATGTTCTTCCTGGTTAAAAATGGCAATTGGATTGTAAAACTAGAGTGCAGAGGACTTAGATGGAATTGAATTGAGGGAAAATTAATACAAAGGTTGAAAGAGGGAACAAGTTTTTCTTTGCCCTCTGCAACCCTAACCAAACTTATTTAGATTCAATTACTGTGACCCCGTTGGCTTTTACATGTATACTGTACCTTGTGGTACGGTCTGAAGACATCCCAGCCAAGCAGCAGGGATTAAAATGCATAGCTTCATAGAGTAGAAGGCAAAAAGACCCACCGCCACCCAGATCCCCAAACTATTATTCAGCTGGCCCTATGTGCTAGACATTGGGATGAAGGAATACGTCATTGTGCTCTTGAACCTGATGTGTGACACAACATAAAGATCTTTTTTGTTTTGTTTCAGAAACATATCAAAAGAACACATGCCAAACATCATACTTCCGAGGCGATCGAAAGTTATTATCAGAGGTATGACCTGCCTGCCCCACTAGAGGGTATCATAGCACCTATTAATTGTAATAATAATTATGAATAAATTAGGTTACTAGATTAATTGTCTGCATAACATTCCAAGGCGTTGTGATATAAGTCTTACTTAAGACTTCAGGTATATCTTTGAGTGATTTCTCAAATGCTATGTTTGAAGAATATGGTGAGACTGTCTTGATTGGGTGTATGTGCGTATAGTGTGTAAGAAATCCTTACAGTATTATGAAATCTCAGTTGGCTACTTTAAACTTGCTCTAAGTGTGTGTCTTGTATAGACGCGTACGTCAGTGCGCACATATCTACATATATGTGTGAAAGTTCTCAAACTAAGTTTTATTTCTTGCTTAGATCAGCAAGTCAAAAAATATATTCGAAAATAAGATTGAATTTGGTTGCACTTCTATTTGCATTTGGTTGCACACTCATAGGTAGTGGGCTTGCCATTTTAGAATTAAAAAAAGACATGTCAAGTAAGGACGTATGACGATGTGTAATATACAACTGTCATATTTTAAATGGGGTTTTGTATTTTAAAAAGAAAATCTGGATATTAAATCAACAACGTAGTGTCCAGGGGATATTTTAATTTCAGTCTAGTTTATTACAAACAGTTTTCAACTTCTCTTCTAAAACAGAATCTTTAAAATAGCTCTTTTAAAAAGATTCTAAAAAGGTTATTGTCTTTGTGATATGACTGAATAATTTACAACCATAAATGGTAATGGATTGCATTAGAATCGTTGGTTGGTTTCTTAAATATTTCAAGGACATATTGGAAAGGAAAACTGTCTGAAATATGCTCTTAAGGTATTACACTTAAGATTGACATATCAACATGTCTGTGGTGAGAGTGACACCACCAATTTTAGATGAATGATTTTATGCACAAATATTTTATGAATGAAATGAATATCTAGATTCAGTATTGGTATCATGTTTCTGTAAAGTCATTTTTTAAGAACTGAGAAGTGTTTATTAAAAAGTTATTGAAGTTATCCTTTTAAAAAATTACACCCTATACCGCATATTAGAGTTATGTTCAGTTTTCAGTAGTGGCATCCACTAAAGATACACACACCGCACGCATACACACACTTTTGTGTCTAGGAGAATTCCCCTCTAAACAAGTCTTTGTAAAGTTTGAGTTGATATTTTTCAACAATTATACCCTCCTCAGTGACACCAACAGTTAACGTTAGAACCATAATCATCAATAAAAACTGAAGAATGGCTCCCAAAGTGCTATGAAGTCAGCAAGTGCTTTGGAATCCAGTTGGAATCCATACTCTCCAAAGGAAGACTGGACAGTTACTTCCATGTCAAAAAGTACATTTTTGTTTGTAAAAGTTACTGTCTTAGGCCATCGTATAAAAGTACATGTCCAGTCTTTAAAGCCTTGTTGACATAAGCAGTAGAAAATAGAGCATTCCCTAGAAATTTGGAGATCCACCAGTAGGCTGCGGGGCTGTCCTCTGACGATCATTTTCATTGTTGTAAAAGGCCATTTTAATTAGATGATTGCTGAGATCTCTAAGTGCTGCTTTTTAACATTTAGCTTCATTTAAAAGTACATTTAATTATCAAAGTATGAACATGTTGTATTGGATTATCTGAGTCACTCAAGCCAGAAATAAAAGTCTTCCCTGTAAATATGGTTACTCAGTGATGCACAGTTGAGTGAGCAATAATGAGAATATATTTGTATTTCTTTAAATTATTTAAACGTGAGAATCTCAGTTGTTTCAAGGAGTCACAACATTTTGAAACAAAACTGTGAGATTTGGGCTATAATGGACAGACTAATAAGAAAGCAGCCTCACCAGTTTCTTACTTTACCCCCCTGCTTCCTGACTTTCTGCCCTGTACTCTGTGCTTGGAGATGGGCTATATTGTCACCTTTCAGACATATTGACCGTACAGGCCCCTTGTCAATGTGATGGTTAAATGTCCCTGTATTCTCCGAGGTAAATTGGCCTTAAAAGATTTCTGTTTTCCAGTTGATTGTAATAAAGGCAAATTGTGTTATATCAAGACATATTTAAGCAGTTTGACAATGTTAACACTTTCTTTGATTCCTTTTCTTTGAAAAAAGTAATATGCACACATTATAGAAATTAAACACATTTGTGATGGTCTCAAAAGGAATGAATGATTGTCCATAATTGTGGCAGCCAGAGATAACCACAGTGGTATTTTTCATTCTAGCCTTTTGTCAATCCATTTTCATATAGATGAGGTCATACTGTATATGCTATTGTGAATCCTGAATTTTATACTTAGAAAAATGTTTATGACATAATATTACTCTGTAGAGAGCTTTTTGTAAACATTTTATTGATTGCATTACCTCATCATAGGAAAGTGTCAAAATTTACTGAATTATAACTCTGTTGAACATATATGTTTTCAGTGTTGTAATATAAAAATAATACCGTGGTAAACATTTTGGTACATAAGTATTTGCGTTTTGGATTAGTTTTCTAAGATTTCTATATATGTAATTACTGGTACAATGAGCATATAAGAATTTTATTTTATGTTCCCAAATTACTGTCTACAAAGATTGTGATGGCTTCCTACTAGCACTGTCAGAGAATTTCTGTGTCTCTGCATTCTTGCTAGTGTTGAGATGATCTCAATTCAGAATTTGAAGTCTGTATTTATAAACCATATAATAATCCACAGTGTGATTCCATCATGGTTCACTGAAAATTCAAAGTATCCAAATATCAGCCGAAAATATTTTCTCAAGCTTTTGAATTATTGAGGAAATTTCCTCAATTCTTCATGTTGTGTATGTGCAGACACAGCTTCTGTGCTCATTTTGAAAACAACTCTGTTCTTTCTCCCTGTGTTAACGGCATTTTATTTCCAAACAGAAAACATACCTGGCAAAATTTATTTCGTTCCATCTAAATTGTTGCACATGGGCTTGGTGGCACTCACAGAGACACATTCACCAGTGGTCATATTTGCAAGTCCCCATCAGTAGCAAGGTTCAGAAATGTTGTCTCCTCTCTTTTCCCTTCTCCCAGCACACACTGTTTGAGGGCCAGCTGTATGAGCTTTAGAGAATTAGATCAATTGAATTTCATTCAGCTGTTCACACGGAAAAAAGGCTAGCTCAAATATGTTGTCGACATTACGTGACATAAATAGTTTCTGAAAATTTGAACCACTTTTTTTTATTTAATTAGCACAATTTACTTCGCGCTCCCTGTGTCTCATCTACTATGCCAGGAATCAAGGATACAGGTGTGCATAAGACATGGTGTCTGCCCTCAACTGCTCTGTTTCAACGTTTTTAATTTATTTTTGGGACAGAGAGAGACAGAGCATGAACGGGGGGAGGGGCAGAGAGAGAGGGAGACACAGAATCGGAAGCAGACTCCAGGCTCCGAGCCATCAGCCCAGAGCCTGACGCGGGGCTCGAACTCACAGACCGCGAGATCGTGACCTGGCTGAAGTCGGACGCTTAACCGACTGCACCACCCAGGCGCCCCTCAACTGCTCTGTTTTAGTGGGAAAACAGCTGCATGCGTGGAGATGGGCTCCAGAAATTTTAAAGGTAGAATCAACAAAGGTGATACTCAGCCGTAAGCTTAGGATAGAATTTTGGTAGGTTTTTGAAGTTCTACCACTATAATTATTATTATGAAAATAATAAAGATCAAATAACTTTGCTTTTAATATTTTAAATCTGTACATGTTATTTTAATCTTAGATGCTAATGAATCTTTCACACTCAAAGAAACATAAAGTGGACCTTCTATGAAGATCTTTGGAGGATGGTTTCACCCACAAGATAAACACTTCTTGGTCCTCCTCTGGCAAAGCTAGAGGATGACACATTGCTTCTGTGCAAAGTAGTTTTAATTTGCAAATAGGTATTAGGAAGATGGCCCAGGTCACCTTAATGTGGTATTCAGAATCCCATCCTTGTATCTCAATTATAATGCAGCTCTTTGCTAAGGATCTGTTGGATGAAGTTTCAGCATCTGTTTGTGTAGGTCTCTCTCAAGGAGGTTCCTGTCTAAGTGGAGAGAGAAACATACCATTATAAAGGTATGAAAAGTCTACACTGCACGTTTGCACAAGATACTTTGGGGATGCAGAGAAGGGTAGCACTAGGAATTTCTGATCATGTCCTTACTGAATGTTTTCTGTAATTAGCATGCCCCTGTGATGGCATATCGAAACATTTGAATAAAATGTGTCACTTGAGGACAGTTAAAGTTCCCAGAAAGGACAACTACAACTTCAAAGTAATTTTCACTTAATTTCTTTTCCCCAGTACTCCTGAAGTGCTGCAGGATAGAGTTAGGAAACAGGATGGAGAATAAATATGGTCAGAATCAGCTTCACTCTTTTCAACATATGAAGGCACCTCAGTAGACCTTGGCAGATAGGGTTCCATTTCAGACCTTTACTGTTTACTGGTTGAGGGAGCCCAGACGGGTTACATCAGTACCCTGGGGTTTTGTTTCTTGGCAACTAGGCCGCTTAAGCCCATAATTAGGAATGTCCACTGTATTAAGAGTGAACATGTGGGGCGCCTGGGTGGCTCAGTCGGTTAAGCGTCCGACTTCGGCTCAGGTCAAGATCTCACGGTCCGTGAGTTCGAGCCCCGCGTCGGGCTCTGTGCTGACAGCTCAGAGCCTGGAGCCCGTTTCAGATTCTGTGTCTCCTTCTCTCTCTGCCTCTCCCCTATTCATGCTCTCTCTCTGTCTCAAAAATAAAGAAACGTTAAAAAAAAAATAGTGAACATGTTTCTATACAGATATAGTGGGTTATTGTTTGACCATCTCCTGTTTCTTTAAACTTAATAGACGTGCTCCATTGGTCATTACCAGGATAATGGTTAATGCAACATTTACATAAAACATATAATTTTGATTCCAAACAGTTCTCTGGCATAGGCAGTGGTCTGAGGTCTAGCTGTTCTTTGTCATTATTCCCTATCAGCTCTCAAAACTCTGCTTTGGTCACTCTAGAACCTTTCCTGGTCCTCAGACACCCCAGGCATATTCCTGACTTTGCACTTAGGGTTCTCTTGCTGAGAATATACTTCCTCCCATGGCCTGCTGCTTTCTTTCTTAGGAGCCTCTACCTAAGTGTCACTTCCTTAGAGATGGGCATTCTGACCAACCCATCTAAGTTTACATTTTATCGTAGTATATAACGTTATATTATTACATTATATTATTTCTGTGTTCTCATTGTTTGTCTCTCCACTGAAATATAATCTCTGTGATGGCAGGAACCATGGACGTTTTGTTCCCAGCTGCTTCCTCAGAACCTGGAATAGGCCCAACATGAGTTATCTCTCACAAGTATTTGTGGGATAAATGAATGTTAGGTAGAAAGTTATAAAGATATCCTAATACCAGTGTAGGGTCGACTAATCTGACCCGAAATCTGAACCCTTAACGAATGTGCGTGTTTGGTGGTTATGAATACTGGATTAATTGGTCAGACTTGACTGAACTGTTTTGGTTGTTCCTTGAGCAGGCCTGTGAGTGCAATGAAATTGTGAGTTGTGTGAGATTCTGAGCTAAACTGTTTCCCAGAGACCTTTCTCTAAACCGCATTTGCTACCTTTTTTTTTTTTTTTGTCTTTTTTTCTGAAAGTGCTTATTTCACAATTAGATTGCTAAATAATTTTTTCAAGAAAGTCCCCAATATATGGGAAATGAACTTACTAAATTTATTTTGAAGTTTTAATGATCCTGAGACTCCCTACCTTGAATAATTTGCTTTTATTCCATTTATTTTATAGAAAAATCATACATCTTCATAAACATATTTGTGAAATAACATAATTTAGTATATTCTTATGTTAGTTATATGGGAGGTCTCATATGTTGAGTTTGATTTCTACTATCAAACAAATATTGTTAATTTATTCACTCAAATGGCATATTCTAGAGAAAATATCCATACCTAATTCTCTTCTCTTGTCCAATATGGCTGTTGAAAGTTATTAAATCAGTCATTTATTGAAGAAAAAAATATATGTGTATAATGCAATCACCTATTATAAGTCAAGAACTATTCTAGGCATAATAAATTGAATAAAATACAATTCCTCTATTCTCTTTGGGCTTTCCCCCTTACACTGGGGAATGGGTTGAGGTAAACAAGTAACTAGGCAGATACAATATGCTCTGTTAAGTAATGGAGAAATGTACAAGGAGCTCATCGATTGCACCTTGGGACACCTAACTTACTCCTAGCTTGTGGTAGATTGAAGACAGTTAAATGTAAGTTGAATCATGAGTTTTCCAGGTGAAGGCTGGAGTGCAGAACAATGACTAGAGATGAAGCTGGCCAAGGACAGTAGGTGGGAACCAGATCATGAAGACATTTACAAGAGGTCTTGAGTGATTATAATTTAATCTTGAGATTTAATGTGGGAAAATGGCACATCCAAAGTTTTATTTAAAAATAAAATGATTCTGGCTTCCATGTCTAGGATGGATTTGGAGAGGTTTTGTTGTTGTTGTTGTTGTTATTTTTTTAGCTAGGTTAGGGAATGGGAGGGATAGAGGTTATGATGGAAATGCAGGGCAGATAATGTGATGGCTTGTATTGCCTAACAAGGTGTGCTGACCCACCGATGACAAGTCTGTTCCATTTGTTTCTTAATAAGGTGTCAACCAGGGCTGTGAAACAAAATAAAAAGGTGTGATGGGTGCATGGATGCCTTT
Source organism: Neofelis nebulosa (assembly GCF_028018385.1). Taxonomy (NCBI): domain Eukaryota; kingdom Metazoa; phylum Chordata; class Mammalia; order Carnivora; family Felidae; genus Neofelis; species Neofelis nebulosa. The sequence continues at coordinate 66,867,246 of NC_080788.1, read as the reverse complement.
TTTTCAAACCATAAGAGCAAACTTATTTCCTTTCCATAACGTGATTGAGGTATAATAAAGCCAGGGTGTTAGGGACAGTTCTTTTTGAAATCGCTTCCTTGTCCCATGTTAGGAGATGAAAACAAGGGAGACCGATGCGCTCACACTTCGTGCCCCCAACTTCAGTTAGTTAGTTGCCAGTGGTTTTGAGGTGAGTTGTTTTTGTTTTCCTTTTCCCTTTAATGCTTTCCTATGACAGTAACGTACTTTAACTAGACTTGAGCGTGGCATTTGCCCAGGAGAAACGTGTACACACAGGGGATGCTGACAAGTCTATGCTGGCCTTTTCTTGTCACTACATTACCACTTGGCTTTGTCTGTCTAGGTACCTGAATGGAGTGGGAAGAAATGGAGCTGCCCCAGTGCTCCTGGAGCTGGCCAATGAGGTAATGTTATTGTTATTATTATACTTAAACCTGCCGAAAACCTAAGGGGCCTATCTAGAGTAGCTTTGCTTAGAATTATAATTAACCTTAAAAAAAGAGATTTTGAGGTGCATTAGACACTTAAATTGCTCCCCGGTCTCTTTGTAGTTTTAATAATTGGACAAAGAACTTCATATATTAATAAGTCAGTTCACATAATTAGTCTCCTTCTTTTAAGGCAAATGTATAAACAGCTTCTTGGTTTCTTTGCGGGAAATTTCAACCAAACAGCTCAAGACATGCTCTTCGCTGGATGTGTTGTCTTAATTTAGTGTGAGAAATACCTGTGTAGAGTGAAGAGATGTATGGCCGAGAAAATCTGTGCTATTATGAAAATAAAGAGAGACATTGTTTACTTAAAACTGTAATGTTTACTTGATTTATTTTTTTTTGTTAGCAAACTTTTATAATGATAAAAGATACATGCCTTATACAAAAGTCTCTTTATATGAAGAAGCGTACTGTTGTTCGTAACACCAAATATAAAGTGATTTATTGAACTTACTTGTTAACTCTGATCTCTTTCTGTTTGGGGAAACAAATAATAGTCTTACATTTAGAAAAGGAAACCCTAAAGATTTCCCATGAATGAAGAAGCTGTGAGAAGCTCATAATAGTGGCCGAGAGCATACCAAAGAATAAAATATTTAATTCCTAAACTTTGAAATATTTATCTGCTGTAATGAGAGCAATACAAGATTTAGTCTCACTTGGAACTGCTTATGCAAACCTCACAGGGGCGGAATGCAGTGTGCACTGGTTTTGTGTTGTGTTATAATGGGCAACATAGCAGCAAGGCAGAGAATGCGTGTGTGCATTAAAGATGACTCAGTGCTGCACGCATTAAGTGCTGTGGCAGCAGCGAGTTGTACTTGCTACATGGGCAAGGAAGGATGGCTTCTCTCGCAGCTTCTGTCTGCTCTGCACCACCACAGTCAGCAAATGAGCAATTACCTATCAGTTACTAGAAGGTTTTAATAGTTGAGGCAGTGTCTACACAATCTGATAGGATAGTTAACATATAAAATGCACTTCTCTTCCTTGCAAACCATACTTTTTCTGTTTCTACAGCAAGGTGGTTTTTCAATGTCTTCAGACTTGTTTGTTACAAGTTGATTCTATTCACAACTTGAGGTATCTGTGCTGTAACTAGGAATTCAGTGATCGTCCCTTATGAAAAGAAAGAGGGAGCTAACAGCGTCTAGAAATAACATGATGCAAGCATGGTACTCATTGTTATAGATGATGATATTGCTGGCATACATAAGTTTTACATAGTAGCAGTTTACATTCATTTGAATGTTTAAGTGGACATTTCCATTGAGCCTTGCTTATCTGGCTGACCTCAAGTTCCATCTTCTAGTAATACGGAAAATTTTTAGCCACTAACACACTTTTCTCCTGTATCGGTAAAGCTGTTATTTACCATGAATATATAGAATACTTAGCCAAAGAAAATAAAGCGTCATTAAAGACTTTTTTTTTCTCTCTCCCTTGGCTGCAGATTAGTACAGAGATAATAGCACTTTCTGATTGACTGCTACCGCATTAGGGAAATTTGGGAATAACTCGGACCAGATTATGGCTTCTAAACAACCAAGCTGCCATTTTTATATGATAGTTAAGGCTTAAAGGACATATGCTTGCATCTGGTGACAATTGATGTGATGGTAATGCTTTATGAGTCAATATATATTTAATCAGTGGAAACTGTAAAAATTGATGAGAAATATATGACATTAGTACATTACAGTGCGTAGTAGCTCTCTTAAACAGGAGCACTGTATTGTTGACTTGGGCAGGGACTCGATGTGGTCGTCATGGATTTTACAAATATCTTAATACTAATTTTCCTAGTTCAAGGCTAGAAATGACCATTTTAGGAAATCTCATTTTGTTAGTAATAATAAGATCAGTCATTCTGTTCTCTCCACACAAATATTTTCAAGTGAGATTTGAAGCACTATGAATTTTACTTACATGCTAAATTCTGACATGAAGCATGATGGCCCTATTTCAGAGAAAGATGGACACATGATTAATATGAAAATTAGGGAGATGCAAGTACCTGAACTAATAAGGTAGTCCTTATTCAGGCTGGACTACCTTCAGTAATTTCACCATTTTTCATGTGTCAGCTCTGATGTGGGTTACTAGGAATAAGCAGCTTCGTGGAAAGCATTTCTTTCTACTTGGGGAATTTAAGGGCATCCAAGTACATACATATTTGAGAAAACTGTTCATACAAATGAAGCCAGCCTTTTTGTCTAGTTACTAAATCAAGATAAAATTTTGGTATGAATACAGAACTTGAAAAACTGTCAAGAAATTTCATGGTTATAATATAGGAGGAACATTTGCTATCTACACCTAAGATAAAAAGGCTCGTTTTAGGGGAGCATTAGTGCTCTTGAAAAATACACGCCTGTTTTCTGGTGAAATTAAATCAATGGTTAATAAAAGATCTGAGAACCAAAAAGAAAACAGTATGTTTCCAAATGAGTAGATGCATTTTTAGCTAATTAAAATGACTGTTGGATTGAGTATTCCTGTTTTCTGTTTGATCCTATAGAATAAAAGTTATCTCCTTGGGTTCTTTATTCACTAAATTGATAGGTAACATTTCAGATAAGCCTAAGGATGGTGATCTTACAGTACAGGGATTGTTGTTTGTTATTGTTAATATCTCTACAGTATTGAATGAGATATTAAACAAGACATTTTATATGTAAGGAACACTTATACCAAAACTTTGGTTAAGTCTTTAAAGGTAAAATAAACTGAAATCAGTAAAATCCATATTTTTAATGGCAAAGGACATTTAAGACAATTTCTGAAAACCATCACTAGCCGAAGGGTTTATTTATTTATTTATTTTGAAATTTCATTCAAAACAATGTAAATATTTCATTGGAAGGAAAGGAGAATAGCTAGAATAAAAAGTACTATTGGACTACCAGTGGGGAAAAAAGTGAGGAGAGGTGAGAAAAGTCCATTTCACTGTTTTCAACGAATATTCTTTCCAAGTCGTTCCATCCTTTTGCTCCAATCTTATACTCAGTAGATTTGACCCATGTACCGTTTTCAACAGCACAGATCATACTTGTTATAATTTTGTTATGATGGGAGCCACCAAGAGTAGGAAAGATTTTAATGAATGATGTTTGCTGTGGTTGATTAAAATCAGCTTAATCTTCAGTGTTGACAAAATACTGGAATATCAGCTGCTTGCACAACTTGACAGTTTTAATTTTCTACTTCTGTTTTATAAAGGTGGACTATGCACCCTCATTAATGGCTCGGATTATACTAGAGAGGTTTCTACAAGAGCACGAAGAAACTCCACGTGAGTTACCTTTTTTCTTTTTTCTAGTGGTACCCTTTGACTCCCTCCCCCCGATTTAAAAATAATTTACACAGCATTTCAAGTCACTTAATGAGAGCCAGATTCCAAAACAGCTATCATGAACAGTTAATGACAATTAAATGCAATATAAAGGACCACCCACAACTTAAATAGACTTCAGAATAATGCTTTCTTCTTTGTCTAAATTCCACATTCACCTCTTCATTCAGCAAAATAGACAATGTGTATCAAACTCAAAAATTGATTCA